>NC_143033.1:73878628-74541128 GCF_057628025.1 Oncorhynchus mykiss
CTATGAGGGTGCCCGTGTTTAAGGCTTTGGGGAGGTACCTGGTAGGTTCATTGATAATTTGTGTGAGGTTGAGGGCATCAAGTTTAGATTGTAGGATGGCTGGGGTGTTAAGCATGTTCCAGTTTAGGTCGCCTAGCAGCACAAGCTCTGAAGATAGATGGGGGGCAATCAGTTCACATATGGTGTCCAGAGCACAGCTGGGGGCAGAGGGTGGTCTATAGCAGGCGGCAACGGTGAGAGACTTGTTTTTAGAGAGGTGGATTTTTAAAAGTAGAAGTTCAAATTGTTTGGGTACAGACCTGGATAGTAGGACAGAACTCTGCAGGCTATCTTTGCAGTAGATTGCAACACCGCCCCCTTTGGCAGTTCTATCTTGTCTGAAAATGTTGTAGTTTGGAATTAAAATGTCTGAATTTTTGGTGGTCTTCCTAAGCCAGGATTCAGACACAGCTAGAACATCCGGGTTGGCAGAGTGTGCTAAAGCAGTGAATAGAACAAACTTAGGGAGGAGGCTTCTAATGTTAACATGCATGAAACCAAGGCTATTACGGTTACAGAAGTCGTCAAAAGAGAGCGCCTGGGGAATAGGAGTGGAGCTAGGCACTGCAGGGCCTGGATTTACCTCTACATCGCCAGAGGAACATAGGAGGAGTAGAATAAGGATGCGGCTAAAAGCAATAAGAATTGGTCGTCTAGAACGTCTGGAACAGAGAGTAAAAGGAGGTTTCTGGGGGCGATAAAATAGCATCAAGGTATAATGTACAGATAAAGGTAAGGTAGGATGTGAATACAGTGGAGGTAAGCCTAGGTATTGAGTGATGAAGAGAGAGATATTGTCTCTAGAAACATAATTGAAACCAGGAGATGTCATTGCATGTGTGGGTGGTGGAACTAATAGGTTGGATAAGGTATAATGAGCAGGACTAGAGGCTCTACAGTGAACTAAGCCAATAAACACTAACCAGAACAGCAATGGACAAGGCATATTGACATTAAGGAGAGGCATGCTCAGTCGAGTGATCAAAAGGGTCCAGTGAGTGGAGAGGTTGGTTGGGGGTCACGGCGATTTAGACAGCTAAATCGGTAGCAAGCTAGCATAGGAGCAAGCTAGCATAGAATGGAGGTCTGTTAATAGCCAACTCTTGCGTTCCGTCAGTAGATTAGTGGGTTTCCGTGTGGTAGAGGGGATTAATCCAAATCACACAACAACAACAAAAATAAAAACAATAGATATAGTTATAGAGGCCCAAGAAGAAAAATAAATAAATAAATAAAAATAAAATAAAATAAAAATTGTCCGATTGTCTATTCAGATAGCAGCCGATAAGATAGCCAACGGCTAGCAGGCCGCAGATGGGCGCCCAGGCAACGTTGCGCCGGAGGAGCCAGCCGGACAATTCCCTCGGGTAGACAACGTCGGCAGTCCAACTGTGAAGGCCCGGTGAGGCTCCGCGTAGGCAGCAAAACGGGTCCGGATAGGTGACTGCAGCCCAGGAGTGATTGATGGAACTCTTCAGCTGGCTAGCTCCGGAACAATTGATGTTAGCTCCGGAATCGACAAAAGCCGATAGTCACACGGATAGCAGCTAGCTAGCTGTGAGATCCAGGTATGGATGTCCAGAGCCAGCGGCTGAAATCCGGTATGTTCCGTTCCGAGCCGCGCTCGATAGATTCTCGAGCCAAAGGACAGCCGATGACCACAAACCGTGGTTAGCTGAGTACTAACGATTAGCCAGTAAATAAGCTAACTAGCTTCTGAACCAGCTTCAGAGTAGCTTCTGGACCAGCTTCTGGCTAGCTCCCGGCTAGCTTCTGGCTAATTTCTGGCTAGCCTCTCGGAGGATTACAGATCTGAGGTAAATAATACTTTTTTATATAAATATAAATTGGTGAAGCGGATTGCAGGAGAGTGTTCTGAAGCTGAGTTTTTGGAAAATTAAAAATGTATGTGAAAAAAAAGTTGTAAATATATCTATATATTTATATACACGACAGGACGAGGACAAAAATACGACTGAACTGCTATGCCATCTTGGGAATGAACAAATGTGTTATGGGAGTAGGGGAGCATATATGTTTCCTATACCATTGACAATGTGAAGGTCATTTTTCTTGTGTGACATAGCTTTAACAATGATTACTACTTCTAATATGGTCACTGAAGAGGCAGGGTAAGGAACATGGTGTATTGACTGAGCCACCTTCTGCGCGTCGACGACAACTGGATGCATCTGGTTTTCATGGGAAATAGAAAGAGAGCCTGTGACGTGACTTCCTTGTTTGGACGTTAACAAGGAGACACTCAGTCTTAACTCCTCCTCCACATTTACCGGATTGGTTGAACAGTGTAGAAGAGAACCTCCCCCGACAGTTTTTCCTCTCGTCAGGACCAGAAAGAAAGAAAGGCTGCTGAGGCACTATAGGTTAGACTAGAGTCAACAGCTCACCTTGGGCTAGTCCACCACTCTGCTCATCTCTTCTTAAGCCTGTGTGTGCTGTATTGATAAGAGTTGGCAAAACAACACAAACAGTTCTGGGACCAGGTTATCAGTTCTTACCTTAACCTGAAAGACCAGCTCATTACCCCCGACGCTGAACTGAGACTCAAACAGAATGGTAAACTTCTCCTCTGTCACAGACTCTGCCCCTCGCCGGTCCGAGCGCTTGATCCTCTTCAAAGACTACATGAAAGAGGAGGCTTGGTCAGAGAGGAGGATCATGAGGGTTGAGGAGAGGACAGCACCACAGCACACAAACATCTTCTAGACTATTCACTTTGAGGAGCTGTTCTCTGATCACACATATACATGATTCCCTTTCATTCCAGGAGCAGATTTAAAGGGATACTTCGGGATTTTGGCAATGAAGCCCTTTGTCTACTTCTGCAGAGTCAGATGAACTCATGGGTACCATTTTTATGTCCCTGTGTCCAGTATGAAGGAAGTTAGAGGTAGTTTTCGCAAGCCAAAGCACATTTACTAGCATTCTGCCTTTAACTTCATTCTGGAAATAGAGACATAAAAATGGTATCCACAAATTCATTGCCAAAATCCCAAAGTACCCATTTAAGCCAGAGTTTACATGTAAATGATCCATGGAGGACCCTAGGGAACTCAAAACAGCATGTGGGCTGAGTAACATGTGATCTGTATGAGTATGAACATAGAATGAGAATGCAGAATCTCCAAAAGCCTCTTGGATTCCAGTTTAGCTGGGGTTTGTCTCTGAAACGAATCTTCTCTAGGTGTGGTATTACAGACTGAGACTCCCTGGTCCCATCCATCCTCACCATGTTCCTGAAGTTGGCGCTGAGTGTTCCTGTGGCCTGGTGGTACTCCATCACACAGTTGTTGTTAAGGATCTCTCCACTGCTGTCACTGGGAGAGGGGGAAGGAGGAGGGAGGAGGAGGAGGAGGAGGAAGAGGAGAGGTAGATGCTTCAGCAGATGTATTAATCATAGAGTCATGAAACTTTCACAGAACATGAAGGGGAATGACTAATTTCAATTTATGTGAGGCAAGTTTTTTTCAGGATGCCAACGCTGACAATCCCCTTGGCTAGGGATAGGCTAACACGGCTATTCTTTTAGTACTAGGAAGGAAGATAACATTTATACACAAACTACTTTAGGGATCTATTAGGTGTGTGAAACGTGCGATGTGGCATGAACAAAAGTATAATCTAAATGTGGAATCTCCACTTGCTCCATAGATTCCACTGAGGCAGTAGATATCAGTGATGAGGGGGCTCTATGCTGTAACTTACTTCCTGGTGTTCTCGTTCTTGAGCAAGGCCTTCGCCTGCTGTTCACTGATGATGGTGGCCTTGACCTGCGGGGGGTTCATGTGCACATTGAGCTTCCCGCCCACTAGGAGACGCACTGTGGCGACAAACTTGGTCTGGGTTTTCAGCACCTGGGGAGGCTGCTTCTCTATGATAAAGGTGCTGGAGGGAGGGTTGGTTGGAGAGAGAGAGAGAGAGAGAGAGGAAGAGAGAGAGAGAGAGAGAGAGAGAGAGAGAGAGACAGACAGACAGACAGACAGACAGACAGACAGACAGACAGACAGACAGACAGACAGACAGACAGACAGACAGACAGACAGACAGACAGACAGACAGACAGACAGACAGACAGGGGTAGGACAAACAGATTAGAGTCAGAGGACTCTAGTGTAGCGGGTTGCTTTAAAGGGATAGTGCAACATTTTAGCTTACCCAGAGTCAGATGAACTCATGTATACCATTTGTATGTCTTTGCATGCAGTTTGAAGGAAGTTGAAGGTAGATTCTGGAGCAATTGCTAACTAGCGTTAGCCCAATGACAGTAAGTCTACAGGAACAACTGCATGCAAGTTAACAATGGCTCCAGAAACTAACTTCAACTTCCTTCAAACTGCACACAGAGTTATACAAATAGTATACATGAGTTCATCCGAGTCTTGGTTAGTAGAAAAAGGGCTTGACTGAAAACATTTAGCAGTATCCCTTTAACCAACATTTCACCACAGGGATTTCTGCTCATCAAACACTACTGCCTATTACGTCTATTTGACCTGCTTTTGAAAGTTACACAGTACGCAAGCTGTCAGCTCTCCATGCTCCCACACATAAACACGCACAGACAGACAAACGCTACACACACACAGGCAGCGTGATGCTCATTCATTCAGGCACGGAGGGCTTTTTAGTAGAGCACGCCGTTTGTGTTTTAGGCTTGGCTGACCGTACTCAATATGAGCAGGCAGTGATGAGATACCCTCCCTCCCCCCTAGCCTCCCTCCCAGGCGCCTGCTGGAGGTTTAGGGGGAAGAGTAGAGAGGATGTGGGTGTGGTTTCGCTGGAGAGCAGGAAAGAGAGAATTAAGAGGAGAGGAAACACCAGTGCAGTAGTATGGACTTTAAAAGTAGTGTTTTTACTCTCTCAACGCTCCCCTGTATGTGGCCGAACGGACATCGTTCTGACAATGATACATCTTCTCGGTGCATTATGGGTCTCTGTGGGGACCACAGCTGGAATAAGAAGAGAGCAGAGGGTTCTGGGAGCAGTCAGAAGGCTTCCTGATCCAGTCAGTGAGGCTGGCGGACTGATACGGGCTGACAGACAGTGCCCCCAGGGCTACAACACTCTACCATGGAACTCAAGCTAACTTTCTGAGCCTGTTAGCCTTTCTCCTCATCTCCCCATCATTGTAGACTTCATCTCTAGTCTAAAACACTTTTTGTCTCTTTAGCTCTCGTATCGACCCTCTTTTGTATCCCCCTTCTTTCTTTCACTTAATGTCCTTGAAACGGTTCACTCCTCCTCTTCCTCGTACATTATCTTCCTCTCCTTTTCTAAACCGTTCACTCTCCCTCCTGTTTTCTTTCTCCTCTCGGATCTATAGCAGGCCTCCCTCTCTCCTCGCTTCATCTCTCCCTCCTTGTAGCGTTGAGGGTTAATGCAGGCTGACTGGGGTTGTGTTTGTGTGTTCATTGGCAGGTTCAGCAGGGGTTGGGAGCAGAGCTGGGCTGGGCTGCTGGAGGAACTATCAGCAGCTTGCTCCCCCTGCCCCAGAACAACCCAGCTTGGGCTCAGCACAGAGTCAAACACACACACACGCTTTGCTGCTCCACAGAGTCACATAACCGGGCTCCCGTGATGTGCGGTGCTGAATCATTTCTAATGTAATTCTGGTAATAAATGTAATCTCACACTCTATTGGCCACATAAGGAGTCAGGGGTTGTGTCAGTAGGATAGGGTTTGTATAAGGGTTCACATTGAGTGTAGTATGTTCTCCATTCAGTGGGGGGGGGGGGGGGGGGGGGGGGGGTGTAAACATGACTGTAGAGTAGCATATGCACTGAAGATTAGTGTGTCTATAAGAAGTTCACATTTACACACACCCACATCCAGCTCAAAGCCACTTGCACACAATCCAACACACTACAACCTATTCTCACAATACCTTGCACTTTGATACTGAACAATAACAACAACTTCACACACACACACACACACACACACAAACGCACGCAGGTACACACACACCTGGTGACCAGTGCTGAGATGATGTCTGTGATGGTGCTGTTGAGGTCGTTCAGTAGCTCCTCGATGGGGCCGGGGATGGGAAGCTGTTGTCTCAGGTGTTCTGCTCTCCTGATCTGCTGCCTGTTCTGCCAGATCGTCTCTGCCAACTTCTCACACCTGAATCACACACACACACACACACACACACACACACACACACACACACACACACACACACACACACACACACACACACACACACACACACACACACAAAATAAGGTTCTCAAAATGGGCAAAGTTCAGACTCTTACAAGCTCAGACAACCAGACAGACTACAGTCTAGTTCAAAATATACAGTTTAAGACAAGGTAATAATTCCATGCTGGAGCGTTCACAAATAAACACATTCATTGGACCGTTGCTGATTCTATAGGATTAGCATTGAAAACGTGACCAGCGTTCAGAAAATCAAGTAATACAGTGGTTGTAGATCATGTGATTTAAAAAAAAAATGAATAGAATGACAGGAAAACAGTCAATCTAAGTGTTTGCTAAGTAGTTTGTCTATCTTTTTATGTCTGTCTACATGTTTATATATGTTTTCAACAAGCAAGGGGGAAGATATCAGAATAGGGGCATTGGGGAATAATAACATATTGTACGGAATACATTTGTACTGTAGTGAAGCCGTCTCTAGAGGTCTCTTCCATGATCATGTGAAACGTCAATTGCTATGGAAATGCTGGGATGTGTTTTTCAATGATGTTAAAGGTAATTATGATGCAACTATGATGGTGATACGATATGGATTACTATTATTATCATGAACATTAAGGCTATACACACTACATGTTATTATTTATTTGGACAGCACACATTGTAGTCTTACTCTTATACAGACATCGTACACACGCACTAAATCACATCCAATGTCATACACATCAACCTACTCAGATTTACTACACACATAATATGTTGTCTCAATTTTCTAACATCTGTGGCATTGGGAATAATGTGGCATTGGGAATAAAACAAATATGCTTGAACGTATTTCTTGAATTCTACATATCAGACATTTGAAAGCTCTAATTTTGACTGTCATAATACCTCTGACGGCAGTAACTTTATAAGTACAAATTATGGTCAATTTAGACTGAGAATAGTATCTAGTTATGGTAAGGGTGAAATAAGTATAGCCAGAGATAATTGTAATGGTTTAGCAGATTATAAAGAAAGAAGATCAGTCTTTACATTGCTAAAAGAAAAGGAATATAACATATACTGTTTACAGGAAACTCACTCTACATCCTTAGGAAAAAGGAATGGGGTGGTGAAATAATTTTCTGTCATGGACAAAGGAACTCAAAATGTGAGATGATATTAATTAACAACAATGTAGATCTGAATGTGTAAACAGTCAGGAATGATTCGCAAGGAAGGTCGATCTTTTTGAATATGAATGTGGACGAAAAAGAGATTTGGCTCAAATCAGGATGATCCACACTTCTTTGAAAGTATTTATACCAATTTATGGAACTTAGAGGCAACAAATTATCAAATCATTATGATAGGAGACTATAACAAAGTGTTAAATACCTCAATGGACCGTAAAGGAAATCACTCTACAAACTAAATCACAAATATTATGGACACATTAGAAATAGTGGATATTTGGAGACTAAAAAACCCAACCTAGTGAGATATACATGGAGGAGACGACTACTTCCTTGCCTCTTTCTCTCTTGCATCAAAGGTTAAAAAAGGATTAATAGGAGACAGGATCATAATTGGATCATCATTTAATTGGCCTTCACATAACTCTTATAGAATTTCCACTTGGCTGGGGATATTGGAAATGTAATCAAAGTTTACTGGAGGACAACTTATTTTTAACTAAGACAAAATAATTTATAACTGAATATTTCCAGCATAATATAGGTTCAGCAAATCCCCTTATCGTTTCGGATACCGTTAAATGTACCTTCAGAGGTCATTCAACTCAATATTCATCAGTAATAAAACATCTGTTTCTGGCAAAAGAGACAAGACTAACAAGGGAAATACATGAACTACTAGTACAGGTAGATAGCAATAAAAACAATACTACAGAGATACAAAATAAGTTAGAGGAAAAACAAAAAGAACTCGAGGAACTTAGTCAAGAACGATCAAATGTAATCTATTACAAAAATAAAGCAAACTGGATGGAATGTGGAGAAAAATGCACAAAATTATTCCCGAATCTCCAATACAGGAACACTAACAAAAATTATTTGCAGAAACTTGTTACTGAAGACGGAGTCATTTATGATTCTCCGAATTATATTTTAAAAGAGGCAGCTAAATATTTTAGGCAGATGTTCTCTTTTCTGTCTCGTCTTCTCCCACTGAACGAAAATTACGGTAAGGAATTCTTTCCAAAAAATGCAGTGTGAAGGCAATATTACAGAGAAATAACTATTTGAGGCTATTAAAGCCTTTCAGTCTGGAAAACCCCAGGGCTTGATGGCATACCGGCAGAGGCATATCAATATTTTTTTGATGTACTAAAAGCTCCATTGTTAGATTGTTTTAACTACTCCTATAGAAATGGTAGTGTGTCAGGTACTCAGCAGGAAGGCCTGATTTCTCTATTATTAAAACAAGACCCAGATGGCAAATATAAAGATCCAGTGTTTCTTAAAAACTGGAGGCCTCTTACACTTCAATATTGTGATGCAAAAATACTAGCGAAATGCATAGCACTCAGAATTAAAAGGGTTTAACCAGGTATTGTTCATCCTGATTAGACAGGTTTTTACATTGTTCATACATTGGAGATAATATACGACAACTACTAGAAATAATAGAACATCATGAAACATCTAAGAAGCCAAGCCTGGTCTTTATAGAGGATTTTGGAAAGGAATTTGATAAAGGAAGTTGGAATTTGATTTATAAATGCCTGGATTTTTTCAATTCCGGTGTATCTCTTATAAAATAGGGAAAAGTAATGTATAGCAACTCAAGTGTAAAATAGTAAATAACGGCTACTTCTCAGAGAGTTTTGAATTGGCAAGAGGAGTTAAACAAGGGTGTCCTCTGTCACCATATCTATTCATCATGGCCATCGAAATGCTAGATATTCAAATCAGATCCAATAACAACATTGGAGGATTAGAAATCCAAGGTTTAAAAACAAAGGTGTCCATGTACGCCAATGTCTCAAGTTTTATATTAATTCCGCAAGCTACATCCCTGTAATGTCTCATTGAAGATCTAGATAACTTTTCTGTACTCTCTGGACTAAAACCTAATTATGATAAGTGTACAATATTATGTATTGGATTTTTAAAAATTACAACTTTTACACTACCCTGCAGTTTGCCTATAAAATGGGCTGATGATGAAGTAGACATACTTGGTATTCATATCACCAAATATATAAATAAGCTCTCCACAATGAATTTCAATAGAAAACTTGTAAAAAATAGACAAGATCCTGCAACCATGGAAAGGTAAATATTTATGGGAAAATTGTTATTAACTTCTTAGTCATATCTCAGTTTACTCACTTACTTATGACGCTGCCTACTCCTGATGATTAATTTTTCAAATCATACAAGCAAAAAACATTTAGCTTTATCTGCGACGCTAAACCAGATAAAATAAAGCGTGGCAATCTATATAATGAATATGAATTAGGTGGGTTGAGATGATTAAATATAAAAGCACTAAACCTCTCTCTAAAAGCTTAACTTATTCAAAAGTTTTACCTGAACCCTAAATGAACCCAGATTACAAATAAAAGCTCATCCATTGTTTTAAAAATGGCCTTTTTTGCCTTTGTGCAGATTGCCATGTCTCATTTTAGATTATTGTAAATTATACTTTTTTCAAAGTATCTCTCTTTATCAAACACACATTGTAGAGCTGGTTACAATTTCAATTTCATCCCCCTGAAAAGATAGAAAAAATATTACAATAAAAATTATGTCTGAATTCAAATGTGCTGGTTGATAAAATACCTGTATTTATGGGAAAGAGGTTTGAAAAGGGTATTTTGTTCTTAAATGATAATGTACTTTGAAATGGTGGAGTTATGTCCTTCATGGAGTTCAAATTGGATGGGAAGGTCTGCTCAATCCAAGAGTACAACCAATTGATTACAGCATTACCACAACAATGGAGGAGGCAGGTGGCAGCGGGAGGAGGTAGGGAACTTGTCTGTCTGCCCAATACAAAGGACAAAATTGGCAGAGCAATACAAATAGCATAAATAGGAAAGTATACCGGTTTCATTTGAGGACCAGGATGTTGACAACTGTGCTATACAGATGGCAAAATATTTGGGAAGAGATTTTTGATGTATCGATTCCATGGTACAGGGTGTGTGAGTTGATATACAGTTGAAGTCAGAAGGTTACATACACTTAGGTTGGAGTCATTAAAACTTGTTTTTCAACCACTCCACAAATTTCTTGTTAACAAACTATAGTTTTGGCAAGTCAGTTAGGACATCTACTTTGTGCATGACACAAGTCATTTTTCCAACAATTGTTTACAGACAGATTATTTCACTTAGAATTCACTGTATCACAAATCCAGTGGGTCAGAAGTTTAAATACAAGTTGACTGTGCCTTTAAAGGCTTGGAAAATTCCAGAAAATGTTGTCATGGCTTTAGAAGCTTCTGTTAGGCTAATTGACATCATTTGAGTCAATTGGAGGTGTACCTGTGGATGTATTTCAAGGCCTACCTTCACTCTCAGTGCCTCTTTGCTTGACATCATGGGAAAATCAAAAGAAATCAGCCAAGACATCAGAAAAGAAACTGTTGACCTGCATAAGTCTGGTTCATCCTTGGGAGCAATTTCCAAATGCCTGAAGGTACCACGTTCATCTGTACAAACAATAGAACGCAAGTATAAACACCATGGGACCACGCAGCCATCATACTGTTCAGGAAGGAGATGCGTTCTGTCTCCTAGAAATGAACGTACTTTGGTGCGAAAAGTGCAAATCATTTCCAGAACAACAGCAAAGGACCTTGTGAAGATGCTGGAGGAAACCGGTACAAAAGTATCTATGTCCACAGTAAAACGAGTCCTATTTCGACATAACCTGAAAAGCCGCTCAGTAAGGAAGAAGCCACTGCTCCAAAACCGCCATAAAAAGCCAGACAATGGTTTGCCACTGCACATGGTGACAAAGATCGTACTTTTTGGATAAATGTCCTCTGGTCTGATGAAACAAAAAAAAAAATAGAACTGTTTGGCCATAATGACCATTGTCATGTTTGGTGGAAAAAGGGGGAGGCTTGCAAGCCGAAGAACACCATCCCAACCGTGAAGCACGAGGGTGGCAGCATCATGTTGTGGTGGTGCTTTGCTGGAGGAGGGACTGGTGCACTTCACAAAATAGATGGCATCATGAGGGGGGAAAATTGTGTGGATATATTGAAGCAACATCTCAAGACATCAGTCAGGAAGTTAAAGCTTGGTCGCAAATGGGTCTTCCAAATGGACAATGACCCCAAGCATACTTCCAAAGTTGTGGCAAAATAGCTTAAGGACAACAAATTCAAGGTATTAGAGTGGCCATCACAAAGCCCTGACCTCAATCCTATAGAAAATGTGTGGGCAGAACTGAAAAAGTGTGTGCGAGCAAAGGAGGCCTACAAACCTGACTCAGTTACAGCAGCTCTGTCAGGAGGAATGGGCCAACATTCACCCAACTTATTGTGAGATGCTTGTGGAAGGATATCTGAAAAGTTTGACCCAAGTTAAACAATTTAAAGGCAATGCTACCAAATACTAATTGAGTGTATGTAAACTTCTCACCCACTGGGACTGTGACGAAAGAAATAAAAGCTTAAATAAATTATTCTCTCTACTATTATTCTGACATTTCACATTCTTAAAATAAAGTGGTGAGCCTAACCACAGGGAATTTTTACTCGGCTTAAATGTCAGGAATTGTGAAAAACTGAGTTTAAATGTATTTGGCTAAGGTGTATGTAAACTTCCAACTTCAACTGTATAAAATGACGCGAGATTCAAGACTTGGTGCTTTTCAGCTAAAATTAGTATACAGAATTCTTGCCACCAACAAAATGTTGAATATTTGGGGCATAAAATCATCGAAGCTCGGCAGATTTTGTTGAGGATACAGAATCAACAGACCATTTATTTTGGTATTGTCCTCAGGTAGCCTGTTTCTGGTTTCAGGTTCAGAAACGGCTGAAAATGCATAGCATTGATCTAAAATTGACCCTAGAAATAGTACTGTTAGGAGATCTGGAGAGACCGGGGCAGTCAATTTCTAATACTCTTAGTAAAAGTAGTTATCTTCAACTTGCAATCTGTGGATTCTATTCGATTAGACAGATTGAAATTGTACGTTAAACATCACAGCGTTCAGTTGAAAGATAAATGTTGAGTAGAATGTGCATATACACATATGCATATACACACACACTCTCATTCAAATACACACATACACAGACAAGTAATAGTGCCAGACATGCACTCAAACATATACAGTTGGCATTGCTGTTCTGATTTTAGTTGTCCTTGATGTCCTTTGTTTTAGTTTTTTGTTGCATTGTTGTTTGCTGTTTTCTTTTGTCTTACTCTTTTTTCTCTTTAGTTCATGTTGTTGGTTGTTGGTTCTTTTGGGGGGGTTCTTTGGTGTGGGGAATGGAATTAATTGTATTTTTAATTTGTTTTATTCGGGGGGGGGCTGTGGGATGGGTCTCGGATGGTTAAGGGTCAGCTATTGGGGAACTGTGGGGGGATCTTGGAGGGTTCAGGTCCCTGTTTGTTTGGCCTGGTGGGAGATCTGTTGACAGGGCGTTGACCCCGAATGCTTCTGTGTGTCGCTCTGAATGGGAGTGTGTTGGATGACTGGTGCGGTGCAGTTGTTGAGCGGCTACACTGCTAGTATATTGTATGTTTTGGATATTCAATATATATATTTTAAATACATTGAATTCATCCCCATTGTTGCAAAGAGTTATGGTATATTAGAATCCCATTGTCTTAACCTTTGTCATCCTTAACCTAGACTACAGTCATCTTCCCAACTACACCCCATATAAACCCAGCAGTATCCAATAGTCAGCTTGTTAACTGGGTGGCCCCTGCCCTTTGATCAATCCTAGACATATGTGATCTCTGTTAGGGGTAGAGGGTCTCACCAGGACTGCAGGATGTCCAGCCCCCCCTCTGGAGGACCCCCGTTGCCGGCCAGCTGTTGTCGTCTCTTCCAGTGGATCAGCTCGTCATCCAGGATAATGGTCTGCTGCTTCCTCAGTAGCTGCAGGCTCTTCTGGTGCTTCTCTGCCAGGTCCTAGGCAAACACACATGCAGGTATGCAGGTATGCACACACACACACACACACGCACACACACACACACACACACACACACACACACAGACAGACAGGTACACACACACGCACACACACACCGATAAGAATGTACCCATACATTAAACATCATACATATTCTCAAATCAATATACATCCCCAGATTTTATACCCTGAAGGCATGAGATTCCTCCAGATAGACCTTACAGTGAAATGCTTACTTAGAAGCCCTTAAAACCTCTTGAGACTAGGGGGCAGTATTTTGATGTTTGGATGAAAAACGTACCAAATGAAACTGCCTATTTCTCAGGCCCAGAAGCTAGAATATGCATATAATTGGCAGATTAGGATAGAAAACACTCTAAAGTTTCCAAAACTGTATGTAATATTGTCTGTGAGTATTACAGAACTGATATTGCAGGTGAAAACCTAAGGAAAATCCAACCAGGAAGTGCTGTTTTTCTGAAACCTTCATTGTTCCATTCCATTGCATGCCTTCCTTCCATTTAAAGGGATATCAACCAGATTCCTTTTCCTTTGACTTCCACATGGTGTGAACAGTCTTAAGACATAGTTTCAGGCTTTTATTCTGAAAAATGAGCAAGAAAGATCACTTCGCGTCAGTAGGATAGCTGGGTGTCCTTAGATTTTTGCATGCGCGAGAAGCTTGGAGCAGACCTTTTCTCTCTCTCTCCTATTGAAAATAATAATATTGAAATATTATCGATTATTTATTGTAAAAACAACCTGAGGATTGATTATAAAAAACATTTGACATGTTTCTACGAACTTTACGGATACTATTTGGAATTTTTGTCTGAACATCGTGACCTGCACGAGCCTGTGGATTACTGAACAAAACTCGCCAACTAATTTAAGGTTTTTGGATATAAAAATAATATTTATGGAACAAAACAAACATTTATTGTGTAACTGGGAGTCTCGTGAGTGCAAACATCCGGAGATCATCAAAGGTAAGTGATTAATTTGATTGCTTTTCTGACTTTCGTGACCAATCTACTTTGCTGCTAGCTGTTTGTAGGGTTTTGTCTGCTGAGAGAGCTGTTCTCACATAAAGGCTTGGGTTGCTTTCGCTGTAAAGCTTTTTTGAAATCTGACACACCAGGTGGATTAACAACAAGCTAAGCGTTTTGGTATATTGCACTTGAAATTTCATGAAAATTAAATATTTTTAGTATGCGCCAAGAAGTTAACCGGTGTGCCTTGTTAAAATTTTTATTTGTGGAATTTCTTACCATCTTAATGCGTTTGAGACAATCAGTTGTGTTGTGACAAGATAGGGGTGGTATAAAGAAGATAGCTCTATTTGGTAAAAGACCAGGTCCATATGTGACTTACCACGTGGATTCAGTCTTATGTAGCAAAATGTGAAATTATGTTTTTTTACATTGGATAAAAGTAGAACTCTGAGCTACAAAATGGTATATCATACACTGCATTTGAGGGACAATGGGAAAGTAATTCTGCTTTTGATCAACTTGTAATCTCACTTTTGAGATAATCGCTAATGTTTTGGTATCTAGTGAAGAGCTGTTCTTTTGTCTACACTCATTCAGCATCGTTCACACCCTCTTAAGCTTTAGCCCCACCCATCTCGTTTTGCTCTCGGAGTGCACCTTGATGCTCTGGCTGATGATTTGTTTCCCTCTGGATAACATGAAAACAGCCTACTGCTGGAAACAATTTCATTACGCTTTTTTTGCAGACGTTTACTGACACCAGCTATATTCATCAGGTGTTGTACACACGTCACGTAACGTTAGCAAACGAGCCAGCCAGCTAACGTTAGCTAGTTAAACAACAGTGAACAAAGTGCCAACAATGAACAAAGTGCCAACAATGCCTAACATTAGGCTCTAACTAGGAAAGCCAACAGCTCTGGTAAACTAATAATAACGACCACTAGGGAGACAGCCAGATTATGTTAGCTCGGAATCGGTGCACCAAGAGGTTAAACAACAATGCAGTTTTAAGAATATACCTAAAAAAAAAGTAAGAGATAAGAATAAATAATAATTAAAGAGCAGCACTGAATAACAATAGTGGGGCTATATACAGGGTTTACCGGTACAAAGTCAATGTGCGGGGGCACCTCTGTCGAGTTAATTAAGGTAATATGTACATGTAGGTAGAGTTATTAAAGTGACTATGCATAGATAATAACAGAGAGTAGCAGCAGCGTAGAAGAGTGGGGAGGGGGCAATGAAAATTGTCTGGGTAGCCATTTGATTAGATGTTCAGGAGTCTTATGGCTTGGGGGTAGAAGCTGTTTAGAAGCCTCTTGGACCTAGACTTGGCGCTTCGGTAGCGCTTGCTGTGCTTTATCAGATAGAACAGTCTATGACTAGGGTGGCTGGAGTCTTTGACAATTTTTAGGGCTTTCCTCTGACACCGCCTGGTATAGAGGTCTTCGATGTCTGGAAGCTTGAACGTTTGCCATCAGTACTGTTAGCTAAGGCAGATTAGCCACTTGTCGCCTGATCCTCACAAGGCACCCCGATCTCCTTCCGCGAAATCGTCATTTCTTTCTCCAGCGAATGACGGGGATGAGGGCCTGTTTGGGTGTTTGGAGTAATCGTTCTAGTCCGACTCATTAAAGAAAAATTATTTGTCCAATTCGAGTTGAGTAATCACTGTTCTGATGTCCAGAAGCTCTTTTCGGTCATAAGAGACAATAAATAGTAGCAACATTATGTACAAAATAAGTTACAAACCCCCAAAAAACTGACAAAATAGCACGGTTGGTTAAGAGCCAATAAAACAGCAGCAGTGTGTGTGTTTCAGTACATGTGTGTGTGTATGCAGTATAAAAAGTAGTGTACCAGTCTGTATTTCTGTAGTGTGTTGGCCTCCCGGGTGAGCCAGGCCTCCACGGTGGCTCTCTTGCTCAGTAATGTGGGCTCCCTCAGCTGTCTGTCAGCAGGGGGCAGTGTGGCCAGGCTGGTCAACTGGGCTGCATGTGGGAAAAGAGAGGGAGAGGGAGAGGGAGAGGGAGGAGGAGAGGAGAGAGGTCAGCAAATCTCACATAAACACACCTGTCTTTTCCTTTGCAGACCACACACACACATGCATACTGACACCCACTCACTCACCTACAAACTCACACGTCATTCTGCCCTAAAAAGGTGAGGGCTGCTGGGGTTGATGACCCAGGGTGTTGTGACTAGGAGGGGGACCAGGGCAAGGCTGACTCACCCTGGATGCGGAGGCTCTCCTGGTACTGGATGATGAAGTACTCCTGGTTGTGCTGGAGCTTTCTCAGGTCGTTCTCTGTGTCCTGGGTCAGCAAGCGCAGCTCCTCGAATACCTGGTTGATCTGCTGGTACTTCTGGGACATGCTGTCCATCATCCCCCCCACTGGGGAGCTCGACTGCCAATCAGAGAGAGGAGAGAGAGGTGAGAGGGCTGGGCCGGTAAACAACGCTGGCTTTGAGATGATTTGCAGGAACTAGCTAGTGTGGTGTTGAGCATTTCATCATCATTACATGGAGCAGAAAGACACACAAACTGACAGAACCCTGTGCCTCTTTAACACAACCTCAATGAACCCTGCTTGTGTTATTCCACAGTAATCCCTAACGACCATAACCAGCAGTGAACACCACTGACTGAACATGTGAGACCGTGCAGAGGGAAATGCATTTCCTTATCGTGGGCAGACACAGCCCATGGCTTGTTAAGGCTGGGGACGTGAGCACTGTGAAGACAGTCTGAATAAACAGGTGGGAATGCAATCACGTAGAATATGCAATCCTGTGATAGGAGGAGCCTGGCAGGACTGGAAGTCAATTTAACACTGAGTTTATTGATATTCAGATGTTTTATGGACCACCGGCTTTATGGTTTTATAACCCTTGTTATAAAATATCACATTTCTTCACCTCCCCACCAGGCCTACAGCATTGCTGGTTAATGAGAAATTCAAAGTTTATCTTTCAGCGAGACATATGGGCTGTGTCTGTGCAGGTTTTCTGACTAGGTGTGTGTGTGAAGTGCTATGCATGTGTGTGTGTGCATGCGTTGTGTGTATTTATGTATTTATGTGGTTGTTAACAGGTTTACGTATGTCTGTGGGAAAATTGAGAGTAAATTGCCTTTGATGTCGGCAGAGAGGCAGCAAAGCAACCCCCAATGGCTGTGATTTCCATAATATCATGGAATTGGCTGTGTTATGTTTAACATCTCTGTGTGGTGTTTATATTATGCAAATATTTATAAAAGGTGTGTGGGTATTTCCATATGGGTATGTATGTATGTATGTATGTGTGTGTGTGTGTGTGTGTGTGTGTGTGTGTGTGTGTGTGTGTGTTTGTGTGTGTGTGTGTGTGTGTGTGTGTGTGTGTGTGTGTGTGTGTGTGTGTGTATATTTTGTGCATACGAGCTACAGGTATCTGTTATATGCACACTTGTGAAACAAGCTTCCCAGGTAGGTGGGAGTAGGAATGGAAGTTGGAGAGACTGCTTCATACTCACATTAGAGGCCTCTCGGACTAGCCTCTGCTCCGTGTACAGGATGTGTTTGATGCATCTCACCAGCTCCAGAGGGCAGCGGTCATACGTGCTCTGAAAGACAAGGACCACATGTGCTGTCGTGTTAGGCTCGTTAGCCGTGTTAGCCGCTGACTGGCAATACGGCCGTGCACACAACACTGACCAATTTAGCCTGCTCCCGCGCCGCGGCATGCTAACGCTCTAAAGCCCACTTCCTGAGCCTAGCTAAACCCAATTAGACTAATGAGATCCTTCTCTCAAGTGCAGACGACTTGGTCTCACATCCACTGTCTACATTTCTCTTCCTTTCTCTCTTTTCTCTCTCTCTTTAACTCCGGTCCTCAAGTAACCCCAAAAGCACACATTGTGTTGTAGCCCCACACAAAAACACTCATCGAAGGCTTGATGATGAATTGACAAGTTGAATCAGATGTGCTTGTCCGTGGGGCTACAAAAAACATTTGTGCTGTTGGGTGTACTGGAGGACGAGAGTTGGGAAACACAGGTCTAAATCTCTCTCTCACGCACGCATACACACACCAAGGCACCATGCGGGGTTGAAAGACTGCATTGTAGGCCTACAGAGGGTTGTGTTGACAAGATGCCTCCTACTCCCACTGTGGAAGGTGATAAGAGACAGCTTGTTCCCCTGAACCCTGTCCATAAGGGTGAAGACAAACACACTGAGATCGGTGAGTGAAGCACTCGATCATAAAAGGGAACACTGCCTGGTTACCGTAGCCCAGTGTTGTCCACCTTTTGTTTTTATTCATATAGACACACTGACCAGAGCAGGCTGTTCTCATACACTGTTTTATTTCTAAGTACTTTGGGTTGGGGTTTATGGACATGGGACTGTTGCCAATGAGGCTGTGATAACTAACATTTAGCTGAGTTTGGTATCAGTATAATTGAAATAATAATCACCACGATTCAGCTGGTATAGTTGGCTGTAAGGTTATCATATCCTTGAGAGTTTATTGGGTTTATACTGGCTTTATTAAAACTGTCCAGCTAGCTAGTTAGGTGTGGAGGTTTTTTGTGAGGGCACTGGCTCTGTGCTCTGCTCACGTACACTGGGAATGTGTGCACAGTATCTCTCACCTTCATACTAGCTTTGAGTGGAGGTTCGTCTACTGGTTCAATCTGTCTCACCTTGAGCTGGCTGGCGTAGTGTCCCAGTTTGATCTTGAGCAGGAAGCCATCCTCTCCCACCTGATGCTCAGCCTTGTTCTGCAGCTCCTGGATCAGGCTGTCCAGCAGACGCTTGGCCTTAAACTCCTCCTGGGGGTTCTCCAGATCGATCACATCCCTGGCACAGGAACATATAGAATGCTTAGAGATATCCTGTATGTACATACATGCAGAACAGAGTAGCCATTAATCCCCTATGCATTCCCTAACACACACACCTTCACTCAAGCACATACACAAAAACAGTGACTTTACACACTTGCTACTATACATTACTCTCAGGTTACTACACCTCCATGGTCCCTGCTACTACTGTGACTGTGATTGAACCAAATGTGAAGGTTACCGGGTGAGGCATGTCTTTCTGTCAGGTAGTGTGGTGTGCTTTGTGCTGCACTCACCAGAGTTGGCCCTCGAGCCACTGGGACAGGTAATGGCGCACCTCAATGGGGAAGTGCTGTCCATAGAGAGACTGCATCTGGTGCAGCGCATCCCCCTGGAGCTGCTGGGCCTGGATCCACACTGCCATCTTACACACCCTGGGGGAGGCGAGAGAGAGAGAGAGAGAGAGAGAGAGAGAGAGAGAAGGAAAAAAAGAAGGGGGATGGGTAGAGCGCATTTGAAGAGAGAGTGAATAGAGAGAAATTAGAGAGTAGGGTGAGCGGATTTGAAGTGACATGGAAAATGTACAGAAGGTTTTCAATCAAAAGAGGAGAACATCAGTTTGAGTTGACTAAAAGTGAAAGAAGCTTCTTTGAGACGAATGATGTATCCGACTGACACGGCCACAGAGCGGTTGGACTGGTTGTGTTTGACAGCTGTACTTCGGCAGTTTGTTTCGCTCTGGAGGAGCTGAGAGTCTAAACATTCTGCTCTGTGTTGAGTCAACAGCTGCATGAGGGAGCGGATCTGGGTCAAATACACATGTCAAATACCTTCTTCGCTTGGAGCAAAGTCAGCAGACTTCCTTCGCATGGAGTTTGCATTATGTCATTGGTTCAACTGTACAAGACCAAGTAGCCTTAATTACGTGAAGCTCAAATATTGGAACATATCGGACATATTTATTTGACTACGGTCTGTAAGGTCAACAATAGACAACACAGGTCCCTCAGCTCTGTGATAGAGTGTGTCAGTAATGTCTCTGTCTCTGTATGTCTTTGTAGGACACAATGTAGAAGGTAAATGAAAGCTCTTTATATAGTGTCCATAAGCTCCTCAATACATTTCTACATACAGGTGTATGATCTTAATTTAATTACTATTTTGTTGCTTAGAATTTGAGCTTCAGGATTTACAAAAATTCACTGAAAACCTGCACTAACACACGGTTATATTAACAGTATGTAACCTACTTTTGGCCAGGTAATAGCCTAACCACTGATCAAGCAACATTGTGGACTAAACGCTCAAATCCTGTTGCTACAGACTTATTTTGCTGCAAAAATACTGGTCAAATTAAGATCCTACATCTGTACATAGATAGACCAGGAGACAGACAGAGACAGTCACATACAACAGATAGTGGTAGGGTAAGACTTTGTGAGAGACAATAAATGTTTATTTTTAAATGAATGACGTGGTACAGCACAGAACATGACCTTCATCTGAGCAACGAGATAGAGACAGGAATAGAGTGATAGAGAAAGAGAAAGAGAGATAGGGAGGGAGGCAGATGGAGAGAGAGAGAGCACCAGGTGAACAGAACACAGCAACTCTGTGACCTGGTGTATGCCTATGGGCATGACGCTAATAATCAGCTTACGCTCACACTCCCACAAAATCCACATCCCGTTGGCTGCCATGCCCTGGCTTGCCCTCCTCTCAACTTCAACCTTGAACCTTTTTCACTCAGCCATCCCCCCAATCCACTTACTGCTACATCCCCCACCATTCACTATAACAACAAGCCTTTAGGTTGCTTTCAATGTCGAAGCATTAAATCGGTACATTGTGGTAAAGATATAGGATCTTAATTTGATCAGTCTTTCGTTGCTGAGAATTTCTGCACCGCAGAGTTACATTAATCCACTGAAAGCCCACACTATCACACGGTTAAATTAACAGTATTGCACTTTTCATGTAACCTCATTTTGGCCAGCTAATAGCCTAACCACCGATCAAGCAACATTATGGACTAAACATTCAAATCCTGTTTCTGCAGGATTATTTTGCTGTGACAATATAGGATACTATTTAGAAGGAAAATGAAAGCTCTTTATATAGTGTCCATAAGCTCCTCAATAAACGTCTACATACAGGTGTAGGATCTTAATTTAATGACTATTTTGTTGATGAGAATTTGAGCTTCAGGATTTACATCATTCCACTGAAAACCTGCACTAACATATGGTTATACTAACAGTATTGCACTTTTCATGTAACCTACTTCTGGCCAGGTAATAGCCTAACCACTGATCACGCAACATTGTGGGCTAAACGTTCAAATCCTGTTGCTACTGCATTATTTTGCTGCAACATTTTTTATATTAACAGTATTGCACTTTTCATGTAACCTACTTTTGGCCAGCTAATAGCCTAACCACCGATTAAGCAACATTATGGACTAAACGTTCAAAAGCTGTTGCTGCAGGATTATTTTGCTGTGACAATATATGTCAAATTAAGATCCTACACCTGTAGGGTTGATAAACAAATAAAAAAAATGAAGGTGAAAGCATGACAGATGATTTGACTGCGTTCTGAGCTGGAGTGGTAGGAGGTGGATTTAAATGTAACAGAATGACCCCCGTCAATCATCAGCAGGTGGCTATGAGCAGACTACTCTCAGCCGATCGGAAGAGGAACCATACAGGAAGAGCTGTGAGCCTGTTCTACAGTGCCGTACCAGCCTCTTCCTGACCTGCTCTCCTGTAGTGTAGGACTGCCAGTCTGTACCAGCCCATGCCCGCAACCACACACCCTGACACATAAACACACACAATGACACACTGCTGTACACACACGCGCACACACACACAATCACACACACGCACAATGATCAGTCATAATCAACACACACATATACACACACAAACACATCAATTTTCATAGGAGCTGCTCTGTATCCGTGTCTGTGGTTGCTGGGAGTTGCCAGTAAGCAAACTCTGTCTAGCGGTGGGTTACTGACAGACAGACAGACTGACAGAATTCATCAGCCTCTGTGACCTTACCAGGCGCCCGGTTCCCACCATTAGCACCTTAGTTGTCAACTCCACCAGAGGGTAAAGATAATTCCCCTCGGTATAGTACTTACCACAACTGCCAAACACAGTGGCACAAAGAGATCTGAGGAGAAGTGAAAGTTACTCCCTTTTGCTTTTTTCTTCTTCAGCAATCACTCTTTATCATTGAAGTGAATCTTGAGTCTCTTTTGTGAGCCACCCACTTATAACGACATTAACTGACACACAACCCCGGATCGCAGATACAGTGCCCATTGACAGTTGACCCAATATGAGAGATCTACACAGTGTAAAAAAAAAACTGAAAGGAGAAGGTCACACTGCTTACCTCTTGTCTTCAGGTCTTTGCTACCATGTAATAGCAGGATATTATGAAGGAGCACCCCAAACCTGAGAGAGAGGGAGAGAGAGAAAGAGAAAGAGAAAGAGGAAGTGAGTATAACCTTGCTTGCTACTGAGGAAGTCGTCTTTTTTCAAAGGGACCACAACATTGACAAAATCTGATTACCAAAGCATTTCATGATGCTGTTCACCGGTGGAGAGCTCCCACAAACCTTAGCACCTCCACGCTTTATCAAAAGCCTCTCATTTTAACCTCAATGGCATTTCAAAAATCATAATGCATAGCATATATGTTAAGTTTATTTTGAATTTTTAAAGGATGGGAGCTTACACAGGATTTATGACATCTTGCGGAGGCTGTCCTCCAACCTATCAGAGCTCTTGCAGCATGAACTGACATGTTGTCGACCCAATCAAAGGATCAGAAAATGAAACTAGTACTGAAAGCATAAGCTACAGCTAGCTAGCACTGCAGTGCATAAAATGTGGCGAGTAATTGACTCAAAGAGAGAGAGACAATAGTTGTGTACGGACTGATACTGGAGATGAGAAGCAGGTACGGGGAGTTGAACATTTCATGAGGAACAGACAGGTAACAGTACAGGACCAGCGTCAGCACATGGGTAAACAAGGACATATGACAATCAATGCAAAAGCAGGGAACAGAGCGGGGAACCAGACAGATATAGGGAAGGTAATGACAGAGATGATTGAGTCCAGGTGAGTCCAATAATCGCTGATGCACGTGATGGGGGGGAAGGCAGGTGTGAGTAATGATGATGGCAGGAGTGAAGAATGCTGGGGAGCCTGGTGCGAGGGGAAGAGTGGGAGCAGCTATGTTGACTACGTTACTTTAGCTAATATGGTGACAGCGATGTAGGCTGTGTGTCGCGGTTATGATATGGTTTGGCTTGGAAAGTTTTTTGGCCTGGTCACATACAGCTGATGTGTTGTGCATTGAAGTCCAAAAGCGACAAAGGGAAAAAGTGAGAGGAGAGCGCATAGATGCAGAAGGAATACAACGTGGCTGTTCTGAACCTTGTTTACGCATGATCAGGGGTGGATTCATTCTGCCGATTCTGTTGAAAAACGTTTCTTAAACAGAACAAAACGGGGCTAAACATACCTGAATTTGTCCAATCAAAATTCTCATTTGCAACTGTTGGACTAATGATTACACCCTATATCAGCTAGATGCAGGCAAGAGTGTGCAAGGAGGTATTGAATGTGCCGCTGTCTGTCCATGTGTCACCTCAACATTTTCTCTCAACCTGTGTGTGCCTACGTTGTAGCCTTCATTCATAGGCTAGGTTGTAGCAACCTCATGATGGGTAGGGAAAATTCAAGTATCATGTAGTAGCCTAAACCTATCTATGTTACATTGAACTGGATTAATGGAATATGAATGACAGTCATCCAATATGCTGTAATAGAAATAAGGCCATGCTCATGAGAAATGAAAATTTTCCTCCGTCATCTTAATGACTCTGACCGCCACTGTCCCACACATTTATTTATTTATTTTTATTTTACCTTTATTTAACCAGGTAGGCAAGTTGAGAACAAGTTCTCATTTACAATTGCGACCTGGCCAAGATAAAGCAAAGCAGTTCGACAGATACAACAACACAGAGTTACACATGGAGTAAAACAAACATACAGTCAATAATAAAGTATAAACATGTTGTCTATCTTGTCAAACACGTTGAATTTATATGCCACCAACAACAGTTAGTAGGCTAATGGTTCATATCAAGCTGTCCAGCCCCACGTATACCCAGAGACAACTGAGGGGTATGGGTTAGGAGGAGCCTGCTGAGGGGTATGGGTTAGGAGGAGCCTGCTGAGGGGTATGGGTTAGGAGGAGCCTGCTGAGGGGTATGGGTTAGGAGGAGCCTACTGAGGGGTATGGGTTAGGAGGAGCCTGCTGAGGGGTATGGGTTAGGAGGAGCCTGCTGAGGGGTATGGGTTAGGAGGGGTATGGGTTAGGAGGAGTCTGCTGAGGGGCTGAGGGGTATGTGTTAGGAGGAGTCTGCTGAGGGGTATGGGTTAGTAGGAGTCTGCTGAGGGGCTGAAGGGTATGGGTTAGGAGGAGCCTGCTGAGGCGTTAGGGATAGGAGAAGAGGAGCAGAGGGTCAGACCATGATTGATTAGAGAGACAACTTTCCTCTGGTTGGAACAGGAACAAGCAGAACATCAGGACACCACATGCTGTTGCTGTCCAGAGGCTCCAAACAAAACATTATTATTATCTTGATTTCTGTCTGGATCTCCTTCCACCGTCTCACACTCTCCCTCAAGTCTACCTCCTTGTTTCTGCTCTCTAACTCCTCACCCTCCCTACAAATGGCAGCCTGATGATTTCACCAGTCGTCCTCCCACTACCCCCATCTCCCCCAAACAGACACACAACAACTGAGTCCAACAACATCCCAATCTAGTCTAGAATCAGTCACGGTCCTGTGTTTAGTGCTTGGCGGACACGGTGTTGGAGGAAGGCTTCAAACATACAGACATGTGACCACCATATCCTATACTGCCCTGTAACCTATTTCAGGCTCGCTGCACTGACTCAGGCCTGCTGTGCTCTGTTGTGCACGTACTGCAGCCGCACTGTGTCAGTCCACCATCTGTCAGTCCACCATCTATCTAAGTACCTTTCCTTTCTGTATAATAAGTTGAGTCATCCAATTTGTATGCTATTGTACGACCAGGTAAGACGTACAATACTACAGTATATGTCCACTAATTCGTATGATATTGTATGACAGCTATTCCATTCATAATTAATATAATCTAACGTAACGTCACATATCATACTAATGGAGTGTCACAGATTTACATACAGAATAATATGATTTGTCCTGAGACCATGTTGATCAAGAGCAACTATTAGCCTTTTACTGCAGTGGGATAAATCAGGGTCACACAGAGTTTCTTGGTAGTCTGAAACAAATCTACTTTGAAATAGAAGTATACACCTCACACACATGATTATGGGCTTAAAAAGAAGACACTTGTACCATGTCAGATATAGAGTTGAAATGTATTAAATCTTGAGTTGCATCCCAATAATACACATTATATACATCACAGAGGACTGAAATATAACAAAACCGTTTGACATAGAAACACCCTTTTTTTTTCAATAATGCTTATTAATTATGAAAAATACGAATAATATTCCAACCATGAGGCCACTGGAGGGTGATTTGGTCACTTGACTGCAGGACTCCGACAATAGGAAGCACTGGTTATGGAGGTGAAAGATAGCGTGATGATGATGCATCATAGGTCAACACCCAGTGAACTCACTAATGACCCCGAAATGACCTCCATCTAATCTCAAACTGTACAATATTATCCTCTGTTAGTCAAGAAAGTACATTACTGCCTGACAGAAAAGACACACTGAGAGATATTACTGGTATCAGTCCAGTTAGCAAAGGCTGACCAACCCAGATGGTTATCTGCAGCACAGACACAGGGCCACACACACACACTTCCACAATCCACACGTACGCACACAAACACACGCAGTAGCAGCCTAGTCAAGTACAAGCCTCAGTTGTCTCATCTTTACCTTGGCCTTCCCTTCAAAGACCGCCAGACCGTCCAGACCGCAACCCTCGAGTTTCATCTTTATTGCTTCTCCTAAAGATGAAAAAGACATTGGCTACTTCACTCAAATCATTCTCACGCACAGACACTCAACCCAGTGCCATTCTGACTAGATGTATTCTACACAGACCGCAATACAAATGGATGTGGTCTGAGGGGGAAAAAAGACACATATTTACAGAGACAAGCAAAGAAGACCAAATGCAATTACAGCTAAATGCAATAATCCATTCTCCACCCAGCTGGATGTGGTCCTTCACAACTAAGAGTACCGCCAGCCTTGGTTGGGGTTGTGTGTTGGAATGTCAGTGTACTGTATGGTAGAGCTGAGAGTAGGCACATAGAGAGTTTACTTTCATACGGTTAATTGTGTAAAACATGTCCAGGAACCAGACATTTGTACCTAAGAAATACTTTGAATAGAAGCACCTTGGAGACTTGGAGGGGGAAGGAAGTGCCCCCAGGTCCATGTCTGTCTCACAGCTCTTTGGCTTCCAGTTCCTATACGAGGAGATCATGTCCTTTCTGTTTGTGATTTTCCAAGCAGTTCTCCAGTGATTGCTACAAGGGAAATCAATTCACTGTGAATCAGGAAGTCAAGGCAGCTGGATTAGAAAAAATATTTCCTGTTCAAAGCCAACAGAGAATGAGAACAGAGTGTCAGTCAGTCAGGGAACTGAAACATCTGCCCCTTACTTTACTACTTTACGAAACATATGCAGAGACAAGGTGTTACAATACTGGCCCTATTTCCTGTAAATTTGCTGAGTGACCCCCCCCCCCCCCCCCCCCCCCCATTCATACAGAGGATTGTCTTCATTCAGAAATAAATAGAACTCTGAGATAGTAAACTAAAAGACAGAGTGGCTGATGGTCCAGTTACTGCTCAACAAGGCATATCCTCTCTCTCTTGTTTTGACTCTAAATCTACAGCATTTCATTTCACTGATAAACCAGCACCTGGTAATTCCTGCTGCTATTTTTAAATGCTCACAGCCAGCCAGACTGAGCTTTAAAAAAAATATTGAATACAGAAAAAAGGCAGCCAGGCATCTCAGAGAGAGAGGGTAGAGAGAGAGAGAGGGTAGAGATAGAGAGAGGGTAGAGAGAGAGAGCGAGAGAGAGAGAGATAGAGATAGGGTAGAGAGAGAGAGGGAGGGTAGAGAGGGTAGAGAGAGAAAGAGAGAAAGAGAGAGGGTAGAGAGAGAGAGAGAGGGTAGAGAGAGAGAGAGGGTAGAGAGAGAAAGAGAGAGATGGGTCAAAGCGCCCCCGGGGAGAAGAGAGGGGGAAAAAGTCTCACTGAGTACAAGTGACCATCAGGGAGTCAACAAAGGGCAGACAACATCATCTGTACTTGACAGACAACGGGATTACACATTTTTCCTTTTCTTTGATGGCAGACACTGTGTGTCAGTAATCCTGTCAGTAAGAAAAGGAGAGGAAAACACAGTGTGAAGTATCAACCATCACTCTCCCGAGCTAAGTCTCAGCGACTCCACTGGAACCACTATGTCCCTCTGGTTCGTTGTGTATGGCCCACCACCACCACCACCACAGGTGATAGAACCACAGTGGCCTATCATCCTCTACAGTCTACAGCAGTGTGTTACTGTGTCCGTCTACAACCCTGTAGTGACAGGAGAGAGTGTAAGTATAGGCTACAGTTAAGAGTCAGTCCTTAACCCTGAGGAGTCGCTCTACTCCACTCTCTCCACTGTGTGTGTGTGTGTGTGTGTGTGTGTGTGTGTGTATGTGTGTGTGTGTGTGTGTGTGTGTGTGTGTGTGTGTGTGTGGATGTGTTTAACAATACTTGCGGGGGACCAGAAGTCCCCACAAGAATAAAGAATAGTAAATTAACAAAAAATTAGTCCTCACAAGGTTAAACGCTATTTCTATGGGGTTAGGGTTAAGGTTAGAATTAGTGTTAGGGTTAGTTTTAGGGTTAGGAGCTAGGGTTAAGGTTAGTTTTAGGGTTAGGAGCTAAGGTTAGGTTTAGGGTTAGTTTTAGAGTTAGGCGCTAGGGTTAAGGTTAAGGTTAGGTTTTGGGGTTAGGGTTAGGGTACGGTTAGTTTTAGGGAAAATAGGATTTTGAATGGGACTGAATTGTGTGTCCCCACAAGGTTAGTTTGTGTGCGTGTGTGCTTTTGTGCATCTCCAAATTGTAACTCCAGGATGTCTAGCAAGATCTCCAGTAAATCTATAAATATCTCAAATTGTGTTACACATTGTACAGAATGAAAATGAAAGCAAGTGTTGGGGCTCTTTTTGCAAGAAGTCTATGTCACCCACTCTTTCCTCTTAGGAGAAATTCATTTACACAAGTACTTCCTGTTAGGAACTTAAATGGCAAACTGCCACACCACCCACCACCACCACCCATGTGAAACTCACAGCTTGTTAGTTCGTGATGACACCAACTACCCAACTAAACAACACACAAATCAACCAAGTGACTCATGTGACTGCAAATAGAAGCACATCTACTCTTCTACAGAAAGCAGAAGACACATAAATGATTTACCTCAAATATCCAGGTTCTCCAACCTAAATCAACCCTACAACAAAAATCCAAACGACAACTTCTTCATTAGCATATTTAAATGCTAACTGATTTCAGCATTACCTTTAAGTCAGAAGTATGACTGGGGAAATGCCTGTGACAACTCAGCACTGTACAAAGGCCAGGTATAGAGAGGTAATAGGGGGAACTCGTACTGATAAATGGTATACAGATATAGGATCTTAATTTGATCGGTGTCTCACTGCAGGAAAATAATCCTGCAGCAACAGGAAATGTAAACTATTGTGTGGATTATAAATAATGGACATTTTGTAGGGGCTGATACATTTCAGTTAGGGCAAAAAAAAGTCTGTAATTTTAAAGTGGAAATGACAAACTTTAGACGCCTTATTAACCCTTGAATACACTACAAGTTTGCATTAAAATATCCTATAACAACAGGGTGATCAAATTAACATCCTACATCTGTAGGGACTTGCTGTTCTTGTTGATTGACTGTCTGGACTGACTGCACACACTACACAGCCTGGATGGCTGTTAGGCAAATCTTCATGAACATCAAACAAGCTGTAGGACTGTGACAACACTGCCCGCCCTGCCTGCCTCTGACAGTAGCCTCTGCACTGTGGCTGGCTGTGTCAACCCCTCACCTCTCTCTCTCTCTCTCTCTCTCGCTCTCTCTCTCTCCATTCAATTCTCTCTCTTCTCCCTCTGTCTCTCTCTCTCTCCATTCAATTATCTCTCTTCTCCCTCTGTCTTTCTCACTTCGTCCACTCCCCCCCACTCTTTCTCCTCCCCCTCTCAATTCAATTCAAAGGGCTTATTGGCATGAGAAACATATGTTTACATTGCCAAAGCAAGTAAAATAGATAGTAAACAAAAGTTAAATTAACAATAGAAAATTAACAGTAAACTCCAAAGGAATAGAGACATTTCAAATGTCATATTTTAATTAAGTAGGCAGGTCAGTTAAGACCAAATTCTTATTTTCAATGACGGCCTAGGAACAGTGGGTTAACTGCCTTGTTCAGGGGCAGAACGACAGATTTGTACCTTGTCAGCTCGGGGATTCAAACTTGAAACCTTCTGGTTACTAGTCCAACGCTCTAACCACTAGGCTACTCTGCCGCCCCAAATTATGGCTATGTACGATGTTGTAAACAATGTGAAAATGGTAAAAGTACAAAAGGGAAAATAAATAAATATAAATATGGGTTGTATTTACAATGGTGCTTGTTCTTCACTGCTTGCCCTTTTCTTGTGGCAACAGGTCACAAATCTTGCTGCTGTGATGTCACACTAATATTTCACCTAATAGATATGAGTTTAGCAAAATTGGATTTGTTTTCAAATTCTTTGTGGGTCTGTGTAATCTCTCTCTATCCCCCCTCCACTCTCTCTCTCCGCAACTTTCACGGCACCATGCTCTGTGCATAATCACACTGTCCCCCTGCCAAGGTTTATAAATAACCTCTGAAGTAACAGCTGAGTGTAAAATTAAGCACTTAACCCACATCCAGCGTGTCCAGCCCACATAGCGGCATCTGTCTCTCTCCCCCTACCCAACCCAACCCCCAGACGGATCCAGACTAAGAGGGGGGAGCCCTGCAGTCCAAAGGCACATTTTCAAACAGACGCAGCAGTTCGAGGCGAGTCTGTGATAGCCAGGACCCAGAGAAATAGGAGTGGGGGGGGGTAGCTTCATGATTTAGAGGTGGGGTGTTAAGGGAGGGTCCCGAACAGATTTAGGAAACTGGGAAACCTTGGACCGTCAAGAGTGCAATAGTTAGGATATAACGCCGTAGAAATGTTGTGTTGACCTCCACTGTAACCCCTCACATCATGACATCACAGCACACCACTCAGTCTAGTAGAGTCCTGCCTGGCTGGCTGCAAACATTAGGCATGGACAAAGTGCAGCTTGCTTGTTAACAAATCAACTTGCCAGTCGATAGGAAGCAAAAGACAGAACATGAAACTCCCAGTAAAGACCAGAACAGCGAGGATAGATTGCAGCCAAGGCCATCCAGCGGAGTGGACAGAGAGACTAGCCTCCATAGAGACTGTGAACAGGCTCATTTCAGGGACACTGCATTGGACTTTACGGGTTGTATTGTGCTAGCTACAGTAGAAGTTCCGATGATCATCTCTGCTGTACCCCAGAGGACAACACATGACTGGGTCTGTGAGGTGTCGAGAGGGAAAGAGGGGGGAGGCGACAGGAGACAGGGACAAAAGAAGCCCTTTGTGCCTCCCAGTTCCAGCCCAGAGGGGATGATACTACAGTAATGACAAGAATAGTATCCTTCCATCAACCCAACCCTACCGCCCACCACCATATTTACTGTATACAGTAGACATGACATGACTCATCAGTTCACTACCAAGGTCATGTAGGCAATACAGTTGAAGTCGGAAGTTTACATACACTTAGTTTAGAGTCATTAAAACTCATTTTTCAACCACTCCACAAATTTCTTGTTAACAAACTATAGTTTTGGCAAGTCGGTTAGGACATCTACTTTGTGCACGACACAAGTAATTGTTTACAGACAGATTATTTCACTTATAATTCACTGTATCACAATTCCAGTAGGTCAGAAGTTTACATACACTAAGTTGACTGTGCCTTTAAACAGCTTGGAAAATTCCAGAAATTGATGTCATGGCTTTAGAAGCTTCTGATAGACTAATTGACATTAGAGGTCGACCGATTATGATTTTTCAACGCCGATACCGATACTGATTAATGGAGGATAAAAAAAATCTGATACCGATTAATTGGCCGATTTTTATTTAATTTACATTTTTATTTTTTCATATTTTTTATTCGTAATAATGACAATTACAACAATACTGTATGAACACTTATTTTATCTTAATATAATACATCAATAAAATCAATTTAGTCTCAAATAAATAATAAACATGTCCAATTTGGTTTAAATAATGCAAAAACAAAGTGTCATGTAATGTGCCATGTAAAAAAGCTAACGTGTAAGTTCCTTGCTCAGAACATGAGAACAAAAACGAATCCCCAAGCTGACAAGGTACAAATCTGTCGTTCTGCCCCTGAACAAGGCAGTTAACCCACCCACTAGGCCATCATTGAAAATAAGGTTGTGTTCTTAAAACTGACTTGCCTAGTTAAATAAAGTTTTTTTATCGGCAAATTGGTGTCCAAAAATACCATTTACCGATTGTTTTGAAATCGGCCATTCCGATCAAATCGGTCGACCTCTAATTGACATCATTTGAGTCAATTGGAGGTGTACCTGTGGATGAATTTCGAGGCCTACCTTCACACTCAGTGCCTCTTTGCTTGACATCATGGGAAAATCAAAAGAAATCCAGTCAAGACCTCATAAAAAAAATTGTAGACCTCCACAAGTTTGGTTCATCCTTGGGAACAATTTCCAAACGCTATCATGTTGTGGGGTTGCCCTTACTGCAGGAGGGACTGGTGCACTTCACAAAATAAATGGCATCATGAGGAGGACAATTATGTGGATATATTGAAGCAACATCTCAATACATCAGTCAGGAAGTTAAAGCTTGGTCACAAATGAGTCTTCCAAATGGATAATGACCCCAAGCATACTTCCAAAGTTGTGGCTGAATGGCTTAAGGACAACAAATTCAAGGTATTAGAGTGGCCATCACAAAACCCTGACCTCAATCCTATAGAAAATTTGTGGGCAGAACTGAAAAAGTATGTGCAAGCACTAATTGAGTGTATGTAAACTTCTGACCCACTGGGAATGTGACGAAATAAATAAAAGCTGAAATAAATCTAACAGACCTTGAACAGGATATTTTTACTAGGATTAAATGTCAGGAATTGTGAAAAACTGAGTTTAAATGTATTTGGCTAAGGTGTATGTAAACTTTCAACTTCAACTGTACATTAGGTGGGCTGTGGTGCTGGGTGTTTGTGGGCATAATGTGTATGTGTGTCTGCTTGCGTGTGTGTTCACACATGCTCAACCCTGCATGTGAACATTTGCTTCCAGCTGTGGGTTGGGTAGATTTAGAACTATTTACTGATCATGTTTAATTAATAATAAGGGCAGAAAAATCCCCCCTGGGAGTCCAACATGTAGCAGGACATCACATCATGGTCTAGTCTCTCTGCCCTGTGGTTTATCCCTCCTCTCCCAGCAGCACCACTGTCTGCCTGTCTGCCAGTTTCTGTCTGTTTTTCACAGCCACGCTGCACAGCAGGACCCTCTACTAGCACATCCACATAACACATCCTAAGGGTAGCAACATTACTGTTGCTGCCGTGCTATGTTGTTGTCTTAGGTCTCTCTGTATGTAGTATTGTGGTGTCTCTCTTGTCGTGATGTATGTTTTTGTCCTATATATTTATTTGATTTAGTATTTTTAATCCCAGCCCCAGTCCCCCTAGGAGGCCTTTTGCCTTTTGGTAGGTCATCATTGTAAATAAGAATTTGTTCTTAACTGACTTGCCTAATTAAATACAGGTTCAATTAAAAAACAAAACAGTTGAGTGGAGCGCGGCTACTGTATAATGTTAACATTTAAAAAATGTATTTGGGTTTGTTTGTGTGTGTGTGCAGGTCTGCGTGTGTGGTGATGTCTATGTCTACAGATAGTGGAACTAAGGCTATGATAATGGAACTAAGGCTATGTTGGCACAGTCTGTCTGTCTGTCTACAGAGGACATTGGTCTAAATGAGCATGGCTAAAAGGGTCATCGTGGTCACATGTTTGTCATTAAATTAATGACAAACTTGTGACCTCCATGCAGGCCCAGGGCTGGGCTGGGCTCCTCTTGAAGAACAGAGTGGTAGGGTGGTTACGAGACACACAAACATATACACACACAAAGCTTTATTCATACTGAACATAACAGCTCTTCATAGAGAGGTCGATGTAACCATCAAAGAAAGCATTTGTCACCGTCTGATGGGAGCAGGGGTACTGAGTGAAGCAGGAGAGAGGGCAGTGATCTGTAAAGAGGGACAGCCACATGTTGACACGCTAATGAATCGCATAACGAAGCGTATTCAACAGGGGAGGTTCCAAGGCCTGTCTCTGGGCCCTTTACGGCCGGGGCCTGATAAAATTATTACGCTGTTCGAAGCAGGAACAATGGAGGGCCACAGAGGGCTTTGATCATGGGACCGACCCAAAAGAGATGGATGGGGAGTGTGGCTCAGAGGACCCCTCGTGAACCGCCCTGGGGAGGGACAAGTGTAGAGAGGATGAAGGATAACGGATTGCAAGACGACTGGTTTATGCATCCCCACTTCTCCAAACTTTATAACATTCTGAGATGGAAAGGGGAACTAAGGAAGAAAACCTGTTATAAAAGGCAGTGTAACTGTGGTAACTAACTCAGGTGAGTGCTCTGCACAGGGGTCGACTGACTCCCACTACCACTTAGCCCCATCGATCAGGTGCGTCACACACACACGTTGCTAAGGAGAAGTCGACCAAGCGAACCTGTTGCACTCCGCTGGAGAACACACGCTGCCAGATTGAAAGGCCCAATACTACTTACTGAGAGGAGACAAGAGAAAAGACATGAGTGATGTCATTACTATCTATCCAGCTGTAGAATTCTAATACGCCTGCAGTTAATAGCAGAACATCTACCCTCTGTTAGGCACTATCAGTGTCAATGGCAGCAGCAGTACACAAGCACACACACACACACACACACACACACACACACACACACACACACACACACACACACACACACACACACACACACACACACACACACACACACACACACACACACACACACACACACACAGTCTTGACCCATGGACAGATCCCATTGTATTGTTGTACCCCACCCCACGGTGCTAGTCAGTACAGGCTTGGAGTTGAGAACATAATGACCTGCTAGCTGTGATTATGGGGTGCAGAGAAAGGAGGAAAGACACACAGACATTACGCACACTCACACACAACAACACACACATTTTCACACAGCAGCCAGAGACTCAAAATGTGTGGTATTATTTGGATCCTGAGAACCAGGTAGGCCAGAGAGCACTCCGCCTCTTTCTTCACCAACACCCCCTTTTACATCCCCTCAGTGGGATACAGAGAGAAGAGGGTATCTTGGATGTTGGAACAAAAGGAAGAGCGCACATACAAAAGAAACACACGCCCTAAATTCCTAACATGCTGTATGTCAATATTGATGACAGTCAAAATGAGACACTGTGAAATGCTCATGGGTGTTACTTGTGCATGTCAAAATGACTGCTATCTATTGTAGGCTACAGGACTGTCGGTCTACCTCGCTCCGTCTGAGAGTCTAGCAGTAATAATGTCCTCCTGACTGGTTCTATAGGGAAAGGGGGGATACCTAGTCAGTTGTACAACTGAACGCATTCAACTGAAATGTGTCTTCCACATTTAACCCAACCTGGGAATACTGAGTGGTGGGAAATGCCTGAGCTTTGCTCTATCTTGGAAATTGAGCTCCTTCTTCACAAGTTGGGAATTGTGGCTAAACCCAAAGACCAACCCACACAGCGTGGCATAGAAGAGAGAGAGAGAGGTTGCTAGGGTTTTAGTTTGATTAGTAAACAAAAAGCATCTCAACCTCAGCACACATTCTTGACAAACCAACTGTTTGTTTCTGTGTCTACATTCGTTACCGTCCTAGAAATAGAAATAAACAGCTAAACCTGGGCTACCATCCCAACCAGAAGTGAAGCAAGAACAGTCAGTCTATCTCGATCCGTCTGAAGTGCAGCTCATTGGCAGCCCTTCTATTTAAAAACCAAAGGACCTATTTCTATACTGTAATTCTGTAGGGGGCGTGACAGGAGCAGCACTCATACATGGCAATTGAAAGGCATTCTCTGACTACACAGATCCATGGACAGCCTCAAACTATGCGCAACACAGAGGCCTCAGCTCTCTAAAGGAATATAAGTGTGTGTGTTTGTGTACTTCTCCAGCTCTTATAGAGCACCAGAGGCTGGAAAGCTGTAACTTCTAATGTTCCAGCCACTGACATGGGAGACTGCAGAGTGATGGAAGGAGAGGGCAGGGCAACAAGTAGAAAGCCGAATCAATCAAAGCACACAGCTCCCAGCTTTCAGCCTGCATGGGAAAAGACCTGTGGCCACATATATGGGTGATCAAACACAGTCTGCCATTGACAACTGCTCAATGCAGTCATGCTGATGTGGTTACCTACTTAGGCTTCATTTACACAGGCAACCCAATTTAGATATGTTGCCCAATTATTAGCAAAAGAGCTGATCTGATTGATTAAAATACCAATTCGTGGGAAAATATCAGAATTGGGCTGCTGTTGCTTCTGCAAGACTATGTTCTAGAACAGGTATACATGTACGCGCAATGTCGTCTGGGGTACGGCAAATAAAACTGTGATTAACATTTAAAAAAATTAAATATATAAATCTATATATTTAATTTTTTTCACATTTTCAAACAGTCCATTTATATTTTCCAACGGGGCTATACATTTGTGTGAGGTTTATTTTCCATGCCTGAGTATCCTCGTTTCACTGGCAAAAATAAAATCAAACCCTCTAGTGTTCAGCGGAAAAAACAACACCATGTCAAATACAGGTATCCTAGACAAATAATGAACATCTAATCACATGAACTGTTACTCTCTTGCGGGAATTCCACTAACGGTCCGTTTGTAGCCAAACGTAGCTGCTGCTCATTCAGTTTGCTCGAAAATTGATAAATGGTTAAAAAAAAGTAGAAACACATACCATAGGAACACATACCAGCTCTATTGGCAGTACAGCTACTACCAGCAGTACTACACCTGCACCTGTCGACGACAGACGTTGTTCTGCTTCCACGAGCACATTCAATGCTAGCATCAGTAATTCTACATGTGTTGTTAGCTCAGCTAGCATGGACACTGACAGTGAGCTGGTATATGTCCTTTACGTTTACGGGGGGTCAATTAAGGAAGACATCCTCTTCTGCAAACCACTGGAAACCAGGACAACAGGAGAGGATATTTTTAAAGTACTGGACAGCTTTGTGGTGACAAATGGACTTTGGTTTTCAAGATGTGTTGGTATCTGTACTGATGGTGCAAAAGCCATGACAGGGAGACATAGTGGAGTGGTAACGCGCGTGCAAGCAGTTGCTCCCGACGCCACTTGGGTACACTGCAGCATCCACCGAGAGGCTCTTGCTGCCAAGGGAATGAATGCCTGACAGCTTGAAAGATGTTTTGGACACTGCAGTGAAAATGGTTCACGTTAAAGTTAAAGCAAGAACCCTGAACTCTTGTGTATTTTCTGCACTATGCAATGATACGGGCAGCGACCATGTAACACTTTTACAACATACAGAAGTGCGCTGGTTATCAAGGGGCAAAGTACTGACACGTTTTTTTGAATTGAGTAACGAGCTTAAAGTTTTCTTTACTGACCATAATTTTCACTTGTCTGACCTCTTGCATGATGACGAGTTTCTCACACCACTGGCCTATCTGGGTGATGTTTTTTCTCACCTGAATGATCTGAATCCAGGATTACAGGGACTCTCCGCAACTATATTCAATGTGCGGGACAAAATTATTAAGAAGTTGCCTCTCTTCTCTGTCTGCATTAACAAGGACAACACACAGGTATTTCCATCATTGTATGATTTTCTGCGTGCAAATGAACTCAAGCTTATGGACAATGTCAAATGTGATATATGGAAGCACCTGAATGAGTTGGGTGGGCAATTAGGCAGGTACTTTCCCCGAAACGGATGACACAAACAACTGGATTCGTTATCCCTTTCATGCCCTGCCTCCAGTCCACTTACCGATATCTGAACAAGAGAACCTCATCGAAATTGCAACTCAGTGCTGTGAAAATGTAATTTAATCAGAAGCCACTGCCAGATTTCTGTATTGAGCTGCACTCCGAGTATCCTGCCTTGGCATATCGCGTTGTTAAGACACTGATGTCCTTTGCAACCACGTACCTATGTGAGAGTGGATTCTCGGCCCTCACTAGCATGAAAACGAAATACAGGCATAGACTGTGTACGGAAAAAGATTTAAGACTGAGACTCTCTCTGATACAACCCAACATTGCAGAGTTATGTGCATCCTTTCAAGCACACCCTTCTCATTAACCTATGGTGAGTTATTACATTTTTAATGAACAAATTAAGTTTTACATGTAAGATGGCTAAATAAAGATCAAAATGATTGATTATTATTATTATATTATTATTTGTGCCCTGGTCCTATAAGAGCTCTTTGTCACTTCCCACGAGCCGGGTTGTGACACAAACTCACACTCATTCTTATGTTTAATAAATGTATCGTATTGTGTGTGTGTGCTGGAGGTTGAATGTTTGAAGGGGTACGGGACTATAAAAAGTTTGGAAACCACTGTTCTAGAGGAATATTGCACCATAAACATGTCATTACCGTAGCTCTGCGGCTATGTCTGATGAATGATGCTTTAGTTCACAGTGAGCGGACCAGATATTTCTGCTGAGTCTGCAGCACAGGAGCCATAGTTCACTGGTGATGACACAGAGAGAACGTGGCTGGCCTTTTACAATGCTGTGGAGGAGTAGGTCAAGCATTTAAAGGGAATGGAAGAGTGGAAAAGTAGAGGGAGGAAGGGATGGATGGAGGGGGTTAGCTTGAAAAGCACGGTGGAGAAGCATGTGACATCGAGGATCCGCCAATGAGAGCCAAGGTAGTGTAGCTAGGTCAAAAAGAACCAGGCCGGGCAAAGACTAAATGTCTGTCTCCAGAGTGAAGTGTAGTTTTATAACAATCATTTAATGGAGTACACTCCCAGTCTCATTAATGGAGAACAGGAGTTTTTCAAGAGTATTTATCAACAGTTAGTTCAGGTCACATAGTCAGGAAAGACACCTGACCTTAGCGAATACAGCAGACTTACTGGAATAGCGAGTGTTTGCAATGTAACCGCATTACATCTTACACCACCGTTGGTTATGTCTGTTCATTTGTCCCTCTTTGGAACCCTTTAAAGGAAGTGTCCAAGTAGACACTAGACACTTCAGGTGAGTCATAGTGGCTTCCTCTTTCTCTGAAATAGGCCAGGCCAAATTCTTGTTATTCTCACCATTTTGTGGGGAAGGACTTTGGATCAGGCAGGCTGATGTTTACTGGGGTACGTCTTGTTCTGGAAGCAGAACTGAGTGATTTCCACTAGATGGGCCAGCCGCAAAGTCAAAATAGGCTATATTGTAAAAACCATGAAAACAAACATTTGCTTTTTGGTCGTAGCCCTTTACACTCGTATGTATACGCGTTGAAAATAGATTTGGGCACCGATAAGCACCTAAATTGGAACACAGTAGCTGTACATTAACCTGCTATAAATGACATCAGAGCTCAGGCTCTAAGCTTCACAGTGCTGTGAAGGTTTTGACTGACAGCCGTGCTGAACTTGAACACCGCGCGTGACAAGAAGTCGCCCCAATCCCTCCTGCTAATTGGACAACTTTTGCAACTGTTTTGGTTTTCTGAGTGAGGGAAGTGTTGTAAATTAAGAGAACTCTATGTATTTTGAAAGATGAGACGTTGAGGATTATAATAAACACCGATTTGATGTCATACAAGTAGGCCAAACACCCATGAGTCCAAATGTGCGACTTCACATTTCCATAATCATAAAACTCATGTCATATACAGTGTCGACGTTTATGATCACTATGTTTGATGTACAGTTACAGGATGACATGGCGTCATACCCTTGGCTGTTCTGAACAGAATGAGCCTATGTTTGTCCATTGTGAAGAGAATTTGCCACGGAACACACAGCTGAATGCACTCATGACTCCTTTCTATACACACAAAATTACAATCTGTTTCCCTGTATTGCATTGTGAAAGCCTAGCACTGTCACATCATATTCACATCATATTTTAGAACTTACCATGTTGGAAATAGAACAAGCGTTCAAATCAAGCCCACCTGACTCGTTTTTGGATTGCGTAAACAACAACAGTAATTGTGTGATGGCGAAGAAGCAGGGTTGTGTTCCAACCAAAACGACTACAAGTGTGCTCTAGTTCCTCAACGGCACAGCTAGGAGAGCTCGAAAAAGCACCTTATAGTTGAAGACTCTTCTTTGAGTCATAAAGTGCATTGAAATGACTTAGGAACTGTGTACACTTTAGAGAGATGTTCTTATCATGTTCCTGAATGTGTCCAGAGTATTTTCAGATTTCGTTATCAACAAATGCAGGGAGAAAAGTACAGTAAATGTAATATGCAAAATAAATTAACAGTAATGTTTGGAATCAGTCTTGTCAGGTGAACTGTTGTCTTCTTTGGTCAAATAATTTCCCCATAAACTGTTCCCTTTCAAGTGCTACCATGCTTATTAATTTCAGTTAAATGTAGCCCTAATCCGTGTAGGCCAATTCCCACGAGTGTAAAGGGTTAGGCATTAGGGTTAGCGGTGCGGTTAAGGTTAGTGTTAAGGTTAGGTTTAAAATCAGATTTTATGACGCTGTGGCTTCGCCACTCTGCACAGCTGCCTACAGAACAACATTCATGACGAAAAACGCTAACCTGCCTTGAAACAGTGGAACAATTGTGCTCTGTCAGACACACTGGAACTCTCAGAAGGCATGGGTCACACTATTTGAGTGGTTTTGAATGATCTTGAAGGGATTTGATTTAAATGAAAGCACAACTTTTACACTACATATACAAAAGTATGTGGACAAATTTCCTTCAAATTAATGGATTTGGCTATTTCAGCCACACCCATTGCTGACGTGTATAAAATTGTGTACACATCCATGAAATCTCCATAGACAAACATTGTCAGCAGAATGGCCTTACTGAAGAGCTCAGTGACTTTCAACGTGGCACCGTCATAGGATGCCACTTTTCCAACAAGTCAGTTTGTCAAATTTCTGCCCTTCTAGAGCTGCCCCGGTCAACTGTAAGTGCTGTTATTATGAAGTGGAAACGTCTAGGAGAAACAATGGCTCAGCCACGAAGTGATAGGCCACACAAGCTCACAGAATGGGACGGCCGAGTCCTGAAGCGCATAGCAGGTAAAAAATCAAATCAAATTTCATTTGTCACATACACATGGTTAGCAGATGTTAATGCGAGTGTAGCGAAATGCTTGTGCTTCTAGTTCCGACAATGCAGTAATAACAAGTAATCTAACTAACAATTCCAAAACTACTGTCTTGTACACAGTGTAAGGGGATAAAGAATATGTACATAAGGATATATGAATGAGTGATGGTACAGAGCAGCATAGGCAAGATACAGTAGATGGTATCGAGTACAGTATATAAACGTGGCTAGTTAAAGTGGCTAGTGATACATGTAATACATAAGAATACAGTCGATGATATAGAGTACAGTATATACGTATGCATATGAGATGAATAATGTAGGGTAAGTAACATTATATAAGGTAGCATTGTTTAAAGTGGCTAGTGATATATTTACATCATTTCCCATCAATTCCCATTATTAAAGTGGCTGGAGTTGAGTCAGTGTCAGTGTGTTGGCAGCAGCCACTCAATGTTAGTGGTGGCTGTTTAACAGTCTGATGGCCTTGAGATAGAAGCTGTTTTTCAGTCTCTCGATCCCAGCTTTGATGCACCTGTACTGACCTCGCCTTCTGGATGATAGCGGGGTGAACAGGCAGTGGCTCGGGTGGTTGATGTCCTTGATGATCTTTATGGCCTTCCTGTGACATCGGGTGGTGTAGGTGTCCTGGAGGGCAGGTAGTTTGCCCCCAGTGATGCGTTGTGCAGACCTCACTACCCTCTGGAGAGCCTTACGGTTGAGGGCGGAGCAGTTGCCGTACCAGGCGGTGATACAGCCCGACAGGATGCTCTCGATTGTGCATCTGTAGAAGAGTGCTTTTGGTGACAAGCCAAATTTCTTCAGCCTCCTGAGGTTGAAGAGGCGCTGCTGCGCCTTCTTCACAATGCTGTCTGTGTGAGTGGACCAATTCAGTTTGTCTGTGATGTGTATGCCGAGGAACTTAAAACTTGCTACCCTCTCCACTACTGTTCCATCGATGTGGATAGGGGGGTGTTCCCTCTGCTGTTTCCTGAAGTCCACAATCATCTCCTTAGTTTTGTTGACGTTGAGTGTGAGGTTATTTTCCTGACACCACACTCCGAGGGCCCTCACCTCCTCCCTGTAGGCCGTCTCGTCGTTGTTGGTAATCAAGCCTACCACTGTTGTGTCGTCCGCAAACTTGATGATTGAGTTGGAGGCGTGCGTGGCCACGCAGTCGTGGGTGAACAGGGAGTACAGGAGAGGGCTCAGAACGCACCCTTGTAGGGCCCCAGTGTTGAGGATCAGCGGGGAGGAGATGTTGTTGCCTACCCTCACCACCTGGGGGCGGCCTGTCAGGAAGTCCAGTACCCAGTTGCACAGGGCGGGGTCGAGACCCAGGGTCTCGAGCTTGATGACGAGCTTGGAGGGTACTATGGTGTTGAATGCCGAGCTGTAGTCGATGAACAGCATTCTCACATAGGTATTTCTCTTGTCCAGATGGGTTAGGGCAGTGTGCAGTGTGGTTGAGATTGCATCGTCTGTGGACCTATTTGGGCGGTAAGCAAATTGGAGTGGGTCTAGGGTGTCAGGTAGGGTGGAGGTGATATGGTCCTTGACTAGTCTCTCAAAGCACTTCATGATGACGGAAGTGAGTGCTACGGGGCGGTAGTCGTTTAGCTCAGTTACCTTAGCTTTCTTGGGAACAGGAACAATGGTGGCCCTCTTGAAGCATGTGGGAACAGCAGACTGGTATAGGGATTGATTGAATATGTCTGCGCATGCTCTGAGGGCGCGGCTGGGGATGCCGTCTGGGCCTGCAGCCTTGCGAGGGTTAACACGTTTAAATGTCTTACTCACCTCGGCTGCAGTGAAGGAAAGACTGCATGTTTTCGTTGCAGGCCGTGTCAGTGGCACTGTATTGTCCTCAAAGCGGGCAAAAAAGTGATTTAGTCTGCCTGGGAGCAGGACATCCTGGTCCGTGACTGGGCTGGATTTCTTCCTGATTGACTGTAGACCCTGCCACATGCCTCTTGTGTCTGAGCCGTTGAATTGAGATTCTACTTTGTCTCTGTACTGACGCTTAGCTTGTTTGATAGCCTTGCGGAGGGAATAGCTGCACTGTTTGTATTCGGTCATGTTACCAGACACCTTGCCCTGATTAAAAGCAGTGGTTCGCGCTTTCAGTTTCACGCGAATGCTGCCATCAATCCACGGTTTCTGGTTAGGGAATGTTTTAATCGTTGCTATGGGAACGACATCTTCAACGCACGTTCTAATGAACTCGCACACCGAATCAGCGTATTCGTCAATGTTGTTGTCTGACGCAATACGAAACATGTCCCAGTCCACGTGATGGAAGCAGTCTTGGAGTGTGGAGTCAGCTTGGTCGGACCAGCGTTGGACAGACCTCAGCGTGGGAGCCTCTTGTTTTAGTTTCTGTCTGTAGGCAGGGATCAACAAAATTGAGTCGTGGTCAGCTTTTCCGAAAGGGGGGCGGGGCAGGGCCTTATATGCGTCGCGGAAGTTAGAGTAACAATGATCCAAGGTCTTTCCACCCCTGGTTGCGCAATCGATATGCTGATAAAATTTAGGGAGTCTTGTTTTCAGATTAGCTTTGTTAAAATCCCCAGCTACAATGAATGCAGCCTCTGGATAAATGGTTTCCAGTTTGCAAAGAGTCAAATAAAGTTCATTCAGAGCCATCGATGTGTCTGCTTGGGGGGGATATATACGGCTGTGATTATAATCGAAGAGAATTCTCTTGGTAGATAATGCGGTCTACATTTGATTGTGAGGAATTCTAAATCAGGTGAACAGAAGGATTTGAGTTCCTGTATGTTTCTTTCATCACACCATGTCACGTTAGCCATAAGGCATACGCCCCCGCCCCTCTTCTTACCAGAAAGATGTTTGTTTCTGTCTGCGCGATGCGTGGAGAAACCCATTGGCTGCACCGCCTCGGATAGCGTCTCTCCAGTGAGCCACGTTTCCGTGAAGCAAAGAACGTTACAGTCTCTGATGTCCCTCTGGAATGCTACCCTTGCTCGGATTTCATCAACCTTGTTGTCAAGAGACTGGACATTGGCAAGAAGAATGCTAGGGAGTGGTGCACGGTGTGCCCGTCTCCGGAGTCTGACCAGAAGACCGCCTCGTTTCCCTCTTTTTCAGAGTCGTTTTTTTGGGTCGCTGCATGGGATCCGCTCTGTTGTCCTGTTTGTAAGGCAGAACACAGGATCCGCGTCGCGAAAAACATATTCTTGGTCGTACTGATGGTGAGTTGACGCTGATCTTATATTCAGTAGTTCTTCTCGACTGTATGTAATGAAACCTAAGATGACCTGGGGTACTAATGTAAGAAATAACACGTAAAAAAACAAAAAACTGCATAGTTTCCTAGGAACGCGAAGCGAGGCGGCCATCTCTGTCGGCGCCGGAAGTATAGAAAATTGTCTGTCCTCAGTTGCAACACTCACCACCGAGTTCCAAACTGCTTCTGAAAGCAACGTCAGCACAAGAACTGTTCGTCAGGAGCCTCAAATGGGTTTCCATGGCCGAGCAGCCGCACACAAGCCTACCATGCACAATGCCAAGCGTCGGCTGGAGTGCTGTAATACTCGCCCCCATTGGACTCTGGAGCAGTGGAAATGCGTTCTCTGGAGTGATAAATCACACTTCACCATCTGGCAGTGCGAAGGACGAATCTGGGTTTGGCGGATGCTGAAATCGGTGTGGAAGAACTTGAATGGACTGCACAGAGCCCATCAAACACCTTTTGGGATGAATTGGTACGCAGACTGTGAGCCAGGCCTAATCGCCCAACATCAGTGCCCGACCTCACTAATGTTCTTGTGGTTGAAATGAAAGCAAGTCCCCGTAGCAATGTTCCAACATCTAGTGGAAAGCCTTCCCAGAAGAGTGGAGGCGGTTATAGCAGCAAATGGGGGACCAACTCCATATTAAAGTCCATGATTTTGAAATGAGATGTTCGACGAGCAGGTGTCCACATACTTTTGGTAATGTAGTGTACCTTAAAACAGACAATGATACAGTATGTTGTGTGATGCACCCGGCTAGGAGCAACTATGTTCAGTTAATTGTACTAGTTAAGTCCACTAGCAGACTTGTTTTGGTGCTTTGAAGGGATGTTGAGTGAGATAACGATACATGATACAACAGTAGACTGTAGATTAAACAGCATGGAGCACTAAAGAGATTAGATTTAGATTTCTCTGTTCACTAGCAGTGTGTGAGGAGAATGGACGCACACACACACATATATACACTGCAGAGATACTGTTCTTCCTGTCGTGTCAGAAGCATGTCTGTCAGTCACTGCTTCAGAGGGAGGGAGGGCGAAAGGGAGAGCAGGCGGGCGGGAGAGAGACAGGTGCTGATTGAGCCAAGCGCTCTGTTCTGATCTGTGCTTGCCCCCCCCCCCCCCCCTCTCTCTCTCTCTCTCTCTCTCTCTCTCTCTCTCTCTGACAATGTGGGGCCTTGCTCTGACCTCATTGTGCTCACTAGGCATGCTAGGCTCTGTAAATCTCTCTCTCCTCTCCCCACCCACAGCCCTCTGCAGCCTGCTGCCTCTCTGCTCTGTGTTGGCCCATTCTCTCCAACCATCTGGTCAGGGTACGGTCCTGAGACATAAACATAAAGGGCCTGCACCCTACGTAAACGGAGCCCCGGAGCGTCGCATGTGGTCCGTTCCTAAATTTCAGCCACGTAAAGGTACGTAGAAATACACAGAAAACGGCGCTCTGTCGCAGCGTTTGCGTGAAGTGTGTAGTGGCCTTAAGGTGAGGTACCCTGAGTGACTGCCTGACTGGTTGACTTGCTGACTGTGGGTATCAGCAGCACATTGAGTGTCCACAGGGTCCACTTCTAGGGAATGATTTGGATATGTTCCAGAAACGTTTGGCACTAAGAGCCTGGTTCTCACGTCATGTTAACATAATCCTAAATCAGGGACTTTAGGGTCACATAGGTTCCAATTGAAGGGAGGCGCTCAGAGGCACTACGATACATGCATCCGCAACTCCATACCTTCATGTAGCATTTGGGTTGGTGTGTGTGTGTGTGAGAGTTTCTGGTTTGTTGTTTATAGTAGAGTACCAGGTGTGACAGGATGGTTATTACTGCAGCTGGGCTCTGTATACCCTGGAGACTTCACTTAGTCAGTAATACACCTCTCTCACATACCAAATGTAACAGTTCATTCTGATTACATCAAATAAGAAGAAGTTGAACTTGCTCTGCACGTCCAGGTCTGTAGAGGGGTTTGGGTCAGTCAGAGCAGGGCTGCACAACTCCAGTCCTGGAGGGCCGCAAAGTCGACTGCTTTTCATTCCTGCCTTTGTAAATCAGTGACGGACTCAGACCTGGACAACCAGGATTGAGCACTGAGTGAAAACAGTGACAGTGATGAATCCATGATCTGTTAGGAAGAAGAAACAACTCCAGCAGAACTATGACCCTGAAGGACTGGAGTTGAGCACTGCTGGTTGAGAGGGAACGCAGTGCCAAGTGGAGAGAGTGGTGTGTGTGTGTGTGTGTGTGTGGATCCTGATAAAGTGAGCAGACAGGGGAGGAGCAGCGTTTTGAGAAATGTTACCGTACCAGACCTCATCCTCTTCCTCTTAATTTTCAGACAGGGGGAAAGGAAGAGAGGAACACAGATATTAAAGTAGAGAGGGATAAAATAGCAAATAAATAGTTGAAATGCGAAAGGAAGTTTAGACATATTAATGAAAAGTGAAGGTGGTGATTACGGCTGTGGTTCTACTTGTATGTTCACTGGGCACATGTGTGTGTGTGTGCATGTTTGTCTCTCTGTGTTTGTGTGTGTGTGCACGCGGGCATGCAAGTTTGTCTCTGTGTGTATGTGTGTGTGCATGTTTCTCTCTCTCTGTGTGTGTGTGTGTTTGTCAGAAAGTCATTATATAATCATGGAGGGATGACATAAGGCTGGGGTCAGCAGGAGGATTGCCAGCTGGCAGGAGAGATGCCAGGCCACAGCCAGGTTGGGTTGGACCAGTTCCCTGCAGCCTCCTCCATTCACAATGGGTGGGGAGAGAGAATGAGCCAGGCAGGGGGGAAGAAGGACCAACAATCCCTTGTTTACACTAACTGATATCATGCAGTCCACACCATTCCTCAGATGTTAACACCCCTAGCACCATATCGTTCATATCCTTTACAACACAATCACCAGTAGAAGACCAGGTCCCACTGACATAGAATGACTGTAAACACAACAAACATGGTCCTGTCCTTCTGACCTACAAATCCTACTGTAGGATGGCAGCATGTGGCACGGGGCTATGAGGTCTGGGCTTGTTGGCAGGGAGCGGGGACAATCCATTTCCTAAAAGAATCAGCCATCACCAAGAAGCTTAACCTATATATGGATCAAAACAAGATGGCAGATGAAATGACCCACTGAAAGACCCATCACTAGTGCCTGTCACAAACACTTCAGTTCACTAATCTGTCAGTTAAGGACATGGTCCTATGACTAAGGCATGGCTGTTAAGCCCCTACTGTTGTGGCATTTGCACGTGTGTGTGTGTGCATGTGTACATGGTCTACTGGCAAAGACCAGGCTCACAACACAAACAAAGCAAACAGAGAGTGTAACAGATCAATTTAGTCCAATAATATTTGGGTCTCATTATCCAGCTCTAATCTGGCCTAAAAGCCTTGGCCTGGGCTCATGGGGCAGAACTAACATAGCTGACCACATGGAATGGCTGCATTGTTCAGCCTCAGGCCCCTGCCTCCATAGCATAGCATTGAATTCCCTTCCCTTCAGCAGCTGAGCCCAGACCTCGGGCCCCATGGAGGAGACCTGACCACATTAGTGCCTGGTCACTGCCCACACCCTCATCAGAGACTTCAGCAATCCACTGACAACCAGCAGTCCTGCTCTCTCTCACTGCAGTAAGTGAACGTGTAAGAAGGCAGCTTCTCCACTTGTCCAACAGGGCTTGTTACGTAACAGCAGTTACAACACAGAGAGAGAGACAACCAAATGCTCTACTTTATTGTTCAGATCAGTATGTGTATAAAATCCTAATCACATCAGTGAACAATTCAATCACAGAAAACCAAGGCTCCCTCCCAGCTCTGTGTAGCTACTTTGTTACCATGAATTGGCCTTCAGTGAGACTGGTCCAGGGCCAATCCCTGCCATCTGTCCAGGAGCCAAGGTCCACCAGAGGCCTGATCCCGCCTCACAGACAGCCTGTGCTACTTCGGTATCTGGTTCTGTACCAGAGGAACCACCACTAGCCAGGCTCTCTGACACAGTAACCAGTCAGTCACAACCTCACATAACACAAGCCAGCCTTATAACCTCAAGAGATCTTGCTTAGCGGCGCAGACCGGCCACCTCCAGGATTAGAGGTATTTTCTGATGACACAACAACCTTCTCCAAGCGAACAGACAAACCATTATCTCTGTCAGTAGGGTCATGGTGGAGTGGATCAGACAGGCCAGGCAGCCCGGTGTGGTGAGGTGCTGCTGCCTCAGATGGCTGGTTGCGGTAAAGCAGACTTAGAGGAGGGATGAAGGGAGAGAAAGAGGAGATTAAGAGGCTGAGATTGACAGCTGGAGACGGTGTAATGAGGCCCCTCAACAAAAGGCCTAGGAAGACAAGTGTGAGGGGGGACCATGTTTACGCATCCTTTAGAGGGTTGCTGATGGGGCCTCAGCGAGCCTCCTGGGAGAGGAATTTCAGGGGCCACCATCCCAGCCACTGCCCCAGCCTAGCCCCCCTAGCACCTGTCCTGCTCCTGTCCCAGTCCTGCCCCTGTCCCAGTCCTGCCCAAGCCCAGTCCCAGCCCTGCCACAGTCCCTCCCCTGTCCCAGTCCCAGTCCTGCCCCAGGAGGGTGTGAGGTAAGTAGAGGAAATTGCTACTGCTCAAATCTCATTAACACTCTCTCCCAAGGCTTGGTGGAGGAGACTTGCAGTAGACATGCCCACAAGGTTAGGATCTGTCTATTCAAACAGTAGCATTCGTGGAGGCAGTGTTGACCTCACAAAAAAGGGTCCTAGTAAATGAAGTTAAATAAAGGTCAGCACTCAATAGAAGAAAAAGAAGCCAGCTCTCACTAGATGTAGTTGCAGCAGATCCTTAGCGTTTTCACTCAATAGAAGAAAAAGAAGCCAGCTCTCACTAGATGTAGTTGCAGCAGATCCTTAGCGTTTTCACTCAATAGAAGAAAAAGAAGCCAGCTCTCACTAGATGTAGTTGCAGCAGATCCTTAGCGTTTTCACTCAATAGAAGAAAAAGAAGCCAGCTCTCACTAGATGTAGTTGCATCAGATCCTTAGCGTTTTCACTCAATAGAAGAAAAAGAAGCCAGCTCTCACTAGATGTAGTTGCAGCAGATCCTTAGCGTTTTCACTCAATAGAAGAAAAAGAAGCCAGCTCTCACTAGATGTAGTTGCATCAGATCCTTAGCGTTTTCACTCAATAGAAGAAAAAGAAGCCAGCTCTCACTAGATGTAGTTGCATCAGATCCTTAGCGTTTTCACTCAATAGAAGAAAAAGAAGCCAGCTCTCACCAGATGTAGTTGCAGCAGATCCTTAGCGTTTTCACTCAATAGAAGAAAAAGAAGCCAGCTCTCACTAGATGTAGTTGCAGCAGATCCTTAGCGTTTTTATCTTTTCAGAGAGGCAACATGTCCTAATAGTCAATGTCCTCATGTAGAATAGTCATGCTAGAGTCGAGCCAGACTAGTGGAGGTCCCTACTGTATAGCATTTACACTATGATGACGTCTATCCGAGCTCCAGCTAGCCATTGATACAACTGATTTATTGTCAGGTGGAGTGAAGTGAAATTTGGTGTTTCACAGGGTCAGCCATAGTAGGATGGTGTCCCTGGAGCAAATTAGGGTTAAGTGCTTCGCTCAAGGGCACATCGACACATTTTCCACCTTGTTGGCTCGGATAGACGCTCTAAACGCTAGGCGCCCTAATAGCGTAGCCTACCAATCTGCTGACACTTGACAATAATTGTTTGCAATTTTGTTAATTTTAAAAATATTATTATTATTATTATTATTATATATATTTTTAATTACCCCATTTTTCTCCACAATTTCATGGTATCCAATTGGTAGTTAGTCTTGTCCCATCATTGCAACTCTCGTACAGACTTGGGAGAGGCGAAGGTCGAGAGCCGTGCGTCCTCCGAAACACGACCCGCCATGCCGCACTGCTTCTTGTCACACTGCTCACTTAACCCGGAAGACAGTCGCACCAATGTGTCGGAGGAAACACCGTTCAGCTAGCTACAGAGGTCAGCGTGCATGAACCCGGCCCACCACAAGGAACCGCTAGAGCGCGATGAGACAAGGACAACCCAGCAGGCCAACCCACACTGGACAATCATGTTATCATCACAGTCCAATTTAGAGAAGAGAGAAAGGGCCTGAGAACCAGCCGTGGGGTAAAGAAAGGGGCAAAAGTCAAGAGATAATGGAGAGAACCATTTCCTGCAGGGAAACTAGCTAGCTAATAGGCTTAAACCAGTCGCAATGATCACAAATTCACATCAATCACTTAAACCAAAAAATGCACTCAAACCATAACATGACTGCTTTGCTGGTAGTGTCTGTGTGGTTGGGACTGGGAGACAGACAACCACAGTTGGTTATCATTGATTTGAGAGGTTGACAAAGGCCATTTGTGGATTTGTCAATAGGTGGTGTGAACTACAACACTTCAGCACCCACTTCCAGTTCACTACACAATGACCCATTAACAGCAGTGAGATGATTAACTCCCTGTCTGTAGTCTCTTTAGCTCTCCGGGTTGCCTCCCACAATTTTTAAATGTTCTGGCTTAACACGTCTGTATGTAACTGAACTTCAGTTTGATATTGAGCAAATACGTCACTACCTTATACGCTTGCATAAAAGGCAAAATAGTAGTTAGCAAGATGAAGTTTAGAAGTTATTTTTTAATGTGTGCATTTCACAATTGGCTGAACTATCTACACTAAAACCACGGCAAAGGGTAGCTGGGTTTTCGAGACTACCTGGTCTGGTCTCTGTGTGACAGACTGACTTGAAGCAGGGGGGAGAAGCCTGCAGCCTGAGCCTGCACCTCATCAAACTGTGGCATTTCATTTCTCTAACAGGCCCCTTTCATCAAGGCTGTGTTTATTGAATAATTCACTTACACCTCAGCCCCCTCTGTCTGTGAGAAGTCAACCTGATTAGGAAGAAGAAGAAAGGCCCTGTTGATTTATTAACAGAATAATAAGCTGTTATAGCTGCTACTATCCTACTGTCTGATGGTAGAGGTGTTACTATCCTACTGTCTGATGGTAGAGGCGTTACTATCCTACTGTCTGATGGTAGAGGTGTTACTATCCTACTGTCTGATGTTAGAGGTGTTACTATCCTACTGTCTGATGTTAGAGGTGTTACTATCCTACTGTCTGATGGTAGAGGTGTTACTATCCTACTGTCTGATGGTAGAGGTGTTACTATCCTACTGTCTGATGGTAGAGGCGTTACTATCCTACTGTCTGATGGTAGAGGTGTTACTATCCTACTGTCTGATGTTAGAGGTGTTACTATCCTACTGTCTGATGTTAGAGGTGTTACTATCCTACTGTCTGATGGTAGAGGTGTTACTATCCTACTGTCTGATGGTAGAGGCGTTACTATCCTACTGTCTGATGGTAGAGGTCTTACTATCCTACTGTCTGATGTTAGAGGTGGTACTATCCTACTGTCTGATAGTAGAGGTGTTACTATCCTACTGTCTGATGGTAGAGGTCTTACTATCCTACTGTCTGATGTTAGAGGTGGTACTATCCTACTGTCTGATGGTAGAGGTGTTACTATCCTACTGTCTGATGGTAGAGGTGTTACTATCCTACTGTCTAATGGTAGAGGTGTTACTATCCTACTGTCTGATGGTAGAGGTGTTATTATCCTACTGTCTGATGGTAGAGGTGTTACTATCCTACTGTCTGATGGTAGAGGTGTTACTATCCTACTGTCTGATGGTAGAGTTGTTACTATCCTACTGTCTGATGGTAGAGGTGTTACTATCCTACTGTCTGATGGTAGAGGTGTTACTATCCTACTGTCTAATGGTAGAGATGTTACTATCCTACTGTCTGATGGTAGAGGTGTTATTATCCTACTGTCTGATGGTAGAGGTGTTACTATCCTACTGTCTGATGGTAGAGGTGGTATTATCCTACTGTCTGATGGTAGAGGTCTTACTATCCTACTGTCTGATGTTAGAGGTGGTACTATCCTACTGTCTGATGGTAGAGGTGTTACTATCCTACTGTCTAATGGTAGAGGTGTTACTATCCTACTGTCTGATGGTAGAGGTGTTACTATCCTACTGTCTGATGGTAGAGGTATTACTATCCTACTGTCTGATGGTAGAGGTGTTACTATCCTACTGTCTGATGGTAGAGGTGTTACTATCCTACTGTCTGATATTAGAGGTGTTACTATCCTACTGTCTGATGGTAGAGGTGCTACTATCCTACTGTCTGATGGTAGAGGTGTTACTATCCTACTGTCTGATGGTAGAGGTGTTACTATCCTACTGTCTGATGGTAGAGGTGTTACTATCCTACTGTCTGATGGTAGAGGTGTTACTATCCTACTGTCTGATGGTAGAGGTGATATTATCCTACTGTCTGATGGTAGAGGTCTTACTATCCTACTGTCTGATGGTAGAGGTGTTACTATCCTACTGTCTGATGGTAGAGGTGTTACTATCCTACTGTCTGATGGTAGAGGTGTTACTATCCTACTGTCTGATGGTAGAGGTGTTATTATCCTACTGTCTGATGGTAGAGGTGTTACTATCCTACTGTCTGGTGGTAGAGGTGTTACTATCCTACCGTCTAATGGTAGAGGTGTTACTATCCTACTGTCTGATGGTAGAGGTGTTACTATCCTACTGTCTGATGGTTGAGGTGTTACTGTCTGGTCTGAAGGAGAATGACAAGATGCTGAACTGTAAAAGTTACGGTTTTATATGGCAGAAAAAAATGATACTGTAAGATTCAGATTGTCATGCCCTGACCTTAGAGATCCTTATTATTCTCTATGTTTGGTTAGGTCAGGGTGTGACTCGGGTGGGAAAGTCTCTGTTTTCTATTCCTTTGTTTTTGGCCGAGTGTGGTTCCCAATCAGAGGTCTATCGTTGTCTCTGATTGGGGATCATATATAAGTTGTCATTTTCATTTTGGGTTTTCTTGTTTTCTGTTTAGTATCTGTGCCTGACAGAACTGTGCGCTTTCGTTTTCATGTTTGTTATTTTGTTTGGGTGTTTATTGAATATTAAAATCATGAACACTTTCCACGCTGCGCCTTGGTCCAATCTTCATTCTACAAACGAGAGCCGTTACACAGATTGTTTATATACAAGGTAGCAGGTGTTATTGCAGGGTACAGAGATTAGGCTACGAGCTCCAACATGCAGGACTAAGTTAAATAAAACAATGAGAATGGACGAGTGCTGCCAAAAACAAATATTAATGTGTAGGCTACATTGACCTGCAAAATCATTTCAAAGTCATCCTGCAAAATCATCCTGTTGTCCTGCATTTGGGATGTTTTGTGGTCACTCTAACTGTAGTGCTATAGTGGCGAGTAACCTTCCCCCCTCAGGACCAACCCATCTGACCCTATTAGGCTTTTTCCATTACAGCAATATTATGACACGCAGTAAGGCTAGTTACTGATCCTGTGACTCCACTACCTGGATATGCTCCAGTGTAGCCAATCAGATCACATCAGACCTGCCGGCTTTTATGCAAGTTCCCTGTAACATTAACCTATCACAGCAGGCGTAGAATAAATGCCTGAAACTAGATCCCATAAATATTGCTCTTGACAAGAAAACAAATCTGTCTGGGGAGGTTCTCTTCTCCACTGTTCAACCAATCCAGTAAATGTAGAGGAGGAGTTAAGACGGAGTGTCTCCTTGTTAACGTCCAAAAGAGGAAGTCACGTCACAGGCTCTCTTTCCATTTCTCTTGAAAACAGGAACATCCGGTTGTTGGGGACTCGGCAAAGGCTACTGTAACATCTACACTCCCATTAACTGTCATCGGACAGATCTCCTAAAAAGTGAGCTACTTGTGCACATATACACAATAGTCCAAAAGTGGAAAGTAAAACAAGATGCTCCAATGGGCAGGAGGTAATGGCAATAGAAGAGAAGAGGAGAGTGACCTTGCAAACAGAAAAACTGAACACCAAAAGAACATGCATTAAATGTATTTTGGTTGTGTGTTTGTTTTTCTATTTCTGAAGATACGGTACAGTGAATGAAAAACAAGATGGTGATGTATACAGCACCAGTCAAAAGTTTGGACACACCTACTCATTCCAGGGTGTTTCTTAATTTTTGACTATTTTCTACATTGTAGAATAACAATGCAATAACACATATGGAATCATGTAGTAACCAAAAAAGTGTTAAACAAATCAAAATATATTTTATATTTGAGATTCTTCAAAGTAGCCACCCTTTGCCTTGATGACAGCTTTGTACACTCCTGGCATTCTCTCAACCAGCTTCATGAGGTAGTAACCTGGAATGCATTTCAATTAACAGGTGTGCCTTGTTAAAAGTTAATTTGTGGAATTTTTTTCCTTCTTAATGCGTTTGAGACAATCAGTTGTGTTGTGACAAGGTAGGGGTGGGTATACAGAAGATAGCCCTGTTTGGTAAAATACCAAGTCCATATAATGGTAAGAACAGCTCAAATAAGCAAAGAGAAATGACAGTCCATCATTACTTTAAGACATTACTTTAAGTTGTGTCCAAACTTTTGATTTGTACTATACACATATCAAAAGTTTAATCTATGCAAGATCCTCTCACTGCTCTCCTTCACGTTTACTTCAACATACTACGCACGTACGCTGACACACACACACACACACACACACACACACACACACACAAACACACACACACACACACACAAACACACACACACACACACACACACACACACACACACACACACACACACACACACACACACACACACACACACACAAACACACACGCCTTAACACCTCAGGCAAGAGGTAAAGGTGAGTTCGAAGGTTGAATGAGGGATAAAGTACTGTTCGAACTCACTCAATCTGGTCAGACTGCATTAGTATCAATGTAGCGTGTACAGTAATAAACAAACAGATGGTTGTAGCCTACAGTAAACTGCTCTTATTGGCTTTACTGTACACTCCTGGAAAAAAAGGGTTCTTTGGCAGTCCCCATAGGAGAACCCTTTTTGGTTCCAGGTAAAACCCTTTTGGGTTCCAGGTAAAAACCCTTTTGGGTTCTATGTAGAACCCTTCTTTAGAAAGGGTTCTATCTAGAACCAAAAGGGTTCTACCTGCAACCAAAATGGGTTCTCCTATGGGGACAGCCAAATAACCTTCCAGGATTCTAGATAGTACACTCTTAGAAAAAAAAGGTGCTAAGTGTTTTGTTTTGTGACCCAGTCTGTCTGAATGTTGTTTACATGGATGAATCTTCTTTTGTACTTCTCCTATAAAGGTTTAGTCTTAGTCCAGCTAAAGGGTTTGTATTAAGTTTAGTCTTAGTCCAGCTAAAGGGTTTGTATTAAGTTTAGTCTTAGTCCAGCTAAAGGGTTAGTATTAAGTTTAGTCTTAGTCCAGCTATAGGGTTTGTATTAAGTTTAGTCTTAGTCCAGCTAAAGGGTTTGTATTAAGTTTAGTCTAGTCCAGCTAAAGGGTTTGCATTAAGTTTAGTCTTAGTCCAGCTAAAGGGTTTGTATTAAGTTTAGTCTTAGTCCAGCTAAAGGGTTTGCATTAAGTTTAGTCTTAGTCCAGCTAAAGGGTTTGCATTAAGTTTAGTCTTAGTCCAGCTAAAGGGTTTGTATTAAGTTTAGTCTTAGTCCAGCTAAAGGGTTTGTATTAAGTTTAGTCTTAGTCCAGCTAAAGGGTTTGTATTAAGTTTAGTCTTAGTCCAGCTAAAGGGTTTGTATTAAGTTTAGTCTTAGTCCAGCTAAAGGGTTTGTATTAAGTTTAGTCTTAGTCCAGCTAAAGGGTTTGTAACACGTTTAGTCTTAGTCCAGCTAAAGGGTTTGTATTAAGTTTAGTCTTAGTCCAGCTAAAGGGTTTGTATTAAGTTTAGTCTTAGTCCAGCTAAAGGGTTTGTATTAAGTTTAGTCTTAGTCCAGCTAAAGGGTTTGTATTAAGTTTAGTCTTAGTCCAGCTAAAGGGTTTGTATTAAGTTTAGTCTTAGTCCAGCTAAAGGGTTTGTAACACGTTTAGTCTTAGTCCAGCTAAAGGGTTTGTATTAAGTTTAGTCTTAGTCCAGCTAAAGGGTTTGTATTAAGTTTAGTCTTAGTCCAGCTAAAGGGTTTGTATTAAGTTTAGTCTTAGTCCAGCTAAAGGGTTTGTATTAAGTTTAGTCTTAGTCCAGCTAAAGGGTTTGTATTAAGTTTAGTCTTAGTCCAGCTAAAGGGTTTGTATTAAGTTTAGTCTTAGTCCAGCTAAAGGGTTTGTATTAAGTTTAGTCTTAGTCCAGCTAAAGGGTTTGTATTAAGTTTAGTCTTAGTCCAGCTAAAGGGTTTGTAACACGTTTAGTCTTAGTCCAGCTAAAGGGTTTGTATTAAGTTTAGTCTTAGTCCAGCTAAAGGGTTTGTATTAAGTTTAGTCTTAGTCCAGCTAAAGGGTTTGTATTAAGTTTAGTCTTAGTCCAGCTAAAGGGTTTGTATTAAGTTTAGTCTTAGTCCAGCTAAAGGGTTTGTATTAAGTTTAGTCTTAGTCCAGCTAAAGGGTTTGTATTAAGTTTAGTCTTAGTCCAGCTAAAGGGTTTGTAACACGTTTAGTCTTAGTCCAGCTAAAGGGTTTGTATTAAGTTTAGTCTTAGTCCAGCTAAAGGGTTTGTATTAAGTTTAGTCTTAGTCCAGCTAAAGGGTTTGCATTAAGTTTAGTCTTAGTCCAGCTAAAGGGTTTGCATTAAGTTTAGTCTTAGTCCAGCTAAAGGGTTTGTATTAAGTTTAGTCTTAGTCCAGCTAAAGGGTTTGTATTAAGTTTAGTCTTAGTCCAGCTAAAGGGTTTGCATTAAGTTTAGTCTTAGTCCAGCTAAAGGGTTTGCATTAAGTTTAGTCTTAGTCCAGCTAAAGGGTTTGTATTAAGTTTAGTCTTAGTCCAGCTAAAGGGTTTGTATTAAGTTTAGTCTTAGTCCAGCTAAAGGGTTTGTATTAAGTTTAGTCTTAGTCCAGCTAAAGGGTTTGTATTAAGTTTAGTCTTAGTCCAGCTAAAGGGTTTGTATTAAGTTTAGTCTTAGTCCAGCTAAAGGGTTTGTAACACGTTTAGTCTTAGTCCAGCTAAAGGGTTTGTATTAAGTTTAGTCTTAGTCCAGCTAAAGGGTTTGTATTAAGTTTAGTCTTAGTCCAGCTAAAGGGTTTGTATTAAGTTTAGTCTTAGTCCAGCTAAAGGGTTTGTATTAAGTTTAGTCTTAGTCCAGCTAAAGGGTTTGTATTAAGTTTAGTCTTAGTCCAGCTAAAGGGTTTGTAACACGTTTAGTCTTAGTCCAGCTAAAGGGTTTGTATTAAGTTTAGTCTTAGTCCAGCTAAAGGGTTTGTATTAAGTTTAGTCTTAGTCCAGCTAAAGGGTTTGTATTAAGTTTAGTCTTAGTCCAGCTAAAGGGTTTGTATTAAGTTTAGTCTTAGTCCAGCTAAAGGGTTTGTATTAAGTTTAGTCTTAGTCCAGCTAAAGGGTTTGTATTAAGTTTAGTCTTAGTCCAGCTAAAGGGTTTGTATTAAGTTTAGTCTTAGTCCAGCTAAAGGGTTTGTATTAAGTTTAGTCTTAGTCCAGCTAAAGGGTTTGTAACACGTTTAGTCTTAGTCCAGCTAAAGGGTTTGTATTAAGTTTAGTCTTAGTCCAGCTAAAGGGTTTGTATTAAGTTTAGTCTTAGTCCAGCTAAAGGGTTTGTATTAAGTTTAGTCTTAGTCCAGCTAAAGGGTTTGTATTAAGTTTAGTCTTAGTCCAGCTAAAGGGTTTGTATTAAGTTTAGTCTTAGTCCAGCTAAAGGGTTTGTATTAAGTTTAGTCTTAGTCCAGCTAAAGGGTTTGTAACACGTTTAGTCTTAGTCCAGCTAAAGGGTTTGTATTAAGTTTAGTCTTAGTCCAGCTAAAGGGTTTGTATTAAGTTTAGTCTTAGTCCAGCTAAAGGGTTTGCATTAAGTTTAGTCTTAGTCCAGCTAAAGGGTTTGCATTAAGTTTAGTCTTAGTCCAGCTAAAGGGTTTGTATTAAGTTTAGTCTTAGTCCAGCTAAAGGGTTTGTATTAAGTTTAGTCTTAGTCCAGCTAAAGGGTTTGTATTAAGTTTAGTCTTAGTCCAGCTAAAGGGTTTGTATTAAGTTTAGTCTTAGTCCAGCTAAAGGGTTTGTATTAAGTTTAGTCTTAGTCCAGCTAAAGGGTTTGTAACACGTTTAGTCTTAGTCCAGCTAAAGGGTTTGTATTAAGTTTAGTCTTAGTCCAGCTAAAGGGTTTGTATTAAGTTTAGTCTTAGTCCAGCTAAAGGGTTTGTATTAAGTTTAGTCTTAGTCCAGCTAAAGGGTTTGTATTAAGTTTAGTCTTAGTCCAGCTAAAGGGTTTGTATTAAGTTTAGTCTTAGTCCAGCTAAAGGGTTTGTAACACGTTTAGTCTTAGTCCAGCTAAAGGGTTTGTATTAAGTTTAGTCTTAGTCCAGCTAAAGGGTTTGTATTAAGTTTAGTCTTAGTCCAGCTAAAGGGTTTGTATTAAGTTTAGTCTTAGTCCAGCTAAAGGGTTTGTATTAAGTTTAGTCTTAGTCCAGCTAAAGGGTTTGTATTAAGTTTAGTCTTAGTCCAGCTAAAGGGTTTGTATTAAGTTTAGTCTTAGTCCAGCTAAAGGGTTTGTATTAAGAAAAAAAGACCTGTATAAAGAAAACAGTTTTTGCTGGGAAAAATTCAGGTTTGTCCTCATTGATTTCTATTTGAAAGCCCACTTCTTACATGCATCTAATGCCACTCTATCCCTCTGCACTCGTCTCCCATTCGCTGTACTGTACCTTCCACCATGCTCTTCTAACTCTCATGTCTTTTCCCTAGGTACATTTCTGCCCCTCTCTCTCTTGCACCACATCAACACCCCTGTAAACACCAAGGCAGGCAGCTTTTGAGAACCCTGTCCTTTGACCTTTTCAGCTTGTGATGTGTCAGAGATCATATAGCTGCAGTTTCTCACAGACGGTGTCTAATGTGGTCACCAGAGCCATGCCCCCCCTTCTCACTACTTCTCCAGCACCCCACCCCTCTCTCTCTCTCCCTCATGTGCACTTCGTAAAGGTCACCCTCTACCCCACCTCACCCGCCCTCCGCTCAAATCCCAGTGGTCTGCTTAACCTTAACCTATGCTGGGGTTTTATTACACTGTAAAAACAACAGTGACTCACACCCTCCTTCCCAAATGGCACCCTACTGCAGTAATCTGGTCAAAAGTAGTGCACTACAAAGGGAAAAGGGTGCAAATGGAAGTAGATTAAAGTTCACACCTGTTGTACTTGGCACATGTGACTAATAACATTTGATTTGAGACGCAGTCCTGGTCTCGGGGCAGAGTGGACCTGGGAGCTGTGCCACCTAGGGTAGAGGAGACCATGACTCAGAACCTAGCTACAGTATGGAACAACAGGAGGCTGCAGTAGTACACAGTGGTACACAGCTGGGGCAGTCACAATGGAATGGATGTGTGCTACTGTATCGTGCCAAGTGGTGCTTGCTGCTGCCTGGGACTCTAACATCCAGCTGTCCTTCTTGCATGAGCTGATTTGAAGTGGAGACTATGCTACTGCTAAAATAATTCTAGATATACTGTAGCTATGTCTATTGAAGCATAATGGAAATAACAGAAAACACTGTTGCCATGGCGTTTCTGAGCTTTTTTCCCAAGTTGCTTTGACCTTGCAGACTCACTGGGTTGTGACACATTTCATAAGAGCCCCACAAATACTACAAGGACGTGCCTCCTGCGGCTGCATGTGACGCTCTGACATTCATAACAAGATATCCCTGCTTTGATTGCATTTCAGTTGAATGACGTTGCCACTGTGAGTTAGCGCGGGGTTCCCCCCAAGGCTGTGGGCTTTCCACCTCATATGACCTGCTAATAGTGTAATGGACAACACACATTGTCCTTTCACTGGGAAACCTTTTAGCTGTGACCTGAGGGACTCCAAATGTCACACTGTTGCTAGGCTTGTGGCAGAGGAGCAATCCACTGGAGAGCAGAGCAAAGCAGAGTGAACATCCAGCCACAGCCAAGTGGGACGAGAGAAGCAAAGGTGTGGGATCATGGATGGGGCTGGCACTGAGGCTGGCAGTGGTGCTGGGCCTGAGGCTGGCAGTGGTGCTGGGCCTGAGGCTGGCAGTGGTGCTGGGACTGAGGCTGGCAGTGGTGCTGGCAGTGGTGCTGGCACTGAGGCTGGCAGTGGTGCAGGGACTGAGGCTGGCAGTGGTGCTGGGACTTATGCTGGGGCTGGCAATGGTGCTGGGACTGAGGCTGGCAGTGGTGCTGGGACTGAGGCTGGCAGTGGTGCTGGGACTGATGCTGGGGCTGGCAATGGTGCTGGGACTGAGGCTGGCAGTGGTGCTGGGACTGAGGCTGGCAGTGGTGCTGGGACTTATGCTGGGGCTGGCAATGGTGCTGGGACTGAGGCTGGCAGTGGTGCTGGGACTGAGGCTGGCAGTGGTGCTGGGACTGAGGCTGGCAGTGGTGCTAGGACTGAGGCTGGCAGTGGTGCTGGGACTGAGGCTGGTAGTGGTGCAGGGACTGAGGCTGGCAGTGGTGCTGGGACTTATGCTGGGGCTGGCAATGGTGCTGGGACTGAGGCTGGCAGTGGTGCTGGGCCTGAGGCTGGCAGTGGTGCTGGGACTGATGCTGGGGCTGGCAATGGTGCTGGGACTGAGGCTGGCAGTGGTGCTGGGACTGAGGCTGGCAGTGGTGCTGGGACTGAGGCTGGCAGTGGCGCTGGCACTGAGGCTGGCAGTGGTGCAGGGACTGAGGCTGGCAGTGGTGCTGGGACTTATGCTGGGGCTGGCAATGGTGTTGGGACTGAGGCTGGCAGTGGTGCTGGGACTGATGCTGGGGCTGGCAATGGTGTTGGGACTGAGGCTGGCAGTGGTGCTGGGACTGATGCTGGGGCTGGCAATGGTGTTGGGACTGAGGCTGGCAGTGGTGCTGGGACTGATGCTGGGGCTGGCAATGGTGCTGGGACTGAGGCTGGCAGTGGTGCTGGGACTGAGGCTGGCAGTGGTGCTGGGACTGAGGCTGGCAGTGGTGCTGGGACTGAGGCTGGCAGTGGTGCTAGGACTGAGGCTGGCAGTGGTGCTGGGACTGAGGCTGGTAGTGGTGCTGGGACTGAGGCGGGCAGTGGTGCTGGGACTGAGGCGGGCAGTGGTGCTGGGACTGAGGCTGGCAGTGGTGCTGGGATTGAGGCTGGCAGTGGTGCTGGGTATGGGACTAAGGTGGGGGCTGGCAGTGGTGATTGGACTGAGACTGGGGCTGGCAATGGTGCAGAGGCTGAGGCTTGGACTGAGGCTTGGACTGAGGCTTGGACTGAGGCTTGGACTGAGGGTGGGGGTGGCAATGGTGCAGAGGCTGAGGCTTGGACTGAGGCTTGGACTGAGGCTGGGACTGAGGCTTGGACTGAGGCTGGGGCTGGCAATGGTGCACAGGCTGAGGCTTGGACTGAGGCTTGGACTGAGGCTGGGACTGAGGCTGGGACTGAGGCTTGGACTGAGGCTAGGACTGAGGCTAGGACTGAGGTGCGGTATGGCAGTGGTGCTGGGTCTGAGGCTGGCAGTGGTGCTGGGACTGATGCTGGGGCTGGCAATGGTGCTGGGACTGAGGCTGGCAGTGGTGCTGGGACTGAGGCGGGCAGTGGTGCTGGGACTGAGGCGGGCAGTGGTGCTGGGACTGAGGCTGGCAGTGGTGCTGGCACTGAGGCTGGCAGTGGTGCTGGGACTGAGGCTGGTAGTGGTGCTGGGACTGAGGCGGGCAGTGGTGCTGGGACTGAGGCGGGCAGTGGTGCTGGGATTGAGGCTGGCAGTGGTGCTGGGATTGAGGCTGGCAGTGGTGCTGGGTATGGGACTTATGCTGGGGCTGGCAATGGTGCTGGGCATGAGGCTGGCAGTGGTGCTGGGACTGAGGCTGGCAGTGGTGCTGGGACTGATGCTGGGGCTGGCAATGGTGCTGGGAATGAGGCTGGCAGTGGTGCTGGGACTGAGGCTGGCAGTGTTGCTGGGACTGAGGCTGGCAGTGGTGCTGGGACTGAGGCTGGCAGTGGTGCTAGGACTGAGGCTGGCAGTGGTGCTGGGACTGAGGCTGGTAGTGGTGCTGGGACTGAGGCGGGCAGTGGTGCTGGGACTGAGGCGGGCAGTGGTGCTGGGATTGAGGCTGGCCGTGGTGCTGGGATTGAGGCTGGCAGTGGTGCTGGGTATGGGACTAAGGTGGGGGCTGGCAGTGGTGATTGGACTGAGACTGGGGCTGGCAATGGTGCAGAGGCTGAGGCTTGGACTGAGGCTTGGACTGAGGCTTGGACTGAGGCTTGGACTGAGGATGGGGGTGGCAATGGTGCAGAGGCTGAGGCTTGGACTGAGGCTTGGACTGAGGCTGGGGCTGGCAATGGTGCACAGGCTGAGGCTTGGACTGAGGCTTGGACTGAGGCTGGGACTGAGGCTGGGACTGAGGCTTGGACTGAGGCTTGGACTGAGGCTAGGACTGAGGTGCGGTATGGCAGTGGTGCTGGGTCTGAGGCTGGTTATGGCAGTGAAGTAGGGGCTGGGACTGAGAATGGGAATGCCAGTGGTGCTGGTGCTGGGTAATGGAATGAGGCTGGGTATGGCAGTGGTGCTTGCCCTGGGGTTTGGATTGAGACTGGGTATGGCAGAGGCGCCTGGGTTTGGATTGAGGCTAGGTATGGCACAGGTGCTGGGTATGGCAGAGGCGCTGGGGTTTGGATTGAGGCTGGGTATTGCACAGGTGCTGGGTATGGCAGAGGCGCTGGGGTTTGGATTGAGGCTGGGTATGGCAGTGGTGCTGGAGGTGGTGCTGGGTATGGCAGAGGTGCTGGGGGTGGTGCTGGCGTTGCAGCTGAGCTGTGGTGGTGGAGGTTATTTTGGATCATCAGACACCTCCATGCCCTCCCAGGCAAAACAAAGGACTTGACCTGATTTTTCTCTGAGACATTTCCTGGCACTGTACATAGTCCAGTTCCTCCTATTACGATGCTGGAATGATTATGGTAGTCCCTCAGTCTCCCTGGGATAATCTAGATAAGCTGAAAGGGCAATGGAGCATGGCAGTTACTCCCCCCGGAGAGAGGCTTTCCTAAATAACACCTCAGATCACCATTACCGTGTTGGTGTTTCCCTGTGTACTGTCTACCATGTCCACACAGTCCATGCTAATACAGGGAGGTGATGTTTCAAATCCACAGCATCATATGACATCCTGAAATAACTGTTCTGAATATAAATCCCTCTACTCTTTCTTCCTCCTCTTCTTCCTCCTCCCCCTTCTTCTCTTCCTCCTCCTCCCCAGCCCGGACCGCATTGTCCCATTAGGCTCTGTAAAACTCACCCAGAGAGTAGTTCTTGCAGTTTGTGCAGCAGCCCTGTCCTGTCACCAGTCTATATTGACTAGATAAAAGGCTCCTATTGACTTTGCCACTGCACTGAACAGGCATGAGAAGGCAGGAGAGAAGTCCTCAGAGACAGGCTCCATTGAGGCCAGGACACTGTGAACCAAACCAGCACCATATCAAACCCATCCTGCATACACAGGTAAAGTGTAACACATACGGTACACTAATCTTTAACAAACCACGCTTTCAATTTCTGTATTAGCCAATAATGCATTTGCAAGGCTATTCTCTCTGACATCCATTCATTCATTCATTCATTCGTTCGTTATCTTCGTGGATACGTCACCTCTCTTATCTCGTCGTTTGCGTTTATGAGAGAGTGCATTCATGGGCATTTTAGTTTGCATGTCCACATATTTTTCATAATGTGCGCTGCACAATAACACAATGGCAGCGTTTCATTATTCAACGCAGACAGCCACAATAATGGAACAAACTACCAATAAAGGCCACGATGGGGATAACATATCCAATTTCTATCCTATTCATGTACAGCGCACATCCACATCCATGTTGTGCGAGGCACAGGGGTCTGGTGACGCAATGGATGATTGGGGAAGAATGTGAGGCTGTAGAAAGTACCTCATGAGGACCATGAATCGTGGTAATACCGTATGTTACACTGAGTATTTACTCTCTCTGTTCTCTCTTGCACTCTCTGTCCCCCCCCCCCCATCTCTCTCTCTCTCTCTCCCTCTTCCCCTCGCTTTCTGCATATATTTAACGGCACATGAGATCAGTTCATACGGTTGAATGCTTCCCAGAGAAAGCGTGGGACCCTGTGCAACAGAAGGGGACTACACTGTACAGTACCATAGACTTACTTCACTGGTGTAACTTTGAGAAAGCGTGGGACCCTGTGCAACAGAAGGAGACTACACTGTACAGTACCACAGACTTACTTCACTGGTGTAACTTTGAGAAAGCGTGGGACCCTGTGCAACAGAAGGGGACTACACTGTACAGTACCATAGACTTACTTCACTGGTGTAACTTTGAGAAAGCGTGGGACCCTGTGCAACAGAAGGGGACTACACTGTACAGTACCACAGACTTACTTCACTGGTGTAACTTTGAGAAAGCGTGGGACCCTGTGCAACAGAAGGGGACTACACTGTACAGTACCACAGACTTACTTCACTGGTGTAACTTTGAGAAAGCGTGGGACCCTGTGCAACAGAAGGAGACTACACTGTACAGTACCACAGACTTACTTCACTGGTGTAACTTTGAGAAAGGTGGGAACCTGGAAGAAAAAACACTGGTGTTTTAAAAGTGCAAGGTTGCACTTATATAGTAAGTGTGATATGAACATGGGTTCTGTTTGTTTATCAAACGTTGAACTCTGACCCCATGCACACACACACACACACACACACACACACACACACACACACACACACACACACACACACACACACAGTTCTTGTCTTCACCGGCCTGGGTTATCAGACACTTTTCTGTGTTTAATCATTGATATGTTCCAGGCTGTGCACAGAGGCAGCCACCAGTGTGGGGTAAAACCATACTCTATTCATTTTAATAAGACTACAGTCAATATTTAATTTTCTCCTTCAACTATAATTTGGAGATGTTATATGAGGATCCTCCAGCGCAAGCTGAGAGAGAGAGAGCGAGAGAGATGTCGTGCAGAGTGAGCAGCAGCGAGCCACGCTGGAGAGGAGAAGAGCCGCCGAGGGCAATGACGAAGTAATTGGATCAATAGAACCACAGGTCCACACTCTGACGGTCCACATTACACTAGCTCTGCGCTAGATAGAGATAGATGGAGAGGGATGAGAAGAAGAACAGAGAGCCTAGGACAGAGGAGAAGACTGGGCCCAGAAATGAGACAATACTTTCTTATCCATTAAGTTATTTATTTATTTTAAATTTAAACCGAGAGAGAGAGAGACAGAGAGAGCGAGAGAGAGAGAGAGAGATACGTGTGATTAAGACTGTGAGAACCACAGATCCTACTGAGACGGAAAGAGATGGAGAGGGACAGGAGGGCCTGATGTTTGACACCAGACAGACAGACAGACAGCCCGACCGACCGACCAACAGACATGGCTTTAGACTTGCTCAATCAGCTTGGCAGCCTGATCCTGTCAAACAACAGATTATAAAACACAACACCACTAAAGCAGCAATATTAATTTTGACAAAGGGCCCGGTCTGTTCTGGATCATAATCATCGTCATTATCATCTTGTCTTAATCTGCTAAAGACATTTGGCCCATTCCCCAGAGGGAGCGCAGCCTTGACCTAGATTTGTTTTGTTTTTCAACATTCTGGGATTAAGCGGGCCGGGAATAATGGCAATATGATGTGTGTGTGTGTTGCATCTGATGAGATGTTCTTATTTCCCTATTTCCATCTCACTCCTTCCCTTCTCAGTCCCCCCCCCCCCCCCCATGTAATGTAACCAGTAGTAGGTTTGAACGTGGACGTGGTGATCGACTACCGGTTAGGCCTCATCCTGCTTTAAGTTACACTACATTTAACAGGCAGATTCTCAAACGCCATTGAAACAGAGGGCTTGACCACTTTACCGTCTGCCAGGATCTTTAACCAAGAATACATTTCTCAGAAAGAATTCTACTCCACAACCAGCCAGTGTTCAAACAAAACCACCTGCTGAAAAATACAGCCAATTCAAACCCTAACCAGCCAAAACAATCATCAACAAAACCAAAACCAGGAAAGACGAGGCAAAATATAAACCAAATACCAGACCAAAATGACCCAATAGGTTTAGAAACAGAAATCATCAGTGGAGGACTGTAAGAGTTTAGATGACATCACCACTGGAGCACATAATAATCTTCAGAGTAGCAGCCAGCCATTGGTCGAGTCATGTGTGAGTTTATAAGGCTTGACCTTTCAGTAAACTAATGCAAGGCTGATGCCAGGTTGATTTATGGCAATAAGGGCAGACGACCCCTGACCTCTAGTGCATTACTGGAGCCACTAGATTAGTCTCTCCTCCAGGTTATCTGGGGGGATATCACTGCCTTATCCACTGAACAACAGGAACACTGGTCACACAGATGCATACAACATACTGTAGATAGTATAGCTAGCTAAAGACGTAAGATTTCAATTTGATCACCCTAATGCAGAAGAAAATCTCCATTCATTATAATCCACATAATAATTCACATTTCCTGTTGCTACAGGATTATTTTCGTGTTGTTGCAAACTGGCTCAAATTAAGATTCTACATCTGTACACTCATCCAGTCCATTCTGTTAAATCTTTCTCTTCATTTACAAATCTATGATCTGTGCCCGTCTTGACAGGACAGTGTAGCCAAAAGTTTAAAGAGGGGAGGGTGAGAAAGTCTGTATCTTCGGCATTGTGGCACCTGAAGGCTAGGTGAGAATTTGTTGTATTGGTGGGTGTCAAGAAAGATTTTTAGGCTTGCGGCAATTTTTTGTTGTTGCAAACAAAAGTTTAGGAACCACTGATGTGGAATCAAGTGATCGGTTGGGAATAAACCCTTAGTAGGCTGTACTGGTCTCTATCTCCAACGGACAGGTAAATGATTTCAACGTCAGGGCCAAAGTGGTTAGCATGGTAGCTACGGCTTGCTCTGAGCGGCATGTAAGTGGTATTGATATTTGCTAACATATGAAGGAATTCTGCTGTCCAGCATGACGTGACCTGCAGCAAATTGGACCTCCTGTAGAGTTGATCAAACATTACAGTTCAAACGCCTTCTTGCCAACCCAGCATGAGGTGCGCATGCCTTACAAAGATTGGGTAGATTTTAATGAATTACTTTGAAAATAATATGTTGGGCTGGACAAAATTATATCACAGTCATATGATATCAGAATAATTTAAACCATTACAATATACTGTAAATAGGGCCTCCTGTGTGGCACAGCAGTCTAGGGCAATGCATCGCAGTGCTTGAGGCGTCACTACAGACCCGGGTTCGATCCCAGGCTGTGTCGCAGCCGGCCACAACAGGGAGACGCGTGAGGCGGCGCACAATTGGACCAGCATTGTCCGGGTTGTCCTTGTCTCATCGCGCTCTAGTGACTCCTTGTGGTGGGCCGGGTTCATGCACGCTGACCTCTGTAGCCAGCTGTACGGTGTTTCCTCCGACACATTGGTGCGGCTGTCTTTCGGGTTAAGCAAGCAGTGCTGCTAGGCAGGGTCGTGTTCCGGAGGACGCATGGCTCTCGACCTTCGCCTCTCCCGAGTCCGTACGGGAGTTGCAGCGATGGGACAAGACTGTAACTATCAATTGGATATCACGAAAAAGGGGTAAAAAGTACCCAAAAAATAAAGAAAGAATATACTGTAAATGCTATGAGAACGCAAATGAGTATCCCTGTTGGGAAATGAGCAGCCCTTCAATGTGAAAATGTCTGCTCCTGTTTAGAGTAGAGGTCGACCGATTAATCGGAATGGCCGACTTAGGGCCGATTTCAAGTTTTCATAACAATCGGAAATCGGCATTTTTGGCATTTTTGGCCGATTTATATATTTAAAAAAAAATGTATACCTTTTATTTAAAAAGGTAACAGGCAAGTCTTATTTTCAATGAATGCCTAGGAACTGTGGGTTAACTGCCTTGTTCAGGGGCAGAACGACAGATTTTCACCTTGACCGCTCAGGGGTTTCAATCTTGCAACCGCACAGTTAACTAGTCCAACGCTCTAACCATTGCACTCCACGAGTAGCCTGCCTGTTACACGAATGCAGTAGAAGCCAAGGTAAATTGCTAGCTAGCATTAAACTTATAAAAAACAATCATAATCACTAGTTATAACTACTGATCCAGTTTAGCAGGCAATATTAACCAGGTGAAATTGTGTCATTCCTCTTGCGTTCATTGCACACAGAGTCAGGGTATATGCAACAGTTTGGGCTGCCTGGCTCATTGCGAAATAATTTGCCAGAACTTTACGTAATTATGACATACATTGAAGGTTGTGCAATGTAACAAGAATATTTAGACTTAGGGATGCCACCCATTAGATAAAATACAGAACGGTTCCGTATTTCACTGAAATAATAAACGTTTTGTTTTCGAAATGATAGTTTCCGGAAATTAATCTTATTAATGACCAAAGGCTCGTATTTCTGTGTGTTATTATGTTATAATTAAGTCTATGATTTGATAGAGCAGTCTGACTGAGCAGCAGCAGTGTCACGATCGTCCTCCTCTTCGTCTGAAGAGGAGAGGCGAGAAGGATCAGAGGACCAATATGCGGCGTGGTAAGTGTCCATGGTAAAATCTTTAATAAAGAAAGACTGAACACTATACAAACGAGTAACAAAAACAATAAACCAAATTCAACCGTGAAGCTACAAAATGAGACCTGTGCTGACACAAGCCACTAACATAGACAATCACCCACAAACAAACAGTGCAACCCAGGCTACCTAAGTATGATTCTCAATCAGAGACAACTAATGACACCTGCCTCTGATTGAGAACCATACTAGGCCGAAAACATAGAAATGCCCCAAAACATAGAAAAACAAACATAGACTGCCCACCCAACTCACGCCCTGACCATACTAAATAAATACAAAACAACGGAAATAAAGGTCAGAACGTGACAGTACCCCCCCCCAAAGGTGCGGACTCCGGCCGCAAAACCTTGACCTATAGGGGAGGGTCTGGGTGGGCGTCTGTCCGCGGTGGCGGCTCTGGCACGGGACGCGGACCCCACCTCAACATTGTCTTAGTCCGCCTCCGTGGCTTTCTCAGCATGACCACCCCTCTCAATGACCCCACTGGACAGAGGGGCAGCTCGGGACAGAGGGACAGCTGCTCGGGACAGAGAGACAGCTGCTCGGGACAGAGAGACAGCTGCTCGGGACAGAGAGACAGCTGCTCGGGACAGAGAGACAGCTGCTCGGGACAGAGAGACAGCTGCTCGGGACAGAGAGGCAGCTGCTCGGGACAGAGGGGCAGCTGCTCGGGACAGAGGGGCAGCTGCTCGGGACAGAGGGGCAGCTGCTCTGGGCAGAGGGGCTCCGGCAGCGGCGCCGGACAGGCGGGGGGCTCCGGCAGCGGCGCCGGACAGGCGGGGGGCTCCGGCAGAGGCGCCGGACAGGCGGGGGGCTCCGGCAGAGGCGCCGGACAGGCGGGGGGCTCCGGCAGAGGCGCCGGACAGGCGGGGGGCTCCGGCAGAGGCGCCGGACAGGCGGGGGGCTCCGTCAGAGGCGCCGGACAGGCGGGGGGCTCCGGCAGAGGCGCCGGACAGGCGGGGGGCTCCGGCAGAGGCGCCGGACAGGCGGGGGGCTCCGGCAGAGGCGCCGGACAGGCGGGAGGCTCCGGCAGAGGCGCCGGACAGGCGGGAGGCTCCGGCAGAGGCGCCGGACAGGCGGGAGGCTCCGGCAGAGGCGCCGGACAGGCGGGAGGCTCCGGCAGAGGCGCCGGACAGGCGGGAGACTCCGGCAGAGGCGCCGGACAGGCGGGAGACTCCGGCAGAGGCGCCGGACAGGCGGGAGGCTCCGGCAGAGGCGCCGGACAGGCGGGAGGCTCCGGCAGCGGCGCCGGACAGACAGGACCACCTGCAGGGAGGAGACAGAGAGACAGCCTGGTGCGTGGGGCTGCCACAGGAACCACCAGGCTGGGAAGACCTTCAGGAGGCTTGGGGTTAAGAGGAGGCACCTGAAAGACCGGGCTGTGGGGGAGCACTGGAGCTCTGGTGCGCAACCTTGGCACCACTTCCCCAGGCTGGATAACCACTCTAGCCCGGACCGTCCAGAGTGCAGGCACAGGTTGAACCGGGCTGTGGGTAAGCACGGGAGATCTAGTGCTTACTACACGCACCTCTCCCTTCGGCTCCATTCCCACATTCGCCCGGCACGAGCGGAGCGCAGGCAGAGGACGCACTGCACCCTCCCAGCGCCCCGGAGACACAGCACGCAGAGCCGGCGCAGGATACCCTGGGCCAAAACTGCGTACCGGCGACCAGACCCGCTGAGCAGGCACCATACGCCCTGGCTCGATGCCCGCACTCGCATGACACTCTCGGGGGGCTGTCCTATAGCGCACCGGGCTATGGACACGTACTGGCGACACCGTGCGCTTAACCGCATAACACGGTGCCTGCCCAGTATCTTGCTGCTTATAATAAGCACGAGGAGTGAGCGCAGGTCTGCTACCTGGCTTAGCTCCACCCCTCGTGTGCCCCCCCCCAAAAAAAATTTGGGGCTGTCTCTCGTACCTGTCGCACTGCCGTGCTGCCTTCGCCAACCTCATTCTCCTGTAACCTTCCTTGCACTGCTCCATCGAATCCCAGGCGGGCTCCGGCACTCTCCCTGGGTCGATGGCCCATCTGTCTATCTCCTCCCAAGTTGTGTAGTCCTGTGAAGCCGGCCGCTGTTGTTGTTGCTGCCGCTGCTGCTGCTGCTGTCGTCGCTGTTTTCTACCACGCCGCTTGGTCCTTGGTTGGTGGTCAAACACTGCGCGGAAGCGGCGGGAAAACTCTGGGTAGTGCTCCTTCGCTGAGTCTGGGCCATTCCAGACTGCGTTCGCCCACTCCAGAGCACGACCCGTGAGACAGGAGATGAGGACACTCACCCTCTCCGCTCCCGAGGGAGTGGGTCTGACGGTGGCTAGGTACAGTTCCAGCTGGAGTAAGAACCCCTGGCACCCCGCCGCCGCTCCATCATAGACCCTCGGGAGCGTAAGACGGAGGGTGCTGGAGTCGGGAGATGGGGAGTCCTGAGGGGGGGGAGCCGAAGGTGGAGAGAGGAGACCACTTCTCTCCCATCGGTCCATTCTCTCCATCACTTGATCCATAGCCGTTCCGATCCGATGGAGAACGGTGGTATGATGTAGAACCCTTTCCTCCATCGATGGGAGGGGATTGGCTGTTGCTCCTGCTGACTCCATTCCTCAGGGTGCGGGATTCTGTCACGATCGTCCTCCTCTTCGTCTGAAGAGGAGAGGCGAGAAGGATCAGAGGACCAATATGCGGCGTGGTAAGTGTCCATGGTAAAATCTTTAATAAAGAAAGACTGAACACTATACAAACGAGTAACAAAAACAATAAACCAAATTCAACCGTGAAGCTACAAAATGAGACCTGTGCTGACACAAGCCACTAACATAGACAATCACCCACAAACAAACAGTGCAACCCAGGCTACCTAAGTATGATTCTCAATCAGAGACAACTAATGACACCTGCCTCTGATTGAGAACCATACTAGGCCGAAAACATAGAAATGCCCCAAAACATAGAAAAACAAACATAGACTGCCCACCCAACTCACGCCCTGACCATACTAAATAAATACAAAACAACGGAAATAAAGGTCAGAACGTGACAGTACCCCCCCCCAAAGGTGCGGACTCCGGCCGCAAAACCTTGACCTATAGGGGAGGGTCTGGGTGGGCGTCTGTCCGCGGTGGCGGCTCTGGCACGGGACGCGGACCCCACCTCAACATTGTCTTAGTCCGCCTCCGTGGCTTTCTCAGCATGACCACCCCTCTCAATGACCCCACTGGACAGAGGGGCAGCTCGGGACAGAGGGACAGCTGCTCGGGACAGAGAGACAGCTGCTCGGGACAGAGAGACAGCTGCTCGGGACAGAGAGACAGCTGCTCGGGACAGAGAGACAGCTGCTCGGGACAGAGAGACAGCTGCTCGGGACAGAGAGGCAGCTGCTCGGGACAGAGGGGCAGCTGCTCCGGACAGAGGGGCAGCTGCTCGGGACAGAGGGGCAGCTGCTCTGGGCAGAGGGGCTCCGGCAGCGGCGCCGGACAGGCGGGGGGCTCCGGCAGCGGCGCCGGACAGGCGGGGGGCTCCGGCAGAGGCGCCGGACAGGCGGGGGGCTCCGGCAGAGGCGCCGGACAGGCGGGAGGCTCCGGCAGAGGCGCCGGACAGGCGGGAGGCTCCGGCAGCGGCGCCGGACAGGCGGGGGGCTCCGGCAGAGGCGCCGGACAGGCGGGGGGCTCCGGCAGAGGCGCCGGACAGGCGGGAGGCTCCGGCAGAGGCGCCGGACAGGCGGGGGGCTCCGGCAGAGGCGCCGGACAGGCGGGAGGCTCCGGCAGAGGCGCCGGACAGGCGGGAGGCTCCGGCAGAGGCGCCGGACAGGCGGGAGGCTCCGGCAGAGGCGCCGGACAGGCGGGAGGCTCCGGCAGAGGCGCCGGACAGGCGGGAGACTCCGGCAGAGGCGCCGGACAGGCGGGAGACTCCGGCAGAGGCGCCGGACAGGCGGGAGGCTCCGGCAGAGGCGCCGGACAGGCGGGAGGCTCCGGCAGCGGCGCCGGACAGACAGGACCACCTGCAGGGAGGAGACAGAGAGACAGCCTGGTGCGTGGGGCTGCCACAGGAACCACCAGGCTGGGAAGACCTTCAGGAGGCTTGGGGTTAAGAGGAGGCACCTGAAAGACCGGGCTGTGGGGGAGCACTGGAGCTCTGGTGCGCAACCTTGGCACCACTTCCCCAGGCTGGATAACCACTCTAGCCCGGACCGTCCAGAGTGCAGGCACAGGTTGAACCGGGCTGTGGGTAAGCACGGGAGATCTAGTGCTTACTACACGCACCTCTCCCTTCGGCTCCATTCCCACATTCGCCCGGCACGAGCGGAGCGCAGGCAGAGGACGCACTGCACCCTCCCAGCGCCCCGGAGACACAGCACGCAGAGCCGGCGCAGGATACCCTGGGCCAAAACTGCGTACCGGCGACCAGACCCGCTGAGCAGGCACCATACGCCCTGGCTCGATGCCCGCACTCGCATGACACTCTCGGGGGGCTGTCCTATAGCGCACCGGGCTATGGACACGTACTGGCGACACCGTGCGCTTAACCGCATAACACGGTGCCTGCCCAGTATCTTGCTGCTTATAATAAGCACGAGGAGTGAGCGCAGGTCTGCTACCTGGCTTAGCTCCACCCCTCGTGTGCCCCCCCCCAAAAAAAATTTGGGGCTGTCTCTCGTACCTGTCGCACTGCCGTGCTGCCTTCGCCAACCTCATTCTCCTGTAACCTTCCTTGCACTGCTCCATCGAATCCCAGGCGGGCTCCGGCACTCTCCCTGGGTCGATGGCCCATCTGTCTATCTCCTCCCAAGTTGTGTAGTCCTGTGAAGCCGGCCGCTGTTGTTGTTGCTGCCGCTGCTGCTGCTGCTGTCGTCGCTGTTTTCTACCACGCCGCTTGGTCCTTGGTTGGTGGTCAAACACTGCGCGGAAGCGGCGGGAAAACTCTGGGTAGTGCTCCTTCGCTGAGTCTGGGCCATTCCAGACTGCGTTCGCCCACTCCAGAGCACGACCCGTGAGACAGGAGATGAGGACACTCACCCTCTCCGCTCCCGAGGGAGTGGGTCTGACGGTGGCTAGGTACAGTTCCAGCTGGAGTAAGAACCCCTGGCACCCCGCCGCCGCTCCATCATAGACCCTCGGGAGCGTAAGACGGAGGGTGCTGGAGTCGGGAGATGGGGAGTTCTGAGGGGGGGGAGCCGAAGGTGGAGAGAGGAGACCACTTCTCTCCCATCGGTCCATTCTCTCCATCACTTGATCCATAGCCGTTCCGATCCGATGGAGAACGGTGGTATGATGTAGAACCCTTTCCTCCATCGATGGGAGGGGATTGGCTGTTGCTCCTGCTGACTCCATTCCTCAGGGTGCGGGATTCTGTCACGATCGTCCTCCTCTTCGTCTGAAGAGGAGAGGCGAGAAGGATCAGAGGACCAATATGCGGCGTGGTAAGTGTCCATGGTAAAATCTTTAATAAAGAAAGACTGAACACTATACAAACGAGTAACAAAAACAATAAACCAAATTCAACCGTGAAGCTACAAAATGAGACCTGTGCTGACACAAGCCACTAACATAGACAATCACCCACAAACAAACAGTGCAACCCAGGCTACCTAAGTATGATTCTCAATCAGAGACAACTAATGACACCTGCCTCTGATTGAGAACCATACTAGGCCGAAAACATAGAAATGCCCCAAAACATAGAAAAACAAACATAGACTGCCCACCCAACTCACGCCCTGACCATACTAAATAAATACAAAACAACGGAAATAAAGGTCAGAACGTGACAAGCAGGCCCGTAATCATTCATTCAAACAGTACTTTTGTGCGTTTTGCCAGCAGCTCTTCGCAAGCACAGCGCTGTTTATGACTTCAAGCCTATCAGCCTAATGGCTGGTGTAACCAATGTGAAATGGTTAGCTAGTTAGCTGGGTGTGCGATAATACTGTTTCAAACGTCACTCGCTTTTAGATTTGGAGTAGTTATTCCCCTTGCGCTGCAAGGGCCACGGCTTTTGTGGAGCGATGGGTAACGATGCTTCGAGTGTGGCTGTTGTCGATGTGTTCCTGGTTCGAGCCCAGGTAGGGGTGAGGAGGGGGACGGAAGCTATACTGTTACACTGGCAATACTATAGTGCCTATAAGAACATCCAATAGTCAAAGGTATATGAAATACAAATGGTATAGAGAGAAATAGTCCTATAAATACTATATTAACTACAACCTAAAACCTCTTACCTTGGAATATTGAAGTCTCATGTTAAAAGGAACCACCAACTTTCATATGTTCTCATGTTCTGAGCAAGGAACTTAAATGTTAGCTTTTTTACATGGCACATATTTTACATGGCACATATTACTTTCTTCTCCAACACTTTGTTTTTGCATTATTTAAACCAAATTGAACATGTTTCATTATTTATTTGAGGCTAAATTGATTTTATTGATGTTTTATATTAAGTTAAAATAAGTGTTAATTCAGTATTGTTGTAATTGTCATTATTGCAAAAAAAATAATAATAATTGTCCGATTGATCGGTATCGGCTTTTTTAGGCATCCAAAAATCGGTATCTGTATCGGCGTTGAAAAAATCATAATCGGTCGACCTCTATTTTAGAGTCTATTGAATGTAACGCTGGTGAAGTGGTTGTAGCATAGAACAGCATTTTGCTCATGTGTGTTTACTGTACAGAAAATAACTGGGTAAGATTCTGGTTTCCAACTATTTGCATACAATTTGCATATTGCATAACACCAGTTATCCCCCAACCCCCAACCACAAAACAATGCCAAAGGACATTTAAGAAGGAATTAACCAGAAATAAAAGTTAATTAAGTAAGGTACATCCAAAGACCATCACATTTAATAAATATATATCATATTTAACCCAGTCAGCTTAACTCAGTCAGAAACTCGGAATCCCAGCAAAAACAAAAATATCCACAGGTGACATTTGAGAAAAACGTGATGCTCACAGCCACATGCCCCTCCCTAATTTGCATGCTACCTTCCCATGGCTGGCTGAGAGCGAGGGCTGAGAGTGACCTTCTTCAAGAGCGCTGGTAATTTCTTGTGTGTCACACAGATAATATCCGGAGGCTTTATCACGTGTCTCAGTGTCTGGTGTGCAACACAGAGGAAGAGAGAAATCTTTCAAATACATATATTTTTACAGTCTATCAGAGAAATACAGTGAAAGAGAGAGAGCAAAAGTGAGAGCGTGAGAGTTACGTTGCACTGGCACATCAAGACCAGCAGGAGTGATTCAACTCTATGGGTGTTGATGACTATGTGGACCATCTTAACCATTTTAAAAAGGAAGGATTTTAGTTGGATGATAAACCTCTTGTTAATAATATAGCCCATTTAGTGTTACTAGATACAAACGTCAGAGTAATGTAATGTAGCTGTCAACCGTGACCCCTGCTACATGATGTATTTGACAGACGGATCAGTCTTGCCTAGGCAAGGCTGAGAGCTCTGGAGGTCATGTGACTATAGGATTAGTTTGAGCCCAACTGAAAGGGGCGGGGTTAGTGGGGGTAGGGGTTAGCGTGAGCCTTGCTTTCACCACCACATGCTTTCTCATAGACCCCGGGACTCCTCCCCTACTACAGTATCTCTTTCCCTTTAACTGTCTTTCTCTCTTCCTCCCTTCCTCCACTCTCTGCTTAAAAATGTTCAACCCGTTTCACGCTCACCCTAGTGAGGTTTAATCTCTGCTTGGACTGGACAACACACTGTTACTCAGCTGAAGGCAGAGAGAGAGAGAGAGAGAGAGAGAGAGAGAGAGAAAAGAGAGAGAATGTAAAAAGAAACCAATCAACACCATGGCCATCTGAAAAAGGCCATGGCACACACTTAGGTACTCATTGGCTGTGTGTGAGATCATTAATACCGCGTTGTATCATGGGTAAATCGTGACTGACTGATCTACAAATAAGATTGAGTCGTTTTTTAGATGCAAGGTGATTTGTCGATCAGTCAGTCTCGACTCGCCTTTAAAGTCGGCTGCAATGTTGAACGCGCCCACTTCCTTGTAGCCTACATGACACCGCACTCTGATTGGGCAACACTTCCTCATGCTCAAATTGGAACCCCCTCTTAGTCCTAATCTAAGATTTGATTATCCTACCCCAATAACAGCCTTTATGATTTTCAATGGTCAAACATGAACAATTTCAACCTCCTATCAACACCTCCTCCCCTTTTCCCTTTTCTTCCTCCTTCCCTCCCTCCTCCAGCGGCGTGTATTCATGGACGCCAAGAGATGCCAGACCCCCCCCTCCATATTCGGTCTCCCTGTGTTTCATCATTTTCCTTCAATATGTGTAGGTCATCTATCTGATGCTGTCTGGTTTAAAAGAGTATGACATTGTTGCCGCCAGTAGAATTGAAAGCAAGGGAAGGCAGCGAGCATATGGCTTCCCTTGATTAAGAATAGCCAATCAGCGTTGAGAGAAGCTGAGTGAGCTCAACTGTGCACCAACAAAAAAGTGTCAAGGGAAGCCAGTTTGGATTTAGCTTCACTCCAATCACATCACATCCAAAGCAACACGTAATTTACAGTAAAACAAATCTTGTTGTCATTGTCCTAGCTAGCTAGCTGAAGTCGGCCCTTTCCTAAATTAGCCATGGATGGCGATAGGGATTTGGACTTGGGGTTTGACTTAATTCTCTGTACTGGACAATGATTATAACTGTGATTCTGATCTAACCATACATTGTGCCCCTGGACTGAGAGGATGAAAGTTCAACATGTAGCTAGATGTAGTATGCTAATGTTAACTGGCCTGGTGCATCATTGGCCATGAAAAGAAGTTAGGCTAGCAAGCAAGCATTTTAGACAGGTAGCCTACGACAACAAAAACTAAGAGTGTGTACCCTATGATAGATTCGTGAAAGAGAGGAGGATGGCATTGGTTGTTTCTCTACAAGTAGGGTGGGTCGGCATGTTTGTTCTACTTGCACGCACAAATGCATGCACACACGCGTACACACACACACATGGAAATCAGAACCATGGACAGCCACATCATATTTAGCTTTCATTGATTGGACTAAATTATTTTTGGTATCTTAGTTGTCACTGTCTGTATTCGACTAAGCAGAGGTGATTTGATGATGTTGAAATGTTGAAGTTGAAATGGTGCTGGAATAGTGGAGGCAGCTCCTGTTTTCTTTGCGACTTGAAGTAACTCTCCATGGTTCTAAATCAATAGTTGTTTAGTGGTCCATGCTATCGGTCATGTAGCTGTTTGTTACATGCAATATGCTTTGTGGACTTCACTGGACAGAGGTAGCTATCCGGTTTTGTGATGAAACAAAGGTGTGGTTGAATTTGTTCTGCCACTGTGTCTTCTTATTGTCTCAACCTTAGGCCAATATATCACGGTGGCAATGCATATTAACTAACAGGTTATAGAACAAACAATGCAATTATCACAACACATAGGTTGTAAAATGGCTTTTTTTTACCTGGCTTGCATGGCTTCCTTAAGCCATCATTGTTCTTAACCGACTTGCCTAGTTAAATAAAGGTAAAAAATAAATACAAATAAATGACAGGTGCTGTTAGACTACAATATTATTTTTCTCACTGTTTGGAGGTGTAAACAACACTAAATCAATTCTAAGTAATAGCAGTCTGTTCTAACAAAAATAAAATGCAAAGCCTTTATTACAGCATAGCATAGATCAAAAAGCAGAATCTGTGAAATTGCTTCATCTGACATTTTGCCGTTGCATGAGGCTTGGTGCTCACGGAATTAGTAGGCTATTAAACAAACACCCAAACAGGCTAACCGAAGCTACATCAGTCTTATTTCTGTAGATATACTGTACCTTCAGAAAGTATTCAAACCCCTTGACTTTTTTCACATTTTGTTACGTTACAGCCTTATTCAAAAATGTATTAAATAGATATTTTTTTCTGAAAAATCTATACACAATACCCCATAGTGAAAACTGGCACCCCTGTATTGGCACCCCTGTATTTGGGGAGTTTTTCCCATTCTTCCCTGCCGACCTCTCAAGATCTGTCAGGTTGGATGGGGAGCATTGCTGCACAGCTATTTTCAGGTCTCTCCAGAGATTTTAGATCGGGTTCAAGTCCGGGCTCTGGCTGGGCCACTCAAGGATATTCAGAGACATGTCCCGAAGCCACTCAAGCGTTGTCTTGGCTGTGTGCTTAGGGTCGTTGTCCTGTTGGAAGGTGAACCTTTGCCCCAGTCTGAGATCCTGAGAGCTCTGGAGCAGGTTTTCATCAAGGATGTCTCTGTACTTCTTTCATATTTGCCTCAATCCTGACTAGTCTCCCAGTCCCTGCCCCTAAAAATGGTGCCAGGTTTCCTACAGACGCGATGCTTGGCATTCAGGCTAAAGAGTTCAATCTTGGTTTCATCAGACCAGAGAATCTTGTTTCTCATGGTCTGATAGTCCTTTAGGTGCCTTTTGGCAAACTCAAAGCGGGCTGTCATGTGCCTTTTACTGAGGAGTAGCTTCCGTCTGGCCACTCTACCATAAAGGCCTGATTGGTGGTGTTCTGCAGAGATGGTTGTCCTTCTGGAAGGTTCTCCCATCTCCACAGGGGAACTCTAGAGCTCTGTCAGAGTGATCATTGGGTTCTTGATCACCTCCCTAACCAAGGCCCTTCTCTCCCGATTTCTCAGTTTGGCAGGGCGGCCAGCTCTAGGAAGTCTTGGTGGTTCCAAACTTCTTCCATTTAAGAATGATGGAGGCCACTGTGTTCTTGGACCATCAATGCTGCAGAATTTTTTAGTACCCTTCCCCAGATCTGTGCCTTGACACAATCCTGTCTCGGAGCTCTACGGACAATTCCTTCGATCTCTTGGCTTGGTTTTTGCTCTGACATGTACTATCAACTCTGGGACCTTATATAGACAGGTGTGTGCCTTTCCAAATCATGTCCAATCAATTGAATTTACCACAGGTGGACTCAAATCAAGTTGTAGAAACATCTCAAGGATGATCGATGGAAACAGGATGCACCTGAGCTCAATTTTGAGTCTCCTAGCAAAGAGTCTGAATACTTACATAAATAAGGTATTTCTGTTTTGAATTTTTAAGAAATTAGCAAAAATTCCTAAAAACCTGTTTTCGCTTTGTCATTATGGGATATTGTGTGTAGATTGCTTAGGGGAAAAAATATTGAATCAATTTTAGAATAAGGCTGTAACGTAACAAAAGGTGGAAAAAGTCAAGGGGTCTGAATACTTTCCGAAGGCCCTGTATATGAATGATTTTATAAAGCCAGGCACATTTAACTGTTAGGCTATTGATTATAGTCCCTAATGAATTTGGGATTTCCTCACTAAGGACAATTAGGCTAAGGCAATGGCTGTTTCCTCGTCTCTGCTACCTCCGCCTCATTGTTCTCAATCCTAATATGCTGGTTAACTTTGCTATTATGCACATGGCAACATAGGGAAAGGCACACTGAAGATTATCTTTCAGAAATGTGGACAGCGAACGTACCCAACGCGGGACAAAGCACATTTGTTAGATATATTAGATATATTAGTGTTGCACCATTAATTTTACATAATATAAGCATATACACTATTAGTATCACATGTCTTAGAGTGATGGACTATGCCATCCCTGTGGCCTCCACATTGGATTAGTCCACTGAGACAGGTGCGAATCAGATGTCAGGTGTCTTGTGCCCCATGAAAAAAATTATAAATTGCGACTGCTTGACTAAAGAAATCTCAGCCAACCAGCAGCCTATTGACCAAACAATTGACCAGTCGACTAACTGGGGTCAGCCCTAAAATATGTACAATATATACAGAGCTCTCTGCCTAGGGGACCTCACAGCGCCATGGAAGCTACAGAATTCAAACGTGTTACATCCATGAATTCATCACAGGCATGCATGGAATACTTCAACTAACCATCCCTTTTCACCAGCATCAGAGCAACCCACCCATGCACCAAAACAACCCACCCATGCACCAAAATCTCTCATCTTCCTTCCTCCAGCCCTTCCAGTAAAGACCCATCAGGTCAGTATCACTGCCATGGCTTTCCTGGTAGCAGGGAAGGAGATAAAGTGGGGGAACTCTGGCTAAGCACACGGGCATGCTGTGACCACATGGCCTGCCCTGCCTGTTGAGAGACGGGATCCTTAAACATAGGGTTTCCCCTGTTCCCCTGCTGTTTCTGGGGTTGTCTCTCTGTGTCTGTTTCTGCTCCCTCCCTGCCTAGGACAGGTTGTGCTGTCCAACTAATGTGTGCCCAGCATGGCAACTGTCCGCGTCAGCCAGACCCAACACGACCTCTGAAACTTTGTCTTGGCAGTGGAAATGGCCAGTTACATAGTCCAGTTGAATTAACCGTGTGGGCTCCCCAGGCAGCGCTTCACATAACGTCAAGTGGGTCAGGGTTAAGTGGTGCAAACAATCCTTGATGGTTTACCATAACGGTTTCCATTGATGTCTGACCAAGTGCTTATTTATTTTAGAGATGGAAAACACATCCCAAATTGTGCAGATGAAGCTGGGCAGACAATCCATTATGGAAAATCTACAGGACCTAGTACCACAAATTCTTTGCAGGCATCAGGACAGAAAGCCCAATACAGCAGAACTTATAAGCAGCCAAAGAGCAAATGGAACAGAGCCAGAATGCCATGGATTCCTACGGAATTTTCATTACGCACACCTGGCCCCTATTCCCAGTGATTAGTAATTGTATAAGTGTGTCCTTGGTTTACCATTGTCCTGTTGATTATTGTTACATTGTCCGTTGGTTCGTGTGAGTACCTGTGCTGTGTGTTTTGGCTTTCGTTCCCTTGTGGATTGTGCAGATGATTATGGGTCTCGTCCTATGTGTTAATCATTGTGCGCGTGTGTTCTTTATTCGAGGTACTCCTCACTCTTTTGTTTGGGTTTCAACCCTGTGTTTTTGTTCCGTGTTTGTTTGGTCTTCGTCCCCGTGCCTTTACATGGCACGTAATTTGGGCGTAAATAAAAACCCTATTACGCATTCCTGCGCATGTCTCCCGAATCATTCATACCAGCGTGGCACAGAAACCTTTCAAAAATCCAATCTAAGTAATAAAACATATATAGAGCCAAAGTCTACAATATTTCTTCAAAAATCCTCATCTACTAAAGGGAATGCAGCCCCAGAGAGAAGTAGTAGATAGCAGTGAACATGGTATGACAGGAGCACTCGGGTCAGGAACATCAATACTGCAAGCATCCTTCTTTCAATCTCTACCTCAAACCAAACAGGCAAGATGACCTGATGTTGAGTACCCAACTAGTCAGAGAGCCATGGATGGTGGAAGGGTGGTGGAGGAATAAGGAGTGGTTGTGGGTGGTGGAGGAATAAGGAGTGGTTGTGGGTGGTGGAGGAATATGGAGTGGTTGTGGAGGAGGAATATGGAGTGGTTGTGGAGGAGGAATATGGAGTGGTTGTGGGTGGTGGAGGAATATGGAGTGGTTGTGGGTGGTGGCGGAATATGGAGTGGTTGTGGGTGGTGGAGGAGGAATATGGAGTGGTTGAGGGTGGTGGAGGAGGAATATGGAGTGGTTGAGGGTGGTGGAGGAGGAATAGGGAGTGGTTGTGGGTGGTGGAGGAATATGGAGTGGTTGTGGGTGGTGGAGGAATATGGAGTGGTTGAGGGTGGTGGAGGAGGAATAGGGAGTGGTTGTGGGTGGTGGAGGAATATGGAGTGGTTGTGGGTGGTGGAGGAATAGGGAGTGGTTGTGGGTGGTGGACGAATATGGAGTGGTTGTGGGTGGTGGAGGAATAGGGAGTGGTTGTGGGTGGTGGAGGAATATGGAGTGGTTGTGGGTGGTGGAGGAGGAATATGGAGTGGTTGAGGGTGGTGGAGGGGGAATATGGAGTGGTTGAGGGTGGTGGAGGGGGAATATGGAGTGGTTGTGGGTGGTGGAGGAGGAATATGGAGTGGTTGTGGAGGAGGAATAAGGAGTGGTTGTGGGTGGTAAATTGTCTGGGGAAGCTACATTATGCTGTGGAGGAGATATGGGGTCAGAGAATTCAGCTAGATCAGGGGTATTCAACTGGGGATCCTTTTTTAAATGAATATTACAAATGAATTTCACTGGCAACAACAGAATAAACACATTTTTATGTCAACTTGATTTCTGAACTCCTAATATTGAGCAACTTACAGTAATTGGAGCTAATTACACTCACTGGAGTATCTGATATAGACTGAAAAAAGCAGGTGAGGCTGCTGGTATAAGCTTTCTTGACTTGGACATTAGTTTTTGCCAACACGTGGCTAACCTTTGTTTAACCAGCTTAACAGCTTCTACTAGCAAAAATGTGTTTGGAGATAGCCTATTAGCTGGAAAGGTATGTTAGAGTTTACACTTCGTCTTCCAATTATAACTAGCCTGACTACCCATCCACATCCCTTCGGCCAAACACCACACCCAGTACCATTTCTTCTCCACCATGAATGTATGGAGCAATCGATAGAGCAGCAGAGTTAAATTCAGAATGAGTCGTCAGGCAAAACTATAACTGCAGGAGGTCAGAATAATGAAAACATCTACCAAATAAATTAATTTTCAAGGGGTGGTGGGTTGGGTCAATGAAGTCTGCTAGTGCACCTGACTGTTACCCCCGGTTAGCAAAACACTCATCAAAGCATCCTGACCTGTGCTGCTGTCAGTTGGTGTGTGTATAATGTCATTATAACATGAAAGAGGTAGGATACACAGGGACAAGGTGGGGTGCAATCAAACTGCATCGCAGGAAGTAATGACTTTCTTTATCTGAGTTTCTTTAAACAAACATCAATGTCCATACTCAGTGTGGTTGTAAAGCACACACACGCGGACACACACAAATCTTATCACCACTCAAGCTTGCAGTGACATTGACATTTTAGTCATCAACACATCAACAATTTAGGGGTATTTCCTTTATACAGAGACCTGTCTGTGCTTGTAAGGTTAAGCCATATGACAGTCTAGTAAAACACTATAACATCAATGCATGTGGTGACATTTCAGCTAAACACCAACAACTATGTTTCCAATTACATACCTTTTACATGTGAGTCACACAGTGCACGATTACGGGACATGTCCATGTCTTCAGTGACAACAACCACAACCATACAGCAAACACATCTGTGGCTTCTGTGACATTAATTAGGGAAAGGTAAAGGGGATGGATATCTAGTCAGTTGCACAACTGAATGTATTCCACCGAAATGTGCCTTCCGCATTTAATGACGTCCACGTCATCGATACTCGATACTGTGATGGAGCTTCTTCTAACCCCAATAGCAACAAATGTGATGCCCTTTATAACACAGTGTGAATCCATTCATCTCTCTCCGGTTAGTTGAAGCCCATTGTGTACAAAATATGTTGAGCTCATTTGTCACAAGAGAGGAATAAGAAAGCAAACAGAATAACAGTTTTGGTACTAAACGGATTACTCATACAGCACGTGCTTGTTATTTGTTTTCATGTTTGTTTTCATTGTTATGACGACTGACCACATTTTACACAGCATCCTGTGTGGCCATTTTGTTATAAAACAAGTAAAACACTACCTGACATATATCAATGAGGGATTGGGAGACTATTAGAACAACTATATGAAGTGGCTTGTTTTATTCCAGATTTAATTAGGAATCATTGACATAAAGCCTCTTTAAATGAAATCCATTGTTTGTGTTCCAAACACCCATGTTTACTCAGTTGTGGTAAGGAGGCTTGGAGAACAACTGTCATAAAGCACTCAAATAAACAGGAGCAGAGAGAATGTCACACCTTGACTGCATCACCTGACCAATAGCCAGGCTGCCTTGCTCTCCGGGTGCAATAAGATAAACATTGGACTACTTTACCAGCATATCAACACCACATTAAAAGTCTGCAGCCAATATGGCCTACAGTAGCAATTGTGCACAGTTGTGTCTTATTACATGGTTGTTAACATTTTGCCAAATTATTCAGTTCATTTTAAAATGGTAGACGTCCATTTTCACCAGCAAACTTGGACAAAATAAAAAACATCTCAGAAAAATATTCTGCCAAATAATGTGCCATCTCCACAAACACTTTAGAGAGGATTATTATTAGTTTCTTTGTTGCACTGAAAGTCATTCCAATAATATATAGCGTATTTGTCTAAATGCAATATATACATAAAAATATAACTGTTTGTCTAGGATAAATAATAATACAACTGCTTATTTTTACATTGGCAGGCAGACACCATATTTCTTTTACATCGGCATTGATAATTTATTTATCTAGTTCTTATCTAATTTCGAAAGTTACCTAACTAAAATAGATGTGCAATACAAGTTGAACTTTCACCTGTTAGGCTACAACACAACTTCTTGAGAGGAGTTCCACACGCACATTCATTATACCATGATATGCGCCTCACGCTGGCTAACGGTTTGATATAATAAACTCACATTACAATTTGCGTTTGACCTAGGCTACACGCTATTTCAATGATCCGTATAACATGTGTTATAGCCTACATGCAAATGATGTTAATAATATAGCCGTTAAGATGTTATGTTAAAAACGTTGTGCAATGTTGAAGAAAATAAATGATCTAGCGTATTCGAGTTCTCGCTTGACTCCCAGGGGGGGGGGGTTGGACTCAGCCTGTTGATTCAATATATATATAGGAGAAAGGGTCAACAAACACCAGTAACAAAGTAAATATTATATTAACAATACACTCAATCAATATTGTAAACACTAAAAATATATTTGTAGCTTCACATGTGGTATTGTCGGTGACATTATAGCCACGCTTGGCTAGCCTAAAAGACGGCAGAGCCACACAACTCTAACCATAGTTTGTTTACAAAGCGCTGTCGGAACATTCTTTCGCAATAGAAACCGTCTGCACGAAATATGCTTTTCCAAAATCTTCTCGAAGCTGACATAGTTAACAAACCTACCTTGACAGGACGATCAATTGAGTTGTCTTTTTGCATAAAAGTAAGGGAAAGCTCCGCAACGTACGCACGACCCAGAAAATGAACCTCTCCCGTCTCTTTCTAACTGTTCGCTACGCAGTTTTTTTCATTCTCTCTCTCGTGTCTTTCGCTTGCGCTCCACTCTAGGATCGGTCAGTGCAATAAAGGATCCTTGGGACGTCCATATCGTAAACCTTAACATTAACCATAAGCCTTACCTAACCCTTGCCCTTACCTTAACTATTTTAAATGTCAACTTCAATGGGGGGTAGGGGCTTCCCAAGGATCCCAGATAGCAGGAACCCTCTAAGTTCTCTCCCTCTCTCTAACCGCCCACTTCCGGGGTTTTCTGTTTGACAGGCGAATATTGTCATATGAAAACATTAACATGTGTAAAATACTGTCCCTACTTCAGTAAGTTAATTTACCAGCATAATATAGCCTAACCTAACAAATGTAAGGCAATTAAATGATCAAATGATCAAATTCTGTATTGATGATGAAATAACAACAATAATAATAATAATTATAATAATAATAAATAGATGAAGGAGAAATAGTTTATTATTATTATTTTCCTACATATTATCATGTTATATGCTATTGTTATAATCATCATTAGAAGTAGTCTTGTAATAACTGAAGTAGCCTTTGTAAGAGCAATGTGATCTATTTCTAAATAGCACTACAGTACATCGTATATTGATGAACCACATTGAACCACATAACAGGTGTTTACAAGAATAGGCCAACATGTGCACATGTTGCCTTCAATGTGTCTCAATGGGAAGAAAGTGGAGAAAACCAATGGGAATTTGAAGAGATGGAGATGCCCAGTTCTAGGAAGTAGCAAGGCCAAGAGTGAGAAACTTTTCTTGGATTTGTAGGCCTTTGTACCCTCTATGTTCTGCTATGCACTCAAATAGCCGCTGACAGACAGACCTTCAACACACAGCTAAGATTCTGTTAGGTCAGATGGAAAATAGCATCTATTTTATGAGTACTTTGTTTGTGAACAAAATAGGCAGTGGCTTTTGTCTCATTTGACTAAAAGCAAAGCACTTTATAGTAAAATGCATGGTGGAGTGAAAGAAAGACCAAATTAAAGTGATTAATCTTTTGCTAGGTCCTTGCAGGCAGTAGATTTAGGCACAGCATCTTTCTCCATTCACATGAATATAATGTTTTGGCTGCAGACCGCACCAGAGCCTGATAGGTGTTAGCAGAGAGAGGCTGTGTGTCACTTCCCAGAGGGAGTCTTTTTCTCGGCCCTTTCCAACTGTAAATAAGTTAAATGGTCAAATATGTGCTACACGCTATTCACACAGATTTACACAGATCTACACACACCAACTGCAAACAAATCCTGCATTGTAGAATACGAAAAACCTTTTGATTGACTGTAAAACATCCCATTGTTATTAGTCATCAAAGTGCTCATGTATGGATGATCATCATGGATACTCAAACTTTAAAGTGCTGCACATTGTAATATTGACACATTCTCTAGCTGGAGGAGCACAGTGACACCTTGTGGTAGAGGGACAGACAGGGTTAAAGTGAATATGTTTTGGATCTCATTTAGGATACCAGATTTTCCATAACAGGTAAAACTTCATCCAGCAATCTCTCATTGAGCATACAATGAGTGATGCCAGTGACATCATCTGGCAGAACAACTAAAGATGGAAAAAAACAGATTTAAATATTTAAAAAAACAATGTTTGTGAGCTCGTGCACATGTGCTTTTCTAATAGAGATAGAGAGAGCGAGAAAGAGGTGAAACTGAGTTAATTGGGAGAGGGCCAGCAGCAGCCGTCTACCAGCTTTAAAAGCAGACTGAACAAAACAACCACAGAATGGTCCCCTCTGAGGGAGATGCATTGAAAGACTGACAGGGAGTAGAAGAGACAGAGACGTGTGCGAGTCATATCTTAGATCCGTGTAAGCCTCAGGTCCTGGTAACCTTTACACACAAAAGCTAGTTTTGGTAGTTATGTGCGTGTATGTTTGTACATAGCTAAGTATATGGCTGGAGACAAAAAACAATCAGGAAATATGAATCTCATTGAATAACCTCCATTACAGATAGAAAGGCCTACATGCACCCAATCCCAGCAGCGTTGGTCCCTAGAGACTGAACAGTAAATTACATGTTGACTTGTGTGATTGATACTGCATAAACACATAAACTATTCAGTGACTAATGACTAATTTATGAAGCAGAATTTGGTCCAGTCCATTTTCCTCCTCTAAGTAAGTGTCCTTCGGGAACGCTGCTAGGCATTGTAAACATGAGAGTTTTCCGACTTAACGACTGTCACTTGGCCAAACGCAGCACCTGGAAGTGGAAGTGTTTTTTTTTCGGAAAGCCAACATTTTTCAAGACATATAATGCATGGCAATACTATGAACACATTTTTATTATTTCTAACTTCGGTTTCACACACAAAAAACGTGGTTAAGGCAACAACAGAAAACACACACTCCACTAGGCCCTCTGTGCACACACACACACACAACTCCAGCCATACATCAGGCCACTCCACAGCACACCGTTAAAATGGAATCGATTCTCCAAACGGATTAGCTGCTGGCCAAGCAGGCTGGAGGGGTGACATTTTGCCTTCAGAAACTGAGTCAGCAGCTGCTGATGAAAGGCAAGGCTCTCAGTCTCCTTCTGCCTCTTCACGCCCCTTCATTTCACCATTCACCTTAACTCAGCTCCTCACGCCGAGCAGGACGGGGGAAGGCTAGTTCCTATCAGAGATAAAAGAGAGAAGAAAGAGAGAGAGAGGAAGAGAGAGACATTGACAGACATACATTAAGAATGTAAGGAGACTAGAACGATACGAAAAATACTATATTTCACATCTGCCATTTCAGACCAGTTTACACAAAGGAGTGACTCAACGGGACAACTATAGACAATGTAAATAAGTGAAACTACAGTGGAAGCCCCAGACCAGACCTGTGTGCATACAGTATGCTACTATGCAGTGAATGTGAGACACCGTAGCAGATGGGTTTTCTCAGGGTAGTGAAGCAGCACACATGTTCAACGTGCCGTCATATTATGGGATTTCCAGTTTCACCACGTACAGTTAGGCAAGGGAAGACCACTCAGTATCATTTTGAAGGCTTGAGTCAAAACTCAGAGGAATTGACAAGTAACATTCCAAAGGATTTACATTTTATGCAGAATCGCTATCGCATAGACAAAGTCAGTCATTTTGGTGTTTTTTTTTTGTCTGAGACTTTGCTAGTCTTACAGCTATAGATGCAAGCCCAGGGTAAAGGCAGTGTTGAAGCAAAGGCAGAGCGACAGACATCCCTGATGAATTGCCTATTGGTTCAACAGACTATCACTCATACAAGTGTTTTCTGATCAACTCAGGCGTTAGCATGCTTCAGTTTGGTTAACTCCTATACGAAAGACACAGAACTCAGGCCCTGTGTGTAGTTAACCGACCTTCTCTGCCCATTCATCGCCATTTTACCTGTTGATATTGTCTTAGCTGATTAGCTGTTGTTGTCTTACCCGTTGTTGTCTTAGCTAGCTCTCCCAATCAACACCTGTGATTGCTTTATGCCTCGCTTTATGTCTCTCTCAAATGTCAATATGTCTTGTATACTGTTGTTTAGGATAGTTATCAGTGTTAAGGTTTACTGCAAAGCCCCTAGTCCCACTAAACATGCCTCAGATACCTCCTTTGTCCCACCTCCCACACATGTGGTGACCTCACCCAGCAAAACTAGCGCATCCAGAGATGCAACCCGTCTTATCATCACTCAGTGCCTGGGTTTACCTCCACTGTACCCACACCCCATCATAGTCCTGTCTGTACATAGAACCCTGAATCTATTCTACCATGCCCAGAAATCTGCTCCTTTTATTCTCTGTCCCCAACGCACTAGACGACCAGTTTTGATAGCCTTTAGCCGTACCCTAATCCTACTCCTCCTCTGTTCCTCGGGTGATGTGGAGGTTAACCCAGGCCCAGCGTGTCCCCAGGCTCTCTCATTTGTTGACTTCTGTAACCAAAAAAGCCTTGGTTTCATGCATGTTAACATCAAAAGCCTCCTCCCTAAGTTTGTTTTACTCACTGCTTTAGCACCCTCCGCCAACCCTGATGTCCTTGCCGTGTCTGAATCCTTGCTTAGGAAGGCCACCAAAAATTCTGAGATTTCCATACCCAACTACAACATTTTCCATCAAGATAGAACTGCCAAAGGGGGAGGAGTTGCAATCTACTCCAGAGATAGCCTGCAAAGTTCTGTCATACTTTCTGGTCTATGCCCACACAGTTCGAGCTTCTAATTTTAAAAATGAATCTCTCCAGAAATAAGTCTCTCACTGTTGCCGCCTGTTACAGACCCCCCTCAGCTCCCAGCTGTGCCCCGGACACCATATGTGAATTGATTGCCCCTTATCTATCTTCAGAGTTCCTGTTAGGTGACCTATTTGGGTTATGCTTAACACCCCGGCAGTCCTACAATCTAAGCTAGATGCCCTCAATCTAACACAAATTATCAAGGAAACCACCAGGTACAACCCTAAATCCGTAAATATGGGCACCCTCATAGATATTATCCTGACCAACTTGCCCTCCAAATACACCGCTGCTGTTTTCAATCAGGATCTCAGCGATCACTGCCTCATTGCCTGCATCCGCTATGTGTCCATGGTCACTGTCAAGCACTCCCTAAAACACTTCTGCGAGCAGGCCTTTCTAATAGACCTGGTGTTACGTTCCCCAGTTTATGTGTTGTAGTTTGTGTATTTGCATGTGTTTATTTCAGGAAATCCCTCAAGCAGCTGATTGGTCGACTCCAGGGCTAATTGGAGAGCTGACCCCGCCCCCTCGTCAAGACGCAGCTGTCTCCAATTACTTGTTCCTTCTGAAGCTGCATAAAAGCCAGTGTTCTGTTCAGGAGAAAGAGATTTGCTGGGAGGTCATTGCAGAGTGACTGTTTGTGATAGAGAGTTTTTGCTAGAGGTGGAGATTTGCTGGGAGGTCATTGCAGAGAGATTTTGCTAGAGGTTGATTTTGATGGGACTTCATTGCTGGGAAGTTGGTATGTTTTGTGAGTTTGTTGCTCAGGTAGAGCTTAGTTGATGTCCTTTGTTTGCTTAGTTTGTTTGAAATTGTTTAATATTCTGTTTCATTTGTTCCCAGGGGGGAAGGGGAAGGCACCTTGGGAGTGTTTAGGCAGGAGGCCCGCGGGCATACATATACCCGTAGTATATTCACTGTCTAGGCACACTAGGTAAGACCTGGGCGGACCACCCCCTGTGTTTTGGTTAGGGCACCAGGTGGTGCTAAATTTGGTAAGTAGTGGGTAGGCAGGTAAGATAGGAGGGGGCTTTGAGATTTACTTTCTTTGCTTTGGTTCCGTCCAGCCCCTTTTCCCCATATTACCGTGTAAAGGAATAAAGTCCTTGTAAACGGTACCACATTCTGTCTGTTGTCATCCTTACTCGCACCTACAGTCCACACCTTTTTCACTTCACGGAGAGTTTAGTTGTAGCAGGGTGTTGCGTTCCCTCTTCATAGAGGCGTGCATAACACCTGGCCCGGGTATCCTGGAAGGATATTGACCCCGTCAGTTGAGGATGCCTGGTCATTCTTTAAAAGTAATTTCCTCACCATCTTAAATAAGCATGCCCCTTTCAAAAAATGTATAACTAAGAACAGATATAGCCCTTGGTTCACTCCAGACCTGACTGCCCTCGACCAGCACAAAAACATCCTGTGGCTGACTGCACTAGCATCGAATAGTCCCCGCGATATGCAACTTTTCAGGGAAGTCAGGAACTAATACCAGGGGGGTCAGTCAGGAAAGCAAAGCTTCAAACAGAAATTTGCATCCTGTAGCTTTAACTCAAAAACATTTTGGGACACTAAAGTCCATGGAGAATAAGAGCACGTCAACCCAGCTGCCCACTGCACTGAGGCTAGGTAAAACTGTCACCACCGATAAATCCACGATAATCGAGAATTTCAATAAGCATTTCTCTATGGCTGGCCATGCTTTCCTCCTGGCTACCCCGGCCACCAGCTCTGCACCCCCCGCAGCTACTTGCCCAAGCCTCCCCAGCTTCTCCTTCACCCAAATCCAGATAGCAGATGTTCTGAAAGAGCTGCAAACCTGGACCCATACAAATCAGCTGGGCTTGACAATCTGGATCCTCCCTTTCTAAAGTTATCCGCCGCCATTGTTGCAACCCCTATTACCAGTCTGTTCAACCTCTCTTTCGTATCGTCCGAGATCCGTAATGATCGGAAAACTGCTGCAGTCATCCCTCTCTTCAAAGGGGGAGACACTCTAGACCCAAACTTGTATAGACCGATATCCATCCTGCCCTGCCTTTCAAAGTCTTTGAAAGCCAAGTTAATAAACCGATCACTGACCATTTTAAATCTCACCGTACCTTCTCCGCTGTGCAATCCGGCTTCCGAGCTGGTCACGGGTGCACCTCAGCCACGCTCAAGGTACTAAACGATATCATAACCACCATTGATAAAAGACAGTACTGCGCAGCCATCTTCATCGACCTGGCCAAGGCTTTCGACTCTGTCAATCACGTTTTCTTATCGGCAGACTCAACAGCCTTGGTTCCTCAAATGACTGCCTCGCTTGGTTCACCAACTACTTCTGTGACAGAGTTCAGTGTGTCAAATCGGAAGGCCTTTTGTCCGGACCTCTGGCAGTCTCTATGGGGGTACCACGGGGTTCAATTCTCGGGCCGACTCTTTTCACTGTATATATCAACGATGTCGCTCTTGCTGCAGGTAATTCCCTGATCCACGTCTACGCAGACGACACCATTCTGTATAAATCAAATCAAATGCTTACTTACAGATTCTAACCAATAGTGCAAAAAATGTATTAGGTGAACAATAGGTAAGTAAAGAAATAAAACAGTAAAAAGACAGTGAAAAATAACGTATATATACAGTAGCAAGGCTATAAAAGTAGCGAGGCTACATACAGACACCGGTTAGTCAGGCTGATTGAGGTAGAATGTACATGTAGATATGGTTAAAGTGACTATTCACATATGATGAATAGAGAGTAGCAGTAGTGTAAAAGAGGGGTTGGTGGGTGGCGGGACACAATGCAGATAGCCCGGTTAGCCAATGTGTGGGAGCACTGGTTGGTCGGCCCAATTGCGGTAGTATGTACATTAATGTATAGTTAAAGTGACTATGCATATATGATAAACAGAGAGGAGCAGCAGCTTACAAGAGGGGTTGGTGGGGGGGGCACACAATGCAAATAGTCTGGGCAGCCATTTGATTACCTGTTCAGGAGTCTTATGGCTTGGGGGTAAAAACTGTTGTCGTAGACTTGGCACTCCGGTACCGCTTGCCATGCGGTATTAGAGAGAGAGTTTTTAGGGCCTTCCTCTGACACTGCCTGGTGTAGAGGTCCTGGATGGCAGGCAGCTTAGCCCCAGTGATGTACTGGGCCATTCGCACTACCCTCTGTAGTGCCTTGCGGTCGAGGTCCGAGCAATTGCCGTACCAGGCAGTGATGCAACCAGTCAGGATGCTCTCGATGTTGCAGCTGTAGAACCTTTTGAGGATCTCAGGACCCATGCCAAATCTTTTTATTTTCCTGAGGGAGAATAGGCTTTGTCGTTCCCTCTTCACAACTGTCTTGGTGTGTTTGGACCATTCTAGTTTGTTGTTGATGTGGACACCAAGGAACTTGAAGCTCTCAACCTGCTCCACTACAGCCCCTTTGATGAGAATGGGGGTTTGCTCAGTCCTCCCTTTCCTGTACTCCACAATCATCTCCGTAGTCTTGGTTACGTTGAGGGAGAGGTTGTTATTCTGGCACCATCCAGCCAGGTCTCTGACCTCCTCCCTATAGGTTGTCTCGTCATTGTCAGTGTTCAGGCCTACCACTGTTGTGTCGTCTGCAAACTTAATGATGGTGTTGGAGTCGTGCCTGGCCATGCAGTCGTGGGTGAACAGGGAGTACAGGAGGGGACTGAGCACACACCCCTGGGGAGCTCCAGTGTTGAGGATCAGTGTGGTAGATGTGTTGCTACCTACCCTCACCACCTGGGAGCGACCCGTCAGGAAGTCCAGGGATCCAGTTGCAGAGGGAGGTGTTTAGTCCCAGGATCCTTAGCTTAGTGATGAGCTTTGAGAGCACTATGGTGTTGAACGCTGAGCTGTAGTCAATGAATAGCATTCTCACATAAGTGTTCCTTTTGTCCAGGTGGGAAAGGGCAGTGTAGCGTGCAATAGAGATGGCATCATCTGTGGATCTGTTTGGGCAGTATGTAAATTGGAGTGGGCCTAGGGTTTCTGGGACAATGGTGTTGATGTGGGCCATTACCAGCCTTTCAAAGTACTTCATGGCAACGGACGTGAGTGCTACGGGTCTGTAGTAATTTAGGCAGGTTGCCTTTAGGTTCTTGGGTACAGGGACTATGGTGGTCTGCTAGAAACATGTTGGTATTACAGACTCAATCAGGGACATTTTGAAAATGTCAGTGAAGACACCTACCCTTCTTTGGACATCTGGCCCTTCTTTGGACACTGTTAACTAACCTCCAAACGAGCTTCAATGCCATACCACACTCCTTCCGTGGCTTCCAACTGCTCTTAAAAGCTAGTAAAACCAAATGCATGCTTTTCAAACGTTTGCTGCTCGCACCAACCTGCCCGACTAGCATCACTACTCTGGACGTTTCTAAAGTAGAAATATACACATACCTAGGTGTCTGGCTAGACTGTAAACTCTCCTTCCAGACTCATATTAAACATCTCCAATCCAAAATTAAATCTAGAATCGGCATCCTATTTCGCAACTAAGCCTCCTTCACTCAATCCGCCAAACATACCCTCCTACCGATCCTCGACTTTGGCGATGTCATTTACAAAATAGCTTCCAATACTCCACTCAGACTGTATCCAGTTTGCTATCATAGTGCCATCCGTTTTGTCACCAAAGCCACTTATACCACCCACCACTGCGACCTGTGTGCTCTAGTCGGCTGGCCCTCGCTACATATTCGCCGCCAGACCCACTGGCTCCAGGTCATCTATAAGTTTATGCTAGGTTAAGCTCCGCCTTATCTCAGCTCACTGGTCACGATAACAACACCCACCCGTAGCACGCGCTCCAGCAGGTATATCTCACTGGTCATTCCCAAAGCCAACACCTCCTTTGGCCGCCTTTCCTTCCAGTTCTCTGCTGCCAATGACTGGAACGAATTTCAAAAATCGCTGAAGCTGGAGACTTATATTTCCCTCACTAACTTTAAACATCAGCGATCTGAGCAGCTAACCAATCGCTGCAGCTGTACATAGCCCATCTGTAAATAGCCCACCCAATCTACCTATCCCATCCCCATATTGTTGTTATTTACTTTTCTGCTCTTTTTTCACACCAGTATTTCTACTTGCGCATCATTATCTGGTCATCTATCACTCCAGTGCTAATTTGCTAAATTGTAATTACTCCGCTACAATGGCCTATTTATTGCCTTACCTCCTCACACAATTTGCACACACTGTATATAGACTTTCTTTATTTTCTATTGTGTTATTGACTGTATGCTTATTTACTCCATGTGTAACTCTGTTGTTGTTTGTGTTGCACTGCTTTGCTTGGCCAGGTCGCAGCTGTAAATGAGAACATGTTCTCAACAAGCCTGCCTGGTTAAATAAAGGTTAATAAATAAAATATATTTTTTAAACGAACGAGTGCACTCACATACTCCCTTAAAAGACCTTTGCGTAAAGAACGAGAAAAAAGCGGCAATAGTACTGTTTGTCCATTTTGAGACGCTGTAGCCACTTCCTCAAAATAGTCCAAATTAATCGTTACTGTCGAGATCTTACTCGCACAATTTTACATTTACTAAAATTTGAAAAAATATGCATGAAAACGAATCGTCTCTCGCTGAATGACAACAGATACTACTGTTGACCAATCACAGACGAAGGGGCGTAGATTCCGGCTCCGAACTTCGGCTTGCCTCACCAACAAATGTTGTGTGCCCAAACAACTGAAAAAACCCTCACTGAAGTCGAAAACGTCACAAAATATCGTCATAATAATATGCACGAACTCTACCGAACTGTTTCGGCTGGGAAGCATGTGGACGCTTTAAGGATCAAGCAAGATGTGTTGCCAACTAATTTTCATGGTAAGTTGCTAGAGGCAGGTTGATTTGTTGCTAAAAGTTGCTAAATAACGTTGTGATGTCATTACGTTGAATACACAATAACGTTACTCAAATTGACCGGCCAGCTGGAGGAGGTGCCAAGATGGCGGCTTGAACAGATTATTTTTTACCGAGCTCCGTACGAAACTTCAGAAAGATTGTGAAAAAAACAAGTTTACAGTCATTACTATTTTTATTTGTTCAAGATATAAGACCTTTCCTGTTACTGGAATAATAATTGGATGATTTATGTTATGCACTATTGCCCGTTACCATATCATATGTGATTGAATATTATCTGCTGTTGGCTTGTGTGGATGTATGCGTTATGCAACATAGCTGACTTGAGACATTGTCAACAGTTTCAGGGCCATGGTCCTTTCTCGGGATGGAAAAATACAGAATAACATAAAAACAGGAACAAACAGTCTTTTGTCAGATAACAGGAGCCAGGTGTGTGATAACTGTATCGAGTGCATGAGCGCATAGATATTCTACACAACTACAACGACTGACCGCTGAAGCGCCTAGGGGGTTGGGACCAGCTCGTGCGCCAACAATCAACGATAGGCTGAGTGAGTTTAAACCATGCCCAGTCTCTACTCTGACAGGCCGGCTCGGAAGCAGGAACTACTTCTGTCAGAGTATATTATAATAACTTTGTCAGGAACAAGTCAGTTCTCTGTTTGCCCTGCGAGGTGTGACAAAGAGCCCGTATATACGAAATCCGCATTTACCACTTATTGCTTAGCTAATAAAAAGTACATAGTATACAATCGGTGACTCAGTGTTATACTTATCCTGATACCAGATTCGATTGACGCAACCCTTAACAAAAGTCGTGACAAAAAAGAAAGGAAGAAGTTAGCCGTTCTATTGCTAATCAACAAGAGAGAAACGTGCTTGTAGACAACTGCCATAACTACGCTTGGCCTATGGATAATATCATGCTTTCGAATGCTGTTGAAGATGACGAATTACCCTCTTTACCGGTTACTCCGTGCAAACCTCCACCCTCCAAAATACCCCAACATGAACTCTGACATAGTGGCTACCCTCTCCATAATCATCAACTCCAGGTCTGATGCCATTGAGAAAATGGTTGGCGCGAACACCATGGTTATCGAAGGCTTGAAAAAGACTGTGGAGTTTGCATGTGGTGAAATCAAGGATGTGAAAACGAGAGTGGCAAAGGTTTAAAAAGGTGTGGAAAAGAATAACAATGTCTACCATAGACGTCTCACTGATCTGGAACAATACACAAGAAGATGGAACCTGAGACTCTACGGCTTGCCAGAGGTGGAGAATGAAGATGTGCGAGGAGAGGCTATCCGCATCTGCCAAGAAGTTATGCCTGCAAAGAAGAACAAAGTTGGTGATACCATTGACGTTGTGCATCGCCTCGGCAAGAAGCAACAGCAAAACGATTCAAGACCAAGGGGTATCATCATCCTCTTCACTGCCAGATTCTACAGGGATGCTGTCTGGAAAGCTGCTAGGAAGAACGCCTTCCTTCAGAACCATGGTAAGCGTTTCGCCGAGCATCTCAGCCCGGAGGACATAGAAAGAAGGAACAAGTTGTGGCCAACGATCAAGATAGCACGAAATGAGGAAAAGGCTGCTTACTTCGTCGGAGGACGAGGCTTCATCAACGGTTCAGAAATCCATATTCCTCCCTAAAATCTCACCAGAAGGAACAGGTTGATGGTTTCAGCCATGGTATTCTCCTTTTCCTTATGTTGTTTACCTAACAAGCACCAGGTGACTATTTTTCAGGAATACTCAGGTATTTCAATTTATTAGTTTGTTCTTGTATGACCAGAATTCCTATTTTGTTTACAAACTTACGAAGAAGATTCTCACTCAATTTCGGCTGATGCCAACTTCTGGAGGTCACAGTGGGGCAACGATATTTGGCTTTCCCATGGAATTGAGCGCTCCGCTGGTGTCACTACAATGAAAAATACCTTTGGTGCTAATAGTCTACACTCGGAATGTGACCCCTTTGGTCACTTTATTTGTCTTGTGATCAGTTACAATGTCATTACGCTCATTACTGTAAACTTCTACGGGTACAACACCAAACATGAGAATGATGAGTTACACTGACATTACACTCATTACTGTAAACTTCTACGGGTACAACACCAAACATGAGAATGATGAGTTACACTGACATTACACTCATTACTGTAAACTTCTACGGGTACAACACCAAACATGAGAATGATGAGTTACTTGAATCTATAGAGAAACACATACTTAATTGGTTATCTAAATGTCTCATTATTGATAGGAGGGGACTTTAACATTACTATAGATAATTCAACTGATACAGTAGATGTCCCCCAGGTAGACCAACCAATCAGAATTTGTGTTTAATACTTTTTATGGAAAAGTTTGATCTTACTGATATATGGAGAGAGAGGTTTCCGGCCGACAGATCATTCACTTGGAGTAACAAAACAGGTTCAAGACAATCCAGAATATATTTTTGGCTTATATCCAAATGTATTTATAGTGAGTGTGTTACTACAACTATTTGTACTACTCCCCTCACAGACCATAGGGCATTTACATTGATATCAAAATATTCACCCCTGATACTAACCTTGGTAGAGCATCCTACTGGAAGCTAAATAGATCATTATTAAATAATGATATAGTTCAATTTGAGGTTAAAGATCTGCTCTCACACATTTGGGAAAGGGCTTGTGAAGAAAAATCTTATTGCAAGAACTGGGAGCTCTTTAAATTTGAGGTGTCCAAATACCTTAGAAAATATGGTAGTAATCTTGCTAAGACCAGAAGAGCTGAGGAGGAAAAGGTGATCATTAAGATAACTTCCCTTTCTCAGAGGTCCCCAGCCGACCTATCGGGGGAGAAGAAGATGGAACTAATTGAGTTACAAAATAAACTGGATAATATATATAAATTAAAAGCAGAAGGAGCCTTTATTAGATTTATAATGTTCACTCTATCAGTGATATAGAATCTAAACAGTGTGATGAACCCATCAAAGAACAATAAATCACCAGGTGTTGATGGAATTATATCAGAATTTTACAAATTATTTTCTGAACAAATAGCTCTCTTCCTATTTGAAGTCTTTTTAGAGAGTATTAAAAACAATGTTCTCCCTCCTACAATGAGTCAGGGGTTAATACCACTGATACCTAAGCCTAAAAAAATAAGTGCTGCTCATCGATAACTGGCGTCCAATTTGTCTTCTTAATAATGACTACAAGATATTAGCCTTACTACTTACAAAAAGAATTAAAGAAGTCCTGGATGCAATCATTGATGACACACAGTCTGGCTTCATGAGGAACAGACATATTTCTTACAATGTCAGACTAGTATTAGACATACTTGACTACTCAGACCTAATAACTGAGGATAGCTTCATATTATTTTTTGATTTTTATAAAGCATTTGACACAGTAGAGCATCAGTTTCTCTTCCACTCCCTTGAGAGACTTGGCTTTGGGGATTTTTTCTGTAAGGCTATTATGCCTCTCTATGCAAATGGTAACAGCTCTATCAAATTGAAATATGGCACCTCACCTATATTTGAGTTAAAGAGCGGAATTAGGCAAGGTTGTCCTATCTCTCTGTACCTGTTATTATTAGTCACCCAAATTCTTGCAAATTATTTAAATAATAGTCTTGTACAAGGTATTTCCATAGCTGGTAAAGAAATTATCATAATCCAGCTGGCTGAATTTTCTGAAAGACGCTAACCAAATTCCCAAATCGATCAATGTGATACAATCCTTTTCCAAAGTGTCTGGTCTATATCTTAACATTAATAAATGTGATCTCATAGCTGTCAAATATTGTGTGACACCTTCATATTATGGTATTCCAGTAAAAGAAGAGCTTACATATTTAGGCATAACCATTACAAAGGATCAAAAGTCTAGAAGCTTACTAAATTTGAACCCTCTTATTAAAAATACCCAGAAGAAGCTAAATCAATGGCTACAGAAGGACTTATCTTTAAAAGGTAGAGTCCTAATAACCAAGGCTGAAGGTATCTCTAGACTAACACATGGCACTCTATCTTTAGATCTTGACAGTAAAATAAGCAAGGAGATAGACCAGATGCTTTTCAACTTTCTTTGGAGAAACCGTACCCATTACATTAGGAAAACTGTTGTAATGAACACTTATGAGAATGGAGGACTGAATTTTCTGGATTTTACTACTTTAAATAATACTTTTAAGATCAATTGGATAAAACAATTTCTAAGAAGACCCACTTCTATCTGGAATTGTATTCCTCATCATGTCTTCTCTACTTCTGGTGGCCTTAACTTCATGTTGTTTTGCAATTATAATATTGACAAAGTTCCAGTGAAACTTTCTGCTTTTCATCGGCAGGTTTTCTTGTCATGGTCCTTAATTTATAAACACAATTTTTCTCCACACAGATATTATATATGGAATAATCGGGATATATTGTATAAAAATACTTCTTTGTTTTTAGAATATTGGTTCCGAAATAATATCCTATTGGTGAGCCAACTGGTAAATGCAGAGGGTCTTTTACTCAGTTATAAGGAATTCTTATCACTTTACAAGGTCCCTGTAACACCTAAAGATTTTGCAATTGTTTTAGACGCCATTCCCTCAGGTGTTGCTACAGTGCCTTGCGAAAGTATTCGGCCCCCTTGAACTTTGCGACCTTTTGCCACATTTCAGGCTTCAAACATAAAGATATAAAACTGTATTTTTTTGTGAAGAATCAACAACAAGTGGGACACAATCATGAAGTGGAACGACATTTATTGGATATTTCAAACTTTTTTAACAAATCAAAAACTGAAAAATTGGGCGTGCAAAATAATTCAGCCCCCTTAAGTTAATACTTTGTAGCGCCACCTTTTGCTGCAATTACAGCTGTAAGTCGCTTGGGGTATGTCTCTATCAGTTTCTGCCAAGACCTGGCCGTCCCTCTAAACTTTCAGCTCATACAAGGAGAAGACTGATCAGAGATGCAGCCAAGAGGCCCATGATCACTCTGGATGAACTGCCCATGATCACTCTGGATGAACTGCAGAGATCTACAGCTGAGGTGGGAGACTCTGTCCATAGGACAACAATCAGTCGTATATTGCACAAATCTGGACTTTATGGAAGAGTGGCAAGAAGAAAGCCATTTCTTAAAGATATCCATAAAAAGTGTCATTTAAAGTTTGCCACAAGACACCTGGGAGACACACCAAACATGTGGAAGAAGGTGCTCTGGTCAGATGAAACCAAAATTGAACTTTTTGGCAACAATGCAAAACGTTATGTTTGGCGTAAAAGCAACACAGCTGAACACACCATCCCCACTGTCAAACATGGTGGTGGCAGCATCATGGTTTGGGCCTTCATTTCTTCAGCAGGGACAGGGAAGATGGTTAAAATTGATGGGAAGATTGATGGAGCCAAATACAGGACCATTCTGGAAGAAAACCTGATGGAGTCTGCAAAAGACCTGAGACTGGGACGGAGATTTGTCTTCCAACAAGACAATGATCCAAAACATAAAGCAAAATCTACAATGGAATGGTTCAAAAATAAACATATCCAGGTGTTAGAATGGCCAAGTCAAAGTCCAGACCTGAATCCAATCGAGAATCCGTGGAAAGAACTGAAAACTGCTGTTCACAAATGCTCTCCATCCAACCTCCCTGAGCTCGAGCTGTTTTGCAAGGAGGAATGGGAAAAAATATCAGTCTCTCGATGTGCAAAACTGATAGAGACATACCCCAAGCGACTTACAGCTGTAATCGCAGCAAAAGGTGGCGCTACAAAGTATTAACTTAAGGGGGCTGAATAATTTTGCACGCCCAATTTTTCAGTTTTTGATTTGTTAAAAAAGTTTGAAATATCCAATAAATGTCGTTCCACTTCATGATTGTGTCCCACTTGTTGTTGATTCTTCACAAAAAAATACAGTTTTATATCTTTATGTTTGAAGCCTGAAATGTGGCAAAAGGTCGCAAAGTTCAAGGGGGCCGAATACTTTCGCAAGGCACTGTATGTTATTCAGGAACGTGCCAAGACCGGACCCTCAGAGCCTACCTTCCATTGACCCTGTTGACTCATCAGTAGGAAAGAGTTGTTTCTCTTTTGGTCCATTTAACAACAGAGCGATACAAACCTTGTTTCAGCAGGATGTTGTACCTTACGTCATGCCTTATTGGAATGGATTTATTGATAATATCTGTTGGGAAAAAGTTTGGATGTTGCCACACACATACCTACTTGTTAACAAAATTAAGGAAGTTTCCTTTAAAATTATTCATAAATATTATCCTGCAAACCACTATATGAAGAAGTTTAAGGAAAACATCAGCTCAAATTGCTCCTTTTGTAATGACCACCCAGAAACAGTGTTACATGAATACAATGCCAAAAAAGAGGCAAGAAAACTGTGGCAAGACATCAGTAGATTTATAATTGAACACATTAATTAAGATTTTACACTATTGTGGAGAGATGTACTGCTTGGATTCTTTACATACGATAGAAATAAGCTGAAACATTTTTATGTAATTGATTTAATTATTATTTTGGCCAAATTTCATATACACTAATGTAAATTTACAAACAAAAAAACACATTTTCTTACCCTTCAAAAATAAATTGAACTGTATTTTAAGACAGTTAAATACTCTACTAACAAAAAAGCTGTTAGTATTGTAAGTATATGTCCCTTAAGGTCCTTGTGTAATTGTAATGTGATATTGTACCCCCTAGCTCGATTGTCTATTGTTTATAATCTATATATACACACTTGTGTTCCCTCATGTACTTTCTGTATTGATTTGTAAACAAATAAATAATAATTGTCTGGCCAGCTCGGCAAAAATATGATTTGACATTTGTTCAGGTACAGACTCCCACTCTTTTCTGTACAATTTTGATTGAGACATGTTGATTGATGTTGTAAGTTCTGTTCAAGATCAAACATTCGTGAGCAACTAGTCATTGGGTTTGGCTCGTCGAACCCGTACTACTGCTGCTGCAGTCAGCGAACAATGATTTGCAATTTGCTGAAATTGCTGCTGGTCTGCTGCTGACGTCACTCACAATGCACTTTTGCAGCCAGGCACGTGTGTTATGACAGAATATCGTTTTTGTTTCATTTAGAGGGAAATCGCGTGCATTTTAGCGTTTCAGTCATTTTTAAAAGTTGCTAAATTTGTTGCTAGGTGCAGTTTGGAAAAAAAAGTTGCCAAGATAGACTGAAAAGTTGCTAAATTGGCATCACTGATACTCAGAGGATATGCAGTCAGGAGACACAATTGTGTAGCTATATAATTGGCCTTCTGCATATTCATGACTTGCATGTTTCGTCACAATATGGTTTTGAATGTTTTGGACTGATGGCTGATTTAGCATTCTACTCAATGCCTTGTCAATGAGCACTGATGAATATTCTGTCAAGTGCATTAGTGGCTTGGAAATACAATGACATTCAAACTAATTAGTAGGACAATATTTTGTCATCATTGTGATGTCACCAGATTGACTTTAGATGCAGTATGTTAGCTAGCTAAAGTTGAAGGGAGGCCACCGGATTCTAGCTAGTGATGGCATCGTTGTTAGCTATTTTTGACAAACTGCTAGCAAATGACAACACTGCCTAAAGAAATACTGGCAAAATTGTTTCTTACTAAATATTAGACTACTTTTGCAATGTCATCTTATTTCCAGACAATATAGCGTAATTTAGACTAAACAGTAGTCAGCCTCTGTCCAAAATGACTGGGCTTATCACCACTTTGGGGCACCACCAAAGATTTTTATAGCTAAACCAAGATAGACCACAGCCTGTCGTTTCTAACAGGAACAAATGAGCCAGTGGGCAAAACAAGCTAGTTGGGCAGAGCTAAGGACGAGCTAGCGAGATCCTATTGGCGCGTTCTACCGTCATCTGCATATTTCCTTTAGGGAACACCTATTTTGTGAAGTGCTTGTGTGCAATTCACCTTTGCACTCAAAATAATTAGTCTAACCTTTGTTCAAAACAGATTCTAGTTTTGGGAACATCAAATGTTTAAGTGATGAGAAAATTTGCAGAATGTCGGCCAAAATCCATCTCGTCACTACCATATTCGACCGAGTGACAGAGCTGCAACGTATGCGAGCTTGTTTGCAAACACATGTGTAAAGATACATTAAAATATGCAACTGGCTTACAGGTTTAAAAAAAAAATCATAAGACCTCAATCAAACAACAAGATAGACAAACATGAGTCCATGTATATATTTTTTGGTTTTATGATTTTTAAACAAATATAAGATTAATTACAGCATAATTTACAGATATGTTTTTTCAAATAACATCTACAGAGTGAACTCAATTACCGATTCAACTGAGCACTTAAGTCAGGAAGTGATGGACAAGTGTGGGGTTGTGTGATGTGGCATCACATCATGCACATATACAGTCAAACAGAAGTGAAATATCACTTGAAACTGATACTAACATTATGCAAATTACAAAAAAAACAAGGTCAACACATTCAAGAAGTATTAGCTTAAAATAAATCATTCATACAGTATGAGAAAGGCACTACATAAACCATTTAGGCAAAGACTAGTGCAGTACTGCGGCAATGATCATCTCTATTGTTATGGTTTAATGAAAACAACAAATGGTATTCTCATTATGACAAACTATGAAGGATAAAGGGGTATGGTATGAATTCAAAACACCAAAGAATAATGTACATTTCTATCTACAATAACAGATTGGCATTCATTGTCATCAATCTTGTCCTGGAGGGAGCTCTGCAGTGGTCACTAGCTGGCACAGCCAGTCATAAAATCAGATTTTAAACCCAACCCTAACCCACACTGATAACCCCAACCTTAAATTAAGGGGAAAAAAGTTACTTTTTCTTTTCATACATTTTTACATCACCAATTATGAATTTGCAGCTGGTCCAGCTAGTGGAAATTGCTCAGGGCAAGATTCATGACAAACATCAACGTACTCTACAATCCAGGGAAGAAATCAGTATCTTCCCTTCAACTGAGACACGCTGCCTGTCGGCTGAGAGCAGGGCTGAGCCCAGGGGAGAAGGTCAGAGAAATATCCTGCCATTATCAATGCCATTTCAGACACCTAAAACAAAAACCACTCACATAAATTACCTATATGAATGAATGTTCAATTAACAAATTCACTAGTCATCTTGGTTCTCATCTCCTTGGTTTTTACAAACACATATTACTGACTCGCGTTAGTGAGATTCTAGATACAGTTTTTATGTAATAAGGAATAAGATACAACCGGAAAGAATGGACCAGGATATTTCTCAATCAGATACAGGTGTCCCCTTCAATAGAGAATGACATGGGACACAGACAGACGGACTAACAAAAAGGTCATCACGTTAATAGGTCATTGAGAACTATGAAGCTAACAAATAACTTCTCTTTGAAAAGCTAGACAGCCATCTTCCTCTTTAGAGATTCTTATAAAAACAAGCGCTGGTTCATAAATGAAGGTTGGAGATCAAAACCATCTTAAAAAGAAAGTCAAGGAAACAAAAATATACCTTTGTATTAAAAAATCTACCATTTAAATAAAGTACTTTGTGAAACACCCACAGGAAGTGAGACATGGCTTTTCGAAACATTGAAACCAACGCCTCGATCACACCGATAGCGTCATTGCATTTTGGTACACCTAAAGTACATTCCTTTCCAATGGAACGCTGCATTTGCCTTCATCTAAAGTAGGCATCAAACTGTATGTGTTTGGTAGCAGAAGGTGAATGTTGAACTTTTGTTGCAGACATATCCAGATGATTCTGCGTACCATTTTGCGCAATGACACTGTAGGTGTGTTTTTAGGCGTTAAGGTGAAAGGTAAAGAACAAAACAAGTGGCTAAATGTAATGCATCTCGTTCCCTTTCACAATATGGGACAGAGGTACCTGTGGATTATAGATTTTTGAAGAAAACGGAGAGTTAAAAGATTTAAAATGAGTCTGGCTCGTTCGTCTCTTCACATGGGTGACGCCACGTCAGAGCTCAACTCCATGTCCAGAGTGAGGGAGTCTGGGAAGACAGAAAGCAAGAGGGCTGCCATTAAAACAAGTTAAACCTTGCCTCACATTTAAGCACAGTACGAGTATGTGCATGTGTGTGTGTGTGCGCGCATGTGTGTATTAGTGTCTGTCAGGACTTACCCAGCGGGCCAGGGTTGGCCTCAGCCTCATTGTGCATCAGCGAGTCCAGGGTGCGAGGGGACATGGGAAACAGGTCACTGGTGTTACCAGAGTTAGTGCTGCAACAAGACCATACAGGAGAAGAGAGAGACACCAAGACGACATGTTAACACACAAACGTCATAGTGATTAGACCTCTGTCCTTTTTACCACAAGCAATAAGCTAACTGTCAGTCTACTTCCAGTGCGCAAGTCATTTTCATCATCACTGCTGTTATGTCACCACAGAAAAGGACAATACTCCACATTATTACAGGTTGAAATACATGAATCAAGTAGTTCAGTGTTGACTGGGTCGGATTAGTAACCGGTTAGGACAGTTCAGCCCCTATGTGTCAATGTGCTTCCCAGTGGCAAACGAATGACTGAAGTTAGACGACAGTAGCAGAAAGAAAGGAGAGCAGTAGATGTGTGAATGAGAGAGAAATGACTTGTCCTCTTGGGTGCAGCACTGAGCACATTGTCACATAAGGATGCTGGGATAGTTAGTGGGAATGTTAATTACAAATATTCTAGACAATCTAGTTTGTTAGAGCAGGCCAGTGGGCAGAAACACACCAAAACCCCCTACACCCGACAGACATTCCATTCTAAAAGTGCAATGACGTCTCACAACAACCTACTACTATAAAGTCATTAGTGGAGAACAGTGGAGGCTGCTGAGGGGAGGACGGCTCATAATAATGACTGGAACAGAGCGAATGGAATGGCATCAAACCATGTGTTTTGATGTATTTAATACCATTCCACAGATTCCGCTCCAGCCATTACCACGAGCCCGTCCTCAACTTCCCGCGGTGGAGAACTAAAGGAAGGACCAACGTTAGGGCTTTAGGCGTTATTCTCCACTGAAGGCACTTCTAATGAGAACTTCAGTCTACAGCCTTTCAATCCACAGCCTCTTCTCCCCTCCTGCTGTTCTAGTCCGTTCATAATGACATTGAAATGTAGACCATTTTGATTCCATTATCAAGCTGTAAACTAAACATGGCTAGTCTGTACTGATTTTAATGGAGTGGTCATGACACCAGTACATAGACTTACAGGGAGTTTGAAAGGTGAATGATCTACTGAGGATGTGACTGGGAAAGGGAAGCCATCTTTGAGTAGAATGAACCCAACTCAAAATGGCTGTATACAATATGACTGGAAGATTCTGTGGTGTTAGACCCAAGGAGAGTGACAGTGAGTTGGAAACAAAACGGTGGGGGGGGGGGTGAGGAGGCCGAGAGACTTATACACCATTCCTTATCTGAGTCTTACCCACCCTCTCACACACATACGTAGAGAAACACACACACACACACAGCCCTACATGCCCCCCCACTGCCTACCCAGGGAATATCCCGTTCCCAAGCAGCTCACTGTCCGGAAAGTCCATGAACACGGAAGGGCACCTACGGAGACAGGTCAGGATCTCACTGAGCAATCCTCTCCAACACCCCCCTCCACCAAACAGACACCTCTACCTATGTAATACACATACTCATCTAATCCTACAGAGACAGGTCAGGTTCTCACTGAGCAAACCTCTCCAACACCCCCCTCCACCAAACAGACACCTCTACCTATGTAATACACATACTCATCTAATCCTACAGAGACAGGTCAGGTTCTCACTGAGCAAACCTCTCCAACGCTGCTACACCCCCCCGTAAACAGTACCTTCAACCCTGGGTTAGCCAGTATACACACCCTTTTGATCCCTCTACTAAACTCATACACGCCCTCTCCGTCCCGGAATAGAGAGCACTGAATGGACTTCAGAACACCTCACACACACACTGTCTGTTCCCCTAGAAGTGCAAGGAAAACTTTCTCTTTGGTTCTACTAGTGGTGTTATTGTGTTGAGCGATTCGTATTAAAGTGATCTGTATGCTTGTCTGGGGATCGTTACTTGCTTCCTCCACTCTGCTTTTTCTAGAGAGATGTGTACACTTTGCTCTTGCCTGCCTACAGTCCTGTGCTTCCTGTTCCATTGTCCCCAGGCCAGACCAATGCCTGTATAAATAAGGGAAAGACACTGACTAATAGTGAATCCGTCTGTCAGTTTGTTGGTGATGACGATCTGGGAACCACTCTTCCAGGGTAAAACTCCCACCCTCCCCACCCTTACAAGAAGCCAACAAGGGGATGTTGTAGAAGATACAAGTTTTACAGTTTGCAACTTGACTGTCCCAGTTCCCATTACACAACCTAGTGTGAAGTCACTTAGGAACATTAACTCCTTGGAGGGAAGTGAGCACTAACAGCTCTCAAGGAAAGTGGATACTTACGGGGTTACACAGATGAACTTTGTCTTTAAATAGGGTTGAATGGCTGCGGGAGAAAACCAGAACACGTTTTAACGTACACACAGATCAAAATATTCCCCATCTCACAAAGCATCAACCTCTAAAACGGTAAAGAAGTATTCATTGTGGAGGTACTTCCAGATCTTCTACCGTTAACTCATCCCACAGTTTCCATGACAATATGTTAAACTTCCTGATTGACTTACTACTACACGGGTCTCCGAGCTCCGCCTCTGGAGCAGCTTCCGGTCGGCAGTACTTCCCGAAGGCGTCCTCCTTGGGGATCTCTGGGAAGAGGTAGACCAGCGGAGACACCAGGATGTTGGTGGCGTCCATGATCTTGTATCCCATAATGATCTCCGCAAAGGACATGCTGTTGAGCTGCTGCTTGGTGTAAGGCTCCACCGACTGGATCTGAGTCTTCCCTAAAGACACACAGAGAGAATGAGAGGGATACGAAACCATGTCACAAGAGCAATAATGAGATTATGTTGCACATTATTTAGTTCAGACAAAGACCAAATGACACGCACAATAGGAAAGCGAGAAAGACAGACAGAGCGTCAGCCAGCCCAACACGCTGTCCTCTTACCACTGATGTCCTTCTCCACCCAGGTGAAGGTGATGCCTCCCTCCTTACTGCTCTCACTGAAGCGCAGCAGGAAGGTACCAGGAGGCTTAGGGCTCAGGATGGCCCTCTCCCTTTCCTTACTGATGAAACCCAGAATATACCTGCACAGAGAGAAATGACATTTTTTATTGTCACTTACACCGGATAAGACAGAGAAAGACAATTTAACTGCATTACACTTGTGCATTAACCCTAAAACCTGTACTCCTCCTCAATCCAGTGTCCTGCTATCTAGGGTTCAACGGCTCAGTATTACAGTTCTCAGCAGTGCTCATATGAACTCAATGTCATGAACTCAACTCCCTCCAACTTGGATTTTGCCCAGCTGTTCCAGTAACAAGTCGGTAAACAAACAGAAGCGACCTCTCACCCTTCATTCCACAAAGCCAGGATGTACTTCTTGACCAGGTCAATGATGTTGTCCAGCCATACCCAGAAAGAGAAGCCTTTACCCGCCATGTTCTCCTGAGGACAAAGGAGGATCTAATCAATTCAAACTGAAGCCGTTTACGACAGATAGATAGCTATAACAACATATCAATAGAGACTGATTGGGCAAGGACATACTTTGCAGAACTTGGCCCAGGTGATCTGGCATCCAGAGTAGTTCACACACGGCCCTAGACAAACAACACAAACACATTTAGTAGGCATTGACGCCATACAGACCATCCATAGAAATATAATTACTGGAGTGGACACTCATTCCGACTCTCATTCAATGTTCTGTGATAAACATCATTCTATTGCTTTGGAGCCATGCAATCCAGATGAAGGTAGAGTTGCAGACAGAAAGGTTCCTCGCCTAGTAGTTTCTCAGCCAGGGTGGTGAGCTGCTCGATGGTCAGGCCTCTCTTAGTGGTGGAGGAGAACTGCCAGCTCAGCACCTCCGCTACCTGATCCCACGTCCCCACCGGAGGCTTGGTGAAGAAGTTCACATTCTATAGGACACGACAACAGGAAGAGGAGGTCAAGGTGGATTTCGGACACATTTTAACCCTCTCCAAGACAGATGCCAACGCAAAGAAGGTATGACACAGGAAAGATGATATCAATGAGACTATTTGGGGGACAGAAGTTGCAGGACAGCGGTCTAACGTGAGGTGGCGCCAGCCGTCTTACCTTGGGGTGGTTGGTCAGCATGTTGTACCACAGGATGGAGGCCCAGGCGTTGGGCATCTGGCAGATGTTGGAGATGACCACCACTGGTAGAGAATGGGTCTAATGGACCATAGAGAAAACGCATGAGGAATGTTAACCTGGACGTAGGCTCTATTAGCATATACGTATGGAGCAAAAGCACCTTTTGCCAGGCTTTCGACACTAACCTAGGCTGTTCGGTCATTCTATTCAAGTCTGACATGAAATGCCATTTAACACATTAATTTAATTGTATTATTTTTTGGATTGCTGTGACAAAGTAGTCGGCCGTGCGGGAGGAAAAGCTGTCCATGTTCTGAGTGAGATGGCAGAGACATGGAGTGCTTAGTCCCTCACTGAGAATTAAGTCTTAAATCACACAGCAGCACCCCTCGCCTCGCTAAATGGTGTCGTTTATAGAAGACGGAGTGTTGTGGTAAATTATTTCACAACGTGGGAGTGCCAAACCCTCTCTCTCAAATGCCCGCACCCTAATTTCCCTCCATTTCTCAATGCTAATGTGTTAATTATCCTGGCTAATGCATTTTCACACTGCTGTGTTCAGGGTGGGGTATTGCCGCAGTGTTGAGCTCAACACAAAGCACTAAGCCCTGCAGGACATAACCATTAGATGAATGATTCCTGTGTCCCAGCAGGGGGCTTGGGCTAGCTACGGTGAAATCAGAGGGAGGAACCATGGTGGTGCTAAGGGAGGTGTTGAGCGGGTCAGAGACGGATTACCCCTGGACTCGCTCCACCGGCCCGGGGGTGGATGGGACGGATGATGGGGCGAGGAGCAGCAACAGTAGGGAAGCACGGAGAACAAGTGTGATTACTAAATCAGCTCATTAGTATTCTCTGCATGGGGAGAGCAGAGCCAGGCCCCTGGAAGCCTAGGGCACCATCAAGCTAATGATAATGACTATTTTGTCTATTGGCTCGCGTGTGTGGCAGAGCCAACTCGTGGCCTTAAATATCTAATCTCCGTGTAATTGCTGCTGACGTAGGATTAAGGTGGAGTTAGGGGACTACATGCTGAGCGTTTGGTGTGGCCATAATGAGACTTGACAGAGACCACCTGGGAGTTAGGAAGCACAACAGCAACTCCCCACGCAGCCTGTGTGCACACAGGTAGAGAGCGGAGTTATGTCTCACCTCCAGGTCGATCTTCAAGCCCTGGTGGTAGACCTCTGTCTCAAAGGTGATGAGGTGGAGCTCCTCTGTAACAATCAGGGAGGCCTGGGGAGGAACAGGACAGTCAGGGTTATAGGTCGATTTGATGCTACTATCAATACGGATGACAATTCCCCAAATTACAAGTTTCAGTTAACAGTATCGCTAGATCAGACACCATAAGAAAGGGAGCATTCAAGATTGAGTGTGGGACTCACATCACTGTTGGTCCTGCCACCATTGCCACACCTCTGTTCCCTCAGGGTCTGAAAGAAAAGGGCAGTTATCAGTCAAGCAACATACTGTACAGTATCACACTAGACTCCCCACTGTACTGACTAACAGACAGTCACTCACCAGGTGTTTGAACTCTGCCGACAGACTGCCGTTGTTGGACTCCTCCATGTTCATCACCTTGGTGTTGGTACCTAGGATGTTGAACTTTCGGGACCTGGGAGAAGCAGGGTACAGCAGGTAGGGTCGGTTATTCACAGGCTCCATGGCAAAGGGGACCTTCTAATATTGATAGCTTAGGAGACAAAGGGTTTCAACGTAACAGAAAAGTATCTTACCCTCGAATGGCAGCCACGTCCCCAGATTCCCTGAGAAACAAACAATAGGTCAATTCACAACTTCCCTGGGACTGAGTCGATCGTTGTGTTCTACACAAATCAGACATGATCGTGGGAGTGATGAACGCAAGGCATGCAAAACTCACTTATCAATAATAACTTTGATCTTCAGCTGGTAATTCAATTCTGGAAACTTCACCAGTAATCTGAAAAGATTTATAAAATAACGTTTGGTGAGAGCACATAAAGCAAACGTCAAAGACATCAAATAAGGCAGTTTGGTATTCAACATAGTCATCAACTGGTGGCATTGAGTTGTCCCGCAGCTCCTCTTACCTGACTTTGTTGGTGAACTGCACACCTGTCTTGATGACCAGTGGTCTGTCTGGATGCATGGGCATACAAGGCTGCCTTTCCACCACGAACGCACTGCAACACAGTGACCAGATAAGAGGTGGTGCATTAGAGCACAACAGTGGAAGTCTGTGATCGACAAAACTCTGAAGCCTCATCATAATAAAATGTCAAAATATCTCCATATTGACCAAAGGCTATGCCATGTATCCGAAACATCTGAATATTATGCAAATTCGATCCTATAATAAATATCCAAACCATCTGGACATGTGATAGATATTGAAGCTAAAAGAGAAGCTCCCCACCTCTTCATGAGGTTCCTGAACAAGTCCACTATCTTCTCCTCCAGAGCGGGCCGATGCTGGATGATGGGGTCTCCCTTATAGGACACCTTCTGCTGGAGCTCCTCCAGCTTCTTGATCTGCTGGCGGATCTGCAGCTGAGACTCAGCCAGGGAAGTAATCCTAGGAGGTCAAAGGTTAATCTAGGTCAGTCATTATGGCAGTGCTACTTTGTTCTTTAAACAATTTTGAAACTACAATTGAATCTTATGGTGTCTTGTATCGACTACCAATAACAGCAACTTCTCCTTCTTCGCCATTCTGACGTTTACTCTACATGAGTGTTGGGGGAGATAGTGTACGGTCATGGGGAGGGCACATAAAATGATTTTAACGTGGAAAGTAAAGGCTACTAATGGTAACTGACCATGTCTCCAAGCGGTCCAGGCAAATGTTGGGTGGTCCTCCGATGCAGGCAATCTGCTGCCTCCTCTTCCAGTCAGCCAGCTCGTCATCTGTCAGGTTCTTCTGGACAAAGTCCATGGCTGACAGCAGCCCTGCCATCTCAGTCACGATTTGCTACAACAGAGAGGGACAACAACACATCCTTCAGACACTGATGTAACCAGTGTTAAAGTGACATTCAGGGGGCTCTGGAATTACTTTTAAGATGAGATACATTTTATTAATCCACACGAGATGGACATCAGCCGCAGTGCAGCGCCCAATGAGCAGTTTAGGGGGTGAAGTTCCTTGCACCTGAGATATTGATGCCAGCAACCCTCCGGTTGCCAGCTCACTCCCTGCCAGCACTAGGATTCGAACCGACAACCCTCCGGTTGCTGGCCCGGTTCTCGAACGTCGAGGCTATGATTATATCTTGCACACGATTCTTAGGATGATTATCATGTTAGACAACGTGATTAGTGAATTTGTTTTACAATTTTGGCCTCGGGGGAAATTAAAACTAAATAGTCTCCAGCCCCACATTCTCCAATATTAGACAGCGATTATCGCCCTCCTCATCTTGCTCATAAATATTGAGTGCCTGACAGCAGCATGAATATTAGTTTAACTCAATTGAAAATGAATGAACGAGCACACATTAATATCAACACACATATCACAGATCTCTGCATGTGTAGTGAAAGGTACTGCTGCAAATGTTTATGTCGGGGATGCAACAGATAGGGAAGCAGCTTGGGGCGGAGAATTAGAGAATGACTAACCCAAATCTATACTATTTAACAAACATGTAAATATGCAGGTTTATGTCATTTACTGCACACACGTATGCAGTTCAAGCAGAATGTCAACTAGCCTAGCCGACTTATCGCAGAAATTCTGACTATCCTGATTCAGGGTATTCAGACCCTCCAAGAAGGGGTGTACGATGTAGGGTCAGATGGACACTAAGGAGGGGTGTACAAGGGCCCTACCCTCCTGAGCTGGTCCAGAGCACTCAGCATCTGTTCCAGCTGAGACATCTTCTGCCGGGTGGCTGCCGCCTGGCTGTTCCCATTCATGTCCTGGGACAACTCTGAGCAAATAGGAGAGGAGTTGGGTGGGTTATCTGTAGATTTAAGAGTCAATGATATTTGGTAGTATTTGATGGCGGGCCAGAGTTTCAAAACAAGAACAAGCAAAATCAATAGTAGTAGTAGAGTATAAAATTAGAGCCTCTAACAGATTCATGTCCTATCCATAAATTCCGATAAGATTCTAGAAAAAGAAATGTAGAATTGTAATATTAAAAGTGAAACTTACCACCCTGACTTTTAAGGGTCTTGTAGTTGAAGTCAAAATCATCCTGGAGATTCTCAAGCATCTTCATCTTTTGTTCCATATCCTATAGCAAAGCAACGCAAAGCATGTCAATCAAATGAGGTATAAAAAATAAAAAAAACACTCCTGTGTAAAACCACATTCTTCGGACTAAACATGCAGTCTCACCTGCACCCTCTTCCTGATGTCCTGCAGGTTGTGCTCCAGGATCTGTTGTTTCTCCGTCACCACAGTGCCAGACGGGTGAGACGCCGTTCCGTCCTGTGCGGCGGTGGTGGCGGTCTGTAGCAGCCTCTGCTCTTCCCAGAGGCAGCGGGCTACAATGCGGGCGATCTCCATGGGTTTCTCCAGGTACTTGGACTGCAGGTGCTGCTTAATGCGCCGCAGGTTGTGCTGGTAGAGCACGTTGTTCTCCTGCAGGAAGCGGCTGTACTGCTGGTCAATCTCCCCCAGCAGGTTGTGGAACACCAGCGTGGCGTGGGACTCCTTGTTCGCTGCGTACGCCCTGCATAGAGCATATAACCTATAGTAACAACCTAGCCTCTAATAATGTTCAAATCTCTAGTTATAAGTCAAACAAATTGTAAAAACTAAATCTACAGATAAGACATGATATACTTTCCGAATGCAATGTATTCAGACCACGTTACGTTACAGCTTTATTCTAAAAATGGATTCAATTGTTTTTTCTCCCCCTCAATCTACACACAATAGCCCATAATGACAAAGCAAAAACAGGTTTTGGAAAGGTTTGCAAAAGTATATTTAAAAAAAACTGAAATATCACATTTGCATTAGTATTCAGACCCTTTACTCAGTACTTTGTTTAAGCACCTTTGGCTGTGATTACAGCCTTGAGTCTTCTTGGGTATGAAGCTACAAGCTTTGGCACACCTGTATTTGGGAAGTTTCTCACATTCTTATCTGCAGATCTTCTCAAGCTCTGTCAGGTTGAATGGGGTGCATGTAGATTGATGAGGACATGTTTTAATTGAGTCCATTTTAGAATAAGGCTGTAACGTAACAAAATGTGGAAAAAGGGAAAGGGGCCGGACTACTTTCCCGAAAGCACTGGTATCCATGTCATATGGAAATATGACCCACTGAATCTAACTTGCTTTGGTATGAAACTAAGAACCATTTGGCAGGAAAGATTGAAAGATATTTGCATTAGGAGCACTGACTTTTACGGTAACAAGGAAGTTTGGGAAATGAAATAGCTTTGGGTAAATCCATTTGAAGTCCCTTTTTTGACAGCATGACTTTTGCTTTAAACAAAACTGTCCATACATGTCTGCCAATGGAAGAAGCCGTCAGAAAGTGACTGTTTGGACCCGAATGCCAAAACATGCTCAAAGTTGAACCATTTGGCTTTCCCCAACACACCATGAGGCATCCATATCTTCACCAATGGAAAATATCAACGGTTGAGTTTGATATCATTTAAAAGTGTTGTCAAACGATTGTTTATTATTTTATTTGTTTTCTTAATATAAACATTAAAAAAAAAATAATAATCTTTAACCTCAATTACGTGTAAACTCTGAATTTGTTCATACGTTGTAGCTTAGACCCTACTTCAGATCCTCTGAGGTGTTTGTGTTGTGCCGCCTTCAGTTGAGACACAACATGCTGTTGAGTACAGGGTGGGTGTCATTTCAATCATAGAAATAGATTTAATAGAATGGCCTGATCAACTCTATGCGAAGGAGATGTGCCGCGCTGCATGAGGTAAATGCTGGTCACTTCAAATACTGACTGGTTTTCTGATCCACGCCCCTAACTTTTTTTTAAAAAGGTGTCTATGACCAACAGATGCATATCAGTATTCCCAGTCATGTGAAATCAATAGACTAGGGACAAATGAATTTATTTCAATTGACTTGATTTCCTTATATGAACTGTAACTCAGTAAAATCTTTGAAATTGTTGCATGTTGCGTTTATATTTTTGTTCGGTGTAATTACTACCACAAAGATGACTGCCGGTCCACCCACCAACGAATGTCGACTTAAAAATGGTAATGTCTATTCTATGATGTATATTTCAATAGGTTTCCTATGGATGACTGGCAGTAGAATTTAAAACATATCTCCATTAAGTCAAGATTCTCTGATGTGTGGACCGACAACCATGTTTGAAAGTTTCTCATTTGAGCACATTTATCAGCCAAAACATGACACCCACCTGTATTCAAGAGCATGTTGTCTCAACCGATGGCGGGCACAACACAAAAACCTTAGATGATGTAAAAATAGGTTCTTAGCAGCAACATATGCGAATATGAAAAAAACACTGGAGTTTACGCATTTTTTTGATAATTGACATTAAAAGGTTAAATGAAATTATAAAATAGTTTGACAACCCTGTTTGTAAGCTTCTAAATTAAATTAATCTCAACCGGTTATCTTTTCCAGTGATGAAGACATGTGTCATGGTATGGTGGGGTATGCAAAAATAGGTCAACTTTGAGCACCTTTATCTCTTGAAGGTTTTGGTATCCAGGTCCAAAAAGTCCCTTTCTGAGCAACGGGCAAATGTGTATGGAAGGTTTAGTTCAAATCAAAATGGGTGCTGTCAAAAAGTGATTGAACTCAAATGGATTTACCCTTTTTCCTGGCAGAACTGACAACTTGAAATCATGAGATGCCAATTAGGACAATCATTTCCTGTGTGTTGTTCCCTGACGTGCTCCCTGCTAACAGTCTAGCTGTAATGTTGTTGTTGCTACTTCAAAATAAATCAAAACAATTGTAGAGGAAAATCAATGCCACACTGACGACTAAAGTCAACATTTTTGAAAACAATGAGCCTGATGACATATTTCCTTCCCCACTACTAACAAACAGAATGAGCAAGCACAAAAATGAGCCATGTCATCCTGCACAGTGTTGCCAGCAGCAGTGGTGTTAGTGAACTGTGGGTACTAGGTACCTATTCTGTAGTGGTGTTGTGAACCACAGGAACTAGGAAAGTACCCACCAGTCCTGGCTTTCGATCCAGGGGGCGAGGAACTGCCGGAGCTCCATGGGGAAGCTGTCGCTGTATAGGTGGTACAGCTGCTCCAGGTACCTGGTCTCCAGCTGCTGCAACTGGTTCCACTGGGCCATGCTGCCGGCTGCCTCCACAACCCTGTACAGGACACACATGAGGAAACAGTTTGAGGGAGAAAGGGAAGGCAGGGAAGACACAAGGAAGCGAGATACTAATGAGGGGAACAGCTGTGGTCTCTTGATACAACGCCAATGCAGGACGAAACCTTGAGGCCACCGTACAGTACGCCTCTACTTTGAAACATTTCCAATACCTTGGTCAATTGATTTGTTCTAACTCCGATTGTCTTGAATCTGATGAGAGCATGTATAGACACGTCATATTCGACCTGACAGGAAGACCTCAGAAACCGAAGACAAAGTATCTGATGGTACCTCAGCCAGCTTCCTATAAACACACAGAGACATCCTGTTCAGCTCAACACACAGCCTTCACCGAGAAACACAGACCAAAATAAACCCTGGCCTTTGGCCAGACAGAAACCCCGTGGTCTCCCTCATTACAAGAAAACTATTCAGACTTCAAAGTAAACAGCAACCACATCATTGATATTCATCACCAGCAGAATATAATGTCACTGTTGTCATCGTCAACAAACCATTGAATTATGTAGGCCATGTAATACAGACGACACAGTCTGCAAGTTGGCACCAAAATGTTGCTGCTCCTCATTCCTTCATAACAGTGCAATTATATTTTCAAAGTGAGTGATTTTCCACTAACAGCGGTCATGATTTCAGTGAGTTATTTGAGCAGCCATGCTAACCCAGGCCTGGTATTCTTCCTACATTACAGTGTACTTGCTAAAAGCCTTGACAAAATCCTAATTACCACCAGTGAAAGGTAGAGAACAACAGAGCATCCCCCCCAGCCCTGAGAGATCATACAGTCATCAGCAAACATCTGCCACCCTTCTCATTTTACTGGACACAGGGAGGAACACAATGTTCTCCTAGTAGCTCAAATGCACAATAACTTGCAAGGTGGTGGTGAGGCTACAACTGCCCTGATAACAAGTCCCTATACAATAGCAAGACCATGTTGTACTGTAGGCTAGATGTCAGGACATCCAGAAGAGAGAAACAGGTGCAAACTGTATAGTCAGGGTAACATTTTAAAATCACGGGATTTGAGATTTCTTCCATTCTTTGCGTCATCATATCTAATATGCTCCATTGACAGATTCAGATAACAGAACTTATCCAAGGAATTGGGTCTTTGTGATTGGATAACAGGTGAACAAACATGCTCCAACCACATTTTGCTTTGAAGAGAAACCTAGGGTTGCGTCTCAAATGGGAAGATTTTCTTGTGCCTTGGTCAAAAGTAGTACACTATAGAGAATAGGTTACCATTTGGGATGAATCCTCATTTATAAAATGTCACTTCCTCTTGTCCTACACAGGTGAAACAATGAGTTTAAATTGCCTGTTAGCTTTATTGCTCGTATTGGCGTTGAAATTGGTAGATTAGATTGCAATCCTGGTTTACTTCCCCTGAACTTTTCTTACCATGTCCACTTCCTGTCAGACTGGAATAAGGGCAATAAATAACAATTTGATCATTCCAGTCGATTCCACAAATATGATGAAAAGTCAGGGAAATCATTTATCTAATGCAAGCAGAGGTTATGAGCCACAAGATCACACAAAAAAAGCTTGTGATGATGTGCACTGGAAAACACCGGTGACAAATTGCTAAATGTTTGCCACTGTTTGTTATGTTGCTAGCGTGAACAAGCATATTCCTTTTGCTAAAGCTTTTTGTCGTCGTTGTATTTTACCCCCCTTTTCACCTCAAATGTGATCTTGTCTCATCATTGCAACTCCAGAACGGGTTCGGGAGAGGCGGAAGTCGAGTCATGCGTCCGCCGAAAACATGACCCGCCAAACCGCGCTTCTTAACACCCGCCCGCTGCACCAATGTGTCGGAGGAAACACCGTCCAACTGACAACCGAAGTCAGCCTGCAGCTAATACTTGCTAGCAGATATCCACAGAGTTCCAGTCCTTGCGCTAACGCTAGTTATCAATTGCGCTACAGCTAGTTAGCAACTTCCTTCAAACTGCACGCAGAGACATAATAATGGTATCCACGAGTTTATCTGAAGTAGATACAATGACAAAGTATCCCTTGAAGTCATTCAAAAGTATTACTGAGCGTGAAGTTTTAAATGCATTCTGTCATTACTAAATGTGTCATGTGATAAGACATTTTAACATTACTATTTTTTTTTATTATTTGTTTTTTACACAGAACTGCTTTAACTCAGCGACATTTGAGTTTAAGCCCTGCCACAACATCTCAATTGGGATTAGGTCTGGACTTTGACTAGGCCATTACAAAACTTTTTAACCCTTTTCATGTAGACTTGATTGTGTGTGTTTGGATCATTGTCTTGCTGCATGACCCAGCTGCACTTCAGCTCACAGACGGATGGACATTCTCCTGTAGAATTCTCTGATACAGAGCAGAATTCATGGTTCCTTCTATTAAGGCAAGTCGTCCAAGTGCTGAGGTAGCAAAGCACCCCCTCAACATGAGGTTGAGGTTCTTACTGTGGAAGGCAGCGTTTGGTTTTCGCCAGACATAATAGGACTCATCCAGAAAGTTGACTCAAGTTTTCCAAAAGGCATCTGGTTGATCATCAAAACTCTTGGAAGAATGTTCTATGGACAGATGAGTGAAAGTATAACCGTCTGTGAGCTGGAGCTGAAGCGCAGCTGGGTCATGCAGCAAGACAATGATCCAAAACACACAATGAAGTCTACGTGAAGATGGCTAAAAAGAAACAAATTTTAAGTTTTGAATTGGCCTAGTCAAAGTCCAGACCTAATCCCAATTGAGATGTTGTGGCAGGACTTGAAATGAGCAGTTCATGCTTGAAAACCCACAAATGTCGCTGAGTTACAGCAGTTCTGCATGGAGAAGTGGGACAAAGTTCCTCTACAGCAACGTGAGAGACTGATCAACAAGTGGAAGTGCTTGGTTGGAGTCATTGCAGTTAAAAGGTGGCACAACCAGTTATTGAGTGTAAGGGGGCAATTACATTTTCACACAGAAGCATTGGGTGTTGCACAACTTTGTTTATGAAATAAATTAAATATGTAATTGTTGTTATTTGTTCACTCAGGTTCCCTTTATCTAATATTAGGTTTTGGTTGAAGATCTGATAACATACAGTATCAAAAATATGCTAAAGTAGAGAATTAGAAAGGGGACAAATACTTTTTCACAGCCCTGCGCCTGATTAAAAGGTGAGCCACTTTCGTGGTACTGGTTATCCCAAGGTGAACTTAGTTGACCAAAGTTCTCGCTAAAGTTCTCGCTAACTTCTCAAACCAGATACGTAGTTCTATGTTCTATGTTGAGGGGCGTTTTACTATGTGTGTCCTGATATGTTCAAATATATTATGTATTGGCCATTGATGTTTAAATGATTGAGATGTATTGACTATAGAGTGACATATTCATATTGGCTGAATACCTGCTCAAAGGCTTGCTCATTTCGAGAGAGCTTAGGCTAGAGTGACATGTTGTCCCAGGGCTCTACTAAACTCTGCTGTGAGGGTCCACTACATTACAAGGTTATTTGAGAAAAGGAAAGATAGGAAAGTTAGAGGGCACCCCTACTCATTTCACATGTTAGACATGTCACCTTTCCTTTCCTCATTCACTACACTGATGGAAACAAGTGCATCACCCTGCCTGGGGTGTATTCATTACGCTAATTCTGTTGCAAAAACGTTTTGTTTGGTTTGCTTCTGTTTGGTTCTTAAACAGTAAATGGCTTCCATTGCAAGGCATAATGAATACACTAGAGGTCGACCGATTAATTGGGGCCGATTTCAAGTTCATAACAATCGGTAATCTGCATTTTTTGGACACCGATTATGGCCGATTACATTGCAATCCACGAGGAAACTGCGTGGCAGGCTGACTACCTGTTACGCGAGTGCAGCAAGGAGCCAAGGTAAATTGCTAGCTAGCATTAAACTTATCTTATAAAAAACAATCAATCTTAAAATAATCACTAGTTAACTACACATGGTTGATGACATTACTAGTGTATCTAGCTTGTCCTGCATATAATCGATGCGGTGCCTGTTAATTTATCGAATCACAGCCTACTTCACCAAATGGGTGATGATTTAACAAGCGCATTCGCGGAAAAAAAGCACTGTCGTTGCACCGTCGTTGCACCGTCGTTGCACCAGTGTACCTAACCATAAACACCAATGCCTTTCTTAAAATCAATACACAAGTATATATTTTTAAACCTGCATATTTAGTTAATATTGCCTGCAACATTCATTTCTTTTAACTAGGGAAATTGTGTCACTGCGTTCTGTGCAAGCAGAGTCAGGGTATATGCAGCAGTTTGGGCCGCCTGGCTCGTTGTGAACTGTGTGATGACCATTTCTTCCAAACAAAGACTGCAATTAATTTTCCAGAATTGTACATAATTATGACATTACATTGAAGGTTGTGCAATGCAACAGCAATATTTAGACTTGGGGATGCCACCCGTTAGATAAAATACGGAACGGTTCCGCAATTCACTGAAAGAATAAACGTTTTGTTTTCGAAATGATAGTTTGCGGATTTGACCATATTAACCTACGGCTCGTATTTCTGTGTGTTATTATATTATAATTAAGTCTATGATTTGATAGAGCAGTCTGACTGAGCGATGGTAGGCAGCAGCAGGCTCGTAAGAATTCGTTCAAACAGCACTTTCCTGCATTTGCCAGCAGCTCTTCGCTTTGCTTCAAGCATTGCGCTGTTTATGACTTCAAGCCTATCAACTCCTGAGATTAGGCTGGCAATACTATAGTGCTTATAACAACATCCAATAGTCAAAGGTATATGAAATACAAATGGTATAGAGAGAAATAGTCCTATAATTCCTATAATAACTACAACCTTCTTACCTGGGGATATTGAAGACTCATGTTAAAATGAACCACCAGCTTTCATATGTTCTCATGTTCTGAGCAAGGAACTTAAACGGTAGCTTTTTTACATGGCACATATTGCACTTTTACTTTCTTCTCCAACACTTTGTTTTTGCATTATTTAAACCAAATGGAACATGTTTCATTATTTGAGACTAAATTGATTTTATTGATGTATTATATTAAGTTAAAATAAGTGTTCATTCACTATTGTTGGAATTGGCATTATTACAAATATATATATATATATATATATATATATATATATAATTAATTTAAAAAATATATATATATTTTTTTAAATCAGCCGATTAATCGGTATCGGCATTTTTTTGGTCCTCCAATAATCGGTATGGGTATTGAAAAATAAATAGTTTGACCTCTAGAATGCACCCCTAGTGTGAGATCGTGCTACGTGCAAAAACCAGACAAACCACAACACAAAGCAGCTGAGCTGACTCATCATCATGTGTCAAAACTCAAACTGTCACCTTCTAATTAAATTACTTGTTATTTTCTTTCAACTTCCTCTTACTGGAGTTTCTCAAGTCATACAAAGTGCATGGGCTTAAATGGATCCCATGTTAATTAATGAACAGCTAAGCTTGTAATTTACAGTACCTCAACAGACAACTCTTTGGCAACAGGTGACAACTTAGTCAAAACCCATAAAATATAGATGACAAGATAGATGAACTACTAAAAAGCAGAAACTTCCTTTGTTCAACCGGACCCTGCATCCATGAGTAGCTTTTTGCAATTTTGGGGGGGGGGGGGTTCTCATGTCTTACTCATTGGTAGGAAGAAGTTTGGTGTTGGGTACTATATTTGACTATTATCTGAATCTTATAAAAAAATGTTTTGCCAATTTGGGTGCAGAAAAATGTGCTTAAATTCTCAGAGATCAAATTATACTTTAACAAAATATTTTTTTAGAAATGCTAAATCGTATCTTTCACTAACTACAGAAATGCTTTCAGAACGATCCGAGATGGTGGGTGTCGAAATCCTCTCTCTTTTTTGACTCAGTCACACTTAGAACATGAAAAGGACACCACACGATTCAGATCATATCCAAAATGGGCATTACCAGTGCCTATAAAGATTGCTGGCTTTGCTATAGTTCTCCATACACAACTGAAAAGAGCAGAGCTTTTGTCAGAGCAGCACTTGTCCCATAATTCCCATTAGAGAGTGGGGTGGAATGCACAGGCAGACGACAGAGAGCCCCAGAAACACAGAGCTCCACCAGGGTTAACAACACAGCTGTGTGAACAGTGGCACAACACCAGACATGCCTGGAGATCTCTACAGCCTTGGCCTACAGAAGCAAGTCAACATGAACTTACTTTCACTGAGCCTGTGTTGAGAGAACTGTAGGTCTCAAGAACAGGAAACATTCCACACTGCAGGAAGGCAGCAGTCATTTGTAATCACCAGTATCTCTCTGCAGCCACTATGGGTAGGCTACACCATAAAAACATTGTTTAGACATGTGACAAGCGCTTGTCTAAAAGAGCGTGGTGTACTGTACAGCATGGGAGGTGGGATCAGCCTTTCAAGGAATCTAGTCTGTTGTTCAGCTAAAGATAATTTTACTAGAAAGCGTCAGTCATGAGGGCCATGAAAGCAGCCACATCCTCTTGCCCAGTCCATAACTAGGCATGGGCCTAGAACTTTCTATGTAACCGAAATAATGTTACTGTAGCTTTCTGATACCAGCATTGTCATTGTACTATTGTTGCACAGTGAACTGTTAAACCCCATATTTCTCTAACTCAGGCAGGGAGTAAGTATAACACATTTCTACACCTCACTACAGTATCAAAGTCTGACTCAATGCAGTAAGCAGTTATTTTAAGTCACCAGGGCGCAGTTTTTCCAGATCAAAATGATCCTGTGTTTTGCTCCACCTTCTGATGTGGTCCGTCCTCATTTTTGGATGTAGTTTTAAGAGAAAATGGAAACAAATCTCTAGCCACATCAGATGCTACAACACAGATCGTGTTATATGATACAATATTTCAACCAAATGTTATGGTCTTTGTCTTTTTAAACAGGGAACACAACACATGATCATTTTGTTCTGGATTAAATGTTTAGATAATCTGGGCCCAGGTAAAAAATTAAAATTAATTTTTTTTTAAAAAAAACAGCAATTTAAACAATGATATTTAGACATAAAATATTCAGGAAACACCAAGAGAAAAACAACTTTCAGTTATCATAAAACCACCGCAAAAGCTGAAACAAGAACATTGGACAATGGAAAGATTATTTGAGGAAGAGATTCCAGGAAAATGCATTACTTTATTCCGGTAAGTGTTTCCTGGTGCAGTGTCAGTAGAACATGGGTCAAGTAAGGAACAACATCAGTGACAACCTTGCAGCTTTATAGTCACTCGCCAATGCTATGTAAACAACTAATGATGACAAATAGGTGATTGTATGCTATTTGGCACATGGGTTATCTTACATGTGACATGTGCTGCTGCCCATCATCAAGCAAAAGGGGCCCGCAGGGGCCAGAGTGCACAAAGCTGTCATCAAGGCAAAGGGTGGCTACTTTGAAGAATCTCAAATATAAAATATAGTTTGATTTGTTTAACACTTTTTTGGTTACTACATGATTCGATGTGTGTTATTTCATAGTTTTGAGGTCTTTACTACTATTGTAGAAAATAGTAATAACAAAGAAAAACCCTGGAATGAGGAGGTGTGTCCAAACTTTTGACTGGTACTATAGGCCCAAAGGCTGAGATAATAGAAGACACAGTGGCAGAACAAATTCAACCACACCTTTGTTTCATCACAAAACCGGATAGCTACCTCTGTCCAGTGAAGTCCACAAAGCATATTGCATGGAACAAACATCTACATGACCGATAGCATGGTCAAGCAAGTTAATGTTTCCCACATTTTCAGACCACTAAACAACTATTGATTTAAAACCACAGAGTTAATGCAAGTCACAAAGAAAACAGTAGCTGCCTCCACTATTCCAGCACCATTTCAACTAAAATATACCAAAAACAATTTAGTCCAATCAACGTAAGCTAAATATGATGAGGCTGTCCATGGTTCTGATTTCTCTGTGTGTGTGTGTGTGTGTGTGTGTGTACACCTTCGTGCAAGTAGATTGAAACATCAATGCCATCCTCCTCTCTTTCATGTTGATGAAACAGTCTATCACTGTCATACAAAACACTCTTTTATTTTAGGCTACCTGGCAAAAATGCTTGCTCCCTAGCCTAACTTCCCATTCATGGGCAACGTTAGCTAGTTAACATTAACCTTCTACATTTAGCTACATATTGAGTTTCCATCCTCCAAGGCCAGGGGCACAACAATGTATGAATTAATAGTTCGATCCGAATCAGCATAATAATCATTGGCCAGTACTGAGAATGAAGTAAAACCACAAGTCCAAATCCCTATCTCCATCCATGGCTAATTTAGGCAAGGGTCAATTGTAGCTTGCTGGCTAACCACAGGAGGACAACAACCCAACGAGATGGAACAATTCAAGTTTTTCAGTTAATTACTTATCCTCTCAATGGGATTTGATAGGAGTGATTCCAAATCCAACGTGGCTTCCCATTACACTTTTTTTGGTGTGTCAGGCTCATTCACAGTTGAGCTCAGCGCTGATTGACTAATTGCTTATACTGTTTTTGTCCCATCGAGGCCAGACTGTTTTGATCGCTCTGATGCTTTCATCCTGTTAGATTCAATTCGCAAGAGGCTGAGCGTTGGACAATTATGAAACAGACGAAATAAATGATTTATTATTTTTCATTTTTGGGCTTCCCTTGGCATCCATTAATACACGCCCCTGGTTGTGTGTGTTTGTAATCCCTCAAACTGTAGACTGGTTGTTGCAAACCTGGAGGCATGCATGGTTGATGTGATGACTTTCCCAAGCACCGTTTGATGGATCAAATGGCCGTGACATGCCCACATGAAAGTGGTAATCAAAACCTGCACCACTCTGGATGTGGCTTTGACCGAAGTCAGCATCCCATCATGGTTGCACTTGCAACTTCATAAAATGTGCCATATCATCTTTGAAGAAATGGCCAGCACATCATCACAATAATTAGGCATAAACGGCCGGCGTATGCTATCCTTTGAAAGCAAACGTAGAACATACAACCGCTGCAACGATTGGTAGGCCTAATCTATTTGCGAAACAGTGTGATTAAACTTTTGGCGACTTATATAAAAGCATGGAGGACGTAGCTCCAGTTACTTAGTGTCGAGTGAGTTTCACCGATTGGAAGTGTATCCTCAATCTGATAATACATTGATGCTGCTCGCCCACCACACACAACTACAATGTGTTGTGTAACACATTTTTAGAACTTTACTCTCAGGGCCCAACCACAATATGATGTATAAAGAATACAAAGCAAAGGCGTCTGCGAACGCCTACTTACCCTACTGTCCACGGGAAAGTGTCAGAAAAATGATCCCGTCAAATCGTAGCCAGACCCCAGCCTTAAACCACCAGAACGAAATGTCTTATTGTACAGGACAATCGAGAACTTTTAACCAAACTGTATTTCTAACAATCGGAACTACAGTTACGTAGCCTACTTCAATGTCGCGATACTATACACACTGACAGCTAGTTGTCCAATTCCACCAGGAGTGCAGACAAACATCGAAAGGCGTTGATTGACATACCTAGGATGCAACAGAAGACGAGAACACAATTTCGTCCAATCTTTGTGTAGGATATTGCAAAGAAGGCGGGATTAAAGCTAAATGGAGGTTGTGTGTGTCGTGTTTATTGCGCTCGACACGGAGGCTGTTCTGTGTAAAACACACTCCCTCCGTTTGTAGGGAAAATTGCATGTACGAGCATGACCTTGCAGCGGGAGAAGAAATAACCCCAACAGAACAGCTGAACTGGAAGTCATCTGAGTTACTGGCAGTCACTACGTCATCAGAAGTGTAATAAGAAGAAATGTGAACAACGTTGATATTTCTGTTTTACACAAATCAATATATATTCGCCATCGACAAATACTCTAACCAAGGCTTTGAAAACAGTTTTATTCTAGTATTTGCATATTCAAATTATACTTTAACAAAATTATAGCATATAAATTATATGCTATAGCATATAAAAATGGGGTCTAGTCTTCTTCTTCATCATCATCATCAATGTAGGCTATAGCAAAACAGTTCAGCAATAATTAAATATTTGATCAACATGTTTACTTGGTTTCATGGAACCTAAGAATTCCAGGGTTCTATGCTCCTAAACATTCACATTTTTCTTGTGCGGCATTGCCCATCAATTTGAGAGTGGTCATCTCTCAGGTAGCTAACCTTATAGGCCTAGGTCATTATAGTACATTGTGAGACTAATAGCATAATTTGAGTGTCCCTTTTCAGCAGGGAAATAACAAGAGTAGAAACATTACTGAGGTTATCATACTCGTAGAAGGTCAGGTCACATGCTGTGAAAACCAAATTAATATGATCGGTTTCCTGAGAAATTCCCAAATTTTCCCTTGTTTGTTGTAATCTACGGAGGCAAGGAAACACGGTTGACAATGTTAACTTTCATTACAAACTCACTCACACATCGAAGCAGCATGACTCAAATCTATATCCCTAATGACCAATAGCTCAAGCACTCTTCTCTTTAATTTACGGTGTTTCGCATCTTTAGTCCGTGTTTATTATGGAGTAACATCGGCCTATGGAGCAATGTCACTATTTACAATGTGTCGGTTTTAATGGTTTTCAAGGAAAAGTGAACATGTTGGTTTCTTCTTTCTGATGCAAATTCATTCAAAGAAAATGAATGGCCTCTGTTTACCCCATGTGACTAATCTGAGTGTAGTAATGGTCTATAATAGAGCTGTACTGGCTGCACTTCACATAGCATTGGGTTGAACTTTGACCCATTCAATCATCACAGTGGTAAAGTCTGGTGTAAATCATATATCTTTATTGATATATAAGTGGTTAGACAAAAAAATAGTCATTTAATTCAACAGAAAAAGCAAGCTTCATTTTTTGATCTGTCATAACAATAGGGAGATATCATCATCTCAGTTCAGTTGAAAATGTCAGTGCTACGTTCTCTATACTTGTAATCAGGATATGTACAGTATCCTGCAGGGTTGAGGTCAGTTGTCTTTCAATTCCAGACAATTCAGGAAGTACACTGAAATTCAAATTATCTTAAATGCTTTTCAATTAGGAACATTTGGAATTGTAATTTGGTTTACTTTCTGAATTTACTGGAATTTAAATGGAATTGGCCCCAACCCTGGTAACCTGCAGTAGTTTGTCTGATTATTTTACAAAAAACTGCATGTTGACTGACAATGCTGCGAGACTACACTACATGGCAAATAAATAAATAAACAGTTGAAAGATGAGCGGTCACTGCTTGTATCTCGATAAACACAAAATATGAACTGCACAAAGACCTACAGATTTTTGGAGGAATAACTTAGGTTGCTTTTTGACTGCATCATCTCTCCTTCTCTCTGCACTGACCTCTCCCTCCACATGATCACCCTGCCCCCCCCCTCACTCTGTCTCTGTCTCTCTCTATCACACACACACACACACACACACACACACACACACACGTCCTCTCTCTGTGTTCCGTCTCACTCTCCTTAATCAGATTCCTGCCTCATTGATTATCCTAATGGTGTTCCACAGAGACCTCCCCTCCCTACCCCGGCCCCTTCATCAAGGTCGGTCAGACACAGAGAGCTATGGAGACACGTAGAAAAGCCTTCTGGAGCTTTTCTGCGTGTGCTTTCAGTCCTTCTGTACATAGTCTCACTACTTTGTTTTCCAGAGGCATGTCTTGTAGGTAGAGAAAGAACACGAGACAACAGCTTTTAGCTTGTATTGCATTTACTGGTCTTACTTCACGTCAAACTCAAATCATCTATTCTAATCACCATCGTCTCCCTGTATCAGACCCTTGCCAGACCACACAGGCACAAACAAGCTGACAAGTAATTCAAATAGACAGAGACTGAGGTCCAGGAACAGACATGTATTTTATTTGTTCACCTTTGTAACATTGCCATGTCATTCACAATCCCTTGTAATTTGCTGCCGGCACAAACAAAATTGGATAGCACTTACATTTCTGTATGTCACTATAGACTTTCATTTAACTGTCACCTGGCACATTGACCTGTGCTGGAGGGGTTCCTACAATATTCTCTCCTTTGTCTCCCCACAATTACAGCACCCAATGCAGTCCAGGTGAAGTGCTGGATATATCTTGTCGTTAGCTGTGGCCATGGTGATAGATTCAATAAGCAAGGCTCTGTCAATCTCAGACAGACTCCTCTTCCAGGAGAGAAGCCTCTGGAGTAACAGTAACGTGGCAGGTTAACACAGTTATGTCTGTGCTTATTATAGCATATGTACAGTACATGCATGAGTCTTGTAGCACTGTGAGCATACATGCATACAGTTGTACAATGTGTGTCAGTACAATTAAAAATGTTTTTTTATTTGTATTTTTATGAACGTTATCATGTAAGCACAGTGAGAGAAAAAAACAGGGAATCAAGTTAACTTCTACAGAACGACGGCACTAGGAACCTTTGATTAAAAGACGGCTCAAAATGTAATTCTCCTGTCATCAGTGACCAGCCCTAGTAACAACCAGGTAGTTTGGTGGTTACACTGGTAACTTAAAACTGAGAGTAAGATAACAATTTTCCAGATATCACAATATAGTACAACTTAGAAACTTGATGAAACATTCTTTAAAAAAAGGAAGGCAAAACTATGCAACTAAATTCAGATCTCTTTCAAGTCGTCACTAATCCTTCATCCTTCTCGTTCTCTGTTTCAAAACAAAAAAAATAGGATCTGTTGCGATCCTGTTTTTTACGTGAAAAACTTTTGAAATAATTAAAGAGAAGGATTACTTTACACACCTGGCACCCATCCACCCCATAACATCATTTAAAGGTACACTAGTTTTTCCCTGATTGGCTCAAGATTTGTGGCTGAAACGTTACACACGCACAAAAATAGTTCAATTTATGCCAATCAGTGAGTCTTTTCCTCGTCTTTTTAATATTGCATTTGCCGTGACCCTCCCTCTCGGTCCTCCAAAATGAAAACAATCAACCATTAGGGCCACACTGTTGATCAGAAATGAAAGCTTCATAGTGCTCCTCTAAGAAACATGAAAACTAGCTTAATCTTTATCCTTATCTATCTCGTCCTTTCAAAACCTTGACATGTTGACAGAGCTTGTATGCCCACTCATACAGTGGAAATCTGGCTGCTCAAAATGGCTGTGAACATTTGTTTAACTGATCTGTAAACTCTTCAGCCAAGGAAAAGAGGGTCCCCTGTGTCACTCCCCATGCACGTTGAAACCATCTTTAGATGTTTCCAGTTTGTGCTCTTACTCTTCATTTGTCAAAACTTAATTTCTCTGACCTGCACATCACATGACCACCGACCATCAAATCAAAAAATCTCAAGACACCCCAACACTGGGCACACACTGGTCGAATCAACTTTGTTTCCACATAATTTCAAGGAAATGACGTTGAACCAACGTGGAATAGATGTTGAATTGACGTCTGTGCCCAGGGGGGATATTTACATATACACTGTTATGTACTGTATATCCTACGTTAGCAATTATTGGACATCAAATCACAATAGCAACTACTATTTATTCCATTAGCATTGTGGTTATTCTATTTCAAAAACAAAAAAATAAACACAATTATATCAACAAGCAATATCCCAGACTAGACCAACCAGTCATTCACAAAGACAAGAAAATATGAAAGGAAGAAACAAAACTGCGAGCCTTGGTTAAAGTTTTTTGTTGTTCTTGTCTAGAACAGCAAATACTACATTGAAAGTAATTCCTGGTGAGTAATACTTTTTTTTCTCAAACAATTTGTATTTAGGCACGTACGACTAAGTCGCTTTGGATAAAAGCGTCTGCTAAATGGCATACTATGTTATTATTATTTTTATTATAAGATGAATAGATTGTGAACACTGTCCCGACAGTCCTTATCATGCATGCTGTGTCACTGTCATCCAAATGTAGTATGTTTCTCCTCTTCTTTACTCTCCTCATCCCTCTATCATATCATTCTTCCAATCCTACTGGGCCCTGTAGAAAGTTATTTGCTGGTTGTCTTCATGCTTGTCTTCACCACAGGGAGCTTACTCTCCAGCCTGATCAGATGCTCTGCCACCTGGTCCTCAGCCACCTCCAGGAAAGCTGCCATCTCTGGGGTGTCTACTCTCACCAGCTCCTCCTCCTCTTCATCCAACTCCAGGACAGCAGCCATCTCTGGGGTGTCTACTACTCTTACCAGCTCCTCCACATCTCCCTCTCCCGCCTGCAGGGCCTCATTCTCGGCCACCTCCACCATCTCTGTGCCCTCTGTGTGCACCACTTCCACGTCTCCATCACGGAACTTCTTCACGTGGAAGGTGAAGGGCGGCACGCGGTACACGGTCGTCTTGGAGCGGGCGTAGACGGTGTGGTCGGGGGTCAGAGACTTCTTCAACATCTCCTTGGAGCCCTTTAGCTTCTCCTTCCGCTCCATGTTGGGGGTCATCTTGTTGCCCAGCTTGCCCATCTTCTTCTCCAGGCTATGCTTGGTCTTCTCTAGCTTGTCGTGGGTCTTCTGCCTGGTCTTCTCCAGGTTATCCCTGGTCTTCTGCTTGGTCTTTTCCAGGTTGTCCTTGGTCTTCTGCGCTCTCTTCTCCCTCTGCTCTTTGGAGAAGGCCTTCTTGATGTTGTCCACGCGCGCCTTGCTGGAGCGTTTTATCTTCTCCGCCCGGGACTCTTCGATGATCTCCTCGATCTCCACCTCCTCGTCTGAGTTGAGGCCAGTGAGCGCCGCCTCGCCCCCCTCCTCAGGTATCTGCTCCAGCCCCCCTTCCACAGAGCAGCCCTCAGCTACATTCTCTGCCACCTTGGATGACTTTAGAGAGGCTTTAGCAGCCTTATTCTCATCCTGTGAAGACACAAAGGAGAGAGTGGATGAGGTTAGACAACAAGAAGAGTCAACATACAAGATAAGTATGAACGTTTATGTTTAAGGCTCCAGTTAGGGTAAAAAAACCCGCAGCAGATCCTGTTTCGCAGCCAGCTGATAGACTAGGACAGTATTACATATTTCTTTACTCTGTTTTACCGTTTTATATTATATTTGTTTTCAAGCATCAGTTTGCAAAGACAATATTAAATCTACCTCATTATATATCAGTGCTCTGAGGGAGATAAGCTGTTCCCATCCTAATGTGTTCATTCATAGGGAACAATGTGTTCACAGAATGGGATTTGTCCAATATATATATATATACACACACATTTTCAAATTGACTGCATGATCATAGAGATTATATTGAAGTGTCACGTTAAAGCCCGAGGCAGAGAAAATGAATTCATATCAATTCATATGAATGTGGGCTCTGAGATGGAAATGAAATTTGACATTTATGTGTGTGATAAATGATTCATCTTCATGGCTTGCCTCAGATATGTAACTTTATATTTATCAGTCGCATAAAAAAAAACATATGAAACATGACTGCTACTGGTGGCCAGCCCCATCTAGTGGTCATACAATACAAACTGACCAAGACTCCAAAATCAGCACAGACAATGAAATACTGTCCAGCCAATAGCACAGACTTTCCATCTGTACCCTAGAATGAATGACTACAATACTTTAAATCAAGTCTTGCCTGAAACCTCTGTTTGTATGTGAACCTGCAGACTGTGACTGATGTAACATTTAAGAGTGAGAGACTTTAGTCAGATTGAAAGTCAAATGTCTAGTTATGTGTTTCCCTGCCGGTTGTGTGATAACCACACCAAAGGGTTAGGTTATGTAATATGCTTACTGAGATGAGCTGTAAAGAGGTAGGACTACCAGTGACATTTGAAAGGTTGTAGGTATCCATCCTTACACTCACTAAGACTGAAAAGCCTATTAGAGAGAAAGAGAGAGAGAGTATGTATGCATGAGATACACCAGGAGAACATTTACCACAGTTATTGCATGATTCAGCGAGGTAGGAGTGTGCAGCGAGGTAGTTTACCAATAGCAGGAAATGCTTTTGTGTCTAGTTGGTTCAGTATGCTAGTTTCAATATTTGGCACCATACCCACCTGTATGACATGCTCTTTCACAAGCTGTTGGAGATTACACTTATTTTGTGTACTGAACATTTACCAATTAGTTTGGCTGAGAAGACCCTGACACTAGTTTCTAGTGTAACCAAAATAACTGCAAATGTTCTCAGTATTTCCAAATGGACTGGATCATACAGTCTTGCACTCCATCTAGGGGACAAGAAAGTTCTAGCAGCCTGTAAAGGGACGCCACATCAGATAAGGCATTGTCTGTTCCTAAAACCAGTACTTCACACTGACATTCACAAATACTCACACACAACCCATCTGTCCAAAACATCCCTTGACACCTATGCTTCTCTGACAGCTGCCACTCACTCAGCGTCTCAGTGATTTTTTTTCTCTCACAACGCTAGAGAAATGTTGTATTACTGAATATCCACTGAGGGAGACCAGGAATATGCAGAGGATGTTGTCCCTCCTAATGCCCTATGCTAATCCTAGCATACCCCTCTGACCCTGCATCCCATAGAGATAGCTATGTCTTTGTTGTCACTGCCCCGCCCTGTCCCATCATAGCACTGCTCACGTCACACTTAACACTTTCCACTGACTCTATGCACACTCACACACTACACTACACACACACACTTTTACACTCAACATATGCTGCTGCTACTCTGTTCTTTATTTTACTCTTATTATTATCTATCCTGATACCTAGTCACTTTACCCTGCCTTCATGTACATATCTACCTCAATTACCTTGTTGATCCGGTACTGGTACTCCCTCTATATAGCTCCATTCTTGTGTATTTTATTTTATTCCTCGTATTACTGTGCCTCGCGTTACCATGTGACTTATAAGATTGTGTTTACATTTGACTTTCACTCATTCTGTAAAATTCTATAGTATCACTTATCTCTTCAAGTGTCTCTTGCTTCTCTATCGCGCTCTCTCTCTCTCTCTCTAAACTCTTTAACCCTGTCTCTCTCGACACTCTCTCTGTCTCTGTACACACTGTCCAGATATAATGTTGGGAAACTGGCCCAGTCCTGATTGTCTGAACTGAGTCACCTTCCTCTCTCCCCTGCCATGTGTGTGTGATCTCACATTGAGAGCATTGTGGGGAATGGGGATAGGTCGGCTTGTAATCAGGGAGTGAAACAATCTGTGTTAGGGTTGGTGAGCTAGGGTTGTCTGTGTTAGGGTTGGTGAGCTAGGGTTGGTGAGCTCATCTCAACTTTGTTTTTTTACTTCTAAGTTTTTTTTTTACCCCAATTTCGTGTTATCCAATTGGTAATTACAGTCTTGTCTCATTGCTGTAACTACCGTACGGAGAGGCGAAGGTCGAGAACCGTGCGTCCTCCGAAACACATCCCAGCCAAGCCGCACTGCTTCTTGACACAATGCCCACTTTACCCGAAAGCTGCACCAATGTGTCGGAGGAAACACAGTACACCTGGCAACCATGGCAACCGTGTCAGTGTGCACTGCGCCCGGCCAGCCACAGGAGTCACTAGGGCGCGATAGGACAAGGACATCCCTGCCGGCCAAACCCTCCTCTAACCTGGACGACGCTGGGCCAATTGTGCACCGCCCCATGGGTCTCCCGGTCGCGGCCAGCTGCGACAGAGCCAGGATTCGAACCCAAAATCTCTAGTGGCACAGCTAGCACTAAGATGCAGTGTCTTAGACCACTGTGCCACTTGTGAGGCCCCATGTTTGCTTTGTGTGTTCTCCATTTCTCTTCCTCTGCCTAAAAATAAAACGCTCATCTCCACTGTCATTCCCCTTTCCCTGTCTACTTTGCAATGTGTCGCGTAATCACACTGCTTATTGATTCCCGAGGCGATGGCTGGGGGAGATAATCCGTCCGTTAGCTGGGTTTGGCCTGTTGACAGAGTTGGGCATAATTTGAGGCACTGCGATGGAACAGATCTGTATCGCTTTAGTCAACTAATTCGTTCAGGAACTGCCAATGTAAAAACAATGCCATGGCAACCCGTCACAGTAATAAGGTTAAAGGTGGAGACTTGCATCATTGTGACACATGAAAGCAGGTTTGTAATGTTTCTTTAACATCTCATGAAAGGTGTACCCATTGTCCTCTCCTACCTCTCCACCCTGCTGTTACCTCATATTAAATCGGTCTTTATCATTTGTTCCTTCCTGTGTAGGTGTACTCCCAGAGCATCTAGCCCTCCTCCACCTCAATTAGTACCACTTTCCTTTCTCCCCTTGTTATCGTCAAGGCAACAATCCCTTGACACTTTCTATTTGTTTCATCATAGTTCAAACAAGCAGCTCGGGATCACAGCTCATGCAAAGCCAAGGCTTTTTATGATAGCTTTCATTACTCTTGTACCGGGGGAGATGTGAGTGTTTTTTGCAATGATGAAATACATTTTAAAAAGTACTTGACTGGAGCAGCGTGCACTGTTAAACAGGATAATGTGATGTTCAAGCCTGCAGCATATGTTCTGAGACAAATTGTGATTTTGAATTCCGTACTTTGGCTTATTCTGACATACTGAACATCATACCTCATCACTGCCAGGCAGATAGTATGTTCATAGGTTTCATATACTGTATTTTTGCATCAGCATTAACCAATACCACACCCTTCCCCTTATTAATCCTTGTGCTGGTCTGACGTTCACAATGGTACTAGTGGAACCTATCATAAAATGGCCATCGCTTCCTTATCTGGTGCTGTGTCCTACTCTGCTTGCAGTGTGTGTGTTTATTTCGGGCTCGCCTTTCCCTCTCTCCGGATTCCATCCACCATTCCCTGGCTACTAGCCACTGTAACATTCTGCCCCCTCCCCTCCCAGTCCTCAACAGGGCAACAGATAAACACAGGAGCATGTCACCACGGCAACCACCATTGTGGAATATCGCCCCAGGTGGGGTGTGAAGATTAGCCTGATAAACGACTATGGAGGATGATGACATCCCAGCGACACCATCGGAGGAACTACTGTACTAAAACGCTACGGTACGGTGTTCTATGGGACAGATTAGATTCAGAACATAACTGTCATCATCATACTAATATCAACAGTCTTGCTATAGCTAAACAGTACATTACCCCTAAGCAGTATGTTGGCCTGGCCTAACACTGATTCCATTGGGGTGATGTAATAAGATGATGGGTGCCTCACCCACCTCGGTACAATGCCACATAGAAACTGAGAGAACAAATTGAGAGGGCAGTTCTCTCTGATGCCAGCCAGCCACTATGTCTAGACTAGGACCCATTAAAAAGCTCTTTCCCCCAACCAGCCCTTGGTTCTTCCAGAGTCAGACCCTGTTGACTCTCAGAACCTTCACTCAGAGCCTCACTGCAGAATAACAATCAGGTGCTGTGAAGTCTGGAACAGGAAGAGGCTGCAGGCAATGGAAAAACTGCTCAGCCGGGCATTCTGGGGAAGTCATCCAAACGTAGGACGCTACATCATTGAGGGCATCGCCATCTCCTGTGTTGAGGTGGTGCCCCGACGCAGCCTGATTAAAATCATGTAGGAAAGGAAATGCACGTCTTCGCAGCCATCAGTAGCTCTCCCTGTGTGTGATTAATGAGAGAGAGAGGAAACCCTGTGTTACCCTCCTCTCTCCTCCCACTCTAGCCGTGGAAAAGTCTGGTCTACATGTGAGTGTGTACGCTACTTTGCTTGAAGGAGTGCCTGTGGAGAATGTGGTTTGTTGAGTGTGTGTGAGTCTTCACAGAAAGAAAGAGGGAGCTCTGTTTGTTAATGTCTCTTTCTTTGCTCGGCTCGAAAGGGAGAGTGGCCTGGGGGGGGGGGGGCTGAATTACAGCTCATGGAAAAGCTGGCAGATGGAGGAGAATTAGCACTGGTTACACTGTGTGTGTGTGTGTGTGTGCGTGCGCGTGTGTGTGCGTGCGGCACACGCATGTTTGTGTGTATGTGGAACAAGAGTGTCTGTAAATCTCTATGTGCAATACTGTGTGTGTTTGTGTACAGTGTGTGTTGGCTATGACAGTGTATCCTATGCAGGGTGCTGAGTCCAGGCAAGTCTATTGCTCATGAGTCGTCTCTCTGAGGGAAACACTCCCTAGGAGGTATTCTGAAAACACACAAACCAGCCTGAGGCCCAGAGAACACAGTAAACAAGTCATGCATTCTACTGACTGAGAATGAAATAACAGAGAGAGAGAGTGTGTGTGTGTGTGTGTGTGTGTGTGAGTGAGTGAGTGAGTGAGAGAGAGAGAGTGAATGAGAAAGAGTGTGTGTGTACTTATTAGAGAGAGAGAGAGAGAGAGAGAGAGAGAGAGAGAGAGAGAGAGAGAGAGAGTGTGAATGGGAGAGAGTGTGTGTGTACTTATTAGAGAGAGAGAGAGAAGAAGAAGGAAAGTTGAATGTACAGTGGTAAACAGGCCTCTTAACATTTAAAGTCTTGCATTCCCCATCGATGCTACATGAAGCCTATCCTGTTTTGGCACCTGAATGCAGCATTTTACTATTAAAACCTTAAAAGGCTTTCTAGTTTGGTTATTTTTCTCTGAGTTTGAGTGTTCTGCCTCTGACTCATAGGCACTGCGGATCATTATTAAGCACACACTAGTTGCCATGGACGACAACAGAGCAAACAGTTGTCCAAACCACAGCTAAAAACTACAGCAGCTATGGCTATAAGGGCACTCTTTCGTCTCCTAGCCAGCCCAGGGCCCCTTTTCTGCAACACAAAGCCACACTCTCAGACTCTCTCTCCTTAGATATCAGTCACAGTCCTATGACATCAGCATTTTATAACGTCAATTAAATAAACCTAATATTAATGTCTGTCTGTCTTTCATGACCTATCAAAAATGTCATGTGGATTTGATAATTGTTGTAGATAAGGAATGTCACAGACTAAATTGTTTTGTAAATTACCGTCCATGCCCTTTTGGATGGAACTGAAGGTTTTCACAACAAAAGTTTTGGGAATGTAGATGAGGACATGTTTGGATTACATTAGGATTGATGCCAACCCTTTACTCTGGTACCCTCCCACATGCATCAGATATTTCACAAGAACAAGAGATGAAGCCTAGTGAGGTAAGAAGTGCTACTTGGGTTTTACTAGGCAATGGACGTCTACCTACAGATGTAGGATCTTAATATGAGCCAGTTCACTACAGCAGGAAAATAATCCTTCAGCAACAGTAAATGTGAATTATTATATGGATTATAATGAATTTACATTTTATTTGTAGGGGTTGATACATTTTCCGATAAGGAATATCAAGTCTGACATTTTAAAATGAAAATTACAATCCTTTTTAAGCCTTGAATATACTACAAGTTTGCATTTCATGCTGTGCAGGAAAATTCTCAGTAACAAAAGCGCAATCAAATTAAGATCCTACATCTGTAATAAATTACCTCTACTACCATCTTAATCAGATGCCCGTGACCTCCCTCCCCCATTCCTCCTGGGGCAGAGATGAGAGGCATGCCTCGTGAGTCACCCTGGCAGCTGTCTGATCCGGTCTAGCCCCAGTCTGCAGTATGCAGCTGTGCCTTCAGCTTTCACAATGACCCATCTGGGCCCCTTCTACGGCAGGAGCAGAGGGTGAAGGGCCCCGGGCAGTTATAAACATGGTGCTAGCAGCTGATGTACTACAGGCTACTGTACATTTCCGTTGCTTAAGCCTCCTATAGGTATAGTATTTTGGGGCTCAACACATTTAACACACGACTATAAGGAGAATCGTTATTTACAAGAAGCTGTTACAGAAGGGAGTGGGGTAGTCTATGCATCCCAGCTCACTATTTTAGTTCAATTAGACGCAGCCAAGGCACAGAGATCAGGTTCTCGTTCCGTCTACCTCGAGCATCCTGGGGAATCCTCATGACCACCATCATGATGCAGTTGAGGAGTACAAAGGGAATTCTGTGCAATGACCCATGACACGTTTTGCTCCTCTCTGATCTCACCATCCCACTATGGCAAACAATGTAACATAGCCCAACTGTGACTGTAACGGTTTTCTTCGTGAGAAGGAGCGTCGGACCAAAATGCAGCGTGTAGATTGCGATTCATGTTTAATGAAAAACCACACTAAACACAAACACTACAAAAACAATAAACGTAACGAAAACCTAAACAGCCTATCTGGTGAAAACACATAGACAGGAACAATGACGTCAGGACACAAAGGACAATCACCCACGACAAACTCAAAGAATATGGCTGCCTAAATATGGTTCCCAATCAGAGACAACGATAAACACCTGCCTCTGATTGAGAACCACTTCAGACAGCCATAGACTTAGCTAGAACACCCCACTAGCTACAATCCCCATAAATACACACCACATACACAAACCCATGCCACACCCTGGCCTGACCAAATAAATAAAGATAAACACAAAATACTTTGACCAGGGTGTGACAGAACCCCCCCCCTAAGGTGCGGACTCCCGAACGCACCTCAAAACAATAGGGAGGGTCCGGGTGGGCGTCTGTCCATGGTGGCGGCTCCGGCGCGGGACGTGGACCCCACTCAATCAATGTCTTAGTCCCTTCTCCTCGCGTCCCTGGATAGTCCACCCTCGCCGCCGACCATGGCCTAGTAGTCCTCACCCAGAACCCCACTGGACTGAGGAGCAGATCGGGACTGAGGGGCAGCTCGGGACTGAGGCAGCTCGGGACTGAGGGGAAGCTCAGGAGTGAGAGGAAGCTCAGGAGTGAGAGGAAGCTCAGGAGTGAGAGGAAGCTCAGGCAGGTTGATGAATCTACCAGATCCTGGCTGGCTGATGGTTTCGGCAGATCCTGGCTGACTGGCAGATCCTGGTCGACTGGCAGATCTGGAAGAGTCTGGTCGACTGGCAGATCTGGAAGAGTCTGGTCGACTGGCAGATCTGGAAGAGTCTGGTCGACTGGCAGATCTGGAAGAGTCTGGTCGACTGGCAGATCTGGGAGAGTCTGGTCGACTGGCAGATCTGGGAGAGTCTGGTCGACTGGCAGATCTGGGAGAGTCTGGTCGACTGGCAGATCTGGGAGAGTCTGGTCGACTGGCAGATCTGGGAGAGTCTGGTCGACTGGCAGATCTGGGAGAGTCTGGTCGACTGGCAGATCTGGGAGAGTCTGGTCGACTGGCAGCTCTGGCTGCTCCATGCTGACTGGCTGCTCCATGATGACTGGCAGCTCTGGCTGCTCCATGCTGACTGGCTGCTCTGGATGCTCCATGCTGACTGGCTGCTCCATGCTGACTGGCTGCTCCATGCTGACTGGCGGCCCTGGCTGCTCCATGCTGACTGGCGGCCCTGGCTGCTCCATGCTGACTGGCGGCCCTGGCTGCTCCATGCTGACTGGCGGCCCTGGCTGCTCCTTGCAGACTGGCAGCTCTGGCGGCTCCTTGCAGACTGGCAGCTCTGGCGGCTCCTTGCAGACAGGCAGCTTTGGCGGCATCCTGCAGACAGGCAGCTCTGGCGGCTCCTTGCAGACTGGCAGCTCCTTGCAGACTGGCAGCTCCTTGCAGACTGGCAGCTCCTTGCAGACTGGCAGCTCCTTGCTAACTGGCAGCTCCTTGCTAACTGGCAGCTCTATGCTAACTGGCAGCTCTATGCTAACTGGCAGTTCTGAACAGGCGGGAGACTCCGGCAGCGCTGTAGAGAAGGAAGGCTCTAACAGCGCTAAACAGGCGGGAGACTCCGACAGCGCTGGAGAGGAGGAGGGCTCCGACAGAGCTGGACAGGCGAGGCGCACTGTAGGCCTGATGCGTGGTGCTGGCACTGGTGGTACTGGGCCGAGGACACGCACAGGAAGCCTGGTGCGGGGAGCTGCTACCGGAGGGCTGGGGTGTGGAGGTGGCACAGGATGGGTTAGACCGTGAAGGCGTACTGGAGATCTTGAGAGCGGTGCTGGCACAGGACGTGCAAGGCTAGGGAGGTGCACAGGAGGCCTGGTACGTGAGACTGGCACCATCTTCACCAGCCGACTAACACGCACCTCAGGACGAGTATGGAGCGCTGACCCAGGTGCCATCAAATCCCCGACACGCTCCGTCGGGCGAATTCCATGTTTGAAACACCAACACAGCAACTCCCTCATTTCTCTCTCCTCCAATTTCCCCATTAACTCCTTCACAGTCTCTGTTTCGCTCACCTCCAACACCGGCTCTGGTCTCCTCCTTGGCTCCTCACGATAAACAGGGAGAGTTGGCTCAGGTCTGGCTCCTGACTCTGCCACACTCTCCCTGAGCCCCCCCCCAAGAAATTTTTGGGGCTGACTATGGGGCCTCCGTCCGCGCCGCCTTGCTTGCTTCGCAAACTCCATTCTCCTATATCCTTCCGCGCACTGCTCCATCGAATCCCAGGCGGGCTCCGGCACTCTCCCTGGGTCAACCGCCCACCTGTCTATCTCCTCCCAAGAAGTATAGTCCATACTGTACTCCACTTTGGGCTGTTCTTGCCTGTTGACACGCTGCTTGGTCCCTTTGTGGTGGGTGATTCTGTAACGGTTTTCTTCGTGAGAAGGAGCGTCGGACCAAAATGCAGCGTGTAGATTGCGATTCATGTTTAATGAAAAACCACACTAAACACAAACACTACAAAAACAATAAACGTAACGAAAACCTAAACAGCCTATCTGGTGAAAACACATAGACAGGAACAATGACGTCAGGACACAAAGGACAATCACCCACGACAAACTCAAAGAATATGGCTGCCTAAATATGGTTCCCAATCAGAGACAACGATAAACACCTGCCTCTGATTGAGAACCACTTCAGACAGCCATAGACTTAGCTAGAACACCCCACTAGCTACAATCCCCATAAATACACACCACATACACAAACCCATGCCACACCCTGGCCTGACCAAATAAATAAAGATAAACACAAAATACTTTGACCAGGGTGTGACAGTGACGGCTTCACATGAAATGAAGCAGTGGAAATACACTCTCACCTTTGCCACCAGGACCTCTCCCTTTCCAAACTGAATTCCAGACAGCCAGGTTGAAAAAGTTCCCTGTATTCTATTTGGGCACAATTGTGGTGTAATGGTACATCATGTTTGACACCGGAAGGGAGTTCCTTGGGATTTCTTTCAGAGCTATGTGTGACCTCACCACACAGGAGTCTGGCGGGGATATATCCCTTTCCAAGGCTCAGCGAATCCCCTCAACCTCTCTCTATGACTACAGCCACTGGAATCCCTACAACTACAACCACTGTCAACATGGCATCACCAGCCATCATGGAACCTTTGCCTTTCCACACGTTTCTCTGTAGGACTGACACGTCTGACTCTCTAACGTGGTGATTCCTACAACTACAACCACTGTCAACATGGCATCACCAGCCATCATGGAACCTTTGCCTTTCCACACGTTTCTCTGTAGGACTGACACGTCTGACTCTCTAACGTGGTGATTCCTACAACTACAAACACTGTCAACATGGCATCACCAGCTATCATGGAACCTTTGCCTTTCCACACGTTTCTCTGTAGGACTGGCACGTCTGACTCTCTAACGTGGTGATTCTGTAACTTCTGTACTGAGATCTGCTCCCAGCGTCTAACATTAACACCAGGTTGACAGTTTAGATATAAAGTCTGTATCAGATCGCATCGGGCTGTAGTAATGATTAATGGAGCCATCGTTCCTGCCTAATAACATAAGACACACATCAAGCCATTAATCCTGCGTCATGTCAGTCTGCCTTTTGTTCTAACTGTCTCCACTGCGTAACTGATTCTGCTTTATCTAAAGGGCACATCCTTGGGGAAGGGAGGGGTATGTTTTAATAGGAAAAGTTTGACATTCGAGGAAGAGCTTTTGTTCTCAGCCTTTGTCTGCTCGTCAGGTGTGCAGCAGCCTCTGTTTTGGTTTACACTATCAGACTATCCCTGGAGTTTATTGGGACCAACACAATCCAACGTGTTCTCCTTCCCCTCGTCCTCCTCTGGTGGAAGGTTATGCCACCCGAGATGACTGATCAATGTCCTATTATGAGATATGCCAGAGTTGTCAGAATCTCTACTGCTGAAGTTCATATCTCATAGTTGACATCAACATACCTGGGTGGGAGGCATTAGTTATATTACCTGCACTTAAATGTCTTCCCTCTCAGAGAGAGAGGTGTTAAGTAGTTCTAGGCAGTGGTGTGTCTTAATAAGGGTGAAGTATTGGAAGAGTAATAACAACTAAAGCCAGTGTCAAAACCTCCATCCACCCACGAAAGCTCCTTAATAAGAAACCATTTTAAAAGCTTGATCAGTCTAATGCCCTCTGTGTGCAGTCTGCTAGTTTAATAATCCGAGTTATGAGTGGCCATAACCCACCCAGTGCCCTGCCTAGATCTCAGTGACAGGATATAACTCACAGGGCAGTGCCAGGGACACACAGTCCGAGCAGCAGGCACATGTCACCAGCTAACACAGCTGCACCTGGAACTGCAGGACACACTCTCTGAATACACATATGTTATGCACTGTGTTTTGATGTTGACATCTGAATAGCCGCACACAATCACAAAGACACAGGTGTGCACACACAGAGATACAGAAACACGGAGGCACATCCACACACACACACACACATACACTGACACCATCGTTCTGTGCTGCTGCCGGTGGCTAAATCAAGTCTCACTCTATGAAACAGGACCCTCCGCCATTCCATTCCACATCGTTGCAAGAGTATTTATAATCAAAGCACCAGAGCAGATTTTCTTTTACACGGTTTCTGAAAAATTTGGCTGAGTTATTACAATCTTGGCAGTGGCCTTTGAAGTAACGGCTAGAGCGTAGGCTACCACGTACAGTAAGTAACATGTTTTCAGTGGTTGCCTCAGCTCCCACAATTCTGTTGACTGGAATTGGAACAAAATATCTGTTGACCAACCCAGGAACGTTGAGTGGCAGATGGACAGGTGCCCTGACCTTTAGCTTGCCTGGCAAATCATGTCTTCTGTTGTGGGAGCGAGGCCTGTAAGCCAAGAGGGCAGTGGGTGGTTGAGCCCAGTGTAGACGTCTGGGTCATACGAGTAGTTCATGTTTGTATATCTTAATAAGTACAGCTCACAGTGACTTCATCTGGTCCCCTTAATTTGGTCCTCAAGTGCAAGAGTAAAGGCTTTGACCCATACACTCGCTCAAAAGTACACACACATGCACTCATTGACAGGATGAGAGCTGAATTAGCTAATGGGTAGCAGGAAACAACAGTCTTGTGGGTCTGCGAGTCAGACGACAACAACAAGTGATGCTGTTTCCCAACAGGACCCCACCTCTCGCCCCCAACAGCATCAAAATGAGCCCAGCGTGAACCATGCACATTGTTAACAATGCTGCATGTGCTCCAGCTGTAAAGTCTACTGCTAATATATAAATAGGCATGGACAAAGAGACACACACTACAGTGGTTTCAGGGTAATATACTGTGTTCAGTTTGGCAGTGTCTGAGGGCCACTGGCCTTCGGCCTCAGGAATAGCAGGGGTCCTCTTTCTGCTGCACATATCCCACTGGCAGTGATATAAAACCCTGTACGCAAGAGTAACACTGTCTATCAGCCAATCCCTTATCAAGCCTTCACACAGCCATGTTGCCCAGATACTAGCTATGAGACAGATCTGTAAACCTTCATGAACCCATTGATCTTTGTAAAGAAAGTATTAGAAGGAGCATAGCTTTTACCAATTAGTATTTGTTGGGGGTGACTGGGTGTGATAGGGTGGAGCAGGGGTCTTCAACAGGTGGCCCATCTGTTTGGGCTTCATTCTGTCAATTTGCAGTCTACAAATGATTATAATCATGTTCCGTCCCCCAGATCATCCACTCAGAATCTAGTTGGGGACTCTAATGGTAGAGGGAGGTGTAAAGAAAGACAGAAGAGAGGTGGATAGAACCACCACCGCTGGGGGGCATATGTAGTCGGGTTTTAGCGGCACGCTGCACTACCACCAGACCAGACCCCGGCAAAGCACTCCTAGATCTGACAGAACTGTGTAAGCAATAAGGCTGAAAGTCTACCAAGCTCTCTGAGTTAATAGGTGGAGCTAAATGATTGAACCTATCCAGTCATGTCTGGTATATCTGTTTCTATATCCGTGTCTTGTGGGGCCAGGGGTTGATTTGAAATCAGGCATACATTGCCTGATTACATTACATACATGATACTGTGATGTGAAACCTATGCAAGTGCACCTTTCACAGCGCTTTTTGATCTTTCCCAAGTATAAAAAGGAAAGAAAAACAAAATGAATGACAGCTCAGTGCTCTTGGCTGAACTCCTCCTAAAGCCAGAACAGATATGAGAGAAGAGGGAGATAATCATTAGAGGAGCACAGACTGCTACGCTTTGCCAATAGATACAGTCCATGTAGCTAGCTGGCTCCAGGCTGTTCCAGTCTGATCTTGGGCCATGATAAAGATGGTGATGATGGGAGGGAGAGCCAACAGAGAGAGCCTGTGGTTTGGAGTGAACTCAGGATGTTCAAGGAAAATCCACACCGGAGGAAAGAAGAGGAACATTTTATTTGACGCAAACATACAAGAATGTAGGATCTCCTTGTCAAAACGAGGGCTCCCCCTTTTTCCTGGCATATTATGGCTGTGGTCTTCCTTCTGTTTCTGTCCATACAACATTTAGGATCCCCTGAATACTCGGGCAGACATCTTAGAACAAAAATAACAATAAAGTGAGTGGAATTACGGTGAAAGGGCATGAAGGGATACACTTCAAATAAACTGTACATGAACGGCTTACCAAAACTGATATAATACTCCTGAATTTGCACTCAACATAGAACATAACACCATGTCAGTGTGTCATTCAGAAATGTGAACAGTGCGGGAGAGGGTCAGTCAACTAACGTTTCACACACGCAAACGCACAATGACCCAAGTAATGAATCTCTCGGCCAGTGTTCTACAGAAGAGCTGACACGCAACAGTGAAATGTAGAGCCTGCCAGACATCTCTCCACAAGCTGCAGGAACCGGAGGGTGGGGGGTGGTGGGGGTATGAGTATGGATGACAGGAAAGGTTGACCCGGAGGGGAGTGAGAGACAGTGAGGGAAGGTGGGAGATTCCAAGGGGATGAATCAGTGCCAACTTGGTCTGCTGTCTACCTCTCCATTCCTCTCTCTCTCCACCCTACTGTACGTTATCATCACACCCCTCCCGGGTTCCCCCACAGTGATCACAGTGAGTCTGGGAGGACAGGTTAGTCCCCGACTAGACCATAGAGGGGTCACAAGCTTGAGTTAATTGGTTCTGAAGTGCTGCCATGTTTGCCTGGGGTTGGAGACAGAGACTGGGGGAGACAAGCTGTAACTGAGAAGTTGGATGTCTCCTGTGATACAGGACTGTCACTGTCCCCTGACTCCGTCCCCTGACTCTGTGCCAGAGCAGTACAGGGATGCTGAAGAGGCTCATCCATCATAGACACACATATCCTCACAAAGTATGGTGATCTTGAGTCTTCAATAACAGATGAATGAGTGGACTGACCATGCTACACCCTCAATGCAATGATCAGATGGGCGGAAGGCCTTGGTCCACAGACACCTCTGAAGCATCCCTGGAGGAGGGGAGGGGAGGAGTAGAGAGAGAGGGGGGTGGGGTGATAAAAGATGGGTCAAGGGACATTTGAAGTTGAGAGAGGGCCATGAGATGTAGCTTTATCCTAGGCTGCCACAACACTGTCAGCTGCTGGGACCCAGAGCGAGAGAGAGAGAGAGAGAGAGAGAGATTGTGTGTGTGTGGATTGTGTGTTCTTCTGTCGATCCAGGTTTAATTATAAAGCATCCCTGTCAGTATGTTTCCCTGATGCTAGTAACATGAAAGGATGTGACTATTCTCAGAGTGTACTCACACGAGAGAAGAACAGCTGTGGTTGACGCCAGCATAAACTCACACAGGCAAATCACGGAACATGCACGGACAGAACATGGAACACTTGACTTGACACTTGACACTATCAGCAGTTGAAAACGTAAGGTTATTTGCGTAACCCCAGTTCTCTGATGATGGACATGAGATGTATCACATGTGGGGTTTGCTAGGACCGCCTACTCTCTCGAAAGTACCTATCAAATGTGTCTGTTGGGGACAGACAGGTAGAGTGGAAAATGTGGTGAGAGACCATAAAAGGAGCCAGTCTCCCGCTGTCTGGTTATTCTCAAGCATAATTATCTTCCTCACACTCTTGCGAGTAGGGGAATGATATAGTCACTGCTCCACGACAAAAACTGCAAAAACAGAGAGTGTGCATCAGTATCTGGCAGGCCTGTTTTTTCTTCTCTCTCACTGGCTATGCCTCTCTCTCCAAGTGAGGATGGATAATTGCTGATATGCTAAGCCAGCAGCATACCACCCTACATCCCACTACTGGCTTGCTTCTGAAGCTAAGCAGGGTTGGTCCTGGATGGGAGATGCTGCTGGAAGTGGTGTTGGAGGTCCAGTAGGAGGCCCCCTTTCCTTGGGTTGAATTATTTTATCCCAGGGCAGTGATTGATTGCCCTGTGTAGGGTGCTGTCTTTTGAATGGGACGTTAAACAGGTGTCCTGACTCTCTGTGGTCACTAAAGATCCCATTGTTGGGGTGTTAACCCTGGTGTCCTGGCTAAATTCCCATCTGGCCTTCATACCATTATGTCCACCTAATCGTCCCCAGCTTCCAATTGACTCATTCATCCCCTGTAACTATTCCCCATGTCATTGCTGTAAATGAGAATGTGTTTTCAGTCAATCTACCAGGTTAAATAAAAATATAAAAATAAGCCCTGCATGACGATAGCTGCCAGGACTAGTCATAAGCAGGATTTTAACTGCCGACCGGGAAATCAATGGGCTCGAAGATGAAGAGGGAAAGGATTGGTATCGCCCGGGCATCCAGGGGCTCCACTTTTCCTTTGTCTGTTAAGCTGGATATTCTCAGCCAAAGTGTCATTTCTCCCACCACCACTAGGCTCATGGTACGACCACATCCTTGGATGACACTACAGGAGGCATGGATGCTATGGTCTGTAATCATACAGATCTCCTCCCAAGCATCTGGGTCTAGGGCCTCCAAGTTCAGTTTCTTCCTCACCTCCACCAGTAACTCAGCCGGATATTACTCAACAATAAAGAGGTCCCGTTGAGAGCTCTAAATGCTTGGGCCAAGACCATGTTAGTTTTCTGAAAAACAGAGGCAGTGAGGCGCTGGTGTCGTTAGTAACACAGCACATGGGGATGAGTTGGTGAGCCAGTGATGGCTGCACCATGGGAGAGTTGCCAAAACTATATTGTGTATGTCCAGGCTTGGGGTACCCTTAGCAAGAATTCTGCTAGTGATGGGTTTTTCCCACAAGCCCTTAGCTTCCCTGAGGCAAGCTGGTACCGCAGGGAGCAATTCCTTTAATGGGGCTGTATGGGACTGGAGTCTCTTTCTGTCGTATAGGTCCCTTGACGGGCCCTGAGCCCGCTTGCAGATACTGTATGAAGGAGCCCAAACTCTATTGGAGGAAGGGCAGCTCCACTGCTCTCGGGCCGTCAGGTCAGCTGACCTGAGAGGGCGGGAGAACGTGATCGTAATCTCAATGATCTCCGTGAGATTAATCCCATCGTCATCCTCATCATCCCCTAACTCACCCTCCCCCAACACTACGTCGTCAGACAGTGAGGGGAGGGAGTCAAGGCTATCCACCATGACCTCGCCCCAACTGGGCTTAGTTGCGGAGAGCTGAGCCTCAGCTATCGCTGTTGGCTCGAAGACAAAGAGGGGCTATTGAGATACAAGCACGTTTCAGACCTTTTCTCGTAAGCACTCCGCAGTGCTCACAGGACTCAGGGTCCTCGAATAGAGGATGGGAATCTTTCCTGCTTGACCTATGTCACTCAAACACACACACACACACACACACACACACACACACACACACACACACACCAACGAGCTGAGAGCATTTGCCACAGAGACAGTGGAAAGGAGTGAAACCTGACTCAGAGCCAGTGTTGATTCACCATGCTGTCACTCTCTGGCCGAGCTCCTCCAATATCCTTTAACCCGACACCATGCAGTTGCTGGCAATAAATAGAGCTGGGACTGAACCGTGTAGGACTACGGCAACATGAAGGCCACAGTTCACACAACTGACTACTGGTAGAGTCACAGTTCAGACAGTTACAGTGGTGTGGAGTGGAGTCACAGTTGACAGTTCAGACAGTAACAGCAGTGGCATTCACCATTCTGAAAGTACATTCAGTAACATAGGGGTCAAATTTCATTGGGTAATATGGGAGTCAAGGTTAACACAGTAACAGTTCAACAGTAAGTATTAGTTAGTTGTTTTGAATGGCAAAGCACAGGGGATGTAGAGGATGAGGAACTAAATGTGACAGGAATTTTCAGCTCCATCCATGGCTTTTTTGGAACTTGATGAAGCATGAATTTAAGGAAATGACAAGGCATCAGTAAACAGAGAAACCAAAAAGTGTTGTAATACTTTTCACTTCACATTGGGTTGCTCGCACGCACACAGACTGTAAAAGAAGTCAGAATGCCTCAGACAGAATCCAGGACTGGGCGATAGGAGCAGCGTGTCAAACAGCAGGGGGGCCCTCCTTTACTGAGGTAATTTATTAAGACCGGCCGTCTCCGATTGGGTTCCTGCTAAATGCCAATAATGTAACCTAGTGCCACAGTGGACATTCCAGGACAGGGATCTGAAAATAAGACCGCAAGCCAATGCGGTCTTTGGTAATCACTCTTCCCAAATATGTCAATGTTTTATAAGGCATTATACTGACCTCCTCTATAGGCATTTCTAAAGATTAAAAGACAAAATATATAATTTAGGCATTAGACAAAATGTATTTTCCAAATAGGTCCTTCCTCTGCTTTCTTCTCCTCTGGTTGATATACTGTACTGCAATCATGCCAGCTAATAAGAGCAAAACTGAGTTCAAATACAATTTAAAATATCTCAATTACTTTCACATGCATTCAAAGCAAGTATTCAGATATATTTTCTTTGAAAAGACAAGTAGTTTAATATTTTAATGCATTTGGAAATATACTTTGGAAGTATTTGAAATACTGAAAAACACTTACTCAAAAACACTCCCATGCATTTAACACAGGTATTTGAAAATAGTATTTGAAATAAGTATTTGAAAACGATGTCAAATACAATTTGGCAGACTATTTGGTTTTTACAAATAACCATTAAAATACTCAAATAAAAGTACTTGTTTTGGGCTGTTTATCAGAAAATCCTCAAATACACAGAAAAAGTATTTTAAATACCAAATACTCAAAGGCACATGTATTTGTAGCCAGGTCTGAATAGGAGACAAGACATCACTGAACTTGCCCCCTGCCAGGTTGCAAGCTACCAAAAGTCTCGCCCTGCCATGAGGCTGCCAGCTGCAAGCCATTAGACAGACATTGCAGCACGCAAGGCTAAAAAAACACCAGCCCATGGAGTAGCAGGCTGCCACAGAGAGAGGGGCTGTTCAGACTCAACTCTCTGCCACTCATTCACACTCTCTCCCTTCCCTTTCCCTCACTCATCACAACGGAATCCCTCTGCTTGACTAGGACTTTATGTATGTACACTGGAGTGGTGTGACTGGGAGGTATACAGCCTGGCAATCTGTAATTAGGCTACTCTGTATTGAGACACAGGGGAAAAGTACCCCCACTGGTTGCTATGGAGAGGGCAATACAAAGAGACAGCCATACATGTGAGGGGGGAACGTAGGAATGCATACCAGGGCATACTCAAGTTTATATTGAGCATGAAACAATACATGTACTGTATTTTACCTCACTGTATACGCTCAGGTAAAGCGAAGCTAAATACCCCCAAGCGCATACTGTAAACAAATAAATTATAACTCTGGAAATCAATGGTAATGCAGAAAGTGAGTACAAAAATACAAATGAATTAAAAGAAACGCTTTGAAAGCAGCTTGGTTAGCCCTGCGAGGAGAGTTGTAGGCTACAGCTACTTATAGTAGAGTAGAGCTGACTCTTTCCACAGTTCTATATTCACACAGAGTTATTGTGGGTTTTCCAGCCAGTTAGGCCATGATGAATAGGCAGCATGGCACCGCTTCAAGACTAAAATGTCTTCATCTTACACTGTGTTGAGGCTTTCAACTATCTGTCACAATCAGTCGTCATAGGTCGGGCGTTGGTTTAATCACATGTGGACCACTACTGTGTTTATGGTGTCATCTTATGATTTGGTCCCACAGGTCTGGCTTTATATAGCATTAGCCGCATTGGTCAACCATGAGACACTGTGGTCTGGGAAAGGTCAATGAACTCACTCCATGTGTCATTATTCATACAAACTACCGCACCGGGCAGACGTCAATTCAACATGTATTCCACGTTGGTTCAACGTCATTTCATTGAAATGATGTGGAAACAATGTTGGTTCAACCAGTATGTGTCCAGTGGGACTAAGATGAGTATCACTACTAACTAACACACTTGACATGCATAGCCAATCTGTGCAATATAATTTCCTGTTGGTAGACAGTGTTTGGAGTTTTTCAGAAAGGGCTGAATCCTAAGTTGGGATACATGCACGTAAATCTTTGACATTATGTTTTAGTAGAAAGTATAAGTTACACACACACACATCTCAAATGATAAATTACACCATCGCATCAGCATTCAGCTCTCAAGCAAGAGCTTCCTCTCCTGTATGAGTGTTTCTCTACTCCAGTCCTCGAGTACCCCCTAACACATTTGTATTGTTGCCCCGGACAAGCACACCTGAATCAACTTGTCAACTAATCATCAAGCCCTCTAATGAGTTGAATCAGGTGTTTTTGTCCGGACCTACAGCAAAAATGTGTACGGCTGGGTTTCCTCGAGGTTCGGAGCTAAGAAACACTGTTCTAAATACCTCACTGGTCTAAATACCTCACTGGTCTAAATACCTCACTGGTCTAAATACCTCACCGGTCATGGAAAGCCTGAGGCCGAATAGCTTTGGCCAAGTATACCAGCTAGAGCAGTACCAGTTTAGGGTAAACTCATCCTTGAGTGAAGAGTCACTCACTCTGGTGAGAGAATGTTAAAACAGTTGCTGTAACGTTATAATAAAGTTCAGAGTGTATTTCGCACTGGCTCATGATTTTCCCATGCATCATGGAGAATTCACCCAACCCTGTGGTGGAATCTAGTGGTCTTGTAGAAGGTTTCTCCACCTCACATCTGAAGCAGCCTACTACAACCCACTGCTACAATCTACCATACACAAGAGGCTGTGTATCCATCTTTTGATCCACTCAAACACTGATACACTGCTAACACTTTCTAATAACTTTCATGGATAAGCATTACTAAACTACATATATGCTACCTTAATTTTTCCACTCTGTCACCGCAGAGAATTTTCCTGCGCAGCAGAAAATTTAAATTGTATTCTGTTCAAGATTTTTTTAAAGTTTGTAATTTCCACTTAAAAAATGTCAGACTTGATTTATCCTAACTAAAAATGTATCAACCCCTACAAACATGTCCATTAATTATAATCCACATATTAATTAACATTTCCTGTTCCAGCAGCATTATTTCCTGCTGTAGCAAACTGGTCAAAAAAAGATAGCACACCTGTATTCAGCCTGGCCTCAGAGCCTGTTGGTATGAATACACACCCCTCTGTTTCCCACTCTCACCTGGTAGATGAGAACCTTGAAGTGTCGTCTCTTGAGCAGCTCGTTCTCGTTGCTCTCCAGCTTCTTGATCTGGCCCGCCTGCTTCTCCAGGTTGGTGCGGACCGTCTTCACGTTGACGCTGACCTTGCGCACCTTGTCCAGCATCTTGTTGACGGTGTTGGCTGTGCCAGTGTGGCTCTTGGACAGCTTGGCCAGCTCTCCCTGGATGCAAGAAACAGACTTCTCCATGTCCTGCTGTCTGGTCTCCAGCCCGTTCTGGGTCTGCTGGATCTGGTCAACCACCCCGATGATCTTGTCTAGCAGAGTCAGCACCATGACACCGTTTACCTGCGCCTCACTCTTGGTGCCCGAGCCCGTGGCCAGCACCAGGTCCACATCTTCTGAAAGGTCGTCTTCATCGCTGTCGGTGGCGGGCTGGACCGCTGCGGACACCAGGGACACCTCCTCGTCGTCGTCAGACACCTCGGTCAGAGCCACTCGCCCCTTCTGCAAGCCTGCTGGATCCGCCATGGCTGTCAAGTCCAAACACACACCGCTCAGCTCTCACGCTCACTCAGGATAAAAATACACTACCGGGAGAACAAACTTTGAGGGGCCACCCTGACCAAAATTCTAATCCAAATACTTTTCCTTTCTATGAAGGGACACTTCCACTTCCTTGGCGTTTTTCCTCTTCCCAATTTCAAGTCTACTTGTCTTCTTGCTGTATTTCTTTTCCTCCTTTTTCTCTTATTCTCAGTCTTTCTCTCTATCTGTCTTTGCGTCTGCCCTGGGATGCTGGCCAACCAACGGGAGTGGAGCCTCTCACTGCTGAGGCATGTGTGTCCTGACTCAAATGACAGGACTCCCTATGATACCACCCAGTCAAACTTTTCCTTTCCTACAGCCGGCCCCCAGTCCACCCCACCCGCCCCCCTGCTCCTGGGGCTCCACCCCATCCCCTGCCCAGCCTGAGGGTATAAAAACCTAAAGCCCTAGTGGTTGGGCAGAGCCTGGCAGACCCCGCCCCGGTAGGGACTGCCAGAGGGGAGGCAGGGGAAGGAGCCAAACATGCACACAATGGCACAGATTAAGTGCAAGGTTTTAAATTCCAGTCACTTGCATAATTCATTTAATCAAATCTGTAATTTCAAATATCATACCACATGGTTGAGTCAGAATAGAGTTTTGGCTAAACATGTTCTATAACTGGGAATAGAGCCCAACAGTGGAGGTGTCATAATACCCATAAAACCTAGCGGTCAAACAGGGAAATGGTTCCATTTGTTTTCCCACCATACATTTTTCCCATAGGGAATTTTTAGAAACATTTAAAATAAGAGATGTGCTTCGTGTAGGCTTACCCAGGCATGATGTTTTGATAACCATATAAATCTCTCTCGGACAAGGTGAATTTATCAATATATTCTATTTACTCTCAGAATTGAAAATGCTAATTAGTATCAAAGTAGACATGCAAGACTACAAATCCCTGCAAGCTCCTGCATGTCATCTCTAGCTGACACCTTTGCTAACAGGTATTGTGTCAATTTAAAACTTGGACAAAACAGTTCACAGAATTGTCAATTTAAATACATTTTGCTAATTTATTCATTGTTAAACCTAGATAGGATTTTTTTTTTTTTTTACCTTTGCCTTGATTCGGCAGTCTCGTCCAGATCATCATGGCATTTGTAGTTCTTCATGAGAGCCACATTAGCAGCTAATTAGTATTTCATTTTTGAGGGGGTATTTATTAATAAAAGTCACCTTGTCCTAGAGAGATTTACACGGTTTACATCAAAACGTCACGCCAAGGTAAGCCTACACGAGACACAACCCTAATTTGAATTATTTCTAAAATCTCCTATGGGAAAAATGAATGGTGGAAAAACAATTGGAACCATTTCCTTGTTTGACTCCAACCTGTAAATTACAAAAATGTAAATGAGACAGAGAATAGGGAAAGAAACTCAGAGTAAGGTTAAAAAAATTAAAAAAACATGGATTAATTTAATATAGCAGTACACGCACACACACAGACTTTTATCCGCTATATTTGTCCAAGTGTTATTTATGTTTAGGCGGTGGTAGACAGACCAAACAGACCCCACCTTAATATCGTCTCCTTATAGAAATCTATTTGTAAGCAATGTGGACTCTCTTTCTTGGGATCCTACATGTCTTGCATAAAGAGGATGAAAAGTATGGTGATTTACACTGTTGTTTAGATCTCCAGCAGAGGGCATATTATCTTCATGGGCCCTCCACATTGTGAAGTTGCACACTGTCATTTTTCAGCAATCAATTCCAATGACAGTAAGCGAACACATTCTTGTCAGGTCAATGCTAGTCAGTCACTCAACTTTACATTTATGGCCATTCCTGTTTCCAAATATACATTTTCTTCATTACAGGGTTCGTGGTAAATGTTTCGACCATTCACAATTAGGCAGGCCAGCAATCTCACAAGTATGGGGACACCGGAGTCCAACTTACTCACACAGGACAGGCCCATCTACACACACTAGCAGCAAGCTGCTCAAAGAGAACAGGAAATATGTCAGTATCTAGTCTAAGTGCACTTAGACTAGAAGTGCCACATCACAATCACAGACACTACTAGGTGTTGGTATAGTTGCCCCCAGAGCTATATATTTAGAATAAATACATGGCTCCGTTTGCCCCAAACCTCTGCTTCATGGTCAGATACAGTGCCTTCAGAAAGTATTCACACCAATTGTCTTTTTCCACATTTTGTTGTGTTACAGCCTGAATTTAAAATGTAATACATTTAGATGTTTTTGTTGTCCCTGGCCTACACACAATAAATCAAATCAAATTTTATTTGTCACATACACATGGTTAGCAGATGTTAATGCGAGTGTAGCGAAATGCTTGTGCTTCTAGTTCCGACAATGCAGTAATAACCAACAAGTAATCTAACTAACAATTCCAAAACTACTGTCTTATACAGTGTAAGGGGATAAAGAATATGTACATAAGGATATATGAATGAGTGATGGTACAGAGCAGCATAGGCAGGATACAGTAGATGGTATCGAGTACAGTATATACATGAGGTGAGTATGTAAACAAAGTGGCATAGTTAAAGTGGCTAGTGATACATGTATTACATAAGGATGCAGTCGATGATAGAGTACAGTATATACGTATGCATATGAGATGAATAATGTAGGGTAAGTAACATCATATAAGGTAGCATTGTTTAAAGTGGCTAGTGATATATTTACATCATTTCCCATCAATTCCCATTATTAAAGTGGCTGGAGTTGAGTCAGTGTCAGTGTCAGTGTGTTGGCAGCAGCCACTCAATGTTAGTGGTGGCTGTTTAACAGTCTGATGGCCTTGAGATAGAAGCTGTTTTTCAGTCTCTCGGTCCCAGCTTTGATGCACCTGTACTGACCTCGCCTTCTGGATAATAGCGGGGTGAACAGGCAGTGGCTCGGGTGGTTGATGTCCTTGATGATCTTTATGGCCTTCCTGTAACATCGGGTGGTGTAGGTGTCCTGGAGGGCAGGTAGTTTGCCCCCGGTGATGCGTTGTGCAGACCTCACTACCCTCTGGAGAGCCTTACGGTTGTGAGCGGAGCAGTTGCCGTACCAGGCGGTGATACAGCCCGCCAGGACGCTCTCGATTGTGCATCTGTAGAAGTTTGTGAGTGCTTTTAGTGACAAACCGAATTTCTTCAGCCTCCTGAGGTTGAAGAGGCGCTGCTGAGCCTTCTTCACGATGCTGTCTGTGTGAGTGGACCAATTCAGTTTGTCTGTGATGTGTATGCCGAGGAACTTAAAACTTGCTACCCTCTCCACTACTGTTCCATCGATGTGGATAGGGGGGTGTTCCCTCTGCTGTTTCCTGAAGTCCACAATCATCTCCTTAGTTTTGTTGACGTTGAGTGTGAGGTTATTTTCCTGACACCACACTCCGAGGGCCCTCACCTCCTCCCTGTAGGCCGTCTCGTCGTTGTTGGTAATCAAGCCTACCACTGTTGTGTCGTCCGCAAACTTGATGATTGAGTTGGAGGCGTGCGTGGCTACGCAGTTGTGGGTGAACAGGGAGTACAGGAGAGGGCTCAGAACGCACCCTTGTGGGGCCCCAGTGTTGAGGATCAGCGGGGTGGAGATGTTGTTGCCTACCCTCACCACCTGGGGGCGGCCCGTCAGGAAGTCCAGTACCCAGTTGCACAGGGCGGGGTCGAGACCCAGGGTCTCGAGCTTGATGACGAGCTTGGAGGGTACTATGGTGTTGAATGCCGAGCTGTAGTCGATGAACAGCATTCTCACATAGGTATTCCTCTTGTCCAGATGGGTTAGGGCAGTGTGCAGTGTGGTTGAGATTGCATCGTCTGTGGACCTATTTGGGCGGTAAGCAAATTGGAGTGGGTCTAGGGTGTCGGGTAGGGTGGAGGTGATATGGTCCTTGACTAGTCTCTCAAAGCACTTCATGATGACGGAAGTGAGTGCTACGGGGCGGTAGTCGTTTAGCTCAGTTACCTTAGCTTTCTTGGGAACAGGAACAATGGTGGCCCTCTTGAAGCATGTGGGAACAGCAGACTGGTATAGGGATTGATTGAATATGTCCGTAAACACACCGGCCAGCTGGTCTGCGCATGCTCTGAGGGCGCGGCTGTGGATGCCGTCTGGGCCTGCAGCCTTGCGAGGGTTAACACGTTTAAATGTCTTACTCACCTCGGCTGCAGTGAAGGAGAGTCTGCATGTTTTCGTTGCAGGCCGTGTCAGTGGCACTGTATTGTCCTCAAAGCAGGCAAAAAAGTTATTTAGTCTGCCTGGGAGCAAGACATCCTGGTCCGTGACTGGGATGGATTTCTTCTTGTAGTCCGTGATTGACTGTAGACCCTGCCACATGCCTCTTGTGTCTAAGCCATTGAATTGAGATTCTCCTTTGTCTCTGTACTGACGCTTAGCTTGTTTGATAGCCTTACGGAGGGAATAGCTGCACTGTTTGTATTCGGTCATGTTACCAGTCACCTTGCCCTGATTAAAAGCAGTGGTTCGCGCTTTCAGTTTCACGCGAATGCTGCCATCAATCCACGGTTTCTGGTTAGGGAATGTTTTAATCATTGCTATGGGAACGACATCTTCAACGCACGTTCTAATGAACTCGCACACCGAATCAGCGTATTCGTCAATATTGTTATCTGACGCAATACGAAACATGTCCCAGTCCACGTGATGGAAGCAGTCTTGGAGTGTGGAGTCAGCTTGGTCGGACCAGCGTTGGACAGACCTCAGCGTGGGAGCCTCTTGTTTTAGTTTCTGTCTGTAGGCAGGGATCAACAAAATGGAATCGTGGTCAGCTTTTCCGAAAGGAGGGCGGGGCAGGGCCTTATAATACCGTATAATGTAGGATTATGTTTTTAGACATTTTTAGAAATGAATGAAAGATGTCTTGAGTCAATAAGTATTCAACCCCTTTGTTATGGCAAGCCTAAATAAGTTCAGGAGGAATAAATGTGCTTAACAAGTGACATAAGTTGCATGGACTCACTCTGTGTGCAATGATAGGGTTTACATGATTTTTGAATGACGACCTCATCACCTCTGAACCCCACACATACAAGTACAGTTCACTTATGTCTGGAGATGTTGCTTCAATATATCCACATAGTTGCACCCCCCTCATGATGCCATCTATTTTGTGAAGTGCACCAGTCCCTACTGCAGCAAAGCACCCCCACAACATGATGCTGCCACCCCCGTGCTTCACGGTTGGGATGGTGTTCTTCGGCTTGCAAGTCTGCCCCTTTTTCCACCAAACAAAACAATGGTAATTGTGGCCAAGCAGTTCTATTTCTGTTTCATCAGACCAGAGGACATTTCTCCAAAAAGTACAATCCTTGTCCCCATGTGCAGTTGCAAACCGTAGTCTAGCTTTTTTATGGCAGTTTTGGAGCAGTGGCTCCTTTCTTGCTGAGCGGCCTTTCAGGTTATGTCGATATAGGACTCGTTTTACTGTGGATATAGATACTTTTGTACCGGTTTACTCCAGCATCTTCACAAGGTCCTTTGCTGTTGTTCTGGGATTGATTTGCACTTTTCGCACCAAAGTATGTTCATCTCTAGGAGACAGAACGCATCTTCTTCCTGAGCAGTATGACGGCTGCGTGGTCCCATGGTGTTTATACTTGCGTACTATTGTTTGTACAGATGGACGTGGTACCTTCAGGCATTTGGAAATTGCTACCAAGGCTGAACCAGACTTGTGGAGGTCTACAATTCTTTTTTTTTAGGAATTGACTGATTTCTTGTGATTTTCCCATGATGTCAAGCAAAGAGGCACTGAGTTTGAAGGTAGACCTTGAAATAAATCCACAGGTACACCTCCAATTGACTCAAATTATGTCAATTAGCCTATCAGAAGCTTCTAAAGCCATGACATCCTTTTCTGGAATTTTCCAAGCTGTTTAAAGGCACAGTCAACTTACTGTATGTAAACTTCTGACCCACTGAAATTGTGATACAGTGAATTATAAATGAATAATCAGTCTGTTAACAATTGCTGGAAAAATGACTTGTAGCATGCACAAAGTAGATGTCCTAACCGACTTGCCAAAACTATAGTTTGTTAACAAGACATTTGTGGAGTGGTTGAAAAACGAGTTTTAATGACTCCAACCTAAGTGTATGTAAACTTCCGACTTCAACTGTATCTGTAAGGTCCCTTAGCCGAGCAGTGAATTTCAAACATAGATTCAACCACAAAGACCAGGGAAGTTTTCCAAATCTTTTCAAAGAAGGCACATATTGGTAGATGGGTAAAAAAAAGAGAAGCAGACATGGAATATTCCTTTGAGCATGGTGAAGTTATTATTAATTCCACTTTGGATGGTATATCAATACAGCCAGTCACTACAAAAATAAAGGTGTCCTTCCTAACTCAGGGATTTCACCATGAGGCCAATGGTGACTTTCAAACAGTTACAGTGTTGAATGGCTGTGATAGGAGAAAATTGAGGCTGGATCAACAACATTGTAGTTACTCCACAATACGAACCTAATATTCCAAAACATGCATCCGGTTTGCAACAAGGCACTAAAGTAAAACTGAAAAACAAATCTCTAAAACAATACACTTTTTGTCCTGAATACAAAGTGTTATATTTGGGGCAAATCCAATACAACACCTTACTGAGTACCACTCTCCAATTTTTCAAGCATAGTGGTGGCTGCATCATGTTATGTGTATGCTTGTAATCATTAAGGACTGGGGAGTTTTTCAGGATAAAAAAAATAAATGTAATGGAATTAAGCACAGGCAAAATCCTAGAGAAAAACCTGTTTCAGTCTGCTTTCCACCAAACACTAGGAGATGAATTCACCTTTCAGCAGGACAATAACCTAAAACACAAATCTACACTGGAGTTGCTTACCAAGAGTCAGTGAATGTTAGTGGTTGAGTTACAGTTTTGACTTAAATCTACTTGAAAATCTATGGCAATACCTAAAAATGGTTGTCTAGCAATGATCAACAACCAATTTCACAGAGCTTGAATAATTTTTTTAAGAAACATGCTGTAATCGCTTCCAAATGTGCATTGACTCAGGGGTGTGAATACGTATGTAAATGAGATATTTCTGTATTCCGTTTTCAATAAATGTTTTTTTTTAAATGTCTAAAACATGTTTTCACTTTGTCATTATGGGTTTTGTGTGTAGATGGGTGAGAAAATAACTCAAGGGGTAGGAATACTTTCTGAAGTCACTATATTTTATCCTTCGAATTTGGAGTTGGCGGGTCTGCACCCAGATCTGTTGCTTGGACAAGTTTAATTGGTAGGTAGTATTGCGGTTAACAGAGTTGGGCCAGTAATCGAAGGTCGCTAGTTTGAATCCTCGAGCCAACTAGGTGAAATTTCTGTCATTGTGCCCCTAAGAAAGACATTTAAACCTAATTGCTCCTTTATGTCGCTCTGGATAAGAGCGTCTGATAAATAACACATTTTAACGTGAATGCCAATAATTAGATGTTATCTTTATATGAGTTGAGGGGTGCATCATGATCATCAATATTATGCATAGGTGACGTGAAGCGCAGTAGCCAAGCCTCTGATCAGCTGATATTTCGTTGAGCGCTGTGTGTGGAACAGCGTTGAAAACTGGGAGCCGGGAACGGAAGACTAGTAGCTAGCTACAACAATAGTAAGAAATGTTTGGTGACAGTATTACTTGTTCAATACCAGCATTGTTTCCTATATATATTTCCCCCCCTGTAGCTAGTAAAGCAAACGTTACGGATGATTCAGTAACATTCACCGCACAGTAGCTCGCTATAACGTTATCCGGTTACCGTAGCTAGGTTTAACTTGCTATGCTAGCTATGATTTAAGATTAGTTAGATTTCTGCCAAGAGAGGTCAAATAGCCAAATAACCTGAGTGTCAGTCGAGTAAGAACGTTAGCTAGTAATTTTGTACTTTAATATAACATTGATGTTTTTGCTGAACAACGTTAGCCAGCGTACGTTACCAGAAAGTTTGAGGTCCAACAAGTGCTTCGCCTGCGTCCTGGCTAACTAGCTAGCTTGCTATTAATGTTTGTTAGTTAGCTAAATTAGCCAGTTAGCCAGCGGTGCAATTCATTGTCAGTTCATATCGTCGATATACGGTGACAATTAACTGTACCGCTGGCTACCGAATTTTATAGCGAACTGCTTTGTTCTTATGTAACGTTAACTAACGTTAGTTAACGAGTAGCAACTGTCAAAACACACAAACACTAACGTTAGATCAGACTCACTCACTGCCTGACTCGAGCCGTCAAGGATGCAGACAAAAACTGGTCATGCAGATATGCTAAACAAGCAGTGACCATACTAAAGAGACCATCTTTCATGGACTTCAATTATATAGTTTGCTAAATGTATCCCCACTAGTTGTTCAACCGTTGTAGTTAGTGTTGATATTGACGATGTAATCCTGCTTGACTGGCAAATCAGATCACATGATACGGTTCAATCCATAGCTAGCTAGCTAAACCTGTTATTGCTTAAGGCATTTGCACTTCAAGAACATATGAATATGTGTTTAATTTACTTTTAATGAGTATAGTGTGAACCTGTTGTCTGTCCTGAGTCATTTTGCACCCTAGACTGAGAAACTCAAAGGCTTGGCTCGAAAACCTGTCATTGATTGTACAAAATGAGATAGGGGGGCCTATTGTGAGATTAAACTAAATGAGGATCGTACTGTCACATATGATGGTACTTTTACATGTATTATGGTTCTTGAAGAGTGGCTCCCCAGTTTCATGACAACATAATGACTAATGAGCCAAACTGAATTCCTGCAAAGATTATGGGTGCTAGATGTTAGATTTTTTTTCTGAAACATGCCTGCTCCTCGCTTAAGTGTAAACCATCACATCACTAATACAGAATGTTTATTACTGCTGTACAATTAGGGTCATCCTTACAACACACATTCGAAGAGGGTGCAGGTCTATGCCAATATCTTTTTCTCTGAAATTACACTTCAAATCAAAAAAGTTAAGGCTATTGTAGTGTGAAAGGAAACAACACAAGGGAACTCCTTTGGCAATGTAGGCCTATGTATTCTCAGAGTTGGCTGTCTTTTTGAAAACATTGGAGGCTCATTCCTTCTGGTGGAACTCAGCTTCTCCTGTTTACTGTGCAGGTGATGTTTTCAATCTTTTTGACCCTAGCTAGATATCCAGGAGGATCCCATTGATCACTGAGCAGGTGCACCACACTACGCCATCATGGGGGAACTTTTCAGAAGTGAGGAGATGACTCTGGCCCAGCTCTACCTCCAATCAGAGTCTGCCTACTGCTGTGTCAGCGAATTGGGAGAGATTGGAATGGTGCAATTCCGTGATGTGAGTCGTCCAGGCTTCTCTTTTTCCATTCCTCATTGTGATGCTCTAGAGCTAGACTATGCTTATTATCTCTCCTTTCTTATTGAGTGCTATTCTGTCTGTCAATCCATCTTCAGGCTATATAGGTCTAGAGCAGTGTAATGTATGGCTGTTAATAAAGGACAAACTCAGGAAGGAGGTAGATGAATATGGTAGTCTGTTGTAGTAATATTGAATCAGTCAGATGGTTGTGAAAGCACATACCTTGGCGTCTGCAGCATTTATCATGTGCCAGTAGCTGACCCTTTAGGCTGAGCATGGGAAAGCTCACACATGACATCCCTCCTGGGATAATATGGTGTGGGGGAAAACTAAGGCAGTGTTTCCCGTATTCATTTAGCAGCAGCGGGCCGCCATTTTGTTCCAGAAAAAACCCTGGAGTTAGTGTACAAAACATTAGGAACACCTTCCTAATATTGAGTTGCAGCCCATTTTCCTTTCTGAACAGCCTCAATTCGTTGGGGCATGGACTCTACAAGGTGTCAAGCGTTCCACAGGGATGCTGGGCAATGTTGAATCCAATGCGTCCCACAGTTGTGTGAAGTTGGCTGGATGTCCTTTGGGTGGTGGACCAGTCTTGATACACACGGGAAATTGTTGAGCGTGAAACACTCCGCAGCGTTGCAGTTCTTGACACTAAAACAGGTGCAGCTGGCGCTTACTACCATACCCCATTCAAAGGCACTTAAATATTTTGTCTTGCCAATTCAACCTTTGAATTGCACACATACATAGTCAATTGTCCCTACTTTAGCCCGTCTCCTCCACTTCATCTCTACACTGATTGATGTGTATTTAACAGGTGGCATCAATAAGGGATCATAGCATTCACCTGGTCGGTGTCATGGAAAGAGCAGGTGATCCTAATGTTTTGTACACTCAGTGTATATTTGTAGCATTTGACTCATTGAGTCCTAGGTGTTTTTCAATTAGATAAATACAGATGGGCAATGCCATGTTTCAGCCAATGTATTTGAAACTGCTATGCTGCGTCAGATAGGCTATAGTGCTTTTAAAGGGAAAATTATATTTTAGATTGTCAACATAATTGAACTTTAATGCATTTTGCCGTAAAATGTCCTCTTAAAAAAGTCACCAGAAGTGAATTTCTCAGTTGTTCTCTCCCAAAAAAAACTCACGGGTGTGCATGCCCCAAGACTGCCCCAGCATAAGGACATTCTCCCCATCCCCCACACCAACGTTGCCACACGTTCTGAAAAAAATCCTAGGGGAAACTCTGAAAGGGACTAGCTGTTGTACCCAGTATGTTATTATACCCTTTATTTGGTTGTATTACCTCTCCTCGTTCATAAGATCAAATGATAGTGCGGACACCAGTTAGCTGTTTTCAGAAGATATTAGCAATGCTGTTTTCGCTCTGAGGTTTCCTGGATAAGTTATTGCATTTTTATAGAAGTAGCCTAAGCTACAATTTCTTTGAATGCATCTTAGTGTTACAACACAATGTTTGTCTCTAGTTGTATATGACAGATAATAGCAAATGTATTGAAGGCATTTTTATCCCTGCGATGGCAAAAGGTTTTGAATAGTTTGCATGTTTGCATTACAGTTGAACCCAGACGTGAACGTGTTTCAGCGCAAGTTTGTCAATGAAGTGCGTCGATGTGAGGAGATGGACCGCAAGCTTCGTGAGTGAGCTCAAGTGTTTAACCCATTGCTTCACTCATTATACTCCCCCATATTTACAACAGTATCACTGCAATTAGTTATCCCTACTCAGACCCAGTCATCTCACTCTCTCACAGGGTTTGTGGAGAAGGAGATCAAGAAAGCCAACATTCCAATGGTGGATACGGGCGAGAACCCAGAGGTCCCCCTCCCTAGGGACATGATTGACCTGGAGGTAACTTCTCTCCGTTCTCTCTTAGAATCCACTCTGGTTACAAAGTGCTCAACTCACCATGTCCCCAGCTCACTAACTCCCCCATCACACTCTCTCTATAGGCCACTTTTGAGAAGCTGGAGAATGAGCTGAAGGAGATCAACACCAACCAGGAGGCCCTGAAGAAGAACTTCCTAGAATTGACGGAGCTCAAGCATATCCTGCGCCGCACCCAGCAATTCTTCGACGAGGTCAATTCCACTGTACACAAACCAATTCACTATATATTCACAGCGTTTCTGTGCCTGCCTTACTGACTAGGCCCCTTGCGGACTCCATAGTGAATGATAGGATTATGTTAACTTAGTATGGGTCAGATGTCTGCATCCTTTGTACAGTATATGGTTGCATAAGGCTTGTGTATTTATAACGGTTTGTTAATTACATCCCCAACCCCAGACCAGTTATTCAAGTTTAAAGATGCACCTAGGTTACATAGCAGAGTAATACGCCATACACAGATAGTCATTCACATGTGACAGAGACGAGACTACCCGCTGTCTGTACCTTTGACCTGCATCAACTCCACTCCACTGAGTTTGCAAGCAAAGCTACTTGAACTTAGAATGTTATCGCCTATTTTACAAGCGCTTATGAGGTTGCATGGGGGTAAATCATTCAGCTGAATGTGTAGCCTTTTTTGCCAATAATTTACTGTTCATATAAACCCTAGCTAGCTGTTTGCTATGTTTTATGAAGAGCCTGGCCTGTGTTCAATATCATGCTCCTGCCCACTGAACTGTCAAACCTTCCCAGGGTGTAAATAGTTCCCCAACAAAGCAAGCCAGTTGTTCCTGAAAACAGGGATGATTTCTAATGCTTTTTTATCATATGTCTAATTGGCTGAAAATATCTTGGTCTAAATGTATTGGTTGTCATTCTCTCCACTCCGCTGCAGATGGAGGACCCCAATCTGCTGGAGGAGTCGTCGACCCTGATGGATCCCGCTGAAGTAGGGACCCGTCCTCCTCTCAGACTGGGGTGAGTCCTTGGTCCACTCTATTAAGGATGCATTAGCCATCTCCTCAAGACTTAAAGGTCAATGAAAAGACTGTCATTACATTACTTCCTGGAGGTGGAGTCAGTCAGTGTAACACCTAAATGGTTTGGCCCACACAAGCTCAGGCTGTCAGATTAGTTGGGCCACTAAGGTCACTTGACGGAGTGTGTGCGGCGGTGCTCTGTCTCTCTCTCCGTACTCTGTCCCTAAGCTGACAGCCCACATGCCCTGTCAGTATCGGTGGACAATTGTTTCCTAATTACTTTTAATGGTTGATAAGAGGCCAGTACTACTACAGGTGCTACCACTCTAGCATGTTGCCTGGCAGTAAGATGTAGCTCTGTTTATCAGGGTTCTGTCTTCAGTAGTGGACAGAGTGAGCAGATAGACATCAGACTGATGATAAGCAGTTTACATAGCATGCAAACACCAGCAACACAAAATTGATACGTGGACACATGCATTCTAGAAGAGGGGGACATCAAAGTTTGTCATCTATTTGCAGACAGAGGCAAAGAAAATATATTTGATGTCATAAAGTGTAAGCAAATTGGGGACAATTTCAACAGAAAATGGGGTGAACAAAAAAATTCTCAAAAAACTGTAACTAAAATAGCTCAATACTGTGGTTGTGGCAAAGTTTAGCGCAAATTTTTTAATGGATTTCTTGGTACAGATGCAGTGCCCCAAGGCCCTAGGGCTTCCCATCTGATGTCTGTTTGATGCTCCTCCATGGCTCCCATGCCCTCAGCTCCCATTCCTATATCCACCACTATCCAGAGAGGATGTTTTCATCAGTAGTGCGCCCATCACCAGTGTGAACAAACATAATCAATGACCTCTGTCCTTATGTGCCCACGTTTCATTCTGCAATGCCATTGCATTACGGACTGATCTTGGATCAGCTCCAACTTGAGCTGCCATTTAGGGACCTGACTCATTGCAAATATCAAACACCTTATTTTGAGATGAGATGCATTTTGTAGCTATTCTACTGTAAATGCTGATCCATGCCTTATCGTCCTCCTGTAGGTTTGTTGCTGGGGTGATCAGCAGGGAGCGCATCCCTACGTTTGAGAGGATGCTGTGGAGGGTTTGCCGTGGTAACGTGTTCCTGAGGCAGGCAGACATTGAAGACTCACTGGAGGACCCTGCCACGGTCAGTAACTGTTCACTGATACTAGTATAATAATCTGGAGGGTTTAGGGGAACAAAAACTGTGCAGGATTTTGTGTGACCTATTCAGTGGTATACTGTTGTACCATGACCGCTTGGTGGCACTCATGACAATCACAATGTCATTGATCTCCTTATTCATGCTACCTCACCCATACTCTTTATGATAGTGATATTTCTGCTCTATAAGGCAATGTTTAGTCTCCTCTTCACTTAACTCCTGTTGATATGTTTTCCCTACAGGGTGACCAGGTCTATAAGTCTGTCTTCATCATATTCTTCCAAGGAGATCAGCTGAAGACTCGGGTTAAGAAGATATGTGAAGGGTAAGGGGCTATGATTGGTTGAGAAATTCAAGAAACGCTAACTAATCTAGACAGAGGAATGTTGTAATTGGTTTTCTGTTCCGCTCCAGGCACTCTGGGTTGATCAGCCCCTCTCTCCTTCACCTCTCAGGTTCCGAGCGTCACTGTACCCCTGTCCAGAGACCCCCCAGGAGAGGAAGGAGATGGCTGCAGGGGTGGCCACCCGTATCGATGACCTGCAGATGGTACGGCCTGCCTGGCCTATTGTAAAACAGACAGGGAGTCCACACAGTCAGCTAGCCAGCCAAAACGAACAGATATTTACATCATGTCTTGTTACATAAATTAAATCTAACAGATCCTTACATTTTCAAGTGAATTAGTTCCTCAATATTTCATCTGTTTTCATTGTGAACTTGATCTGGGCTCTATCATGGCTTCTGATCAGTGTTCTGTTTTGCCTGTAACTGTATACTCAGCTGCCAGAGGCTGTGGTGGAGGGGAGTGGTAGGTAACCACATGAGGTATGTGGCTAACTCAAAGGTGTTTTTAGTCATTAGTTTGAGGAAAGAAACCTTCTTTCTATTTTTCAACATGACATGAGTCATCTTTTGATGTGCTTTTTGGATAGACCTTTATTTAACTTTCTGCTAACTTTAGACTTTTGCGTAGTCAGGATTCTTGCTCTGCGTCTTGCTGCTTCAATGTCTGTGGAAGTTTCAGTTCCTCTTTCTGCCATTTCCTCTGTATTGAGCCGTCAAGCCCTCAGCCAAATCATGATGAAGTGGAGGGAAAGACTGATGATACCAGATTAGTTCCCCCAGCAGTGTTGCAGTAATATATATTTTATCTATCACACAAAACCACAGAGGATATGTTTGTTGATCACATTAGGGAGGCCTTCAAATTGAGTTAACTTCTGTCTGTTCGCAGTGTTCATATCTCAAACGTTCTGGCTTCAGTGTCTGACTCACTCAACCTCTTCGGCGGTAGTGGGCGTCGGCATCAATGGGCTGGGTGGAGCTGGGTGTGAAAAAGCTACAGGGAGAGGTCAGAAACGGTTGTCACTCGTGCCGTGCCAGGCCCATGAGGTGGCTGAACTGGATCTGCCTCTGGCCTGCCTTTGGAAGAGCACCTCTAAACCTGGCACAGTGACTCACCGCTCTAAAACGGGGCAAAAACAGGAACGGGACTGGGAGTGAAGGCTAATCCCAACACAAACACACACACCACCTCTTTGGTATTATAATCCAGTGTCTAACACCCTGTCTCCTTGTGCCAACTGTGTCTGGTGACCCAGGAACAATGCCTGTCTCAGTGTTTTCTGGTTTTTGCAGCTGTTGAGCAACATGTGAGCTGTGGTCTTTAGAAGTCCAGCCCACACAGACAGAACTTCAGTTTAGCCTTCCATGGAACAGCAGCAGTGTATGGTGCAACACCATCCCTATACGAAGAGAAACTCAATACTCCCTCTGGGAATACCCAGTTCTGCTCCAAAGCCCTACGTAGTCTGGTGGCGCAGACGGTTTGCACTTGGATGGAGGCATCCTTTCCTTGTTTGGCTAGGAGGAACCCTCACTCGCCTTGCATATAGGAAACCAGCTGATCATCAGGGTGGTTTACACTGAGTTCAGCCAATTAGCCACCCACTCCACCCACACTCACATAGTGACCACATTTACTACTCACATTCTCAGGAATGGGCTTAGCTTGAAGTAAAAAAATAAAAATAAATCACTCAGTGTACTTCTCTCTGATAGACAGACGCCCAGTGGTGTGTGTGTGTTTCAGTGGTGTGTGTTGAGAATCTCTGTGGTTCAGGATCAGTTACAGACCCCAGTGTGGACAGAGCGTGAGAGACTCTGCATTATGTTTGGCAGGCCCCCTGTCTGCCAGAAATGTTAACATCCTCTCATTGCCAGTAAGTGCCTGGGAATGCATGCCTCGCTGTTTGAGGGTCCACTGTTATGCCCGTCGCTACGGGGGAGGGATAGTCGTCGACAAGAGAGAAGGGCGAGGGTGGAGGGGAAATGCCCGGCCCGCTAGTTTGGGAGTGAACAGTGTGTGTTTGTGGGCGTGAGAGGGTCTCGACAACGTGGGTGTAGGGTAGCGGCATGTTAGCAATCCTCTGATCATAAGACATTAACTTGATATGAGTCAGTGCTGCATACCTGAGAACGCCTCCGCCGGCTCTTACGGGAAACCCTGCTACGCTGGGTCTGATATAACCCCTTATCAAACTTGATCACATAGTGCACACTGTCCAGCAAAGCCTTCTATTAATGTGAACCACCTCCACAAATAAGAAGTGGAACATGATTCATTGCAACAGCACTTGCTGTTCTGGGCATGTAGGGAAGGCACACTATGCAGACCAATGCCACTCCCTACACAATTCTAGCTTTGAGTGGAAACTACTAGAGGATTGTCCTGATTCCACAGTCTCCGACCCTGGCCTACATCTAGGCCTGCATCTGTTTTCCAGTTGAGGTCGGTTTAGTTAGGCGCATACCTTTTTTTGAGTGCGAATGTGTTGAGAACTGAATGCAAACTTGAACAGTCGGTAGACTGTCTAGGTCAGAGCACCTGAGCTAGTTACACAGCTGGATATGTTCTGTACCCAGCCACGCAAGGTTTCAACTACTGTAGCATCCTAGTTGCATCTTGTCTTCAAATCTCAAACCCTGATCTCCCTCCCCACTACAGGTGCTGAACCAGACAGAGGACCACAGACAGCGGGTCCTGCAGGCTGCAGCCAAGACCGTCAGGGTGTGGTTCATCAAGGTGAGGAAGATGAAGGCCGTCTACCACACCTTGAACCTGTGCAACATCGATGTCACCCAGAAGTGTCTGATCGCCGAGGTGTGGTGCCCCGTGTCAGACATGGACTCAATCCAGTTCGCCCTGCGGAGAGGCACGGTGAGTCAAGAGGACACCCGTCTCGACTAGAGGCATGGGGGAGTTACAGGAAGTTTTAAGTTGCGTCCCAAATAGCACCCTATTACTTTTTTAGAGTCCATAGGGCTCTGGTGGAAAATAGTGGGAATGGGTTCATTCCATATCTATTTAATGGGACATTTTTATTATACTGTTTAGGTCAAGTTCATTGATGGAGGACACCGTAGCATTAAGACATTACGAACCAGCGAGCCTCATAGTCACCAGTTAACCCAGCTTTATGCCTGGACTCTGCTAGGCCATTAAGTCTCAACAGATCCAGACTGAGAGACAGTGCTAACAGGATGTGGAGAGGCACTGCGTGAGTGCTGGGTATGTGAGGATTTTACACCCATCATGAGGCTAGATTCCAGCGGTATCAGGACGTCATGCTGTCTGTCCTCTTCTGTAGTCCTGTCCTCTTCTGTAGTCCTGTCCTCTTCTGTAGTCCTGTCCTCTTCTGTAGTCCTGTTCTGTTGCCCTGTTCATGCCAGTAAGGGCTTAACCCTGTCACGGACAGCATTCGGTCTCCATGCTGCATTTATCCCACCAGGCTTTTTTTTACCTCATGTGCCTCGTTGAGAAACACAGGGACATACTGCCCTCAATATACACACAACGAGTCTGCTTCTACCTCAGCCATCGAACCATCCCTTAGACAAGCTGTTGTCTTTCACACACAGCAGGTGTGGGAGATCAGATGATACATGTAGTATGATAGATTCATCTCCAAACCAGCTGTGGAAATGAATCTGTCATATTAATCTGATTTATTGAAGACGTTGTTGCAGAACTTTTAGTGATGGTTGTATGGAAGGTCCCAGTGCCCAGTCTGCAGACTAATGGGGAAAGCAGGAGGATTCCTCTCATTCCTGAGTGCTGAAGAGATCCCAGGCCAGCTGACAGTCAAACTCTGGCTGGAACAATGAAACATCCCTTTGTTAGACACATTCATGGGAGATTGAGCTAGCAGGGCAACTCCTGGTGTTCTCAATGCCTTGTAGGGCTGAATACCTCAACTCCCTGTAGAGGTTAACAGAGCTCTATTGTTGTGTCCTCCTGACCATCCTCTGAGTGTGTTTCTGACTGTCTTTCTGTCTTGGTCTCCAGGAGAAGAGTGGTTCCACTGTCCCCTCCATCCTCAACAGGATGCAGACTAAGCAGACCCCGCCCACCTTCAACAAGACCAACAAGTTCACCTCGGGCTTCCAGAACATCGTAGACGCCTACGGTATCGGCAACTACCGCGAGATGAACCCAGGTAACCACATCTGACACGATCAACCTCCTCTCTCTCTCTCTCTCGCTATCCTTTATTCCCCTTTTATCATTCAACTACCTATTGTTCAAATGATAGACATTGTTTCATGTACCTCACTAGGCAGCAGACTTATTTTATAGGGATCTCATAACTCACATAATGTCTATGTATCCAGCTGGCTAGATCACTGTGCCAAAGCCGGTGATAAATGTTCACCCCCGGTGCCAAGTCTATTTCCCCCATTATCACCCCATCACTGTCGATCATGCTGTATTGTGTATCACTGGTACGTGTGTCAGTGTGAGCTTGGGTTGGTTCACTCTCCCATTCCACAATGTGTATGCTCATGATTCCCTCCCTCCCTGTCCCCAGCCCCATACACCATCATCACCTTCCCCTTCCTATTCGCTGTCATGTTTGGGGACCTGGGCCATGGGGTGCTCATGACCTGCGCTGCCCTCTACCTGGTCCTGAGAGAGAGCCGCCTGGTCGCCCAGAAGAACGACAACGAGGTAGGGAGATCACTACCCCTGCCATCAGCCCATCAGCTCCATCCCTCACCCCTTATCCAGACTCTAGCTCCATTACTGGGAACTAAACAGGGCTTGGTTACCTCTCTGCTTTAGACAGATTCTATGGCCCTAACACTGTAGTGGCATCATGATTGCCAGTTTAACTTTCAAGTTGATGCTTTTTGAGTGTGAATAAATAACCAAATCCTCTATGGCTAAAACAAAATGTAACTGAGACCAGATTCTAACAGTGTGTAAAGTATCACTTTTGGTCTCTGCGGATGTTTGGCGTGGTGCGCATTCAGCAGGACGCAATATTTTGGAACATTCTGATAAAAATATTCTATGTAGAACAAACATGCCTCTGACATGTAGAATAAGGAATCACTTCGGCTCTATTTATGTTTTTTCTGTCTGCAACGTTCTACAGTGTTTTGCAACAGAACGTGGCCATAGTTTGATTCTAACAGTGTAACGTGTCACTTCCTGTCTGCGGGTGTAGATGTTCAACATGGTGTTAGATTCAAACAGTATCACTTCCTGTCTGTGTAGATGTTCAGCATGGTGTTTGCTGGGCGCTACATCATCCTACTGATGGGCATCTTCTCGATCTACACCGGCATCATCTACAACGACTGCTTCTCCAAGTCCCTCAACCTGTTTGGCTCTGGCTGGAGCGTCAGGCCCATGTTCGACACCCGCGTTAACAACCTCACCTGGTCGTAAGTATCCCCCTCTATCGGTCTCGTACTGTCTGTGGATTAGATTAGTTTACCTCCTGTACCTTGTTGGCAGTGCCCTCTGTGAAGTGATGATTCATGCCATGTTTGATGTTCTCAGGTTTCAGACACTTGATGAAAACAAGGTTTTACAGTTGGACCCTGCAGTAAGAGGAGTCTTCAATGGACCTTACCCCATTGGCATTGACCCAGTGAGTACTCCGTCTCTGTGACAACAAGCTGAAATCCCCTTACAATAAAGATGGATAGTGAGCTGCTAAAAAGTGTTATTTTGATAAATGTAATATGTGACATTTCTATTATCCTGATTTCATTGTCTTATAACTGTTTGACTGTGTTCTTCAGATCTGGAACATCGCCACCAACAAGCTGACCTTCCTCAACTCCTTCAAGATGAAGATGTCAGTGATCCTGGGGGTCATCCACATGCTGTTTGGCGTGTCTCTCAGTCTCTTCAACCACCTGTGAGTCATGCTTAGAAGCTACAGTCCTTGTATATAGAGCACTGTCTATGAATTTGAAAGGGTTTATATTTCCCCATCCTTATCCCTCTGCTGTCTACCAAAACAAGTGGTGGGGTGCTTTTTTATTTTTGAGGAACCATGACAGTTTGTTTCCTGTCTACATGACTATTTTTATCTGATGGTGAACATGTCTTGTTGTTTTCTGAAGGTATTTCAAGAAACCCCTGAACATCTACCTGGGCTTCATCCCAGAGATTGTGTTCATGGCCAGTCTGTTTGGCTACCTGGTCATCTTGGTCTTCTATAAGTGGTTGGCCTACGACGCTCACACCTCCAGAAATGCTCCCAGTCTTCTCATCGCCTTCATCAACATGTTCCTGTTCAACTATAACGACCCCACCAACCAACCCCTCTACAGAGGACAGGTGATCATTCCATCCATCCTTTCATCTGTCAATCTGTCCTTTTTTTAAAAAAAATTGAGCGAGCCATTTTATGGTGGGATAATGTGTGACGCCCCATACGCGTCTAACATCCCTCGTTCTCTCGTCCTTCCCCTCTACAGATGGTTATTCAGACGCTGCTGGTGTTGATAGCCCTGGCATGTGTTCCCTGTATGTTGATAGTGAAAACCCTGGTTCTGCGGCGACAGTACCTCTGGAAGAAGAACTTGGTACTGTAGTAACCTCTTCCCTCCCACACACACTTGTTCCATTGGGATCTGGAGTGTAGAGTTTGTGACCCCAGCAATAACCCCTGTCGTCCTCTTGTCTGTTCCTCCAGGGCACCCAGAACTTTGGAGGGATCCGGGTGGGAAACGGCCCCACGGAGGACCAGGCTGAGATCATCCAGCATGACCAGCTCTCCCAGCACTCGGAGAACGACGAGCATGAGGTGAGAAACCAGGATGCCCCCTAGCCTCCACTCTGTTGGCCTAGCACATATGAAGTATGTGACCAGAGTAGTCTATTATAATGTTGGCCAAATAGCGGACTCCATTAGATACTGCTGTAGGCAATATGATCCAGACCGAGCCCAGATGGAATAACCTTGAGTAATAAAGTCATCAGCCACATATAGAAACCCAACCCATTTACTTTACTTTACCAGAGCTCTCATATTCCCTGCTTCACCAACAGCAGCATAGAATATGTATTCATTATAGAAGTGGCATCTGGCAGGAGCAAATGAAACGGACCACAAAGCTAATCCAGCACCTCTTATTACTCAACATGTGCGTTATTGTAATACCTACAAAAATGTAGTTTAATTTTTAGACAGTAAACAGTCACACTGAATCAAGTCTGTGGGATTGTTCTGTGTTCTCTCCCTCACCATTTCAGGAGTTTCTGATAAACAAATGAAACGATACAACAGGCTCCTGTGAACCTCAAACCAGACAAGCTGTCAGTTTTGTTTCTGTAGCTTTCAGGAAGCATTTATGGCTGTTTACAGACAGTTTGCTATTTTATGGTTCCAGGACCCAGGATTTATAGAGCAGCTTTCAAAGCGCCTCACGCAGATTCCTTTATTTGATTGGAGGTTACTTTATTTAGCAATGTTAGTCTACAGTCCATGCCACTATAAACTCTAAGGTTTTGGACTAGAAGCGATCTCTATGTGATTCAGTGGACGGGGCTGTGCTGGAACAAATCTTTTAATTCTAATATGTTGTATTCATTTCCAAGATGTTTTAGAGCCATGTTACATCGCATGTTGATAATGTGAGCTCTGGCTCATTAACAAAAGGCTGAATGAATTGCAGTGGTTGCATGTATCACCATGCAATCCGTTTCAAGCCATTTATTAATTGCATAGTATATTTCCAGTTCACTGACCAGACAGCGTTTGTGTTTAGAGTTGTGCAGCTCCTCCCTCTGGCCAGCAGGTGTTCAGGCAGGCAGGGTGCTAAGTAACTATCACAGTAAATATAGCATTTCTGTTTGAACATGGAGGAACTCATTTTAACAGGCCACCTTTACTGAATTCCTGCCTATAAACTGCTCGGGTCATCTGGTCATGTATCCAAATTACGCTAACCGTGTTAATCCTAAACGACAGAGCTTAATTCATTCATTTGTGTTAAATTGGGAAATACCGTCTTTGGTCTGCGATATGGTAAATGGCTAAAGGCTAAAGCTTTAGTTAGCTTTTTTTCTAACCAGCCTTCCTGAATGGCTGAGCAGGGTGTAACCCAAACAGCCCAGTCCCACCTGCTGTCACTGTCAGAAGTGGGTCACCAACCCCATTGGTCATTACATTCCCCATCACTGTCTCCCCTAGCAACCTCAGAAACACACACAACAACAATATGCCAAAGACCCAAGGCCTATAGATATATCTGGAAATGTCACAGTAGAATGTTGTCACAAAATACTTAGCATGCACAAATGCATGCTTTTGGAGGAATTGCTATGCACCACCTAGATACCAGTGCCATAATGTTTTTATGCAGCCCCTTAAGAAACTTTGTCAGTAGTTTTGATCCAGTGCCTGTGACGACTGCAACACCTAATCACATTGTGTATATTATACATCTTCCTATGTTTAATGTCATTGTTTTCTCTTGTTTCTCTCATCACTGTGTTCTGTTGTCCTGTCACTAACAAACCTAACTCGTTGTCAATCGCTTTCAAGGCCCCCGAGGAGGAAGTGGTAAGCCAAGCACTCACCCCCCCCCCAATCCCCTTACCCAAAGCGCATGTCTTGCTAGTCTCTCTATGCCTCTGCTTGTGTGTGATAGTGTGTATCTCTGTCCTACATGTGTGTTCTGTCCCCTGAGGCTGTTGACTGTGTGTTTGGTCTGAGTTTTTGCTGTCTCTGGGTGTTCAAGGGATTCTTCTAACGCGCAGCCGCACACTTGGCCACACCCTTGGCCACACCCTTAGGCTAGTAGTGCTTCCTGTCTGCCCCGATCATGAGGTGGTACTACCATTACCAGCATGGCATATCCTGCACAGCTCCTCATTTGTCTGGTTCATGGGTCGTAAGGAAGGAGCTTCTTGGGAGACCTCTGCTACAGAGGTCTGACTAGTGGGTCAGGCTGCTGTTTCTGGAGCTGTTTTAATCTGGTGAATGTCTTCCTCAATGTGGTACCGTTTAGCCATGAACTTTACTGTCGTTAGAGATTGCCCCGGACCTCATTTGGACCGGTCTCCCGGTCCCTGTACTGTTGTGTCCTTGTCACCTAGAGGTTCATACTGGGTGTGTGTTCTCTCTCCCTCCCTCCTCCAGTTTAACTTTGGGGACGTGGCTGTGCACCAGGCCATCCACACCATAGAATACTGTCTGGGCTGCATCTCTAACACAGCTTCCTACCTACGCCTATGGGCCCTCAGCCTGGCACACGCACGTGAGTACATAAATCTCTCTCTCTCTCTCTCGTTCTCTCTCGCTGCGTCTCACTCTACCCTTTTTGGTTTCTCTTTGAAAGGGTACAGAAAAACAGTTGATTTCCTTCTCTTCATCTGTGATCCAACAGAGCTGTCAGAGGTTCTGTGGACCATGGTGATGCACCTTGGCCTGTCCTCCAGGAGCTTTGGGGGTTTCGTTGTCCTGTCCATCATCTTCGGGGCCTTCGCCGTCCTCACTGTCTGCATCCTGCTCATCATGGAGGGCCTGTCTGCCTTCCTGCACGCACTGCGTCTGCATTGGTGAGAGACGCACTGATCTCTTGCACATAGACAACATGTTTGTTCAGTCTGAGGAGTCTCAAACTAAGGTCTCGAGAACCTTCCCTGCACTTAACAGCTACTGTAAGCTGTGGAGGGCTCCATCTTCTGCTAGTCTGGAGTCCTCATTGACTTGGGTCAAATCACATTTTATTGATCACATATACATGGTTAGCAGATGTTATTGTGAGTGTAGTGAAATGATTCTGCTTCTAGATCTGACAGTCCAGCAGTATCTAACAGGTATTATCTAACGATTCCACAACAACTACCTAATACACACAATCTAGTAAAGGAATGGGATGAAAATATATGGATGATCAGTGACAGAGCGGCTAAGATGCAGTAGATAGAATAGTGTAGTATACAGTATATACAGTGCCTTGCGAAAGTATTCGGCCCCCTTGAACTTTGCGACCTTTTGCCACATTTCAGGCTTCAAACATAAAGATATAAAACTGTATTTTTTTGTGAAGAATCAACAACAAGTGGGACACAATCATGAAGTGGAACGACATTTATTGGATATTTCAAACTTTTTTAACAAATCAAAAACTGAAAAATTGGGCGTGCAAAATTATTCAGCCCCCTTAAGTTAATACTTTGTAGCGCCACCTTTTGCTGCGATTACAGCTGTAAGTCGCTTGGGGTATGTCTCTATCAGTTTTGCACATCGAGAGACTGACATTTTTTCCCATTCCTCCTTGCAAAACAGCTCGAGCTCAGGGAGGTTGGATGGAGAGCATTTGTGAACAGCAGTTTTCAGTTCTTTCCACGGATTCTCGATTGGATTCAGGTCTGGACTTTGACTTGGCCATTCTAACACCTGGATATGTTTATTTTTGAACCATTCCATTGTAGATTTTGCTTTATGTTTTGGATCATTGTCTTGTTGGAAGACAAATCTCCGTCCCAGTCTCAGGTCTTTTGCAGACTCCATCAGGTTTTCTTCCAGAATGGTCCTGTATTTGGCTCCATCCATCTTCCCATCAATTTTAACCATCTTCCCTGTCCCTGCTGGAGAACAGGCCCAAACCATGATGCTGCCACCACCATGTTTGACAGTGGGGATGGTGTGTTCAGCTGTGTTGCTTTTACGCCAAACATAACGTTTTGCATTGTTGCCAAAAAGTTCAATTTTGGTTTCATCTGACCAGAGCACCTTCTTCCACATGTTTGGTGTGTCTCCCAGGTGGCTTGTGGCAAACTTTAAACGACACTTTTTATGGATATCTTTAAGAAATGGCTTTCTTCTTGCCACTCTTCCATAAAGGCCAGATTTGTGCAATATACGACTGATTGTTGTCCTATGGACAGAGTCTCCCACCTCAGCTGTAGATCTCTGCAGTTCATCCAGAGTGATCATGGGCCTCTTGGCTGCATCTCTGATCAGTCTTCTCCTTGTATGAGCTGAAAGTTTAGAGGGACGGCCAGGTCTTGGTAGATTTGCAGTGGTCTGATACTCCTTCCATTTCAATATTATCGCTTGCAGTGCTCCTTGGGATGTTTAAAGCTTGGGAAATATTTTTGTATCCAAATCCGGCTTTAAACTTCTTCACAACAGTATCTCGGAACGGCCTGGTGTGTTCCTTGTTCTTCATGATGCTCTCTGCGCTTTTAACGGACCTCTGAGACTATCACAGTGCAGGTGCATTTATACGGAGACTTGATCACACAGGTGGATTGTATTTATCATCATTAGTCATTTAGGTCAACATTGGATCATTCAGAGATCCTCACTGAACTTCTGGATAGTTTTCTGCACTGAAAGTAAAGGGGCTGAATAATTTTGCACGCCCAATTTTTCAGGTTTTGATTTGTTAAAAAAGTTTGAAATATCCAATAAATGTCGTTCCACTTCATGATTGTGTCCCACTTGTTGTTGATTCTTCACAAAAAAATACAGTTTTATATCTTTATGTTTGAAGCCTGAAATGTGGCAAAAGGTCGCAAAGTTCAAGGGGGCCGAATACTTTCGCAAGGCACTGTACATATGAGATGTAATGCGATATATGTAAACGTTCTTAGTGCATTATTAAATTGACTAGGGCTCCAGTTATTAAAGTGGCCAATGATATCAAGTCTGTAGGTAGGCAGCTGTCTCTCTGTGCTAGTGGTGGCTGTTTAACAATCTGATGCCCTTGAGATAGAAGCTGTTTTTCAGTCTCTCGGGCCCAGCTTTGATGCACCTGTACTGATCTGTCCTTCTGGATGGTAGCGGTGTGAACAGTCGTTGTCCTTGATGATCTTTATTGCCTTCCTGTGACATCGGGTGCTGTTGGTGTCCTGGTGGGAAGGTAGGTTGGCCCCGGTGACGCATTGTGCAGACCGCACCACCCTCTGGAGAGCCCTGCGGTTGTGGGCGGTGCAGTTGCCGTACCAGGCAGTGATAAAGCCCGACAGGATGCTCTCTAAAAAAAAGTTGGTGAGGCTTTTCGGTGACAAACCACTTTTTTTCCCCCAGCCTCCTGAGGTTGAAGAGGCGCTGTTGCTCCTTCTTCACCTGCATAAGAGGACCATTTCAGTTTGTCTGTGACGTGTACACCGAGGAGCTTAAAACCTTCCACCTTCTCCACTGCTGGTCCCGTTGATGTGGAAATGGGGGTGCTCCCTCTGCTGTTTCCTGAAGTCCACGATCATCTCTTTTGTTTTGCTGACATTTAGTGAGAGGTTATTTTCCTGACACCACACTCCGAAGGCCTTCACCTCCTCCCTGTAGGCTCTCGTCGTTTTTGGTTATCAAACCTACCACTGTTGTGTCGTCTGCAAACTTGAGGTGTGCCTGGCCATGCAGTCGTGTGCCTGGCCATGCAGTCGTGGGTGAACAGAGAGTACATGAGGGCTGAGAACGCACCCTTGTGGGGCCCCCGTGTTGAGGGTCAGCGAAGTGGAGATGTTGTTTTCTACCTTCACCACCTAGGGGTGGCCCGTCAGGAAGTCCAGGACCCAGTTGCACAGGGTTGACGAGTTTGGAGGGTACTATGGTGTTAAATGCTGAGCTGTAGTCAATGAACAGCATTCTTACATAGGTATTCCTCTTGTCAAGATGGGATAGGGCAGTTGGATGGCGATTGCATCGTCTGTGGACCTAATGGGGCGATAAGCAAATTGAAGTGTTTCTAGGGTGACAGTTAGGGTGGAAGAGATATGATCCTTGACTTGTATCTCAAAGCACTTCATGATGACAGAAGTGAATTGCTATGGTGTGATAGTCATTTAGTTAAGTCAACTTTGCTTTCTTGGGAACAGGAACAATGGTGGCCATCTTGAACTGGGGGACAGCAGACTGGGATAGGGAGAGATTGAATTTGTCTGTAAACACTCCAGCCAGCTAGTCTGCGCATGCTCTGAGAACGTAACTAGGGATGTCGTCTAGGCCGGCAGCCTTGTGAGGGTTCACACTTTTAAAAAAAAGTTTTACTCATGTTGGCCACGGAGAAGGAGAGCCCACAATCCTTGGTTGCGGGCCACGTCGGTGGCACTATTGTCCTCAAAGCACGCAAAGAAGTTGTTTAATTTTTTTGGAAGCAAGACGTCCACGACGGGGCTGGTTTTCTTTTTGTAATCCATGATTGTCTGTAGACCCTGTGAAGGAAGGAGCATGTCTTCAGTTGTTTCCTCCTCTGTCAGAGGGCATGGAGGTGTGGCTCAGCCTTCTAGCGCCCCCTGCTGGTGAAACTATGGTAACAAAAGTTTTAGCTCTAGTTTCTCGGGGCATCGTCTGAGCCCTCAACCGTGTGCGTCTCAATGGAAACCGGGCCTGTCTCTCTGTCCCACTGGTATTAAGCAGACCGGTGCTACTGGGAGCTGTGGTTATCCAGCTCTCACCTCCAGCTCTTTCCTGGCCAGGAATCTGGAATCTCTCTGCATCCCATAAAGCAGTGGAGGATTGTGTGTGTGTGTGTGAGATGCTTTCCATCATGGAGAAACTTCTGGTGTCTCAGAACAGCCCTGTTGAACTGGAAGGGATCATGCACTGGCACCCTCTCACAGCACTGACACAGACCCTCATCACTGTATTTACCCAGCACATTGGAATCTAATGCTCCACTCTCACTTTTTTATTTTAACTTATTTTTCTTAGTGGCCACTAACACAGTTGTAAATTTGATTTCGAACTGCCAAGGTAATGTCAGGCATCTGTCAAATGTATAGCAGTAGTAAATGTTTATCTAGCTGTGGCCAACATGCATACCCACTTGCTCCTATTTCAAAACCATTTGATCCAGCCAGAGATTCCTCCAGTAGCTGAGAGAGGAGTCATCCCTTAAACACTTCTTGGTATATTTTAGAGTCTGACATTTTAGCTTCAATCAAATACTGATTCTGTACTCCAGCTCTTTGGATTTGAAAGGATACAATGACTGTAGTTAAAGTGCAAACTGTCAGCTTTAATTTTAGGGTATTTTCATCCATATCAGGTGAAACGTTTTAGAAATTACAGCACTTTTTGTACATGGTCCCCTAAAATGGGGCGGGGGGGGGGGGGCTAAAAGTATTGGGACAAATTCACTTGTGTATTAAAGTAGTCAAACGTTTGGACCTATTCCTAGTACACAATGACTACATTAAACTTGTTGGATGCATTTGCTGTTTGTTTTGGTTGTTTCAGATTATTTTGTGCCCAATAGAAATGAATGGTTTTGTAATCAATTTTATTGTAAATAAGAATATAATGTTTCTAAACACTTCTACATTAATGTGGATGCTACCATAGTTACGGATAATTGTGAATAATGATGATGGAGAAAGTTAGACGCACAAATATCATACCCCCAAGACATGGGGGTCGATCGATTAATCAGAATGGCCGATTTAATTAGGTCCGATTTCAAGTTTGCATAACAATCGGAAATCACCTTTATTTAATCTTTAACTAGGCAAGTCAGTTAAGAACACATTCTTGTTTTCAATGACGGCCTAGGAACGGTGGGTTAACTGCCTCGTTCAGGGGCAGAACGACAGATTTTCACCTTGTCAGCTAGGGGGATCCAATCTTGCAACCTTACAGTTAACTAGTCCAACGCTATAACCACCTGCCTCTTGTTGCACTCCACAAGGAGACTGCCTGTTACGCGAATGCAGTAAGCCAAGGTAAGTTGCTAGCTAGCATTAAACTTATCTTAGAAAAACAATCATTCAATCATAATCACTAGTTAACGACACATGGTTGATGATATTACTAGTTGATCTAGTGTGTCCTGCGTTGCATATAATCTGACTGAGCATACAGTATCTGACTGAGCGGTGGTAGACAGCAGCAGGTTCGTAAACATTCATTCAAACAGCACTTAGGTGCGTTTTGCCAGCAGCTCTTCTTTGTGCGTCAAGCATTGCCCTGTTTATGACTTCAAGCCTATCAACTCCCGAGACGAGGCTGGTGTAACCGAAGTGAAATGGCTAGCTAGTTAGTGGGGTGCTCGCTAATAGCGTTTCAAACGTCACTCGCTCTGAGACTTGGGAGTAGTTGTTCCCCTTGCTCTGCATGGGTAACGCTGCTTCGAGGGTGGCTGTTGTCGTAGTGTTCCTGGTTCGAGCCCAGGTAGGAGTGAGGAGAGGGACGTAAGCTATACTGTTACTGGCAATACTAAAGTACATATAAGAACATCCAATAGTCAAAGGTTAATGAAATACAAATGCTATAGTGAGAAATAGTCCTATAATTCCTATAATAACTACAGTCTAAAACTTCTTACCTGGGAATATTGAAGACCCATGTTAAAAGGAACCACCAGCTTTCTCATGTTCTGAGCAAAGAACTGAAACGTTAGCTTTTTTACATAGCACGTATTGCACTTTTACTTTCTTCCCCAACACTTTGTTTTTGCATTATTTAAACCAAATTGAACATGTTTCATTATTTATGAGGCTAAATAGATTTTATTGATGTATTATATTAAGTTAAAATAAGTGTTAATCGGTATCGGCTTTTTTGGTCCTCCAATAATCTGTATCGGCGTTGAAAAATCATAATCGGTCGACCTCTAGTGCAGAGCCAAAACATCAAAAAATGTGTCACTATCCCAATACTATTGGAGCTCACTGTAAATCGGTTTTCAGTCTAGGGAGAAATTACGATCTCAGATTCATAGAAACACAAAGCCTATCACTTTTCTTTGCCTTAAATGTTCTGAAGGAAAGTAGTGCTAGTTGACTACGTCAAACATAATGCCGCTAAAGTTTTACCTTCTCTTGTAAGCATATTCTAGAGCCCCAGCCTACCCAGATGAACATCTACCTCCAGACATAGGGAGGAATGACGAGCATGTCTGCTTCCTCCATTGAAAGGTTATCCAGCCGTTAGTTTGCAGGGAGATTTTATAAATAGGGAGATGGAAAGAGGGTTGTGTTTCGCTTCTGAGGACCAGGTCTAGGCCTTAACGTGGGTGTGATACAAAGTGGGTTACACAGGGAGGTTGTGGAATGGAGAGCAGGGGTCATCTCACCATCATCTCCATCTGGCTTTGGCTTGATACAATCATTAAGGGCTACCTATATTGCACCTCAAAGAAACTCTAGTTTAAAGGGACTCCAGACTTACTTTCAAAAGATCTTTGTATAACTGTTGATGGTGCTAGACTAGTATATGCAGCATTGATCTTTGCATTGATTGATGGTTCTTATTGTAATATGCCTGATGTTAACTGTCACCTCTCTTGTTCTCTCTAGGGTGGAATTCCAGAATAAGTTCTACGTAGGCCAGGGCTTCAAGTTCCTCCCGTTCACCTTTGAAAGCATTCTGGAGGGAAGGTTTGAGGACTGAACACTGTCCTGACCACTGCTCCAAAAACCTCCCTGTTCCTCTTGACAGCCAATGTGATGTTGGTGTAAGGTAGACTCCACCCACCCTCGGCATTGCCACAGGAACCTGTGTGATTAACTCTGGGCTCGCTGGTCAGGATCTTGGGTAAAATAGCTCTTTCTGAAAATCTGAAGTTAATCACATCTGTATTTCATATCCTGGTGCCGTGATTGTTTTGTTTGTTCGATTAAATTATTTAATGTGTTTTTTTGTTGTGAAACCTGTCCAATGATGTGTTTGAACCTCCCTATGAAAATTGCACTTCTGATCATTGTAAACGAGGACTAGCTTTCCGGTAGTCTAAAATTTAGTTATTTTACAGATTGTCATTGATACAGTAGATGTCCATGGAAAATGAGAGAAAATGGCACCAGGCTCTAATCCAGTAAAGGCTGGAGGTCTTTAAGTGTTTTTTTATGTCCCTTGTCCTTACCAACATCTCCTTCTCACGTCGCTGCTCATATTAATACACAATGTTCACCCACACATTCTCTGCAGCACATAAAATCAGACATACCTCTACTGTAAAAAAGTCTAAAGGGATTGCGTTTTACCACACAATGACTCATGCTAGCAGTTTCTTTATGCGACGCAGTGAATTTAATCTCTTAAGTATCAGAGGTAGATCTTGACGCGTCCTATAATTTTCTGCCGTTTTGACCTGATGTGTTCTATACTGACTGCGCTGTTTTGGACTACATATCTGTGATGTGCAGTGAACTATGGGTAACCTGTCTGTCACGTGTCATATTAGTGTGGAGTATTTCAGAAGTGTAGAAAGTAGCTGGATTTTCTGTGATAATCCGTGACTATGAGATTATTGGTCATTGTGTGTTGATTCGTTTTTTTGTTCCACACCTGTCTAATTAAGTGTTTACACCGTGAGTGTAGGACCGTATGAGGGGAGAGGGAAGGACAAACCACACAACAGGAATATGTAAAGGGGATCTGTGTATTGACATCAACTAAATCTGTATATGATGGTGGTTGCATTGAGAATCTGTCTATGTGTTTGTCATTAAACAGGAAAGAGCTGGTTAAACAAACACATTTTACAATTCTTCTGGCTGGGATTGGTGGAGGGTCATATGTTTCAAGTGAGCAGTTAACAGATCAAGTAAATTAGTGTTGGGTTTTGAGTGTTTAAGGGTGTAAGATGCTGTTTAGTGGATAATTCATTGAATGCTAGCACCACACTTACATTCAATTCCAACACTTTTTTGGGGGGTAGTATGGCAAATGGTTAATGCATTATGCATGCTTTTAATATACAGTCACAAACGTCAAGGCCAAAGTTTCAGTTTTAGCACAGGCTATATGAATACAGGGATGACAACAACCAAGCCAAGGGCACTTTCTGGTGGTTACTGAGTGTAGTGCAGGTATGGTTTTCAGCATCCGTGTCTAGTTTCTCAGCAGTCCCCATGAGGGAGCTGTTGCACTGGAGTTATCATTGATCAGGCAGCCAAACACATTCTCACTGTAAAAGCTTATTCCCTTGAATCATTCAAGTAAGGTAAATGTTATTTAGTAGACAGTGCTCTGTTCTTCAAAACTAGCTGTCAACGGAAGGAAACTTCATTTTCACCGTAAGGGAACTTTTCCTTGGCTGTCCTACCAGAATCCGATATGTGTAAAAAGGTCTTAACATCAGCTAAAACGTCTCCGTGACACATCAATTATCTGAATGACCTGCTCTACATGTGTACTGGAATGTGATATCTTAAAGCTCCGTGCTAACCAAAGGAAATGAGTCCAGAAACGGCTGGGCACTTACTGTAGCACATCAAGGTACTCATCCGCTCTCACATAATAGGTATTTTGTTATAGTAAACCGCTTTTCAGTGCATAATGGATTGACCTGATTAAGATTTATAATGGCAGGGGATTGTGTTATATTATTTCTCCAAAAATCTTAAGTGCACACTAGATATTTCTCCTGTTGCACAGCTAGCTCAGAGTCACATTGACCCTCTTTATCCTGTGGAAGACAGCTTGAAAATAGAAGCCCCCCCCCCCCCCCCAATCCCATAATTAAACCTGACCTGGTTTATCTCAAGGAATAACAAGGACAAGGGAAGACATGTCGAGGGGCTCCTCAGTTGAACTATATCTATGGGGTCTCTGTCTACATGGAGTGGCCCTGAGGCTAGTGTGGTTCTGATCCATGTGTTACTGTAAAGGGCCCTTTTAAACAGTAGTACTCAGACAAGAGGGAACACCATGTTCTTCCCCTGACAATATTTGTTTTCTAGGGCCCTCGACACAAGGCCCCCCCATCTGTCATAACAGCACAAAGTAATAATAGTTGTTTATTTAGTGTACTTTTTTTTTTTACAACTTTTATTTCCCAGCGTGTCATGGATAAGCAGCAGTAAGAGCTGGCTTGCGTAAGAGGCCTAGAATCCCCACTGTGTTTACATCACCAGCCCCCCCCCGCCCCCCGTTGGTCATGTTTCTAAGGATGAGTTTATTTTTCTCCTTTACCAAATTAAAATATACAGTGTTCTTTAACTGACCACAAATAATCTCCTTTGGAATGTTATTTTTCTAGTATGGTTACAAGAGATTTCTCCTGGGTCAAAATATGCTTTTACAGCTGTTGTAATTGTACTGGCTCTGATTCTCAAATCTCTTCACATCCAATGATCCAGGTACAGTAAAATATAGGGACTTACAGGCTCAAGATGTGATAATCAATTAGGTACAAATATGTGCACAGTCACAGCTCTGTGGTAGGTATCACCCCCCCATTTCAAAGCCCAGTATTTTGTTGAATAACAGTATTTGCACAGTCTATTTTTAGACACTTGTGTGTACTGTACACTGCCTGTGTGTGTGTGGCCTGTGTGTACAGTACACAGGTCTATAGGGACGGCAGTGTACTCCAGCATGGAATTGGAACATTGTGTACCTTGCTAAACTCATTAGCCTGATTCTAACACCCCTTTAACATCCTCTTGACAGGCTTACGGAGCTTTTTGTTTTTGTTTACCACAATCTGTGACTCGGTATTCGATTGATCATATGCTTTTCTTTAGGTCGGCACTTTTTCTTCCCTCCCACAATTGGGGCCAATGAACCTTGGATGTGACAACCCCAGTGCTCAGCCAACCACAAGGTTCTTAGAGGTGGAAAAACTGGCGGCACACATCCAATCATTTCTAGCCCCAGTTATTGTTTAGTTATTCCAATGTGCATCTGCTTCTACTGTCTGAGTTGCAGGCACATTGAAATGATGGAGAAATCATATTCTAGCTTTAATCCAAGGCACCACTATAAACCACAGGCATTACTCAGTAACGGGAGTAAAATGATCTGTGAATTACAGGATTACTAATGACCCCGACTGTGGAACATGGCCTAACCATAGCATGTTACCCATTTTGACCAGGATGACTGACCCAGTCTCAGAAGATGTATCTTTCAAGTAAAATATCTGACTTAAAAACAGAAATCAACTTTGATTGAAGAAATCAAGTCTCTCCTGTTTGTTTGCCATTGAATAACAGAGGAGGAAAGACGAGACAATTTGTCCTGGGAGTTGTAGGACTTGTTACCTCTTGACATTCCTCTGAAGGCCCCTCTCTTTCCCCACAGCAGTAGCCACCTCTTAAACTTAAATAATGTACCATCTGTCAGTTTATCCTGAGACGGGTTAAAGAAAAAACTCCTTAAACTTAAATTGGCACAGCTGACGGATGGTGTAAGAATGTAGAGTCGGAGAGACAGGTGAGATAATATAGGAGAGCGTTAGACACGTGAGTGACTGGTACATTAGGTATGTTAAACGCCCAGGTGAGGCCGGGACAGAGAAACCCACTATTCTGAGGGCTAGGGCTTTTCCTCGCGATAGTGTTATTACTGCTAAGAGCTCTGATAACATTGTTACAGAAACACTTTTCCACGACCTGTCTGGCCTCGCCATTGTTATCAGCTGGGTTTTTTTGTGCACAACGATTTGGCCGATTTACATCAGGAAGTTTCTCACAATATGAACATCTGACTCTAATGACGGCATTACACACGCATGCACAAACACACCTCTGTGGGAGTGAGTTACATAACAACAGAGAGGGAAGGAGGAGGAGTGGAGGAAGAAGAAGCTGCAGACACACAAATGAAACGATGAACAGCCTTTCTTCTCGTTGGAGTGTCCGGTGCTCCCCCGGGCAACCTTGAACGTATTCCTAGAGGGTTCCAACAAGTTCTTCCGTGGTATCCTGATAAATCAGCTGGTCCTAAACTGTAAGAACACAGGTTTATTGGTTTCCCTGCCTCCTCATCAACACACCCGCCGGAACAGAACCAGTAATACCAGCTGCCATGGCCATCATATCATCACGCAGCACAACATTGTCACCCTTCTCCTTTACGCACACACAAAATTACAGTCATGTCACCAAACCAGAACCAAAAACAGCTAATGCCAGCCACCAGCTGAAACCATCATGGTAAATAGACGGATCCTCAACTCACATGGGCACACCGAGTGGCAGTTATGTCACGTCACTGACGAATCGCAAGTCATAGCTTGCAATTAAATCCAGGAAGCCAGAGTTTTATTGTTCCCTTCCTCTGACAACTACAAGCGTGGCAGAGTAGAAGAAGTCACAGGGTAGAGAGGTATTGAGAAAGGCCGGGAGAGGAGGGAAAGACCAACAGTATCAGCCTATAGCAGCTAGAGAGCGTGTTGTGTACTTGACTGTTCCCCGACCCCAGAACCCCAGAGCTGAAGTGAACAGTGTACATGCGATTGGGATGGAAATGACTAAGAGCTCTGAATGATCCAGACCACCAGATTCAGTTCTGTTCCCCCCTCACTCTGAAACACTGGACTCCCTTACACGCTAGTAGAGTCACAGTGAGCCCACAGAGTTCACTGTGGGTGTGTGCGTGCATGCGTGCGTGCATGCGTGCGCCCAAACAACTATTTGGCAGTATTTTTATTGCTGTCAGTGAGCTTACCCACCACACAGAAAATGAACCCTATAAGGACTGGCTTAGCTGTGCCTCTTGTTTTGATTGTGGCCTTTTCAAAGGTATTGAGTTGAAGTTGAGAAGATCCCCCTGAGTTGAGTATCACCAAGTTCAATAATATCATTTCTGCCAATGCTGCCTGCCTCTTCCATGTTGTGGCAGGATGCAGTTGCCACAGACTGAGAAGAAACAGACATCAGCCATCTGGCCTAGCAACTTTTTGTTTAAAATGCTTTTGTGTTCTTAAGATTTTTTTTCCAGGGAAAGAATAAATAGCTGTGCTTAACCAAAGGCATTCAATGTCTTGGCTGAGAATGCCTCGCCATGAGAAACATATTACCCGTGGTTAGGATAGGCTTTGTGCTCTCTGAACATTTTCTTTTTCTCTCTTCAAAGCGTGACTTAACTTGTGAAAGCAATTTTCTCTTTATTTTGTCTTAGTTGATATCTACAGAGGACGCAAGCAGAACGTCACTACACAGTAGAGGAACAGTATTTGCATGTGCCATGGTTGGTCTTGTTATCAATAGGAAACACTACTGGCCATGACACGCAAAGACATGAACCTCTGGGTCTTTTCTCAGTGAGTCTTCTCTCAGTCTCCTGTGAACTGCACTTGATGACATGAGATACTTGAGGTCAATGCTGGAATGTAACACAACAAGTAAACTAATTGGAGAGGGCCAGACAAACAGGCACATACCAGATGAATTGGTATGTCAATGAACTGTCAATGTTGTAGGCTACACTTGAGCTACTAGAGGGCAACTAGAGTTATTTGCTGGAACACAGTTGGATCATTTGTCGGCCTGGGGAATGGAATGCCCTGTGATGTGACGAGGGGTTGATAGATTGACAGGCTTGTTCACTGGGATCTAATTGCTGTACCATTAACAATGCCTTAATAATTGTTCACATACAAAGCTTGTCAAACTGATACAAGTTCTGATATTTAAAAGGTGAGCAGGTCCTGAGAGAGAAGAGCGTAAAGGGGGTGGGGTGGAGAGAGGGAGTATCCTAAGGCAGCCGAGCCTCCTAACCCCTCCAAGGCCCTGAGCAGGGATTGTTTTGTGATCCCCCTCCTCTTGACTATTCTGACATCAACATGATCACACCGTAATGAAACTTTAATCAGGAACATAAGAATCAAATCATTTCCCCATTATGTAAGGTGTGAGGGAGCAGCTTCTAGGAAAGCTGAAAGACTGACAGAGATCTAGAGATGGAAGAGAACGGGGTGAATGAAAGATGAAAGAGCACCAGAGAAACATGACGGATAAAGACAAACAAAAAAAGAGAAAAGTCAGAGAAAAAAATAAGGAAGTAGGCAGGGGTATGAAAGAAAAGAGTCGGGGCCATTTTATTCCCATGGTGTCAACTGCTAAATGTCCTTAAGTATTGAAATAGAGCATGGTAAGGACATGTTGGCTTGGTCTTTCATATGAACAGCCTTCACACTAATCTCATAAGGAAGATCTCTCGAGACGTCATATCGATATGATCTTATGGAACAAAGTCCAACATTCTATCTGCATAGTATTTGCTCTTTGCTCAAGCAATTCAAATGAACACCGGTCCAGTGGTCCATATCCCTAATTCCAACCTGTTGTCAAACATGGTCAATCTTGGTTTTGTAACTGGTGATGTTGAGTTCAGTCAATGGTGTCTATATGGGAAGACAAAAGATTCCTCCTCTTCCCCACGTTCTGCTTTTCTGATTCCCTGTTACATGTTCAACTCAGGGATCAAGGTTGTGACAACTTCTGCTCTTTTAGGATGCTTGGTTACCAGGGAACAAAAAGCTCGCTGGCTGCTTTTAGCAGGAACGATTTAAGAATTCAGACGTCTGACATTTTGCGAACGGAACGGCCACATTTGGTTTTGTACATCAGCAAAACAGTTCACCCAGAGTACGACTAACATCATGGCTGGAGATGTGAAGAGGAAGGGCAACGGAGAGGAGTTAGATGCTGTAACAGATCATTGAATCAATTTATGTCCTGCTATGGTGGAAAAAAGATGGCCAGGACTGATAAACTAAAGGAAAACCTCTATGCCAAAGCCTTTGCATCTGCTTCTCCTCCAGAGCAGGTTATCTTAGCGTCTATGGAAGCTTGACTTTATTATTTTCATCTATATTGGTCCAGTGGTTTTGAGCTGTAGTTCTCCCGTGAAGCCGTTGGTCTTGATATAACTACACCTGAATTAATTTTTAAAATCCTCACAACGGCTGTCTTCCAGATATCAGGACACAATGTTCCCGCAATTGTGTGAAACCCAGCAACACAGGCTGTGACTATTACCTCTGTCATGGTTTGCATAATGTGTGCGTGCGAGGGTGTGAATGTGTGTATGGGGTTGGTAGGTGTGAAAAAAATAGCAATGGTGTAAAACAGAGCCACTCCTGCTGAGAAAACAAAGGCTATATTAACACGGGTGAATAAAGTGAGAGGGAAAGTTACTAACATTTGCATTCCAAAGGTCTGAGGAGCAGGATATAAGGGAAACGGTCACTCCAGGCAGGGCCCGTCTCTCCGTCTGTCCAGAGCTCAACACGGCCTGCGTGGAGCTAGCTGGACTTGGTGACAACCCTCAGCGGAAGAGCACATTAAAGCAAGAATCCAGAATGTTGGCATGCAGGGACATTGTCTCCCTTGTTTACTTGCAGCAGGTTAAACAGTGTGTGTGTGTGTGTGTACACACGTGAAGAAAGCGTTGCAGCATGTCCCTTTAAGTGACACTGGTATTTCCTGTGAAGAATAGCTAGATATTTCTGGAAACCCATCAGTTCTTCTTGCTACATTTAACTTGTTTTCCCAAAAAGACCAAAAACAGGAAAGACAGACACTTGGGAAATGGTCTTCAGTATAAACTAAAGATACTGTAGTTGGAGGAATGTTTTTCAATTGGAGAGACTTGATATTCAGCACACAGGAGGAGAATAAGGTTAAAATGGGTCTCAATGGTTCCCCGGTCCTTTGTACAAGGAAATGCATTCTGACCAGACTTAAGCTTTGTGGTTGAGGGAACAAGACAGTGTTGGTTGTTCCATGCCTAAACAGAGCACACAATGAAGTCAATTCATCAAGATGAATAGTTTAATACAAAATGTACATTTATTGTTCTTCGATAAATTTTTGCAAGGCATGCCATCAACATTTATTAATTTCAATGTAACGTCCACCTGGACACAAGTGCAAACCTGCCTGAAATTCATGAGCAGTAACCAGGAATGAAAAAGTCACAAGTACAGAGTCGAGATAAAAAAAAAAGAAAAGAAAAAAAAGAGTTATACAATAATTATTAAAATGTTCATACATTATGATCTTAAAATATTTTACAGATTATTCTTACACTAACAATACACACTTCAGTCATTTTTGAGAAGTCCTCAAGAGTAATTTCTCTTCACTCTCAAACACCACATATCCAAAATGAGCTTTCTTCAAAGCCTTTCAATTGGTTGCAATTCATTGAACTGTCATTAAACGCCACAATTCAAAATTATGACATTATTGAATCCTAGTCACTTCCTTTCAAAAAGACATCTGTTCACAAAGCCTGAAGGGAAATATATTGTGACATATCCAATATGGCAAACTGATATTTCAAACATGAGTACATGGAAATTGTGCAACAATAGCAACAACAAAAATCTTACAAGAATAAACAGAAACATCAACACAGCAGGTGAACTATATGGCACTTGGTGGAAACAGGTGATGCAAATATATGAACAACAGATGGTGGGAAGTGGCCATGTACATTTGTGTCTTAATTAATCATTCAACTAAACTGTGCTTTTTGAGCCATTTCATCAAGACTTTGGTTAATACTTTGATCATTTGTGTAGTTCATTTTTAAAATAAAAAGTGCTTTAAATTGACATCAAGATTGTCCTTACACTAAACAAAGGATGTGATTTAATTAGATGTGGTGATTGAGATGGCTTTCTATGTTTGGAGGCCTGAAGTGGTCATATGAACACAAACAAAATCAGAGAAGACGATTTAACCCTTCTGACTGGTTTCTGTGAGGGCACTCCCCTAACACAGTCAGTCAGTTTTCCTTTGATGCCTAGGCAGCATCTCATCTAGGGACATCTGTCTAACCACATTGGCATCCTTCATAATCAACATCATGAAAGGCATATAAGGTTCAGACCTCAACAAAAAGCAAAGTGGTTCCAACTTCCTGTTGGCCAACGTCATTTCCTCTCAGCAGTTACATCCTCACAAAGGAGAGGCGAAGTCCTGGTTCAAAGGTCGGTGAGGGAGTGGAACATGAAGGGCAGCCAAGGTGAGAGCCAACAAGGGATCAACCCAGCCTGGGACAAAGCAGGACTTCCTTCACTGAGAGTGCAGACCAGACCAAGTGATGGATGAAGTCAGTCCCACTGTTCTAGTCTTCATAGCCGAGCACAAAGAACTGGCCCACTCCTTCCATTCACAGCACTCATACAGTTACAGTACCCTCGCTACACATGCATTAAAGTGTGTCAGTGTGGCTCATTACCAGACGCCACGCATCAGCACACTATCAGCACAGGGTAACATGCATCAAACACGCATGGATTTACTGCACACGGTCAGCTGAGCTCAGACAGATTTCACATCCATCGCAGCAGTAGCAGCAGCACACATACAGAGTCAAACAGAGCTGGAGGCCCTGCATCGGACCAGACCAGGTCTCACTGGCTTCCAGACAGTGTCCATTCTGTGACAGCAGTCCAGTCAGTCACTACACACAGTGTCTAGTGGAGCCCTTCCTCAGCAGATGAGCTCCTGTTGGATCTCTGGCAGTGCGGGGAAGGGCTCAGAAGTGAAGGAAAAGGCATTGCGGCCCGTCTTCAGGTCTACCTGACCGGGGCATATCAGGTACGAACCCATGCCCTCCAGCTCTGGGGAGGGTGCCGGGCTCTCAGGCTCAGACTCTGATTGGCTGGTCTCAGGCTCGTCCAATGAGGGTAGAGAGCTGGCGTGGAGCTGGGTGTAGAGGGAAGCTGGTCCAGTCAGCCAGGGGTGGTTAAGGCACTCCGCTGCAGTGGCTCTCTTCCTGTGGACACACAGACAGAGGATGCGTGTCAGATCTCAAATCAATCATCAATGTCTAGGCAGCAAGGACTTTAAAGCTTCTGTTCATCAGTTTTGAAAGTAAAACTGAAATAGCTAATTTGAATATATGTAAAGGAAAGCAAATAGGTGACAAATATGCAGTTATATAACTTCCTGTCCCTCCCATTCCCTCAGACACTCTTCTTTCCCTGACAGTCTTTTTGAAAACCACCAAAGCCCACTGTTTCATCCCAGTCTTTTCCCCTTTTTGGGATTACTCAGACACACAGGAATTTTTCCACTTAAAAAAATATATAAATTATACTGCCGATAATCTGCAGCAATTAAATTATATTGAGTGAAGATTATGGCCTATCACAGCGATAGACTACTGCTGTTTGTCATTGAGACATACAGTATCTAGCCCTTCTGTGCTGGAACACTTGATCAAATAGTGACAATGGTGACACAGAATGTGTTAATAGTCGAAACGTAACAAGGACCAGTGTCCTTATATTAAATGATTAATATACGTTACCACGCATCTGGAGACTTAACGAGGATGTGTTGCAAACAGCAGTATGAATGACATCATTCACCTGTTAATCAGTGTTGAACTCACTATGGGACATGTGGGAGAACATCTGTCGGGCTGTGGCACTGAACTGATTGAGTGTTGATTCTTGACCCTATCCTGTTCCTCACCTGGGGTTTTTGAGCAGCAGGGTCTTGATGAAGTCAATGGCGAGGGAGGAGACGCCCTCGAAGGCATCCTGGGAGTAGTCCACGTTGACCTGGGAGATGTTCAGGAAGGTTTCCTGCTTGTTGTCCCCCAGGAACGGAGACTCGCCCGTCAGCATGACGTAGGTCAGGACCCCTATGGACCTGAGAGATGAGGAGGGAACGGTGTCAGACTACAAGACATGGGGAAGTATTCTTCTCAGATTTCCACTGTGGAGCTGGCTGGTGATCAATATTTTATGGCTTCTGGAAAAACCAAGATGTATTGAAGACACTAGCTGACATCTGCTTGACACTGTCTCTTTAGCTCATTCTCACCACATGTCTGTCGCTATGCTGATGGGTTCATAGTTCAGGATCTCTGGAGCTGGAATAGCATAGACAACGCCAATTAGTCCTAATAAACATTTTACAGTACTGAAGTTTAGAATTGCTTATCTATCTTCCTTATTGATATAATCTGACTGCAGAAGCCAGGAGGCAGGACTCACCCACATACTCCGGGGTGCCCAGGATCTCTCGGACTTCTGTCACACTGTCCATGCTTCTGGACAGGCCAAAGTCCACGATGCGGATATCACCCAGTGGGATGGCACTGGTCAGCAGGATGTTCTGGGGCTGAGGGGCGAGACCGAGATAGACAGATTAGACCAAATCCAAAGAGTGCGTGGTAAGTGAATTTACAGTCAGAGGTCACATACCATGCTTGATTGATAGTTAATCAGTTGAGTAGTCATTGAGCCTCAAGGCCTTCCACTAAAGAGTCTAATCTACCTCTACATGAATAAGCCAAACCCACAGAGTGTACAGCCTCAGAGATTCAATATCACTAAACCAGGTTCATCCCCTTAGCCTATTAGAGGATTCCTAGGAAAGGTGGGATGTCTTGGAGGGCCTATCACATTAGATGGCTCCTATATCATATACGATGCTTAACCTCTGGGTCATACTGGCTAGATTCCTGGCCTGGGGCCTTTGGCCAGGACATCTTGGGGGACCAAGTGGCACAGCGGTCTAAGGCACTGCATCACTAGAGCTGTCATTACACACCCAGGTTTGATCCCAGGCTGTATCACAATCTAGGATAAATGAAGGACCAAGAGAGACAGACCAGAGGCAGAGACAGCAAGCCTGTGACATTTCACCAGGAATAGACTTAACACTGTCTATCACTGAGGGAGTAGAAAAGGAAAAATGGGGAGCCAATAAAAGCTAGTCTGAGGACAGTCGGTTCAGTCCCCCTCACCCAAAAACCCTGCTCATAAACCCCCAGGATCAGAGGAGTCCATCGTCATATATAACCTGCCTGCCAAGTTCTAACATGTTCCAAAACAGTATTTTATTCATCCTTATCAACAATACAAATGTTTTTGACATCACTGGGCAGACAAAACAGACCTATAGGACTTACAGCTTTTGTTCTGCGTCTTCTGTTACACAACCCTGCAGTATTTACAAAATAAGTTTGAAAGAGAAACCAGACCCTGACAGGGTTCATATGTAAGAGCAGGAACTACAGGACAATAACTACGCAGCATTCACATACAAACAGTTGTCACTCGTTAAAAGCTAACAGAGCAACTTGGATGGGCGTCTTTATTTGCTAGAATACAGGAAGAGTTACTGCTCTGCCACATTAAGGGGTTCTCATTGCTTAAGGGGAGAAATATGGCAGTTGAGAAACAGTCGTCCATTCCAGGGGTGTCCTGTTTTTTTCACTAGTCTCACTTTGACAGCCGTAACTTGTAGTGGATTTGGTTTTGGGTTCCAAGAAGAGCTTTCTACTGACCTTCAGGTCCAAGTGGACCACATTGTTGCTGTGCAGACAGGCCACGCCGGTGAGGATCTGTCTGGCCAACCTGATCACATCCTTCTCTGTGAAGGCCTCGTCGTTCTCCGCAACACACTGGTTGAAGATCTCTCCACCGGCAGCACTGGAAAACACAGAGGCAAAGGAGGATCAAAATAGACCCATAGCGATGAGATGAACAACAAACAGTACATGTTTATCATATCTGTAGTTTTTACTGAGCATTTACACTCATGAAGTCTACACCCTTACACTGTAAATCACTGCATTTGTACAACTATCAACTCAAACATGGCGACAATGCCAATCCCACCCCTATCCCGTTATCACATACACAGTGAAGTGTTACGCAACTGGCCCTGTGGTTATTGTACTTTGGGCTTGGGAACAGGGTCCGTGCTCCACATCCACACACAAAGCATGTGACTCCTGTCTGTGGCACTCCGACGTTCCCACACGAAAATCAGAAGAAAAATGGTGCCTCCCTGACCTCAGCTTTGACTCGAGATACGAGGACCCATATCAGTCAGTGCCAGCCCCAGATAAGGCTTTCCAGAGTTACACATTCCAGATCAGTTAAGTCAAAAACAAAAAACGAAGGGGAAAGAATTTCAAATCTATCGAACTAGAAGATCCCTGTCGTATAATAAAGAGTTACCTAAGACTTGAGACAGTGACAGCACACTGAAACAATCTCATAGTTTACAGTAGTGGATTACCACCACACTGCTGTGTCGCTCCCCCAAAATTGGAAGTTTATCCAATCTGGGCACCCACTCCCAACTGCTCAGGATTAGTGGGGAGTGGGGGGGGGGGGGGGGGGGGGGGGGTTGTCCTATTTTTTGGATCCACTTAGAAAATAGAAAGGCCAATTAACAAATTAAAATGCTGACATCTCATTTTTGTTAAGGCAAATGCCTTGTTTGTCAATTCTAGTCATGCTTGTGTAACAATGGTAAGCAATGCCGTCCGGGACATGGCAGATTTATGTTGGATGTTTCTCCAAAGCAGATGAAAAGCCTGGAGAGGGGACGCTTGCCAAATAGCACAGCCATGTGTGGGGGATTTAGTCAGCACACATGCTTTTTATCTATGACCATGGCCCGGGCATAACTGTTACATAACCACACCATCTAATCCCTGGGTAGCCCCGCACTGTTGCATCCCTACCTTTACTGTCCTCAGCTGTGAAAATATGAGATTGTGTTTTTCTGGATATCCATCATTGCGCCATATAAATCCCCTTTCGCTCGGGGCTCCACACATTTAATGCTGGCTGTATCTTTTGACCCCCCCCCCCCCAAAAAAAAAGGTGTTGGTGGAAGACTACTAAAAGAAGAAAGGGGACCAAAGTCCCTACAGTACACATGTATACCAAATATGCATAGCAGTCCTAGTTGACCAGTTTTAGGATAGAGGAAATGAGAGACATCAGTGTGTTGTTGGAAGCATGGCTTTGATTTATGCTTGCTGACAACTGCATGATTTAAAATAAATACATTAAAAAAATAGATTGTGCCACTCATCATTCGTCTGTTCCATGTGCTGGGTCTCAATTTAATACAATTGACTCAAATAGGTCTAATTATCCCACCCCTTCCTTTCCCAGTTTTAACTATTTACCGAAAGGCGAAAGCAAAAATACCCTCCAAAATACTTCAATAAACTCTCATCTAGGAGGAGACAAGGCTTTTAGTACTAACAAGAGCCATCCTGTAGAAATTAAATGGACTGAGGACATACTCTCCAAGCACTATGGAAAGATCTGATACATCTCCTGCCATCATGTTTGTATGGTCTCATTTCTCCCTCTATGCCTCAGTGGATCAGTCTCCCCACTGTCAGTCAGCAGACAGACGACATGGAATGGTTTCCCATCCACTTAAGACAGAATAACTGCGCAGAGTCCCATCAAAAGAGATTCACAGTAGCCGTCACCCGCAGAACATTAGGGTTGGGCGGAGGGCGGGCAAAGAGCTACTTGAGAATGAGCTGAAGACCAACGAGCCATGACTTCCCAATGAGAGGATGTGGGACAGAGTGTGTATTTACGTATGTGCTTCACAATATTGGCTGCATTCTCACAAGCCAACTTGGTTAGTCTGGGCTTAAGATCTCCAGGAACAGGCATTTTACTCTTGCTGGCCAGCTACCAAACCTCAAAGCCTACTACTGATCACTTCTCACAGGGCCTGTGTGTTGACTGCATTGTGTCCTCAGCACAGTACATAGACTCTGGTTTCAGAGTTGTCATCATTTAGATGAGACTATGCTGTGACAACACTCATCCTCCGTTACAGGAGACTTGATGTGTCAAACCTTTACTAGAATGAAGAGAACTCAGTACAAACGGTTGTTCAAGGAGCTTTTTCCATTTAGAAAATTGCAAACACAATTGATTAGACAGCACTCATCCTCAAAAACACTTTTACTAGTTCCTAAAAAGATATCCTGAAGAACATATTGCAGTTTTAAATGAAGGCCAGTCCATGTCAGACAGTGGAGATGTGTGTCAAAGACTCGTATATAATCCATTCACTTAACCGAGGACTGCATACATTTTGAAGTGACAAAGATAAATGGCTGACATGGACTGGAGGTGAGAGTTTCAATTTGCATTACGTAAGATGTTTCAAAACCCACGCAAAAACATCAGATACAGTTACACTTGAGGATGAAAGCAGAATTAAGAGGACAGAGGGGGGAGAAGAAGAAAAAAAAAAACATCATCCTCTTTCCCAATTGCAGAGGGGCTGAAAAACTGTTCTAGAAAAAATAACCTCAGGAGTGATTCCATCAGCGCTGAAAGATCAAGCTTGAGTGAGTCAAAGTGCTACATTTTCATCAACATACCCTGTAAAGCTTTAAAGCTGCTCTCGGGTTATGATTGGCCGGGCAATCTGTGGACCCGACTGCCATTCCCAAGACTATCCGATTGCCTGTAATTGGTTAAGATTTTGAGTTCCTCTCATCTGAAGTGACCTCAGAGTTTACAGCAGTGTCATGAGTTCAAAGACTGAGGTGAAACGGCTAAGTACAGTATTCACAAAACGTGTAACTCATATTGTTTGCCAGATAAACAAATATGTAGTGACTGAGGGTTGGACCAAACCTTCGGCGTGCGTACACTGACCGTGAAAAACAAACGTCGGGTGACTTGGTTCATCTCATTTTCCCACATATAATGTAGACCTCTAGAAATGCACCTGCACAATACTGTATTTGTCAATATGACAAAAACGTAAGATGTTTGGTCTCATCCTAGAGGGTTGTTTGATCTCTGGTAACATCATGGGTTTCCTTGACAACTATTCACCACCATCAGAAGCAGGCCATGGACTGTGCCCCTAGTACAGAAAACCATTATGATTAAACCGTCAGAATGCGTTCTAAGCAGAGATGATGCAGGTTCATTTCTCATTAAAAAGTGGCATTTTCAGTTAGACTAGTCATTATGTGTGGTGCTCGCACAGACTGGGTTTAGACTTACTGATGAGGAAAAGTTTGTTTCTCGCTCCCATTTCTCATACGTTGCGTGGGGATGTGGTTGTGGCTATGTGCAGACCAATGTGTGAGTATGAGTGTGAGTGTATGCGCATGCTACTTTGTGTGTGTGTGTGTTTTCTACTTTTGGGAGCATTACTAACTGCTTCTATGTAAACCCACAGGAAATGGAACATTATTCTCTGGTTTGCAGCAAAGCTAGCCCACGCTGAGGTCAGAGAGCCCTTTCACAGGCAAAGAGTTCACAGTCATACAGGCTGCAACAGCATCTCAATGGCTGCAGATTACCAGGTTAGTAGGGGATTTCACTAGGAACCATAACCTATACTGGGATCTGGATGAACATAGGCCTAGAAGAATCTCCAAAGAATCTCCAAAACTTTCAGACAGACAAAAGACAACTGCACGAATGCACAAGGAAGCGCAAAGTTATCTGGCAGCTAGTGCAGGGCTATGGACCAGTGCCTGCCCCTGCAGGCAGGAAATAGTGGCTCTGCTTCCTCTTTCGAACTGGGGTCCAAGGCCAAGCACATACCACGACCCCCCCCCTATAGGGAACCTTTTGTTCTGCGGGAGCATTCTATGTCTAGGATGGGAATGGGTGGAGATGTCTGGTCATAAACCACCCACCAGGGTCAGGAGGGGACACAGTCTTTTGGTCTTCTAGATGAACTGGTTGGTGGGGTGTTGTCTATTTGTAATGGGGCTTGGGGATCATTACAATGCTTGTTACCATCTCTGGCTCCTAATTAGAATGAGACCAGAGTGGTCATGGAGGACACCCATGACACACACGCTAGATAGTAGTCATAGGATATAACACCAGACCAGACAGAGCCTTTCCTTCCACCCTGACCTCATTGCTTTGTTGATCAGATGGATGCAGCTCAGATGCTGACTGGTTCCCCTGTGTTTGGATGGAATGGATGCTTTGAAGCATGATGGAATAATTTGACCGATGCTAGTTTTTCCTTAAAAATGTATCACGTGACAAATACTTATTCTCAAGAATCTTCAAAATTGAGTCATTCGGTCCATCTTCGTCCGTCTGTTTATAGAAGCACTGACACAATCATAGTGAGGCAAGGTAACAAGAATCGGAGATGTGGCTATGAGCACAGCGACCAACCACAGGGGAGTTATCATTTCCTTATAAGGTTACAAGGTTCAAACAGGCCTGCGTGTGTTTGGCGTGCGTGTTCATGCAGCTGTTTTTAAAGGTGAGAAACTCTTGAGTGACACGCAGCTGCATCCTCAGCAGTAAGAGTGCAAACACAGGAAGTTGACGTGTGAGGGTTAGACTGGAGAGATGTAATCTACCATTTTTCAAGAAATTCAACGCTCTGACATTCGCGTCACTCAACATCTCATGCGGTTTTGAAACAAAGAGGACATTAAAAAAATCCCATGTTTTATATCAGCAGAATACATTTTTACTCAGGCGACCGCATCAAAACCTCTCGAAACTACACAGAAAGAGAAGAACCTGCAGAGACGGAAAGTTTTTTCGGTAAATGGCGCATAATGGGTTTTCATTTCCCTCCTCATTAGGAACCTTATCATTTCATCCCGTTTTTCCTGCCAGTGCTGCATTGTGGTGGAGCATCAACATGTACGGAGAGTTTAAAGGGTCTTCTAGATTACAATCACCAGCATTTTCTCCCATCACTGGCGACATGAGCTAAGGGTGGTGCAGAGATCCAAACACACACTCACATACTGTGCACACCACGTTTTCCCATGGTCTTTGCGTTTTGATGCATACGAGTTTACTCACCACTCGAGGATGAGGATGATCTCAGAGTTGGTCTCGTAGACCTCATGCAGCGCCACCACATAAGGGTTAGCCTTGGCTGACTCCAGAACAGCGATCTCGTTGAGGATGTCCATGCGGCAGTCCTCGCCCTTCCGACGCTTCCTCAAGAACTTGGCAGCGTGCTCCTTCCCTGTCGCCTTTTCAATGCACTTCTTCACCACAGCAAACTTTCCCCTGGGAAAATAAAAATAGTGGGGGGAAGGGATATGTTGAATAATCAGAAACACAATTAAGAGTTTCATTTACAGGAGGCTTACACGTTTGATTTGGTTGTCTTCAATGTCTTATCGGTAAATCTGATTGACTCTGGCCATGAACCTGCAGGGAGTAATCATGGGAGAGAAACGGCAATTACAGCACTGAGAGCTCCAAACAATTATGACACAACCAATAAAGCAAAAAATTAAATAAATGCAGTGCAGTGAAACAGATTAAAATAGGTAGGATGCACAGGCCACTGAAAGACCACCAAGGAAAATGAAGAGGTGGACTGAGTGGTATTACAAAACAGAGGGATACACATGGAGTTATCAACCATTGTTATGCAATATAGGACTGATGATGAGCACCAAGTGATAGGCTCCCTCATCAGTGTAGTAAGATTTCCTTCTCTCCTCTTCCTCCTCGGTGGAGGGCCTGAAGGGCAGGAGGTGGGCCCCAACTGTCACTCCTGAGTGGCTGAAAGGACAGGCAGGGGGGAGGGGGAATAAGACTAATAGCACTCTTTAAAAGTCAACATAAAGAGAGGAGTGCAACAGCTGGGCTTGTCTGTCCACAAGCCCCACCCCCAGAGAAAAGAAAAGAGGAACGTACAACCACAATTCTAGAATACCATCTGAGCATTCCATTTGCTGCTGCATACATTGATGGATACAGCAGAGGTGTTGTGGGTCAGGCTGCGGGTGTGGGCAGGAAATCCAATGTGTAGAATCACCCCACTGTGTCCAGCCTTCTACAAACACTATCCCAGGGTGATAACAGAGCCTTGTACACTTCCCATTCTTACAGCTGACAGCAGCGGGGGACAAATGGAATTCCCAAACGCCTCCACCCAGACCTTAAGCAGGACCCTACATCTCCTCGGACAGCCTCACAAAGGCCTGTGCAGGCTGACCAGCAAACATGGCAGCCCAGCAAACATGGCAGCCCCTGCACTAGGACCAGGACCACCCACTTCCCTGGGGCTGGACTCAGGGAGAAGTGGGTCCAGGAGGCCACAGCAGAGTCCTCCTAACCCCTGAAAAAAAAAAACTGAGTCCGCAACTTCACTTATCAAATCATTTGGCATCCCTGTTAGTGAATTTTGGCCTTCCCTCACTTCCCTGGTTCAACTGACAACTGTTTCTGCCATGTTACTTGACATACAACAGACACTGTTTTGGAGTCAATGTCTTTGGCCAGACAGAGCCTGGCAGTGAAAGGCAACCATTCATAAAAACTGCACAGGTAGACAATGGCATCCCTACAGTTATGCTATTAAAAGCAGTGTCTGTATGGAGAGGGAGTGTAAACCTGGTGCTGGTCATTTTCTCACATCTTACCTCAGGCTGGCTGTACTGTAAACCTAAGCCTGCTATTCCTCCTGGATATGTTAGCTGGCACAAGCCCATTCCCTGTGGGCTGTTCCTCCTTCCCCTTTCTTCACTCTCACTGGTTCCCAGCCCTAGTGAGGATTGCAAGGGCACATTGTTCCAAATCAAAAAGACCCAAACCAGTCAAAGTCAAAGCCTTTCTCCTTTAATTAGCCAATTCCCCAAGTTCAGAGCAGCTACCTCTGTGCTGGGAACTGCCGATGATATTAAAAGAAACCACAGGCGATGCTGAGGAGCAACAGGAGGCCTTTTAAGATGGTGACAACAGGTCAAAGATTGCTAAACTAGGCCATCATTACCCTGCTGTTTTAACACAGTGTCTGTAGTAACACACCAGAGACAAGAGCACAGGGGTTATAGGTGGATACAGACAAAGTTCGACATGCTTCAAATGTCTGACCCATGAGAGAATACATGACTTTCAGCCTTCTCCTTGAGCAGGAAGCTGCTCCTTAGAGACACTCAGACAGAAATCACGTCTGCCACTTGAAGTTTGTCTTTAACATTTTGTGAAAATCCCAAATCCCACAGAAAAGGCAATTATGCAGACACACCAACACCTGATTTCCAGATCTATCATTATGCAGCTTCACGTCATCATGTCTGCATGTATGTGGTGTGTCACTCCCCAAATCAACAGGGGATCATAAAAGGAAGTTTTCATTCAGTATGCATAGTGATGGCACTAATTTAACTGAGAAACTGTTTTTCCTGTGGGGTCTGTGTTTCTCGAAAGGGGAGTGACCCAGACATGAGTCACTCCCCTTTTGAGAAACACAAACGGCTGATCACCTTCAGCTACCTAACACAGTACAGGCTGGGTTCCTCTTCATAAACTCCTCTCAGACGACACAAAAACCTACACATTTTTGTTGACAACCCCTTTGCTGTCCTTCTAAATCATAGTGAAGATAGTGAAAATCTAGGCTAAGTAAATATCAGAGGACACCCATTTGACCTAGAAACAGGGATCGGTTCCAACTAATTCAAAGTCAATATCTTTCATGTCAACTCTTGTAACTTGTTCTCAAAGTAAAAACTCTTCTACGTTATCTAAATGCCTGATTTTTGTGTGAGTATATTTACAGAGGGGGGCGGGGGTCATTGAAGGGAAGCAATCAGGGGCAGATTTCAGAAGCCTTCAAAGGTGTTACTGCAGGTTTACCAGGGGCCACAATGTCTCAAACATTGTGAAGAAGAGAGAGAAGGGGGGGGGGGGGGATCCATCCCTCCTCTTCTACTGGCCATCTAAATCTTGACAAGCTGCTCTCCTGGCATCCAACACAGCTCACATTCCTGCACTTAATGGGATTTATGAGGCCAGATCAGGATGTTGTGGGGGCGAGGAGGTAATGAGAGGAGGATGAGGAGGAGAGAGAGATGGGGGCGGAAGAAGTGCCGAGAGGACGCTGGGCTCGCTCGGAGCTCAAACAGCCCCCCCCACCCCCAGGTCCTGGCTGCTGGCCCAGGATGTCCCATGGTGTCAGACAGGGAAATCTGGCTGCTACCAACTGCCAAAGTGAATGAGTCTTTATTTAGCACCCGACTGCATACTATCCAGAAAAGAGAGAAACATGTAACACCTCCCAGTCTCCCACTCCATATGAAGTTATAAAGGACGGTTGCATGGGGTATTGGTACAATATCACCTGAGACAGAAACGACGCGATGACCCAAGTCCAGATTAGTTAATAATCCTAGTCAACAGGTTAGAACTAAAACATTTTGGCCCTAGGGAAGTAGTAGCTACTGGCTACTGGCTTTTTAACAGGAGTTTAAAATCTCTGAGACCCCCCCCCCCCCCCCCCTCCCATTCAACTGCCTTGGAATGCACACATTTTAGTGTCTGGGTTCAAATGCATTGTAGGTCACACTCGCTGATCTGTGGAGAACAACAGGGGGCCGGAGCAGGGCGGAGGGAGACTGATGGTAATTGCACGTTATCCCCCACCCTGACCTCCAGGACAAAACAGGGCTGATTGGCAGGGAATTAGCCCACTGTAACAATCCCAAACAAACAGCCATGGGTGAGGCTGTAGGCATGGTCTGGATTCTGGAACAAACAGAATAATAGCAAACATCTCTTCCTGTGTTAATAGCTTGTGTTTGTGCCAGAGATTCCTTGGATGGTGGAGATATAGAGATAGGGAGCTACTGAGACCAGTGATGGTACATGTAGGTCAGAGCATATGTCATGCTAATAATACTGGGGCTGGTAAAATGCATTGCATATTCACCTTTCTACCGAGGGCCCCCACAGCAGTAACAGTTAAAGAGGGGAGAGATGGGGATATAGGGTAAAATGATTATCTCAATTCAGTTTACAGGGGACAGAATGTGGCACAATTGAAGGAGAATCAAAGAAGTCTCACAAGCCATTGATTGAGGCTAGGGATAAATTACAAATGGAGGACATTTTTTTTGTGCTAGTGTTGATACTGTATGTGTATCATGAGCATAAAAATGGTCCCGTTGTAGAATAAAGTAACATTCAACATACCATCCACCCCAAAATAAAACAGCACACAGAAAAACAAGGTTGATTTAGCATCACAATTATCATCTCAAGTCCTTACTCATGTAAAATCAGCCATGAAAAACATGTAGCCTACGTACCAAAACAAAACCAGCTCTCAGACTACAAGAGAGACATAATTATGATGCTCTTTATTGCGACTGAAAATATGCGCCTGCGTTGGTGTCATCCGAACACTCCATTTAGTATGGTATGTATTCATTTGTGGCTGTCCATCATTCATTTAGTATGATATATTACAAATTGCAATTCATTCATGTTATTTATGTTACGAATTTGCAAAAAGTTTGATATGTTACGAATTCCAATTTGCTGCTGCTAACGTTCGGTAGCTGCTAACGTTCGCTAGGGTAGGAGTTAGGGTTAAGCATCAATGGTGGAAAAGTTACTCACTTGTCATACTTGAGTAAAAGTAAAGCTACCTCAATAGAAAATGACTCAAGTAAAAGTCACGCAGTAAAATACTACTTGAGTAAGTCTTCATTTTAAATATACTTAAGTATCAAAAGGTAAAAATATACATAACTTCAAATTCCTAATATTAAGCAAACCAGATGGCACAATTACATTTTTTATTAGGGGATAGCCAGGGCACACTCCAACATAATTTACAAATGAAGCATGTGTTTAGTGAGTCCACCAGATCAGAGGCAGTAGGTATGACCTCATGATAAGAGTGTGAATTTTACAATGTTTCTGTTCTGCTAAGCATTCAAATGTAATGAGTAATTCTGTGTGTCAGGGAAAATGTATGGAGTAAAAAGTACATCATTTTCTATAAGAATGTAAAAGTAGTGAAAAATATAAATAGTAAAGTACAGATACAATCAAAAAACAGATATAGTACTTCAGTACTTTACACCACTACTTAACATGCAAAGTAGTTGCAAAGTAGCAAAAAAGTAGTAAGACGTTTCAAAGTTGCTAAAATTGTCCATGATGAGAATCCAACACGCATGCTAAATGTTCGCGTTATACACCTGGCCAACAAACCAATTGTTTTGCTATAAGTAACCATACCAAAAGTAACATACACTAAACGTAAGTATTCCGGATGTACGTTTACTATATTACGTATAGTCTATGAGACAAGGCTGGTTATACTTAAATCAAATTCCAGAAATATTAGGCCTCACACAAAGAATAAATCCCACAGATTTCCCTTACAAAAAACAAAATGCCAACTACACAAAACAATTTCATGGGCGCAGATCGAGAGTCTTCATAGCAGTGTCAGCGCCACTCATCCGGATTGGGCCGACACCGTGAAATGTTTACGTATTCCCGTTTGCACGTGCAGAGAGAAAATACAAACATTTCCCATTTGTAATATCTCACTTTAAAGACTGAACAGTGTGTTTACCCCTGCCTCCCCGTGTTTACTTCGCACTGCAGCACGCATTGACACCTATTGTAGCGCATCATTTCATGATCTGGACAGGGTACACTATTAAACATTTCAAGCGACTTACCTGCCCAATTCTCTGCCAAGCAACTCATAATTGCTCGTGAAAGGATCGGTCCTAATTCTCGTGTGAATTTTTGTCACCATCCCGTTCTTGTTCATCATTGCTTCGCAGTCCGTTTGGAGAGAGGTGATAAAATATATTTCCTTGACAGAAGTTATATTTGCTGTTCTATACGTTCAAGTTAATTTCATCACAAAAAATACAGAGGAAGATAAATTAAGAGAAAAATATGTTGTAATAGAACAGCAAACTTCTCAGCACAAAAAAATGCCCAGGTGAATTCTGTGACCCTCAGAAATAGACGTTGACTGACAAGAAATAGAAAGATTAATCATTCAAATATGAAGGAACTGGTAATACACCGCAGCTGTAATCAAGACAAGCGCGGTATGTTGGTTTGCGTGTGGATAGACAGTCCCAAAATTGAGCTCTATCTCAGGGCCAGGCTTTCTCAGTGACGCTGTGACATGAAAGCCAATGGTAATTTGACTTTGTTAAGGGGGAGGGTTAAAGTCAGTGCGCATACTACGACACGGCTGATAGACAGGCACTAGCCTTACTTGGGGTGGCATTCAACAGGTTGCCTACTCCTACTGCCTCAGTAGATGTCTTTAAAAAAATTGGACACAACTACACCTCTTATGCAGGTAATAAGTAACCAAACATTACCGCCTACTGCTTAGATTGTGCAACACACACACACACACACACATACACACACACACACACACGCACACACACACACACACACACACACACACACACACACACACACACACACACACACACACACACACACACACACACACACCTAAAAACAATAAGGGTTTGATGTAACAGAAACATGCTGTAGGCAAGTGAGCAATCAAATGTGTCAATCATTACTTTGGGCAAGATTTTACCAATTGAGGCATGCATCTCTCCCACATATACTGCAATTATGGCAGTCAGTCAGACTGCCCATGGGGCATGATGCTAGGAACTGCTCTTCTCTCCTCCTGAACATGTGTCCTTCACCCCACCACTGGGAGTGGCACATTTTATGTCAGTGTCCCTGCCCTGCTGCCTGTCATCGAGCAAGAACGTACAACATGTCCCCATCCATTGGCAAACAGATTCAGACAAAGAACAAACAAAGTAGAACTACCATGGCCTGAAATATCATGGCCCGTAACAATGTTAAAGTCCAAAATAACTTGAAAAGTAGGCCAGTCGTCAAGGATCGCAGTTTTCCCTTTATTTTACAATGACATAATTTCATCAGGACCCAAAATAATAAGAAAGCATCCCTCCCTGGGCAGCCACAGTGGAGACCCAGTAAATTGGGCAGCCACAGTGGAGACCCAGAAAATTGGGCAGCCACAGTGGAGACCCAGTATATTTGGCAGCCACAGAAGAGACCCAGTCTATTGGGCAGCCACAGTGGAGACCCAGAAAATTGGGCAGCCACAGTGGAGACCCAGTATATTTGGCAGCCACAGTGGAGACCCAGAAGATTGGGCAGCCACGGAAGAGACCCAGTACATTGGGCAGACACAGTGGAGACCCAGTATATTGGGCAGCCACAGTGGAGACCCAGAAGATTGGGCAGCCACGGAAGAGACCCAGTATATTGGGCAGCCACAATGGGTCCCAGTAAATTGGGCAACATGCATGGCAGGACTTCAGGCATCCTCATTAAGTAATTGCTGTTTACAACTGTCAGTAGAGCAGAGCAGAGTGAGTTGGCCCATGATGCAGCAGCACCAGGCCTGGGCTGGGCTCCGTCCCCTGGGAAATGTGTCACCTAAGCACCAGAGGCTTGCTGACATCACGGCTGGCCTGGGCTGAGGATGTTCAATGTTATAGGGCTGAAGGCCCCTGTGTTGGGGTGGATTGCCCCCTGGACAAACAGAGCTGGTCATTCTGTATGGGGGATAGTTTTCCTACACAGCTGAGACACATCCCAGACCATAAAGGAGTGGGGGGGGGGGGGGGGGGGGTTGAGGTTATGACCTCACTTTACAAATGGTGTAGAGTGGAAAGACCACATGTGGCAAGGTGCCATATTGATCTATATCAAGCCATTCATTCACAGGACCAGTCAGCTTACAGCGTCCTGCTGTAGCAGAATGCAAATGTACTGTTGCTGTTGACGTTGAATATCAATCAATGGTGTCATAATGGTAGGAAACATAATTATCTTGAAATTGGCTGAGTCTTTGTTTTTGTACATGATAGCCCAATCTTCATTCCCTGTGTTTATACTGAAGGAGAGATATGTGAGCAGATAAGCGGGAAAGAACAGGAATGCATAAATAATGCAGAACAAAAGAAAAATGGAAAGAACCCAATCTAAAATTCAGACGGCTATTTCTGGTTGTCAGGTGGCCATTGAAAACTACTAATGCGTCCTAGAAAATCGCCACCGGTCTGGTGCACAGTATTTAAGTAGAAATGTACTTTTACTTTTTACTTTGACTCAATTATGACAATTCAGTACTTTTTCCACCACTGTATTTTAGTACATTTTAAACCAGATACTTTTAGACTTTTACTCAAGTAGTATTTTACTGGGTGACTTTCACTTTTACTTTAGTAATTTTCTATTAAGTTTATCTTTACTTTTACTCAAGTATGACAATTTAGTACTTTCCCTACCACTGCACAGCAGAGCACGGCACGGCACAGCACAGCACAGGACAGCACAGGACAGCACAGACAAGGGATTTGTTTAAGGTTACCATACCAAACCTTATTTGTGTTGCCACAAACAGAGCGGTGAAAAAGTAGACTTATTGAGAATTGGACATTCCAGGGGGCCTGTGAAGTCATTAAGGACCAGCGACTATGGGTTACATAACCCTGTAATGTTGCTGCCTGCCTCCTCAAATTGTTACCTTAAGTCTGGGCTGGGTGCGTTCCAAAACCTTGACCCCCATCGCTATCACCCTGCATTAAACCGGGGTCAGAGTCCATACAAGCCACGCTAAGGAGGGGGCTCTACTCGGCCCCTGAGACCTAATGAAAACATACCATTGAATTAGCCTGCCAGCCTGCAGTTCAACTCACATACATACGAGATGTTCAGCCGTGAGCTGGGGACCGTGAGCACATTCAGAGGGACTGGAACCAATCGTTCTGGACTGCTGTCGGTTTAAAAAAAAAAAAGCTTTGTGTGTGAGTTTTGGATCGGTACCGATAGATAAAGTGTCAAAGTTATGTGCCTGATGTTCTTCAATTGGCATTTGAATGGTTCTGTATATCAGGGAACATCTGAACTCTTAGCTATGTACGTAAGCTAAATGGTTCCATTCAGAAAAAGAATAGCTTAAAATTGTGTGCAAGTCTTACATGACCATACGGTAAGCACACGTGAAAATGAAACAAACAAGCACAGAGGTGTGGCTGGGCACGTTGTCTCAGTCACAACATTGCAAATCCAATGACATCCAATAGCACTGAGAGACCAGCTAGAGACACAGACAAACATGTCAAGGCAAAGGGCCCTCTAAGTGAATCTTTCCTCACAAGACTGATCATGTGACACACAATCCTTCCTTACATGAGGTGTCTGCCATCATCCGTGTGGAGGGAGAAAGGGATGAGTGTAACGTAGCGGAGGAATTGGGAACTTAAGGACTGGAAGAAAGATCAGGAGGAATGTACGCTGCCAAGCACCCTTAGTTACAACAGCCGTTAAGTTAGTGAAACAGATCTTTTGTCCAATTAATCAATATGGTCATTTCTCTTCTTTTCTCTTTCTTAGTGCCACTAGGGTCTGTTAATGGGGATATTTGTTATATAAGTGTTTTTCTCCCTAGGCCTAGACCCTGTCACATGCTGGTAGATAGACATCTGCTGCTGTTCCTTTATGAGGCTCCTCAGAAACCATCCTAGAATAGTTAAGTGGAGATCTTCTGCTTTGATAAACCACTGTGACTTTCCTTTTCTGTCTGAGGGAAGGAACACCATGACCTTTTCTCTCTGTTTTGGTTGTTTTTCTACAGCGAGGGAGTTAGCGTGGCTGAGGCAGCATGTCATGGACAGGCACCAGCAGGCAGGCAGGCAGGCGGTCTGAGGAGGGTGTGCCGTCTCCACACACGCCAAGTGTGGTATCAACGATGAGAGGCATCGCATTTCAAAGCCCTATCTGACACACACTGAACACGTCTCTACACTCTTAGAAAAAAAGGGTTCCAAAAGAGTTCTTTGGCTGTCCCCACAGGATAGAGACCCTTTTGGTTCCAATTAGAGCTCATTTTGCTTCCAGGTAGAACCCTTTTGGGTTCCAGGTAGAACCATCTGTGGAAAGGGTTCTACATGGATCCTAAAAGGGTTCTCACCTGGAACCAAAAGGGTTCTTCCTGGAACAAAAAAGGGTTATTCAAAGGGTTATCCTATGGGGACAGCTGAAAAACCCTTGTAGGTTCCTGATAGCACCTTTTTTTCTAAAAGTGTAGAACTGACAGGGTGACGATGGAGTTTCTGGCACACTTATGTCTTTAGACATATGTCTTTAGTTTTTAAGTCTTTTTTTCAGTGGTTACAGACAGAAGACATTGAGCTAGTGATGACGTGAAGCAACCAACCATAGGGCTGTTGGTTGAAATGAACATGGGGGGCTTTCTTGACTAGTTATAGAGTGAATATAATGTTCACAAAGACAGAGTCCTTGATTTACCCCTATGAGGAAATTTGCCATGTTGAAAGGGGTGAAAGACTTCAGTTGCAGACTTAAACCATGTTCAATCCCCATGGAGGATGATTGCTGGTTGTCGACCTGCTGTGTTTACGGTTCTTAGATATAAACTGTTGCTTACGCACAATGCGATCTTCAGTAATGAACGGGTGATGCCCCGAAAGGTTACTTTAGTTAATCTCTGCCTAAATCCATCTTGGATGAATGAGATGCATTGCCTGTCATTGCTTGTTTACAGTATAATACCATACCTGCACATACAGTGCATTCAGGAAGTATTGACATCCCGTGACTTTTTCCACATTTTATTGTGTTACAAAAGTGTGATTAAAATGTATTTAATTGTCATCTACACAAAATACTCTGGAATGTTAAAGTGGAAGAAGAATTCTATATATTTTTTTTTGTACTTAATAGACATTTTAAACACTAATATCTTGATTGGTGGCTATGTAATGGTCCTGTGTGTAGATGGTGTAGAGAGTCAGGCGCAGGACAGCAGATATGAGTAATCAACGTACTTTACTCAAAAATACAATAATACAAGGCGACATAGCGAGCCCACAAAAAACGGACTGATGTACAATGAACAATCACTCACAAACAAAACATGGGGAACAGAGGGTTAAATAATAAACAAGTACAGTGGGGCAAAAAAGTATTTAGTCAGCCACCAATTGTGCAAGTTCTCCCACTTAAAAAGATGAGAGAGGCCTGTAATTTTCATCATAGGTACACTTCAACTATGACAGACAAAACGAGGGGAAAAAATCCAGAAAATCACATTGTAGGATTTTTAATGAATTTATTTGCAAATTATGGTGGAAAATAAGAACAAATGGAAAATGAAAAGTGGATCGGCGCTGGCTAGATGGCCGGTGACGTCGAACGCCGAACGTCGCCCGAACAAGGAGAGGGACCAACTTCGGTGGAAGTCGTGACAGGCGATTGTGAGTCTTTCTGGGTTAGTCACGAAGAGCTTTGCACACCTGGATTATACAATGTTTGCCCATTAAACTCTGTCAAGTTGGTTGTTGATCATTGCTAGACAGCCATTTTCAAGTCTTGCCATAGATTTTCAAGATGATTTAAGTCAAAATTGTAACTAGGCCACTACGGAAAATTTAATGTCATCTTGGTAAGCAACTCCAATGAATATTTGGCCTTGTGTTTTAGATAATTGTCCTGCTGAAAGGCAAATTTGTCTCCCAGTGTCTGTTACAATCAGACTGATTCAAGTTTTTCTCTAGGATTTTGCATGTGCTTAGTCCTATTCCGTTTCTTTTTATCCTAAAAACTATCTAATCCTTGTCGATGACATGCATACCCATAACATGATGCAGCCACCACAATGGTTGAAAATATGAAGAGTGGTACTCAATGATGTGTTGTGTTAGATTTGCCCCAAGCATAACACTTTGTGTTCAGGACAAAGAGTTACTACAATGTTGTTGATCCATCCTCAGTTATGTCCTATCACAGCCATTATACTCTGTAACTGTTTTAAAATCACCATTGGCCTCATGGTGAAATCCCTGAGCGGTTTCCTTACTTTCTGACAACTGAGTTAGGAAGGACGCCTATATCTTTGTAGTGAGTGGGTGTATTGATACACAATCCAAAGTCTAATTAATAACAACTTTTTTTACCCATCTACCAAAACTATAGGTGCCCTTCTTTGCGAAACATTGGAAAACCTCCCTGGTCTTTGTGGTTGATTCTGTGCTTGAAATTCACTACTTGACTGAGGGACCTTACATATAATTATAGGTGTGGGTTAAAAATCATGTTAAACACTATTGTTTCACACAGAGTGAGTGTAGATTGAATGTAGAGTGAAGTGTGTTGATCAGTGACACAAAAACTTAATTTAATCAATTTTAAATTCAGGCTGGAACACAACAAAATGTGGAAAAGTCAAGGAGTGTGAATGCTTTCTGAAGGCTCTGTATGTCCTTCTGGCCTCTCAGTATTTGGGAACCAAAGCCATCTGTCATCCAGGGGTATTTGAAACCCTTGGCAGATGGGACTAGAACCAATATCTAAAGGTTGTTAGCCTTGTAAAGGTTTGTAGGTTTGGTACCTAAAGTCCTGTAAAAGTGCAGAATGATATCATTGCAGAGTCACTATGGTGACTCTGGAGTGATGAGGGTGGGCCCACGTCACACACTGTTGCTCTCGCCTCTGTGTTTGTTCTGACCTCAGTGAAAAGATGCCTTGAAGGAGCAGGAAGGTCTCACACCACATAAAACCACATGTTTTATTTAATTGGGCAAGTCAGTTAAGAACAAATTCTTATTTTCAGTGATGGCCTAGGAACCCCATGTTCAGGGGCAGAGGGACAGATTTTCACCTTGTCAGCTCGGTGATTCGATCTTGCAACATTTCAGTTACTAGTCCATTGCTCTAACCACTAGGCTACCTGCTGTCCCACATAGGGCTAATAGCTTTTGTTGATTTAGATCCTTACCACACACACCTCTCATGTCTTGCCCCCAGCCCTCTTTCTCCAACTAGTGGTATTTGTGGCACATCTATTGTGGCTAACAAAAGGAACAAATGTCCCCTCCATCGGGCTGGCGGGGAGCCGTTGTACTGTCCTGATCAATCGCCGGCCTCACAATGGTGCTGTGCGTCACTCGCCACAACAGAGCTTGCTGACGTACCGTGGTGACGTTCAAGTGATAGAAAAGGCACAAAAAGACTGATTCCAAATACAGTTGGCAGCCGAGGGTAGAGAATAAAACAACAAAGGGAAAGAGCGAATTAAGGAGGAGAACGTCAAAGTGATATCATTCACTCATTGGTAATCGGAGGAACAAAGAGCAGTCAGGTCCAAAAGTAATGGGGTTTCATCAATGTGTATTTACCAGAAGAGGCTGGTGGGAGGAGCTATAGGAGGATGGGCTCAGTGTAGTGGCTGGGATTGATTCAATGGAACGGAGTCAAACATGTGGTTTCCATATGTTTGATCTGTTTGATACTGTTCCATTATACCATTCCAGCCATTACAATGAGCCTGTCCTCCTATTGCTCCCACCAGCCCCCACTGGTATTTACGCATGTTAGATTGGCTTTGAAGTCACTTCTTCATGGAGACAAACATGCAGTATAAGCTATAGGAACTTAGAATTGGTGACGACAAGGTAGGTTAGCTAAATTGAGATTTAGATAACGCTGTCAAAGTGAGATCCCTGATAGGATTATTTACCACTATCTGAGGGGGTGACTGATACTGAGAAATATTGACTAGCCTGTTTAACACCAAATGACCTTTGACATGCAGACCATCAACTTTATCCTAAAACTGCTTTCATGCCCAATCATCTTGTTTTGGATGATAACAGTCAAACCATTGTTGTTGCATTTTGATCAGTGAGGCTGAATAAGAATGGGGTCACCTATATCACCTATAGTGCAATCTCCTTCTCCTTCGTTTACTGCTGCAGCCTTTCCAACTCTAAGGATGAAACGTGAAGAAACGTTTCCTGATGAACTGTGTGACTTTGGTCAATCATACAGGAAGAGGGGGTCACCCAGGTGCCTGCTCCTGAGTAGTTGTCAGACACATGTCGTTTTTAATCAGTGTGAAAAATAGGCTTCCCATACAATTGTTCACATGCTTCGTAAACAACAGGTGTGGACTAACAGTGAAAGGCTTGTATACGGGTCTTTTCCCAACAAGGCGGAGTTAAAGAGAAGATACAAAATAAAAATTGAAATAATGACACAAGGAATAAATACACAGTGAATAACAAATAACATTAATGAGTAAAAATCACATGGCTATATACAGGGAGTACCAATACTGAGTTGATGTGCAGGGGATACGAGGTAATTAAAGTAGCTATGTACATATAGTATGGGTAAAGTGATTAGGAAGCAGGATAGATAACAGACAATAACAGCTTATGTGGTGTGTGCGTGTGTGTGTGTGTGCGCGTGTGTGCGCGCGTGTGTGTGTGTGGCGTCAGTATGCATGCGTGCACGTGTTATGTGTGTATGGGCATATGTAGTGTGTGTGTGTGTGTGTGTATGTGTGTGTTGGGGTGTTAGTGTAAGTTTGTGTTAGTGTGTGGGTAGTGTCCGGTGTGTGTGCATAGAGTCACTGCAAGAGAGTTCGTGCAAAAATGGGTCAATGCAGGTAATCCGGCTAGCCATTTGATTAGCTATTTAGCAGTTAATTAACTTCTTGAGTGTAGGGGGCAGGATTTTCGTTTTTGGCTAAACCCATCTGTTGGGGGCACACCTGGGAACGAATCTCCGCCTGGTTCCACTGGCCCGGGATGAGGTGGGCCGTGGAAGGCTATTGTCACAGCTGCCCAGAGTGTCAAATCACTGCCCCAAAAGCACACTTCCGAAACCCGTGCCATTTGAACGCTTCGCCATGGATATAGTGGGACCCCTGGTAAAAACGACACGAGGACTCCGGTACATCCTGGTAATAGTAGATTATGCCACCCGATATCCCGAGGCCATTTCCCTATTTTTCTTTATTATTTTAATAAACACCCTTGAAACTGAACGATCACACGTGTCCATGTCTGATCAGTGTAAACATTTTGATAAAACCCCCTGTTCTGCCACAGCACTTATTACTGAAGCGGGTGACTGATGTGGTAAACTCCTCAATGTTATCGGATGAATCCTGTAACATATTCCAGTCTGTACTAACAAAACAGTCCTGCAGCTTAGCATCCACTTCATCGGACGACATCTGTATTGAGCGTGTCATAGGTACTTCCTGTTTGAGTTTTTGTTTGTAAGTAAGAAGCAGGAGGGTGGAGTTATGGTCTGACTTGCCAAATGGAGGGCGAGGGTGGGTCTTGTGAGCATTTCTGTGTGTTCCCATTTAGATTCCAATGCTAGGTGAGAGCTGACACATTCACAATGCAATCTGATGGAGGAAACCATCCCCCCTTTTCCTCCAAACATAACGATGGTCACTATGTCCAAACAATTCTATTTTTGTTTCATCAGACCAGAGGACATTTCTCCAAAAAGTACAATCTTTGTCCCCAAGTGCAGTTGCAAACCATAGTCTGGCTTTTTATGGCAGTTTTGGAGCAGTGGCTTCTTCCTTGCTGAGCGGTCTTTCAGGTTATGTCATTTTACTGTGGATATAGATACTTCTGTGGATATAGCATCTTCACAAGGTCCTTTGCTGTTGTTCTGGGATTGATTTGCACTTTTCACACCAAAGTATGTTCATCTCTAGGAGACAGAACGCATCTCCTTCCTGAGCGGTATGACAGCTGCGTGGTCCCATAGTGTTTATACTTGCGTACTATTGTTTGTACAGATGAACGTGGTACCTTCAGGCATTTGGAAATTGCTCCCAAGGATGAACCAGACTTCTGGAGGTCTACAATGGTGGAGGTATTGGTTGATTTCTTTTGATTTTCTCATGATGTCAAGCAAAGAGGCACTGAGTTTAAAGGTAGGTATTGACATACATACACAGGTACACCTCCAATTTACTCAAATGTTGTCAATTAGCCTATTAGAAGCTTCTAAAGCCATGACATCATTTTCTGGAATTTTCCAAGCTGTTTAAAGGCACAGTCAACTTAGTTTATGTAAACTTCTGACCCACTGGAATTGTGATACAATGAATTATGAGTGAAATAATCTGTCTGTAAACAATTGTTGGAAAAATGACTTGTGTCGTGCACAAAGTAGATGTCTTAACCGACTTGCCAAAACTATAGTTTGTTAACAAGAAATTTATGGAGTGGTTGAAAAACAAGTTTTAATGACTCCAACCTAAGTGTATGGAAACTTTTGACTTCAACTGTAGGTACTTTATATTATTTATGCACTGAGTTTACACATAGATACCAACTTGTTTTTGATTGGCATCTAACCTTAGGCTTGGAGAGTTTCTCTGTTTTGCTTCAAGGTAAAATATGTTTAATGAATTACTTTTTTCATTAACTGCTAAAAGTACTCTCTTTGTTCCAGTCTAATTAACTTTTCCTTGGAGACCAAAATGGGGGAACTCCTTCAGCTATCAAGGTAGACTACTGTTTGGGCTGAATTAGTGCAAAAACCACACACCCCTGTCTAAATGGAGTGAAATTATTTATTTTCCTCCGGCAGACCCAAATAGCCCTCATCTATCAAGCCTTTCCCCCAGGGAGTATATACACTCCTAATTGCTTGCGTTTCTCTGAGTTGAACCCCAGCCAAAGCTAACACCCCCTGTTTGCCAGCCTGGAAGCGCCATTCATAAGCGTGAATAATGTTAGTCATTTCTTCACACCTACAATAGTATATCAACAGGAGAGACAGGCCGACTAGATGAATCATGACTGTTAATCAAACTATAATGGCTGGTCCCAGTTCAGCTCTCCTGTCCTGAACACTGTCTAATAGGGAAGGAATGATGGGATGGACTCAGAGAGCGAGAGAGAGAGAGAGCTTGAGGGTGAGTCAATGATGAGAGGCAGATTGAGGCACGCCAGGAGCATGAAGCTCAGCGGCCTGTCTCTCCCACACACACTGCTTCATTACCAGTACATTACAGTGTTCTGGCAGCAGCATGTGTTTATCACTGAAACAGGTCTGCATCGGTTGGGAAAACAGAGATATAGCTATCGCTCCCCAGAATGAACACACAGTAGGCTACAGTAGCTCTGTAGATGCACGGCAGGATGCCCATTGCTGATGTTTCAATCATCTTTTCAACACACTTACATTTTTCTTGAGGACAGGATGTTTTCTCTCTCTGAGCTCAAGCTGCGTGGGCTGTTGCAAAGCAGACACAGGAAGAGAGAGAAAGAAAGAGTGAGAGAGAAAGAGAGTAAAAAAGAGAAGATGAAAGCCATTCTCAGGTAAAGGCAGCAGAGATGTTCAGCCACATCCTGCCGCGCTCCATCGCTCTGTGTGAACTCTCTGACTGGAGGAAGACAAAACGATAACTACTGCACTGCACATGGTTATCAGACACACACTGCACGTGGTTATCAGACACACACTACACATGGTTATCAGACACACACTGCACATGGTTATCAGACACACACTGCAAATGGTTATCAGACACACACTGCACATGGTTATCAGACACACACTGCACGTGGTTATCAGACACACACTGCACGTGGTTATCAGACACACACTGCACATGGTTATCAGACACACACTGCACGTGGTTATCAGACACACACTGCACGTGGTTATCAGACACACACTGCACGTGGTTATCAGACACACTGCACATGGTTATCAGACACACACTGCACGTGGTTATCAGACACACACTGCACATGGTTTTCAGACACACACTGCCCGTGTCTTCATGTGTTGAGGTGTGTCTATAGCATGCAGATAGGTCGAAATAGGCAATATATACATGTATGGACTGATATACTTGTAAAATGTGACAAGAAATCGGATTAGGGTAGAGATACAGTATGAGCAACCTTGATTCCATGCTATTGAAATATGTTGGTTGGGCTACACTGAGATTCAGGGAATGTCTCTGCAAAAAGGAGAAGCCAAACCTGTGAGTTACTGAAAACCATAAACAGTAAGCACTGCTAGCTAAATCAGACAAACATACAATAGTTTCAGCTTTGTCAAGCTAATGCCACAAATGGTCACATGAGCAGAGGCTTTCAAATGCATGTTACAGTTTCAGTGGTCACATACTACATGCAGCTATTACACCATCATAAAGACATTTAAGGTCTGCATGGCTCTAGCAGATGCAGCCTTGCCCTGCCCCAGATAGACAGGAAGACAGACAGGCAGGCAGTCAGGCACAGACGGACAGACAGAAAGACAGACAGACAGAGATTTTTCAGCTGTTCCTGTAGGCAGCCAAGTGTCTCCAGACTCCATCCCCCTCATAGCCGGCACATTGTCTCCCTAATTCAATACAAGGCAACACGAGACCTAGAAATGACATGGGCCAGATTTATTGTACATACAGTTGGCTATACCTCATCATGAAGTTTAGATGTCAGATGTGATCAAACAAGATGAAATAATATTGCTGAAACTGTAGGCCTGTTGCAGGCCCAGACGAGAGGATTGTGTTGGGCAACCGCAATGTTGCACCCGTGGCCATCCATCAACAGCATGCCTGTGTCAGGGTTTAGTTGTAACCAAAACAAGCTACTATTGTCTCTTCCTGGCTGTCTGATGATGTGGAAAAAATGGAACGAATAATTGCAGAGAGAAAGCAAGAGAAACAGATGATCTCCCAAAACAAACATACAAGCCCTGGTATTTGTCTCCACCATCTCTAGATGGCCAGCATAACATCCTGGTAAACCATGGGAGAAGAGCCTTTCTCAATGGGAAGGGTTCAGCTGCAGAGCCTCACGTATGCCTACGCTTCCTATGTATGGGCTTGTGTATGACTGGTGGATAAATGGGGGGAAAGTAGTAGGAGACGGCTATAGCACAAGGCTTGACCTAGACAGTCAAGACCAAATCAAATACAGAGGGAAAGACTGTAGAGGAAGAAAGGAAGTGAAGAAGGAGGAATGAAGCTGCATGAGGACGACTATTAAAAACACAAGGACGGAGGATGTGGAAGAGGTGGTGGAAGAAGGGAGGAAGATGGAGAGCGGAGAGGAGGAGGTGAAGAGATAGGAGTCAAGTTAGAACACCTGACTCAAGGTCCACAGATTGTCAAATATATTTGATTTGGCTTCTGTGATTAGTGATGTGCAGAGAAAGAGAGAGAGATAGAGAACACTAGTTGGCAGGCGGAAATACCATGGTCTGACTGAGTCAGACAAGGAGCAGCTGGAGACACTACACAACAACCACTCCCACCGCTGAAAAAAAACCTGTGTAAAACACAAGACTCCAGAACAGATCATTGTAAACTTATACCGTAACACTGCACACACAGTCCCAGACCATCGTCTGAGAATAACAGATATTATGATAAATGAATTTGCATACATTTTTTAGAGGCTTTTGGTTGTGACTTCTAAAAATGTGAATGTTTAACGAGGGAGAAACAAAAGTAACTTCACTGCTATGGCCTTGTGCAGTCAGGCGTAACAAACACACTTCCAGGATGCAAAAACAAAAGGTCCTAGAATAATATGGTAACGTCTCTACTTCAAAATGAAAAACAGAGAGATGGTGCTGCTGAGGGCTCTACTAGCAACACCACCTAACCTCAAACAATATGCCCCCCCCCCCCCTTCCAACTGCAGCACCCACTAAAGGCCTCAGCAGGCTTCAGTTCGACTGGCACCTAGCAACGGCTAGACGAAGCGAACAAGTGTTTTCGCATACTCCCTTAAAATACCTTAATTGAAAGCGGCAATAGTACTGTTTGTCCATTTTGAGATGCCGTAGCCAAATCAAATCAAATTGTATTGGTCACATGAGCCAAATACAACTGGTATAGTAGACAGTCCTTAACCAACAATGCTGTTCAATGGTGTTTAAGAAAATATTTACTAAATAAACTAAAGTAAAAAAAAAAAAAGTAACACAATAAAATTACATATCAATAACAAGGCTATATACAGGGGTTACCGGTACCGAGTCAATGTGCGGGGGTACAGGTTAGTCGAGGTAGTTTGTATATGTAGGTAGGGGTAAAGTGACTATGCATAGATAATAACTGTGAGTAGCAGCAGTGTAAAAACAAAGGGGGTGGGGGTTCAATGTAAATAGGTTCAATGTAAATGTTCACCAGTCTTATAGCTTGGGGATAGAAGATGTTAAGGAGCCTTTTGGACCTAGACTTAGTGCTGCGGCACGCTTGCTGTGAGGTAGCAGAGAGAACAGTCTATGACCTGGGTGACTGGAGTCTTTGAAAAGGTTTTTGGCCTTCCTCTGACACCGCCTAGTATATAGGTCCTGGATGGCAGGAAGCTTGGCCCCAGGGATGTATTGGGCTGTACGCACTACCCTCTATAGCGCCTTATGGTCGGATACTGAGCAGTTGCCATACCAGGCGGCGATGCAACAGGTCAGTATGCTCTCGATGATGCAGCTGTCAAACATTTTGAGGATCTGGGGACCCATGCCAAATCTTTTCAGCATTCTGAGGTGGAAAGGGTGTTGTTGTGCCCTCTTCACGACTGTCTTGGTGTGTTTGGACCATGATAGTTTGTTGGTGATGTGACACCAAGGAACTTGAAACTCTCAACACGCTCCACTACAACCCTGCTTATGTTAATGGAGTCCTGTTCGGCCCTCCTTTTCCTGTAGTCCAACTCGTTTTCATGCAGTACACACTTTCTCAAAATAGTCAGAATTTACCTAAGATAACTCAAGAAATCTGTCGTTTTTGCAGGAGAGATCTTAGTCACACGGTTTTACATCTAAGATGTTTACTGCAGTATTTCGCAATGAAAAAAATGTGCATGAAAACGAGTTATCTCTCATTGAATGACAACAAAGATTTTATTGAAGAATCCTTACTGTTGACCAATCACCGACGAAGGGGCGTAGACTTCGGCTACTGACTTGAGCTTGCCTTGAGAATTTTGTTTGGTGTGCTCGAACAGCCAAAAAAAACCTTAATGAAGACCAAAACAAACAAAAATTTCACAAAATGTTGTTATAATATATGCACAAACTCTTCCGAACTGTTTCATCTGTGAAGCATGCAGACGCCTCTAAAAGTACTAAGTACCATGGATCATTTAGCTATTTGATTTTGACATTTTAGGAACCCTTTAGGTATCAAAAATAATATTTACAAATTATTTGGACAAAATATTGAGTTTGGCCTTTACTACTATATCTCATAGATAAGTCTGGAATAGCACATTCATAAATGGCAAAAAGACAGTCAAAAAATAAATCATAAGGAATAAGGTTGTAAAGTGTCTGTCCTATATCTAGGAGATATAAGAAAGCTTGTGAAATATTTAGGTGTTCTTTGGACACATATTTAACCCCTTATTTTTTGTTTGCACAAAACTACCTCCATACTTCCATTAATTTGCATAGATTACCTTCAGACGAGTCCCCTGACACCTGTGAGTCTCATCTTTCCATGAAGGGGTCATAATCATTTTTAGGACAACCGTTCGGACGCTACAGACGTTTTTGTGAGAAGACCGATTTCCGGGATGTCTTCTGGTCTGACAAACACCGCTTTCCCTCGGCCACCTTCCACCGCAGATGTGGAAGAGCTACATAAGTGGTCCGCAGCCCATGCAATAAACTGACGGATTTTGATGGGTATTTTTCATTATGTTACTTAGATTGTAGCACGGGTGCATTAATAGACTTGTAAGGATTAAGGCCTCTGTATACTCACTGTCCACAATTTGTTGGATGAAACATGGGTTATAATTAGCTCTTACAGTGCCTTGCGAAAGTATTCGGCCCCCTTGAACTTTGCGACCTTTTGCCACATTTCAGGCTTCAAACATAAAGATATAAAACTATTTTTTTGTGAAGAATCAACAACAAGTGGGACACAATCATGAAGTGGAACGACATTTATTGGATATTTCAAATTTTGAACTTTTAACTTTTAACAAATCAAAAACTGAAAAATTGGGCGTGCAAAAATATTCAGCCCCTTTACTTTCAGTGCAGCAAACTCTCTCCAGAAGTTCAGTGAGGATCTCTGAATGATCCAATGTTGACCTAAATGACTAATGATGATAAATACAATCCACCTGTGTGTAATCAAGTCTCCGTATAAATGCACCTGCACTGTAATAGTCTCAGAGGTCCGTTAAAAGCGCAGAGAGCATCATGAAGAACAAGGAACACACCAGGCAGGTCCGAGATACTGTTGTGAAGAAGTTTAAAGCCGGATTTGGATACAAAAATATTTCCCAAGCTTTAAACATCCCAAGGAGCACTGTGCAAGCGATAATATTGAAATGAAAGGAGTATCAGACCACTGCAAATCTACCAAGACCTGGCCGTCCCTCTAAACTTTCAGCTCATACAAGGAGAAGACTGATCAGAGATGCAGCCAAGAGGCCCATGATCACTCTGGATGAACAGCTGAGGTGGGAGACTCTGTCCATAGGACAACAATCAGTCGTATATTGCACAAATCTGGCCTTTATGGAAGAGTGGCAAGAAGAAAGCCATTTCTTAAAGATATCCATAAAAAGTGTTGTTTAAGGTTTGCCACAAGCCACCTGGGAGACACACCAAACATGTGGAAGAAGGTGCTCTGGTCAGATGAAACCAAAATTGAACTTTTTGGCAACAATGCAAAACGTTATGTTTGGCGTAAAAGCAACACAGCTGAACACACCATCCCCACTGTCAAACATGGTGGTGGCAGCATCATGGTTTGGGCCTGCTTTTCTTCAGCAGGGACAGGGAAGATGGTTAAAATTGATGGGAAGATGGATGGAGCCAAATACAGGACCATTCTGGAAGAAAACCTGATGGAGTCTGCAAAAGACCTGAGACTGGGACGGAGATTTGTCTTCCAACAAGACAATGATCCAAAACATAAAGCAAAATCTACAATGGAATGATTCAAAAATAAACATATCCAGGTGTTAGAATGGCCAAGTCAAAGTCCAGACCTGAATCCAATCGAGAATCTGTGGAAAGAACTGAAAACTGCTGTTCACAAATGCTCTCCATCCAACCTCACTGAGCTCGAGCTGTTTTGCAAGGAGGAATGGGAAAAAATGTCAGTCTCTCGATGTGCAAAACTGATAGAGACATAGCCCAAGCGACTTACAGCTGTAATCGCAGCAAAAGGTGGCGCTACAAAGTATTAACTTAAGGGGGCTGAATAATTTTGCACGCCCAATTTTTCAGTTTTTGATTTGTTAAAAAAGTTTGAAATATCCAATAAATGTCGTTCCACTTCATGATTGTGTCCCACTTGTTGTTGATTCTTTACAAAAAAATACAGTTTTATATCTTTATGTTTGAAGCCTGAAATGTGGCAAAAGGTCGCAAAGTTCAAGGGGGCCGAATACTTTCGCAAGGCACTGTACACTCTACACAGGAAACTGGTAAACAACACTTACCATGAAACATGTTCAGACAATGTGCACTACTACAAAAGTACAAACAACAAATATATCAAAGGATACACAAATCTAAATCCTCAACAACACCTTCTTGGTTACAGGATCTAATGAGGAATTGAAAAAGCTCCAGCAGAGTTTTTTTTCCCAGAGAAGAAATGAGTGTGGAGGACGAAGTTGCTTTAAACGCCAGCCAACAAGATCTTTAAGAGGTTGCCATGGACCTTATATCCATCGCACCACAGAGACCAGACTGACAGGGAGAGTTTTGTGGTTTGGGTCAGGGGGAATGTCTCAACGTCAAATGCATTGAAAGTGCATTGAAAGGGTAACTCAGAGCACAGGCGGGATTGATACCCAAGTTCTGAATGTCATACTCTGTGTACCTTTTACTCAGCATTATGTTCTTCATCAGAGGTCGAAAACAGGTGATTTTCTTTGGTCAAAAAATAATAAAATCACCAGGAATTCAGCTAACAATGGGTTTCATTTAGGAAATCTGTTCACCCAGTATTGCCACAAATAAATAATAAATACATATGTGATCATGTAAAATTATATTAAATTATAGTTATTTTCAAATACAATCTCTTTTTGGGCTTAGTTGTGGTCAATTTGCAGTGTACATGACATGAGGTAGGGGTCACAGGTCAAAGGAGGTGGATAATCTTCCTCTTTCTCTCTGCAACGGTCATCCTCCTCTTCCTTTTCTTCCATACACTAGATAGATGGCACATTTCCCAATTCTCTCAACTCTTACGTGTTAGGAGAACAAAGCACAGGATATTGATTATTTTTTAGAAGTAAGAACGCTTACTACTTACAATAACAGATCCCTTGTGCTGACTTGTGTTTACAGTTTATTGAGTAGGGGAGAGAGGGGTACATTCAGCATCACCACAACAAGGTATTCTTTTAAACAAAGATATCTACATACATTACCAGTCAAAGGTTTGGATACCTGCTCATTCCAGGGTTTTTCTTTATTTTTACTATTTTCTACATTGTAAAATATTAGTGAAGACATCAAAACTATGAATTAACACACATTGAATCATGTAGTAACAAAAAAAGTGTTAAACATATCAACATATATTTTATATTTGAGATTCTTTAAAGTAGTCACCCTTTGCCTTGATGACAACTTTGCACACTCTTGGCATTTCAATTAACAGGTGTGCCTTGTTAAAAGTTAATTTGTGGAATTTATTTCCTTCTTAATGCATTTGAGCCAATCAGCTGTGTTGTGACAAGGTGCTATACAGAAGATAGCTCTATTTGGTAAAAGACCAAGTCCATATTATGGCAAGAACAGCTCAAATAAGCAAAGAGAAACAACAGTCCATCATTACTTTAAGACAGTCAGTCAATGCGGAAAATTTCAAGAATTCTTAAAGTTTCATGAAGTGCAGTCACAAAAACCATCTGTGATGAAACTGGCTCTCATGAGGACCACCACAGGAAAGGAAGAACCAGAGTTACTTCTGCTGCAGAGGATAAGTTCATTAGAGTTAACTGCACCTCAGATTGCAGCCCAAATAAATGCTTCACAGAGTTCAAGTAACAGACACATCTCGACATCAACTGTTCAGAGGAGATTGCGTGAATCAAGCCTTCATGGTCGAATTGCTGCAAAGAAACCACTACTAAAGGACACCAAGAGACTTGCTTGGGCCAAGAAACACGACCAGTGGACATTAGACCTGTGGAAATGTATCCTTTGGACCAAATTTGAGATTTTTGGTTCCAACCTCCGTGTCTTTGTGAGACCAGAGTAGGTGAACTGATGATCGAGGAGAAGGTGTGATGGTGTGGGTGTGCTTTGCTGGTTGAGACTGTCTGTGATTTATTTAGAATTCAAAGCACACTTAACCAGCATGGTGTGGGTGTGCTTTGCTGGTTGAGACTGTCTGTGATTTATTTAGAATTCAAAGCACACTTAACCAGCATGGTGTGGGTGTGCTTTGCTGGTTGAGACTGTCTGTGATTTATTTAGAATTCAAAGCACACTTAACCAGCATGGCTACCACAGCATTCTGCAGTGATACGCCATCCCATCATCTGGTTTGTGTAAGGGCAAATTATTATTATTATTTATTTATTATTATTATTTTTTTAATTTTACCCCTTTTTCTCCCCAATTTCGTAGTATCCAATTGTTGTAGTAGCTACTATCTTGTCTCATCGGGTGGCTAGGGTGGCTACTTTGAACTCCCGTACGGGCTTGGGAGAGACGAAGGTTGAAAGTCATGCGTCCTCCGATACTCAACCAACCAAGCCACACTGCTTCTTTAACACAGCGCACATCCAACCCGGAAGCCAGCCGCACCAAGGCCGCATGCTGAGACTCTAATGATGATTTGAAAGAAGTTGTTTGAAAGGCATGAGCTCTCCTTTGTTGTTTTTTTGTGCAGGCTGTACACACTCCAATAGTCTCTCATTCACAATTTGACAAGCACTTGATAATGCCTCATCCCCTTTGTAGCCGTAATGGACCCCCCAAAAATTATGCTGGGCATCTTTCACACGTGATAATATACAATTCACAAGTGATTGGCTAATATTGTCACCCATCAGACTATTCTTGATTTAATCTTGTCTTTACATGTACTAAATAATATATGTGTGACATTTGTTTGATTTGGAATGGACCATTATCATGCAACTGTCTCGAAACGGGGGCAGCTGTAAAATATATGTCATCTATGCACTTAAATAACGAATGGAGGATGTTTTCCCCGTGGTTGATTTTCATGCCAGCCAGGTAGCTATACTCCTGCTGTACATATAAGCAATGTGCTTAATATTAGGAAAGTTGAAAAATAAATATAATAGGCCTGGGTGTAGTGGGTGAGAAGTCAATCGCAGGAAGCAGAGAGTTCAGGGTAGTGCTATATTTAATGCACAAAACGGCGAACATACGCCAACCCCACGAAACACAGGGCACACAACAAAACAAATGCCCCAAACACGGGCACTTAAACAGTCCAGCAAAATCCACGAAATGGGAAACACGTAACCCACAGACGTGCACACAAGTTACACAAAACAATCCCGCACAAAGAGCAGGCGGGCCTCCTGGTAAATAAAGCCTGACTAATCAGCCTAAAACACAAACAGGTGAAACCAATAAACAGAAAGGGGAAAAAGGGATCAGTGGCAGCTAGTAGGCCGGTGACGACGACCGCCGAGCGCCACCCGAACAGGAAGGGGAGCCACCTTCGGTAGGAGTCGTGACAAGGCCTAGCCTGTAGAAAGCTGATCCTCCTCTTTTTATTAGAGGCCATCACTCTGTTTTCTCCCGTAATTACATAGCCTATAAAAAAATATTGTGCAACATGAACTCATGAGCCCCCCTTGAAGTGTTTGATTAGATTTTTGAATTTCATTTGCATTGATGTCAGAGTGATTAGAGCGACAATAGAGTACTGAGTACCAGACAGTTAGCAAGTTTTGTAGGCTACTAATGACCAGAAGCAGCATGAGAGGTTGGAGCCTAATTACCGTGACTGAATATGACTGCCTTCATGATGTCGTAAGCCCTATGACACATTGCAAAAATACTATGCATATTATGCATAAAACATAATTATAATTTGTATGGGGTATGGTGGCTATTGGCTATTGGCTATCAACTTACCCCATGGCTATTGGCTCAACTTAACACAAGGCAAACATTTTGACTACAGTATACTAGCCCACACAGGCTAGGTTTAGGACCTCATATTGTAGTTTATAGAGACGCCAACTTATGTATAAAACAATCTTAAAACATCTACCTTGTTTTAGATACAAGCATCATGAAACCTAGAACAAAATAAATGTGGACCCAACTTGCTCACCACCTTTTCCATGTGGTTTCTTCCCTCACATACTCCATGAAATGATGATTCTCCCTCTCCCCTACAAATAAATGGAAAAAATAAAAAAGAGGCCTATTTCACTGATTTACTTCTTCAATATGAGTAATCCAGACGTTATACATAATGTCTACAGCTACAATATTGATAGCTCACTCATACTCTGACATTTCAGCAAATGTATGACCATTGGCGTTTGGAGTCCAAACTATCTCTGCATGGAAAAATTATTTTAATCTTAATATTGGGCCTTGGAATGTAGTCTACCTCATACACAACAGCAGCCAGAATAATCATACAAGCACCACAACAAAGCCATGAGCAACGTCTTCATCACCACTGAGTGTACATGATCCTTACACTATAGTCGCTACAGTTCCACAGACACTAGATGACAGTGAGCGTTTCCTAACCTGAACCTCCCCCTTGTGGAACACTGGACTGGACCACAGATCGGTTCGGGAATTTCCTGGATTTCCTGCGGTACTTCAAAGTGGCTGGATGAAAGGAGGACGTTGGACCAGATCCAGCTCACAGCTGGCTTCAGTGAGGGGTCGTAGCGTGTAAGAAGAGATGAGGTCAGAAGGGCAGAGCTGATGAGTCCTTAAAAACTCTGAGGGGAGCAACACAAGCAGCCCATTGCAGAATCTGACGAAAGAAGGAAGAAGGGCTGGGGGGTACTTCTCTCTCCAGGCTCTAGTTCTTTGATTCTGTCCGTGTGAGCTGATCATGCACAGTCCTGCTCGTCTGTCTGGTGAAGTCATTCAGATTCACCCCATTAAATGGTGAGGAGCAGTACTGGCGCTTGCCCAGTAGCCTGCTTGTGCTTCCTGTGTTTTGTTCACTTCCACACAAACAGATCGCCTCCTGTAAATCCTGAAACCCAAGTTGGAGATTTTTTTGAAACCCTAAATGAGGGTGTAGCTCTCTCCTCTCCCATAAACCCACTCTTTGGGTTCTTTTAGTAGTCATAAACCCCTTGGCCTATCAGACACTTCAGGGCGACCTCACATCTTGAGAGTGTCAGTGTTTCCTCCAGCTTGAGGACCCAACATGTATGAGTTATAGCACATATCAGCAGCCAGTTATTCATGTGTCCCTCATGACCCCAGTAATAAAACGACCTACCATACAACTCCCCATTTCCCCTCCGCTTTTCAACACATCACTCCCTTAACCGGACCATCAACGCAGAGCACCAATTCCCTCACACACTGCCTTCTAAGTTTAAGATGACCAGATTTTCCACCAGAAACATTTACAAAACCAGCCTTCAACAGAAGTTCACGTTTTACAGTACTCCAGAGGATTAGGTACAAATGTACACATACGGATGTGTAAGATGATGAAAGGTGAAAGTTTGGTGAAATATGGTCTCTACCAAATATCCTATAAGGAACTCAGAGGGTGTCAGATTTTTACTGGTCTGGTGTGTTGCACCTTGCTCAGGCCTCTCTGTGTTGTAAATGTGGCCACACAACACACTGGCTGTGATTCAGCCACCCGGTCCCCTGTTCTGTCTACTGACATCCAGGGGGAGTGGCCTGTCTATAATGGATGTCCCACCACTGTTGCACCCTAGACGGATACACCTCTGGTTGTGGGAGGGGGCCGGGGGGGACACTCCTCCAAAAAGCCCATTGAGGGAGGGGTGAAGGGGTGCAGCACACCATCTGTTAGCTTAAACAGACTCTTCATAATCAATATCAGTGGTGTGTTACGATCTGAGATTACTACATGGTGTTGGTGGTGGTGGTGGAGCTTGTGGGTGGAGATTTTCCAGATGTTTTTTTTCTCCCATCCCGATTAGATCAAAGTCCTGCTGTTGTGTTTTTGAAGTCGGGTAACTTAGGCTGACCACACTTCCTTTCAATACATAGAGCAGAATTTAGCATTTTGATGGCTCTTGTGTTGAGAGATGTTGAATTGCACCATTGTCCCGTCTCCTCGCCTGAGGAGGGGCTGTTAGGGGGTTGAGGGGTGCTGATGAAGAGGGAGCGCTCTTCACTGTAGGCTGAGGTTACTTGGGTGTGGGCCACTTTTCGCCTCCCGGACCATAACTCTGACCTCAGTGTGCATGTTTCTCACACCCCTGCCTCTCCTCAGCTGCAGCACAGGCCTTGCTTGTGTCTCTGTGTGCAGCAGGGCCACTGTGCTGGCGCGTGAGTGTGGGGATGGCAACTCGTGGGGACCGGGAGGAATGCAGCTCACAGACAAAGAGCCCAGAGGAATCCCCCTGCTGATGCAAGGCTGGGCCAACAAGAATCTGCTGCCACTCCAGTGTTAAACTCAGAGACAGGCCTGAGACTGTCTGTGGACCAACTCAGACAAGCAGATCAACACTGGGGCAGTCAGAGAGCATTTCACACACATCACCAACCCTACTGTCACATGCCATGAATCACTCCCTCTACTCTCAATAGACAATGACATGATCAAAATACTTAAACCACATGCCGTGGATGACATATTTTATGACATTAATGTAATGTGTCTGAAAATCTTTCTCACGCTTCGCACATTATCAAAGTTCTAGCGAACAGACGTAATTCAAGGCAGATCTGGCTTATCTTGTCAGTTCAGTGTTTTCCCAGTTCCTTTGAAGCTGTCTCTTTCTTGTGGGCAGAGTGACCTTGCAGACGACCACAATAGCTGTCCACTGTGGTGTACGATACCGGGCACTGATCAAAGAGACAGACACATAACAACAGTCACATGATCTCACTCATGAGAGCGTGACGGACCTGGGTCGGAAATATACAACCGGCCGCTCAGCAGAGGACTCCGGTCATGACAAGTGTCCTCTATGATTACATGTTAAACACTATGTTCTAGGTAAGCCTTAGAATACTAGTCAGGGTGCTGTTCACAGTGGATGAGGAAAAGCTGAGAGGGATTCGTGATGACACCTAGAAAGGAGCATAGGAAATATCCTTCTGAATAACTGGAACTCGTAAAGACTGGAAGCTCTGTTATGTCTTTAATCTGGGTGGAGTTGGTGTTCCTCTCAAACATCAATAGAATACTCTAATGGAAATACTCCCAGAGCTAAACTTGAATTGCCACAGGACAGGTTTGACATGATTTTACAGCCCCATGACCAGGCTGCTTATGACGCTATTCAGACTTTGTGTGCCAGAGAAATGAACCCACAGCAGTATTATTCTACTGTTCTCATTCAGTCCTCACATAATCAACGTGACTTACTGTCAAAACCAATAAATCATGTTTATTAAAATACATAACTATAAAATCACTGTAAGTATGACAGATTTCAGGCAAACAGAGAACAGAACAAATCAGGGTCAAGTGTAGCTGAGGAATCAGTTGTTGGTGGAGGAATTTTCAGAGACTTTCGGGGAGACGTGCAGCACATCGTGTTCCCGAGAAATGGTCATCGACCTTGGTCAAATCACCCCATATCCACCCCAAGACAGTAAGTAGACCTGGTCAATGTACTGGGCCAGACAAAATGTCATAGACCCATTCATTTGTCGAGACAATGTCACTTAACAACGCACTTAAAATATCACTTAACAATGCAAGTTGCAATGTATCATTACTGCCAATGAATTGACAGATGCGTAGAACAGGTCAAGTGAGGCCCGGGGTCCTGGGACAAGGTAAACAAACAGGCAGTGGCGATGTCTGATAGGCACGTACGGCCTTTTAAAAACACTCACACAATTCAGAACTTGGCTTCATTTCTCCATGGTCTCCCTGGTTTTTATGAGAAGGAAGTGATGCTGTGAAACGATAAGAGACAGATGGGCCTGTGGAATGTTTCTGAGTACATTGGATGTGCATCTACAGCCTCTCAAACAGTAGGGGGGGGGGACAAGGGGGAGTCTATATAGAACAAATAGATTCACGGGATTCACGGGATTTCTGGAAAATGGCTATGATATAATGAATCATCCAAACTCGCTGCTATCCTTTCCTAATGTTGAGGGGGCCAACAATGTGTCTGGAGAGTGAATTTGAGAGGTATGTTAGACTTTTTTTGCTTTGTGATTGTTATTTAAGTTTTGATTGAAATGTACGTTTTATTGGCCCTGGTTAATGAAATGAATCATGGGATTTTAGAGTTAAATGCCCTTAAAATACCAAACTCATTCTGATCTGGATGTCTTTACCATTCTCTCACTCTTACTTCTATTTTCCCAAACTTTCCCAGCTTGGGAGAGACTTATGGGAGCGGTGTCTTTCAATTAAGCTATTCCCCCAAGTCAAAGTGAGGCACCAGAATAATATGCAGACTTCTGTGTCGACAGGCTATCTGAATGTGGTGGTGACACATTATTCCCTCCAGTGGAAACAAAAACACCAGAAGGTAGTCCCTGGTCTGGACACCAGTTAAAATGGGTGAAACTCCTGCTGGGCCTGTCTTTCAAATGAACCTAGCCAGCTGATTTCACCCAGTGAGATTTCAGGGGGTTAGTTAAGCCATTAAACGGCCGTAGTGCCTCTCCATCGAAGACAGGCTCATATCACCACTAGAGAAATCACGAAGATCAATCTGAAGTCTATAAGAACATTCTGAAAGAACAGTGAGAAGGAAAGGAAAATAAACATCTATGTGCGTTGCCGATGCACACCTGTCTCTCCACTGATGCCTATATATAGTCATCCCACCTAAAAAACTATCTGTGGTGATTCATGGTATGGCAGATCTAGGCCATACAAACATGGTTCTGGTAAACCGCACCCATCCAGATACTACATGTCTAGAAACTGCTGAACAAAGAAGAAAACAATCAATAAGAATCAACAAGGTCTCAGAACAATGACTCACTATGACAGGAATGCTCAAAATGAAGACTGGTGACATTTCTTTCTATTGAGGTCTCAGCCCTATTCAGGGAGGAGGAACAGTTGATATAATTGTGAGGATTAGTTTCACTGTGAAAACAAGGTAGCTAGGCTGGGCTACTGGGCGAGTACAGGGAGTAGGTAGCTAGCTAGGTGACAACACATTCTTAGCAGGAAATATAATCATCTAATAGCATCAATTAGAGCAGTGAAGAAAAACATTTCAGGTGATCTCCCTAGTGTTGTTTGCATACCTGGGTTGTGAAACTGCAATTACATTATAACATTGTGTTCCCTGGGCCCTATGTTCCCTGGGCCTTGTGTTCCCTCAGCACTATGTTCCCTGGGTCCTATGTTCCCTCAGCCCTATGTTCCCTTCAATATCTTCCCTTACACAGTAGTGTAAAGTACTTATAATAAGTAAAAATAATTTTAAGTACTACTTAAGCAGTTTTTTGGGGGGTATCTGTACTTTACTTTACTATTTATATTTTTGACAACTTTTACTTTTAATCTAATTCACCCACTTATCAAGAGAACATCCCTGGTAATCCCTACTGCCTCTGATCTGGCAGACTCACTAAACACAAATTGGTTGTTTGTAAATTATATCTGAGTGTTGAACTGTGCCCTGGGCTTTCCGTAAATCATTTTAAAAACAAGAAAATCCTGTCGTCTGGTTTGCTTAATATAAGGAATTTTAAATGATTTATACTTTTACTTTTGATACTTAAGTACATTTGAAACCAAATACTTTTAGACTTTTACTCAAGTGGTATTTTACTAGGTGACTTTTACTTTTACTTGAGTCATTTTCTTTTAATGTATCTTTACTTTTACTCAAGTATGTAAATGTGATACTTTTTCCACCACTGCCCTTACGTAATGTGTTCATATGTGTGTTATTGTAGTTAGGTTGCTCAGGTAACAATATACTTAGAGTGTGGCTGGCAGCCAATCAGTGCAAATCCTCCCTTCAATAACAAGCTCTGGGTGGAGCACCCTCTCTAGAAAAATACCTGAAATGCCAGTTTTGGCAATGTCAGAGTCTAGAGATTGTCCTAATGTTAAATGTTGGAAATGTGCTGGCCTGGGCCATAAAGCAAAATGCTGTACTGAAGAAGACATGTGCAGCCTGTGTGGAGGTGAAGGTCACACCAACTTCCAATGTCCAGTTGCCTGGACATTGGTAAGAACAGTTGCAGCCTCTAATCCCAGGCCTGACAAGGAGGGAGAGAGAGAAAGTGAACCCCCGGCATCTGACCCGGCCCCCCAGACAGTCAGCAAGACTACCGCTCACGCTTTGGCAGTGTGTGCAATCACAGCTGCTGGTCCAGGAGCTGTGACAGAGCCCAGAAGAGAGCCAAGACAGCGGAAGAAGAAAGACATAGAACCAGTAAAGTCCCTATCCCTGTCCCTCTTCCCATCCCTCCCTCTTTTCCTCCCCACTTCCCCTCCACCCCTACCTCCCAATGATGGCCCAACCACGAGCACTCCCATCATCACGGAAGGTCTGAAAAGACAGGGGGTTTCTCTGGGAGAGGAAGGAAGAGAGAAGAAGAAAAGGAGGAAAAACAAGTAAGGAAAGCTAACTTATTTACTGCAAACTACGGACAATGTGCCTAATCTAAGACGAGATATTTAAGATATCATTTAAATATCTCTATATAGGCCTATCTATTATTTTGTGGTTCATCTTAATACTGGCACTTGATTTAAAAAAGTTTAAAATATTCTGGACTTCATAATTTTCCACAGGTCAGTTTTCGTTAGTATTTTCAGTTGACATACTGTATATTCTGTGTTTCAAATTTAAATTAATGTATCATATCTTTGTTATCCAACCATTTCACATGAAGTTTTCAAAATCTTTTTGGGCATTTTTTAAATCATAGTAATTACTGAATTAACAAAAAAGGATAACAAATGTATAGTCTGGTTTAATCACCTCTCTTTGATCCCAAACAACCAGCGAAATATAACCAACCCCCCAAAAAACATATACAGGGCATGCGAAAGTATTCAGACCCCTTGACTTTTTCCACATTTTGTTACAGCCTTATTCTAAAATTGATTAAGTTTTTTTTCCCCCCCATAATGCAAAAACAGTTTTTTAAATATCACATTTACATAAGTATTCAGACCCTTTATTCAGTACTTTGTTGAAGCGCCTTTGGCAGCAATTACAGCCTCAAGTCCTCTTGGGTATGATGCTACACACCTGTATTTTTGGAGTTTCTCCCATTCTTCTCTTCAGATCCTCAGAGTAATGGCTGAACAAGGGCGTGGATAATGTACATCTAGCTGTTTTTCTATGCATCTGCAGGACAGAATGGCAGAGTCCAGTAAGATCGGGGGGAGGTGTGTCTTTTTCTACAACAGCTCTAATATTAAGGAAGTCTCAAGTTTCTGCTCACCTGAGTTAGAATACCTCATGATAAGCTGTAGACCATACTATTTACAGAGAGAGTTTTCATCTGTATATTTCGTAGCTGTCTATTTACCAACTCAAACCGATGCTGGTACTAAGACCGCACTCAACGAGCTGCATAGGGCCATAAGCAAACAAGAAAATGTCCATCCAGAGGCTGCGCTCCTAGTGGCCAGTGATTTTATTGCAGGAAAACTAAAATGTGTTTAATCTCATTTGTACCAGTATGTAACCTGTGCAACTAGAGAGGAACAACTCTAGATCATCTTTCCTCCACACACAGAGACGCATACAAAGCATACAAATCTGACCATAACGCTATCCTCCTGATTCCTGTTTACAAGCAAAAATGTTAACAGGAAGTACCAGTAACAAAAATAAGTGCATTGACGACAATGTCCCCACATTTACCATGCGGACATATCCCAACCAGAAGCCATGGATTACAGGCAACGTCCACATTGAGCTAAAGGATAAAGCTGCCGCTTTCAAGGAAAAGGACACTAAGCAGGATGTTTATAAGAAGCCCTGCTATGCCCTCTGATGAACCACCAAACAGGCAAAGTGTCAATACAAGACTAAGTATAAATTCTACTACACCGGCTTTGATAGTCGTGGCAGAGCTTTCAAACTATTACAGATTATAAAGGGAAACCCGGCCGAGAGCTGCCCAGTGACGCAAGCCTACCAGATGAGCTAAATGCCTTCTATCCTCGCTTTGAGTCAAGCGAGCATAGAAGAGCACCAGCTGTTCTGGACGACTGTACAATCATGCTCTCTGTAGCTGATGTGGGTAAGACCTTTAAACAGATTAACAATCACAATGCCGCAGGGCCAGACAGATTGTGCCCAAAAACGCCAAGGTAACCCGTTTAAATGACTACCTCCCTGTCGCAATCACATCTGTAGCCATGAAATGCTTTGAAAGGCTGGTCATGACTCACATCAACACCATCATCCCAGAAACACTGGACCCACTCTAATTCACAGACCGCCACAACAGATCCACAGATGACGCAATCTCTATTGCACTCTACACTGCCCTTTCCCACCTGGACAAAAGGAACACCTACGTGAGAATGCTATTCATTGACTAGAGCTCAACGTTCAATACCGTAGTGCCTTCCTAGCTCATCACTAAAATAAGGATCCTTGTGACTGAACACCTCCTTCTGCAACTGGATCTTGGACATCCTGACGTGGAAGTATAACTTCACCACCTGGAGTGCCTCCAGGTGGTGAGAGTAGGCAACAACACATCCGCCACACTGACCTTCAACATGGGGGCCCCTCAGTGGTGGGTGCTCAGTTCCCTCCTGTACTCCCTATTCACCTACGACTGTGCGGCCGATGACAATGAGACAGCCTATAAGGAGGAGGCCAGAGACCTGGCAGCAAGGTGCCAGGACAACAACCTCTCCCTCAACGTGTGCAAGATAAAGGCACTTATCGTGGACTACAGAAAATGGAAGACCAAACATGCCCCCATTCACATCAACGGGGTATCATGGTCCGAACACACCAACACAGTCATGAAGAGGGCACGACAACACCTCTTCCCCCTCAGGAGGATGAAAAGATTTGGCATGGGCCCTCAGATACTCAAAAAGTACAAACAGCTACAGCTACACCATTGAGAGAATCTTGACTGGCTGCATCACCGCCTGGTATGGCAACTGCTCGGCATCCGGCCACAAGGAGCTACAGAGAGTAGTGTGTACAGCCCAGTACATCACTGGGGCCGAACTGCCTGCCATCCAGGACCTCTTTACCAGGCGATTTCAGAGGAAAGCCCAAATAATTGACAAAGACTCCAGCCACCCATGTCATAGGCTGTTCTTTCTGACATCAAAGGGCTCCTGAACAGCTTCTACCCCCAAGCCATCAGACTGCCGAACAGCTTATCAAATGGACTATTTACATTGACCCACTTTACTATTCAATCTTTATTGTCATTTTTTGCACTGACTTTCATGCACTGGCTATATGCACACTTACTTGACTCTACCCACACACTCACACAAACTACACTGACACTCCAACACACACACACACACACACACACCAAAACACAAAATAATATATTTCCAGTTTAGTTGTTTTAACTACCAGTTAATCCAATCGCAAGCAACGCAAGATACAGTATGTTTCAAATTGCCCTTGGAAGTACTGCTGCTCAAAGTAACATGCTTACAGTACTGTACATTACAGTAGATTACACCGTTTTCACATTAGGCAATACACTTACATTACCTTGAAAAATGTACAGAAAATCTATAATTTCTATAATATCTATCCAATGTGTAATCAAAAGTGTGATCAATGAAGACATCCTCAACAATCATTCATGCCCCAATTAAAAAATATATATAATTGCAACATAGGTGTACTGTCTGTAATAAAATTTAAGAAATGTAATAAAACAAATGAAATGATTGAAAATAAAACATAACGTTCAGCACAAATTCATTTGCATCAAGCCTGTCTCATCCACATCACAATGAATGTTCTCATTGTTCATGCACTGCGGTAAAAACCTTTTGGCATGGCGAATCCAAGCTTGACATTGGTCTGCATTGATGTTGTTGAATGCCTCATCCATGGCCAGAAGGAGGGTGGCACGCTCATGAGGATGGGGATCGTACACCTTCCACCTCCATGCTGAAAATAAGTCCTCAATAGGGTTGAGGAAAGGAGAGTATGGGGGCAGGTATAGGGTCATGAATCTGGGATGGGCCCGAATACATGTCTGAACCACCTATGCAAGGTGGAACCTGACATTGTCCCACACAATGACATAGATGACCCATTCACCTTTGCAGGCCTGCTTAATTTAATTGAGAAAAAACAATTAGGTGTGCAGCGTTGTCGGATCCAACGTCCTACCAGACCATTTTCAGAGACAGCTGCATACATGTATATGTTTCCGCCACGTTGTCCAGGTACTTGGACGATAGCCTGTTAGCCGATGAGGTTCCGCCCACGGCGTGGAGTTTTGGCCAGGTTGAAGCCCACTTCATCAACAAATAGTGTATATACTTGTGGTTAGTAGGCTGAAGGATGCTACATTGACAAAGGTGTCATCGTTCTACTCAATGTCCTGCTTTATTTCAGACAGCCGTATGTCATTCCTGGCCCTCACCATTTCCACCACTGTCCACTCCTTCTGGTTGGTCACCACACGGCCATGGCCACCACCACGGGGTCTTCTGTCAATTCTGAGAGTAGGACAGAGTATACTGTCAACAGATCATGCTGTAAGAATACTGTAACATGTTTGACATTACAATATGTAATTTACTGTAAATGTAATGGTAAAGAATAGTGTATATCCTGAAGAGCTAACCGGTTTAAGTGGCTAAATGTTCTCATGATCTAATTGACAGTTGATTTTTTTCAGATTGGGGTAAACTAATCTGTCAGCCTCTGTCATGGTAAGGCCTCTGTTAACCCATTAAGCGCAGTTGGATTAAGTCATGGTCATATGTAATTAAATGAGAAGAGAATCTGGTGAAAAGTATTGTGAGCATTGCATTGGGAAAGGCAATGACTATATGAAAGGTATTTCTAGATGAAACACTGATTAGGTTTGGTGAAAAAGTAACTTGTGTGATTTTGTGTGTTGTACTTTGTCAATTGAAAATAGTACCAAAGAGATACTGTATTTAGGTGTACTTTTTAAGTTGGGAACAGGCTTTTTCACTGTAAAGTCTACACCTGTCGTGTTCTGCGCATGTGACCAATCAGATTTGAATAGATTTTGAAATGTGTAATAAAGATAACATATATGTTTAACAAAAATAAAAAAAGAAGCAACAAAACAAGAAGATGCAAAAAAATCTCTGTAACTCACGAAAGACAAAAGTAACAGAGAGATATGGTTTTAGAAGCTGATCTTGTTTTAAAAAAAGCAACGGTGGGCAAACCTGACAAATTGTAGTGTTGTAGTATTGTAGTATTGTAGTATTGTAGTATTGTAGTATTGTGCAGAGCCAAAGCCCAATCACAAGCAAATTTCATTGTAGAATGATGTGGTGTTTGTTTTCTGTTCTGTGTCCTGTGTTAGAGTGGCTGAGGAAGTGGGTCTTAGCAACCAGCACACAAAGTGTTGCAACTCAACGAGAGAGAACACAGGAAAGAGCCTCAGACAAGAGAAGGCAGAGACACGTTTTGCCAAAACGTGCAAAAGTAATGTGTTTGTGTGTGTCAGGGCCCATGTTACCTTTACCTCTACAGGCACTCTGTTGTCCTTCAGACAGTCGCAACCACCTCCACAACCCACTTCACCATGCCAACACACTGAGTCAGCTGAAAACAGAGAGGGACAGAGGGTGGTGAAAGAGCACTCCACTGTGCACTGGTCCACACAGCTCATCAGCTCTTTCTATGGATGAGAGAGCACAGACAATCATGCCAGGCAGCAAGCAGCTATACTGAAACAATGAGGGGGCGGATCGAGAGATGGAGTGTGTCAGAGTGAGAGATGGAGAGATCGATAGTGAGTGTGTGGGAGCGAGAGAGGGAACGGAGGAAGGATCAAATACATTTCCAGAAGGACATATACAGTACTATAGGAAGAGAAAGATGAAAATAAAGAGAGAGAACAAGAATAGAGACAGGAGGAGGCTGTAGCAGGTTGAGAAAGCACTGGTTGAGGGAGTGTGTGTGTGTGAACCTATCTGAGCGCTGTGCAGTGGGGTGGAAATGTGTCTGGTTAAACTGCAGGGAACAATTAGGTGCATATCTGTATGGTTGACTCACCTGCTGTGCCTGCGTTCCCCCTGTCACTATAGCTTCCCTCATCACAGGTGAGCAGGCAGAGCTCTCCCTAGCAGTCTCACCCAGCAGCACCTGGGGCTAGGTACACTGTGCCAGAGAGGAGAAGATAAAGCGCTCTGGCATTTAGTTTACTGGCACACTATTTGGGATACTATTTGTGATACTGTACATCAAATGTTCCAATTACCTTCTGAGTATGGAGCCAGGGTCCTCTTATTGCTAACTTGTTTTCACGGTCGACGTACATGTCTCATGCACTCAAACAACAATGGTTTGAATTATGTCATACTTGTAAACTTATGTTAAAAGTATGGGGTTTATCTGATCTGACCTGTGATTTAATGATGTGATGAATCTATGCAGAAAGTCAAATGGCTTGCCGTTCCCATGTACAACATCCAGCATGACAGATCTCACTGTAATGACTGAACAGGGAAGATACGTATTAGCCCTGTTCATTCTGACATGTATTTTTTATGCCTGTCAATCTGACGGACTCATTCATCAGAAAAGCCACCATGATGCTTCAGCTGCATAGCCTGGTCACGTATCCCCACTAGCTCTGTCCTCCACTGACCCAGACCATGACGTAGACAACAGCCAAGACCTCAGGGATGAAAACAGACTTGCCCTGGGCCTAGAGCAAACTCAAGAGCTGCCGGACTAAAAGAGAAGCCGGGAACAGGATGTCCCCAACATAACTGAAAATAAAGAATGGCCGGCCGTCTATTCAAGTAGATGGGGGAAATTTCTCACGACACAATCCCCGGCATTTCCTGGAATGCTGGGACTCGAAACAGAAACTGGACTAGTGGAATGCTGGGACTCGAAACAGAAACTGGACTAGTGGAATGCTGGGACTCGAAACAGAAACTGGACTAGTGGAATGCTGGGACTCGAAACAGAAACTGGACTAGTGGAATGCTGGGACTCTGAACAGAAACTGGACTAGTGGAATGCTGGGACTCAAAACAGAAACTGGACTAGTGGAATGCTGGGACTCGAAACAAAAACTGGACTAGTGGAAAGCTGGGACTCGAAACAGAAACTGGACTAGTGGAATGCTGGGACTCGAAACAGAAACTGGACTAGTGGAATGCGGGGACTCGAAATAGAAACTGGACTAGTGGAATGCTGGGACTCGAAACAGAAACTGGACTAGTGGAATGCCGGGACTCGAAACAGAAACTGGACTAGTGGAATGCTGGGACTCGAAACAGAAACTGGACTAGTGGAATGCTGGGACTCGAAACAGAAACTGGACTAGTGGAAGGCTGGAACTCGAAACAGAAACTGGACTAGTGGAATGCTGGGACTCGAAACAGAAACTGGACTAGTGGAAAGCTGGGACTCGAAACAGAAACTGGACTAGTGGAATGCTGGGACTCGAAACAGAAACTGGACTAGTGGAATGCTGGGACTCTAAACAGAAACTGGACTAGTGGAATGCTGGGACTCAAAACAGAAACTGGACTAGTGGAATGCTGGGACTCAAAACAAAAACTGGACTAGTGGAAAGCTGGGACTCGAAACAGAAACTGGACTAGTGGAATGCTGGGACTCGAAACAGAAACTGGACTAGTGGAATGCGGGGACTCGAAATAGAAACTGGACTAGTGGAATGCTGGGACTCGAAACAGAAACTGGACTAGTGGAATGCCGGGACTCGAAACAGAAACTGGACTAGTGGAATGCTGGGACTCGAAACAGAAACTGGACTAGTGGAATGCTGGGACTCGAAACAGAAACTGGACTAGTGGAAGGCTGGAACTCGAAACAGAAACTGGACTAGTGGAATGCTGGGACTCGAAACAGAAACTGGACTAGTGGAAAGCTGGGACTCGAAACAGAAACTGGACTAGTGGAATGCTGGGACTTGAAACAGAAACTGGACTAGTGGAATGCCAAACTGCCGGTTGCTGTTAAAACTGACGCACTGAGACTCTGGTCCCGTAAAGGACACTTCCATACCCACCATTGTCCAATACATCACTCTGCAGACCTGCACCAAGGCTCCCTGGGAAAAGACACATTCATAATATATGACCCTCTGCTCCATGGCCGTGACAGGATCTGAGTGACCTTTAACTTTATCCTGTGGCATATGATTGGCCTGTGGCTTCCCTGGAGATTATTGCTGGAGCCATTGAATGTCGAATATGTTTTTCCTGGAAATGCAGTACAATTTGAGCTGTACAATTTATCATTTATTTGTCCAGTTCTCAGATTATTGATATTAGCGGTGCCACGGCACGGCTTCAAATACCAATAAGATTATCAATGTTCTGATAACATATTTCATTACATATTTATTATCATGCATTATCACTTCAGTATGGCATGCTCCCTCAACCATTTTTATTGTTTTGTCAAGTGAGTAATTTAGAAAATATGTGAACTAAACTAATTCCATTTCATCTAATGTGAAAAGTGCACAGTATAAAAGTGCTGATTGTGCTTCGAAGTGAGTCTGTTAGCTCAGAGCAATCCATTCTTTCCACCCTTCCTCTTGTGTTTGGGCCTTGATGACTTTACCAGAGAGGAGTGAAAGCTGCTCCCTCCGTGCCAGCTTGTGAAAAATGTGCTGTGCATTTCTCAGGCTCTTTCTTCTCTCTCTGCCTCTGTAAACCTGCCATCTACTCCATGGTAGAAAGAATGGAACTATTCCTACTCTTCACATTTCCCATCTTTTTGTGGTTTAGAAGCATTAAGCAGGCATATAAAGTTATAGCTCCTTGGTTTTTATCATTTTGGATAAAATTCTCTCAAAGGGGGGATTTCTTTAAATCTCCCACCACTGTCCCTGCAGACCTGATGAGTTTCACAGAATGGAGAAATACCTTTCATTTTTACCGTATATCACACCAAAATGTACAATATGCCTCTATTCAGGCTTATGTAGCAAAATTTGAAATTGTGTTTTTTACATTGGATAAAAGTAGAGACTCAGTGCTAGAAAATTGTGTATCATACACTGCAGTTGAGAAACAGTGGGAAAGTAATTCTGCTTTGAAAGTTAAACTTGTAACCCCACTTTTGCGAAAATGGCCCTTGAATGTTTTGGTACGCCTTCTGGCTCTTCTTTAGTATGTAGTATGAATCTGCAGGTAGCTAACTAAAAGTATGCTTTAATGTGCAATAAAAACAACTTTCTGACAACATTTTAAACGTATATCTAAAAATGTAGCTAGAATCTTATCTGTATACATGGATGAACACTTCATGGAAGACTGGAACCGTTGAACTTTGTGTTGTTTGTAGCTACATCTTGTTTGGCCAGTGTTGTGTCAAGTCACTCCAGTTCACACTGACCGTGATATGTGCACAAGGTAGCCCATCACATTTTACAACTGAAATGTCGATAGCGCCTGCTAAATTCAGGCCATCAATGGTGTTAAGAAAGTAGCAAAACTTTTGTAGTTTTCAATGGCTAACGTTATATCTTTCAAAAACGGCATGGTAGAAAAGCCTGTCAACACATGTTATAGATTGAATTATGCTACATGGCAGACCAATCCAAACTCATCTCCTGGCATGTCCAGCCTATCCATTATCTCAGCCAATCATGGCTAGTGGAAAGACCCCTGGCTTTTTCCGTAGCAAAACCAACTAGGCTCGTAATTTAACAATTGTATTTGTATTTATGGATGGAATACAAGTTTGGTACACACACTTCCACTGACGGTTGGCACAGATACAGATATATTAGACCATGCCCCCAAATATGCCAATAAACCAAACCAGTACATTGGCCCCACCTACATTTCAAAGCACAGTGATGATTGTACCTTATATTCAAAATATTGGGGAGAAAAATTGACCGTTATACTAGATTATCTGCACATGTACCCTAAAAGGAACCGACCAGTATCATGTGAGTTCCTATGTGTACCTTTGAGGGTACTTTGTTTACCTTTGACCTTTTTGTACCCCAGGGAACCACACTGTACCCTAACTGTACCCTAATTTTGAGAGTGTGTGGATATATGTTCTTGGTAATAAAAATGTACCTGGTGGCACTGCTGAAACATTAATGCACCATCCACTGGTCTCTACCCACTCAGACACAACATACACTGCTGCTAAAATGATTATTGATTAGATGTATTACTCCAGTACTCTGCTGTCCATTGATTATTGATTTCCATTAGTATTCAGCTACTTATCCTGCTACTGGTCACTATTACTCCTGTTTACATGTATATATTACCATTAGTATATTAGGAAAAGTGTTTATATATTCCTGCTACCAGTCACTTTTCAGCCCTGTTTACATGTATATCCTACGACCAGTCACTTTTTATGTATAAACCCACCTCAACCGCTCCCGTACCCCTGGACATGGAATAAGGTACTGGCAGTGACCTGTATATACTTGCATTCTTGTGTTTCTTATTCACATCATAGTTCTTGTGTTTTTTATTTGAATTGTATTTTGTATTACATTTTGTATTATTATCTATACTATTAGTATTATCACTACATTGTTGGGAAAGGGATCTCAAGGTAAGAGTTTCACAGTACTGTTTTTCACCTGTATCCTATGCGGGTGGCGAATACAGTTTCAAACTTGAAACTTCCACCCAAAAGCTTTCAAGTTCAAATCCCCAAAGCATTTATGCACACTTTACACCAAGTGTCCCCGAGGACTGCTTTTCTTTTTACGTTGTTGTCCAATAATCAGATCTTTTTTTACTTGAATCTGGGCAACTTTTAGCGAAGTGCAGAACTGTAATCATGCCATTAAATCTGTGTACAATCTCTACCATACCCGCAGACCTGCTGGCATCGCGGGACATTCAGGTCACTAGCAACCAACAGTTCTGAGTTCAAGTCCCGAGAAATGTATAGTCTCAAGTAACCAGCATTCAGCAGCATGCTATCCTTTTACAGCAATAATACCTTCAGTCAGCTGTACAAATGCTGCAACTTGTTGTTTACCTTACTTTCACTGCAACCAGTAGCCTGTAGTGTACCGTTCAATTACAGGAACTGTTTAACAGTGTAGTATTTAATGCCATAAAAGGAAAACATGGTAGAGAATGAAAGAACAGGATGAGTCTTCACAACCATCACAACAGTAAAGAACCTTTTTTATGTGTGTATGCTGGTCCAGCATGGTCAGATAACTTTATTTACGATACCAGAGACAAAAGGTAACCTGCATGCCCTCCTCTGTCTGTCAGTTTCAGTAAACATCACAAGAGGATAACGTCTCAACCGGATGAGACAAATCCGAGGTCATTTTCTTGTTACAAAAATGAACAAAAGTTAGCGGAAAATTCCACCCCAAAACTATATTTTGATATTTGTTTCATTAGTCCATTGTTGACATTGTCCCAGCGCGTTTAGCTTGTCATCAATCAAGTTTTCAAGATATGTCATTTTCAAAATACAGAAATCATACCCATATGCTGCAAAACGCAGCATGATGTGATGCAAAATGCATCATACGGGGATGAATTCTTAATTCTAAAATCTTCATATTGATATAGGTTGTATGTTGTTTATCTAAACTCAAAACATAATGTTTGATGTCTGTACTGTACCACACTGTGCCTATTACCTTGTCATAATCAGAGGAAAATCAAGGTCATATTTTTACAAATGTTTTAGAGATCGAATGACTAGCCTAGCAGTTAGAATGTTCGGCCAGTAACCGAAAGGTCTCTGGTTTGAATACTCAATGCGACAAGGTTAAAAATCTGTCGATGTACTCTTGAGTGAGGCACTTAACCCTAATTTGCTCTAGAGGTGGTGTACTACTATGGCTGACCCTGTAAAACAACACATTTCACTGCACGTTGCAATAAAACATATTTTTCATTTATTTTTTACTATCACACAGTTAGCTTCTGTTCAGTACCAAAAGAATTCAACACTTTCTTGATTGTTGTTGTTCTTAAACTTATGGTCAGTGGTGCCACCAGCATCTTCATTGTTTAGGAAAGAGATTTAGTTGTGGATATAATCATCCTATCAGGTGATCACACTGGAATCAAACAGAGGCATTATCTCAAAGTGAAACCCTTACTAAACAAGCCCCTATCTCCTTCCTCTAACACTGCCCAGGTGACACAAAGCCACCTGCACGGCCACTATCAGCCAATCACGGGCAAGATAAACAGCCACAATGTCACCCTCATCTGAGCTGAGAAATGAGGAACATGCTGTTGATGACAGCAGAGCAGGTTTTGGTTTTACGCATGTAAGCAAGAGGTTTGGGCTATTGGTAAAGTTAGCAGGGAAGACTGTATGTTATAAGAGTGTTATAAAAGTCATATTGATAGGGGCGGCAGGTAGCCTAGTGGTTAGAGTGTTGGACTTGTAACCGAAAGGTTGCAAGATCAAATCCCCGAGCTAACAAGAGAAACATCTGTCATTGAAAATAAGAATTTGTTTTTAACTGAATTGCCTAGTAAAATAAAGGTAAATAACAGTGCAGCATACTGTGAAGGTATATGGACCTTAAAGATATAAAGGATTAGGATGAGAGATGATGCAATGAGAATTGATATAGCATGAGGACTTCCTCACAGTTAGACCATTTCACATTTCGAATTAGTTGAATGTTTGTTCAGTCTCACCTTCAGAAACCTCTCACTGTGAGCGTGCAAATGAGAATCAGACTCTCACTGCTATCTATAAAGGTTTGGTAACGTGACATTTCAGTTCAACCTCAGTCACCACAACACGTCTGCAGTTGTTTCACTTCTGCTCATCTTTCTCACATGGGACATCCTATTGAGCGTGTGCTGCTGTCTTTAAATGTAGACTTTTCACTTTAGTCTACATATTCAATGCTTTCAGCTTCGTTTGATTAGCCAAACTCTATGTGGCTTAGCCCATCTCTATACTGCTCATAGACCAATGACAGTGACTCTTTCCTCAGTGTGCCAGACAGACATTTATTGTTCATCTCCAAAACATCCTCCAAATTCACTCACATTTCTACTGGGAGAAACACCCATACACAGAGCCTAACACATGGGGAAACCGTTCTGTCTCTAAGCAGCCCAAAGGGCCTCCTGAAGGAGGTGTGTATTTTGTGTTGTGTCTGGTTTTGGAGGTGGGCCAAGGAAGGGGAATTTTCCAGACCTACATACCCTCCTGAACCCGCTGTGGGCAGGGGGAGAGGACCCGTACAGAAGCACCGGGCTGTAGCATCATCTGATTCTGACTATATGGAAAACAAATCCTTACAAATGACACAGTGCAATCTAATCTACAATCAGTCATCCACAAACATGGATCATATTCACACAAAAAATGTCATTCTTGAAAATGGGGCAACCAGGTAGGTCTATCCAGTGAAAGACAATTAATACTGTATTGGAAACTGAGGCTTTATCACCACCTAGTGAGTATTTATAAAATCTATGGTAGGACACGCAGACATAATACACACAGAGACAGACAATACTGAATTTAGGGCAAACCTAGTCTCGGCTCCCAGGCTTCTCTCAAGAAGGTGAAGAGAAAGCCTGTGACAGTGTCAAGGGCAAATCACACTGTGTGTTTGTTCAGTAATTGGGACACAAACACCACTATGCAAGCACTCCATGGGAGGTCTTTCTAAACACACACTACACACTATGCATGACCTGATGTATCCATTAGGCCTACAAACCTTAGGACTCACTCTACACCACAAAGCATGCACAGAACAGCATAGCAGCCTAATAATAGACTCTCTGTATCACTGGGGCCCTCTTGTTGCTGGCAGACAAACAGAGATGGGCAAAAATGACAAAATACCATAAAGTTCAACGTACCAAAATAAACTACATATAAACTATTTTGAAATATATTTAAAATGCACGTATTTTGTATGTTAAAATACAGCAATAGATTTGCAAGTAGCCGGCTCGAACAGTAACACCATTCTCAGTAACGGTTCTGTCACGCCCTGACCTTAGAGAGCCTTTTTATGTCTCTATTTGGTTTGGTCAGGGTGTGATTTGGGGTGGGCATTCTATGTTTTGTTTTCTATGATTTTGTGTTTCTATGTTTTGGCCGGGTATGGTTCTCAATCAGGGACAGCTGTCTGTCGTTGTCTCTGATTGGGAACCATACTTGGGTAGCCCTTTTTCCCTTCCTTTTGTTGTGGGTAGTTAACTTTGTTTGAAGCATCATAGCCCTGTGAGCTTCACGGTCAGTTTTTATTGTTTTTGTTGGTGACATTCTTAATAAAAAGGAAAATGTATGCTCACAACGCTGCACCTTGGTCCTCTTCATTCGACGGTCGTGACAGGTTCCTTGCTATGACAGTGATATGTGTTGTTTATCTACCTTAGGTGAATGCATTGACTATAGGTCACTCTGGACACTGGGTATTATTGTTGGCCTTGTTTCAGGGTCATGTCTAGATGGGATACAGTTTAACATAATTCTCCTAACCTGCTGCGTAAATTCTCCTAAACCTGGTACGAAAAGTCAATTTTGATAAACTGTATCCCTTCTAGACAAAACCTTGTTTCATTGTTTCAGGGCAGAGCTCATTAGAATAATACTCAGCATGCTTTGCAATTGTACATTTTTGCATACACATTTATATTTAGTTAATTTGGCAGACGCTGTTATCAACAAAACAATAGTGTCATCAAATTTCTGATACCAATTCAGGGTGAAAGGGGGCCACAAAATGGTGAACCACTATAAAAAAAATGGTATAGAAAAGTATTTGGTGTTATGAAAATAGGAATTACAGCTCTCAAATATCTTGTTACAAAATACATTGGAGTGTAGTTCAGCCCAGTGTGATACTGACAAAATTCTCAGAAGTAATTGAAATACATATTTCAAATATATGCAGCAGAAATACTGCCCATCTCTGGAGACATGGCCTGTACTGTACACTTTTCTGACAGGTGGAGATTAATGCACTTGGCATGCAGATCCAATCACCAAATATCCGCGCTAAAATGAATGCGTTTTAATCGACGGCCACTTGGGGCTTTAGGGAGCGCTGCTCAGTGATAGAGTGGTCGAGCGCGGGCTTGTGAGCGCCCTTTAATTTGCTATGGCCGTGGGGGGAAGAGATCTATATCGGAGGAAATCAAGGGCTGTCTGGACAGACGCCTTCTTGGCAGATGAACAAACCCCATTTCTCTTTTACCCAGAGGAGTTGACTGGAGACGGCCATTGGGGATGAGGTCACCGTCACCACCACGTGAATATTTGCGTGATGGATTGAGCCCCTGGTTTATTTGCATTGAATAATAATAGTGCACTTATGTTAAATTATTACTCGGCCAGGCGCCACTGATCTGAATACCATATTTAATACTGACCTATATCACTTTTTCCCATGCGCTTCTGACTCCAAATGGAAATGTAGGACAAACTCAAATGTCAGGTGACCTGACACAGGCACATAGTAAATTAAAATAATAGGCCTACGATTATTGTGAATACTCAAAATGATTCAACAACTGCCTTAAAAAACAATTTCTCACTTAGAAAACAGCCTATATGTGGCATTGATATGAGTCAGAAACATGTATTCTACTGTCAAAATTGACTACAATGTGTAAATAGGATCATAAGTCAGTGTAGGATTATTTTATGATGAAAATTATTTTCTAAGCTACTGTTGCTAGTTCTAAAATATGGTGAATCAGTTGTTTGGAATAGGAATGATAGATTTTCTGTCCCCTACCTACCTACCCCTACCTGTCCTCTACTTTGTTATATTCTGATTGGTCAGATGTTTGTTACTTGTAAAGAGTACAGGACATAGCGCAGCTCAGGCTGTAAGCAAGGTACCAGGGTTCTGGTTCTAGAAGCACAGTTGACTGCTCCTACAGTCTTTTTTCGGTATTGCAGGTTAACTGACACCCGGCCCAGAAAGAGAATTTCCATAGACGACACATAGAGAAGTTCCTAATAAGACACTTTAGTCATCACATTTGTGCACTAAACATCCACGGAATTATTTAAATTGTGACTGAAACAGTTTTTTTTCTTCATTACCTGCAGCCAAAGATGTTAACATTTTATATTCATCCAATGTCTACAATGTTTTTGGATGATGTGAAGACATCGTCACTGCTAGTGCTGTTCCCTGTGCTCACTAAGTGCTAGTGCGCATGGGAAGTTGGACCATGTAAACCGGATGCAACCTGTATATAGACGGTCCATGAATCAGAGTATGCGAATGTGCGTACGTTATATTGAAAAAAAACAGTCGGACATCTTGGGATGCAGTCTCCAGTTCTTTATACCTCAGTGGCTGTAACAATGGTCAGTTGATGATTAAATATACAAAAGAGTAATCAGTCTCCATCCTATTTCTATCCACATAAAGAGTCATCTATCCACCATTGAAAGAACCCTCAAACTATATCAGTCTCGTCCAAAACTGAGTTTAGTGAGACTTGTGTTCCTGACTGCACACAATGTACATGAAGGTTGGGTTTTTTCAAACCTACCCACAACATACAATCATCAATTCGGAGTGCAACTGCATGCGACCCAATCGTCATGCCCGTGGTAAATTTGGGTTACCTTTGGATATCCCAATGGGGCTAGTTAGGGACCATCTGTAAATTACACAATGTACATGAGACAATATGTTAAAAATTTCCAATAGCTCCAAATTTCAATGACTTAAAAACCTCAAACCAACTTTAAATTGTAGAAATTCATATACAAATATTGAAAGCATTTAATGAAAAGACTAAAAGGTGTGCAACATGAAAACATTGTCTAATTTACATTGTGTCATTTATTGACGTCCCGAACTAGCCCCAGAGATGGGCTATCCAAAGGGAAAACCATTTTGCCACAGGTCGCACACCAGCCGGCTGAAGCTAATTGGTGAAATAATTTGTCTTAATAATTCCCACCTGCGAACACACACAAGCGATACCCACATCAAACCACACCCCAAAACCAACTCAAGTTTGAATTAATTCATGGCCGCTAACAAGTCTACTAGGCAAGTCAGTTAAGAACAAATTCTTATTTTATAATAATGGCCTACCCTGGCTAAACCCTCCCCTAACCCAGACGACGCTGGGCCAATTGTGCGCCGCCCTATGGGTCTCCCGATTACGGACAGTTGTGATACCGCCCGGGATCAAACCAGGGTCTGTAGTGATGCCTCTAGCACTGAGCTGCAGTGCGCCACTCTGGAGCCATGCAGTAATTCTCCAACAAAAACAAATGTTCTACCACACCATGTTATTATTTGGAAGCCCAGTGAGGCGGCAGGGTAGCCTAGTAGTTAGAGTGTTGGTCTAGTAACCAGAAGGTTGCAAGTTCAAACCCCTGAGCTGACAAGGTACAAATCTGTCATTCTGCCCCTGAACAGACAGTTACCCCACTGTTGCTAGGCTGTCATTGAAAATAAGAACTTGTTCTTAACTGACTTGCCTAGTTAAATAATGGTAAAATATGATTTGGAGTTTGGACATATAATGTTTGTATGTGAAAACTATTTCTAAGATGCATACTTTCAATTTTTCCGAACTAACTTTTCCTTAACTTAACCTAATTCTCCTAACCTGTGGCACAAGTTCTCAGAAGTCAAATGTCAAGGTTTCAGCACTGGCCTCTGCTATCTATTCCAGCAAGAGAATGCATAGGCCTATATATTAACATTTGTGCTATAACTTAGTTCCTATGGCTAGAGGTCTGAACTTAAATGGCACAGTTCATAGGATGGATTTGAAACAATGTTTCAGCCTACCCTTCAGCTTTCCAAAACAAAGAGCATCTACATGACACTCACTACGAGCCTTATAACTATCCTACCAGGGGTTTACAGGCTTTAAATGACTGGCTATGTAGTCATTTCAGCCAATGCATTTCTGGTAATTGTGGGTGTCAGTTGGCCAGTATAGCCAACGAGAGACTAATTATACTCTAAATGTCTCTATTCTTCCTTTTATCTAAGGTCCTTTTGTGTTCTTCACTGGCTTTTCTCAACATTATTGTTTTAGGTGGAGTGTTAGTGGTCCACTGTGTATTCTAGGAGAATGTGTGGTCAGTGTGGGTTTGAGTGTGACCCGATACTGACCAGAGGGCCCACTGGCTAGGGCTCCTGTGCTGCACACATTGATAATGACAGTGCTTCCATCTCCTGGGTAAAGTAACTAACTGCTGTAGGGATCTTTATTGTTCCAGATCATTTTCCTCAGGTTTGGGAGTTTTTTTCAAATGATGTGATAGTTTGGCTGACAATGAGGAAAAAAATCAAAGCTCCAGTCTCTACCGGTGTGTCATATTTATTTTATTTGTTTGTTTGGATCCCCCATTAGCTTTTGCAGAAGCAGCGGCTACTCTTCCTAGGGTCCACAAAAAAACCCACAAAACAAGTAACAAAACACTGATAGACTGATAGACAAGGACAGTCACACACATTTTAAATACAACTATATACACACCATACAACAACAAAAAGAATGCAAACAATACAACTAGAAAATAATGTGTGTGTTAGAGTGTGTCTGTGTGTGCGCGCGCGTGTGTCTGCCCCCTCACAGTCCCTGATGTTCCATGAGATGTTGTTTAATCCGTTTTTTTAAGGTCATTTTGTTGTTTGCTTGAGTAATTGGAGATGGAAGGGAGTTCCATGTGGTCATATGGCTCTGTATAGTACTGTGCGTTGCCGTGAATTAATTTTGGACTTGGGGACTGTGAAGAGACCCCTGGTGTTATGTCTTGTGGGCGACATATGGGTGTCTGAGCTGAATGTTATTTGATTATGCAGACAATCAGGAATTTTCATCACAATAATATTTCTCATAAAAACTAGAAGAGAAGCAGTGAATCTCTCGTCAACCCTCAACCAGGAAAGACTGGAATGCATGTTGTTGATGTTAGTTCTGTGTGTGCAGTTAAGGACAAGGACTGCTGTTCTGTTGGGAGCCAGCTGCAGCTTTACTAGGTCTTCCTTTGCTGCACTTGACCATATTACCGGACAGTAAACAAGATAAGACAAGACCAGATCCCAAACAACTAGTACAGTTGATTTTTACGTCAAAAACGCAGAACATCTGTTAAGAACAGACATACCCCTCCCCATCTTCACAACAACTTTGTCAATATGATTTGATCATGATAAGTGAACATCCAATGTTATACCTAGACGTTTAGCTTCCTCAACTTGCTCAATGCTCCACAACTCCAGGTGAGGTTTAGGTCTTAGAGAATGTTTTGAACCAAATAGGGAGTGAAAGGGCTCGGGTCATGGGTTGATGGCCACAGACAGACCTCGTGGGAACACCTGGCCTAGCAAAACTTCATCCTGGGCTGGGAAATGAGAGCATGTTTACATTCTAGGGACCTTGTGATAGGGATGACAGTGAAAACATGACTTTGAGCATCAACAAACAACACTAACTGTATCTCTTCCCATACCATCTCATCTCACACCCCTCATCAAGCCCTACAGAGCTGCTCCGTGCATCTCCTCGTCTCCTTCCCTCAGACCTCATCTCTCTGTTAGCTACCTGACCCAGAGGACGTGTAGACCAGCAGCCCAATGGAGCAGACAGTGGTGCTGATCACAGGATGCTCCTCGGGGATAGGCCTCAGTCTGGCCGTCCGGCTGGCCTCGGATCCAGCGAAAATATACAAAGGTAAGCAGTGACTGACTTGCAAGGGCATCACTGTACAGAAAGCGTTTATTTTATTCAGTGCCGTAAGATCATGCAATAAACAGTGTGGGCACAATACGTGATGTGCTTGTTGCATAAGGTCTTTGAAGCAGTAAGCTGTCTCTGAGTTTTATGCCTGTTTACTACATGGCATCCACATATTAGAAACAGGTTTTGGTTGGTTTACCTGCATCACAATTTAATTACAGAAAATTCTAGTTTTTGAAACTATGGTGACAATATAATGTCAATGTCAAGCTCTGTATTTCATCCGTTTTGTTTCGTACATGTTTAATGGTAAATCTCTGATGGCGAAATCTCTGATATCCTTGACCACTGATATCAACTCTGTTTAGTCTATGCCACCATGAGGAATCTTGCCAAGAAGGAGCGTCTGCTGGACTGTGTGAAGGGCCTGCACAAGGACACCCTGGACATCCTCCAGATGGACATCACTGACCAGCGGTCCATTCTGGATGCCAGGGACAGGGTCAGGGAGAAGAGGGTGAACATTCTGGGTATGACCAGAGTCATGACTTACAGGAATAGTGTTATATCGTGTGTGTGTGGTTGTGTGCGCGAAACAGAAGAACAGATGTCCTTCATATTTGTACATCAACGACAATTTCTTTACATGTGTACAGCATACAGGATGTCATGTGCTCTGGCTTTCTGTTTGTCTGTGGTATTCATGTTGGCAGTGTGTAATGCTGGTGTGGGGTTGATGGGGCCGCTGGAGGCCCAGTCTCTGGCCACCATGAGGCAGATCCTGGAGGTCAACCTCCTGGGCACCATCAGCACCATCCAGACCTTCCTACCAGGGATGAAGGCCCAGGGCCATGGACGCATCCTGGTCACTGGCAGCATTGGTGGGCTACAGGGTGAGAGAGAGAGAGAGAGCAGGGCTGGGGTGACAGGAGGGGGAGTGGGATGAAATTGCATTTAGACACTGCTCTGAGGTCAGATTTGGGGGTTTGTTTAGTATTTATTGCCATGATAATCACATATCTCTGTGTGTTATTGTATTGTAGGACTCCCCTTTAATGAGGTGTACTGTGCCAGTAAGTTTGCAGTAGAGGGTGCCTGTGAGAGTCTGGCCATTCTCCTGCAGCACTTCAACATCCAGTGAGTCCAGACAGAGGTCCTCAGCTCATGTATCCCTTTGTCAGTGTTTCATTTTGGATGTGCACTGTGTTGGTACTGATTGACTCCATCCACCATCACGCAGTGTGAGTCTTATTGAGTGCGGCCCTGTCAACACGGATTTCCTGGACAACCTGCAGAGGGCAGAGCCAGGGGACTCTTCGCTGCAGCAGGTCGACGCCCACACACGCAGCCTCTATGACACGTACCTGCAACACTGTGGGATGGTGTTCCAGAACGCAGCTCAGGACACAGAGGATATTGTGAAGGTACAGGTACTGCTTACTTGACATCTATTAGTTATTTAGCTGATCTTCTATGGTGCTCCTCCCTGTCTCCAGAGCATACTGCATGTATGTATATGATACTAGATATTTATAGATTTTCTATGGAAGTGTAAGTAGTACTGTTGAGTAGATTTAATAGCTGGACCCCTCTCAATACAGGTATTTCTGGATGCCATCCAGTCATCGAACCCTGCATTCAGATACTACACCAACAATGCCCTCATTCCGCTCAGCAGCCCTAAAATCTCAGCACTGGACGGGTCCCAGTACATCAGAAATATGAGCAAGATCATCTTCTCAACTAATGGGAAAGGGGAACAAAAATAGCCATCAAACTATGGAATGTAATATAACCCTTTACTTTATACATACAGTACCAGTCAACATTTTTTAGAACGCCTACTCATTCCAGGGTTTTTCTTTATTTTTTACTGAAATAACACATATGGAATCATGTAGTAACCAAAAAGGTGTTAAACAAATCAAAATATATTTAATATTTGAGATTTTTCAAAGTAGCCACCCTTTGCCTTGATGACAGCTTTGCACACTCTTGGCATTCTCTCAACCAGCTTCATAAGGAATGCTTTTCCAACAGTCTTGAAGGAGTTTACACATATCCTGAGCACTTGTTGGCTGCTTTTCCTTCACTCTGTTGTCCAACTCATCCAAAACCATCTCAATTGGGTTGAGGTCGGGTGATTGTGGAGGCCAGGTCATTTGATGCAGCACTCCATCACTCAACTTGGTCAAATAGCCCTTACACAGCCTGGAGGTGTTTTGGGTCATAGTTCTGTTGAAAAACAAATGATAGTCCTACTAAGCGCAAACCAGATGGGATGGTGTATCGTTGCAGAATGCTGTTGTAGCCATGCTGGTTAAGTGTGCCTTGAATTCAAAATAAATCACTGACAGTGTCACCAGCAAAGCACCCCCACACCATCACACCTCCTCCTCCATGCTTCATGGTGGGAACCACACATGCGGAGATCATACGTTCACCTACTCTGCGTCTATCAAAGACACAGAGGTTGGAACCAAAACTCGCAAATTTGGACTCATCAGACCAAAAGACAGATTTCCACCAGTCTAATGTCAATTGCTTGTGTTTCTTGGCCTAAGCAAGTCTCTTCTTCTGATTGATGTCCTTTAGCAGTGGTTTCTTCGTGGGCAATTTGACCATAAGGCCTGATTCACCTCTGAACACTTGATGTTGAGATGTGTCTGCTACTTGAACTCTGTGAATCATTTATTTTGGCTGCAATCTGAGGTGCACTTAACTCTAATGAACTTATCCTCCGCAGCAGAGGTAACTCTGGATCTTTCTTTCCTGTGGCGGACTTCTTGGGAGCCAGTTTCATAATAGCTCTTGATGGTTTTTGCGATTGCACTTGAAGAAACTTTCAAAGTTCTTCAAATTTTCCGCATTGACTGACCTTCATATCTTAAAGTAATGATGGATTGTTGTTTTTCTTTGCTTATTTGAGCTGTTCTTGCCATAATATGGACTTGGTATTTTACCAAATAGGGCTATCTTCTGTATACCACCCCTACCTTGTCACAACACAACTGATTGGCTCAAACACAATAAGAAGGAAAGAAATTCCACAAATTAACTTTAACAAGGCACACCTGTTAATTGATGTGTATTTCAGGGGACTACCTCATGAAGCTGGTTGAGAGAATGCCAAGAGTGTGCAAAGCTGTCATCAAGGCAAAGGGTGGCTACTTTGAAGAATCTCACATATATTAACACTTTTTTTTTTTTTACTACATGATTCCATATGTGTTATTTCATAGTTTTGATGTCTTCACTACTATTCTACAATGTAGAAAATAGTAAAAATAAAGAAAAACCCTTGAATGAGTTGGTGTGTCCAAACTTTGAACTTTAGGCTGTATATAGGTTATACACATGATTTGCGTTGGAGCCACACACAAGGACATAATTTCAGCAAAATACATAGATAGCCAAAATTGTCTTCTTTACACACACTGTTCAACCACCAACTTCAAGGTGGAAGTTTTGCTATTATGTCACAACTTTCTTATACATTTGAAATGTTCATTTCCAATACTCTATATCTACCAATGTTTTTCATCATAAGTTTGCTAATGTGTACCTTCATGTGTGTGTAAGATATTGCTGTTCTTAGATTTTAGTGTATGTGTATGAAAATGCGTTTTTTTTTCTTCAAATCTCGATATATCCATTGTTTAGCATGGAATGAAATTATTGTATCCTGTATATTTGACTGTGATGTGTGGTTGTCTCACCTAGCCATCTTAAGATGAAGGCACTTTTACTGTAAGTTGCTCTGGATAAGAGCATCTACTAAATTATTCAAATGTAAAATATGTATATCTTATATTACGGTATTGAATGCTTTTTAAAATATATATATTAAATATTGATGCCACAAATGTATCATTCATACAGTCCTTTATTAAAAATGTAGTTCTTTTTTTTTACATTTGACTGTGTAAAACCTAGCAGTACTACTCATTTATCTGAGAGTAAGGTGAATTTGTCTCTCAGGGATTCTCGAAAGACAGGACAATCCCAACTTTTGCTTTTACAAATATTTTTCTTAATATTAACAACATTTGAAATATAAATGTTTATAAACCAAAGTATCAGCTACCACACAACGTAAAGGATCAACCTCCTAACTAAAATTCCACTTAATGTCATTTTTAAGATCAGATATTCAAACAAAATTCCCTTTTTTCAACTATAAAAATGACATTTCCCTGCCGGACAAAGATTGCCCCGTTCTCTGAAATTAAGTTATTAGATATATTTTAAACAAATTAATGTCTGTCATTGAGCAACCCCATGACATGATTAGGTAGTGAAAAATCACACTAATCTAGTTTATAATTTCTTTAAACAATAAAAGCTAATTTACCAACATTTCTGAAAATGGTACATAGCGTTTTGGAATGAAATCTTCATTTGTTTTGTTTTTTACCTTTGACTCCATGATTAGATGTTTAAATTAAAAAATATATATATAATAATATTTTGCACTTATACTGTATTTGTGTTTGGGTTCATATCTTTTATTAATGTGCACATTGCTGATACTGTTCCCTCCCACAAGGCTCTGTTGCTGACTGGTGTATCATGGGTGTGATAACATTCTCAAGGGCATGGCATGGATATGAAACTGTCATGGGTATTATTCCACCCAGCAATTTACTTCTTGGATCACTATCTCACAAATGTGTGTATGCCCGTATGCCTGTGTGTGCCCACCATGTGTGTCCCCATGTGTGTGTGTGTGTGTGTGTGTGTGTCTTCAGTTCAACCAGCCCTACTCCAGCTGTGACAGACTATACCCCCAGTCAGCTGTCAGGCCTTGAGATAAGGCTAACTCAAGGACCCAGATCAGATTATCAGGCCCTGTCTGTCTGGCACTCGTCTAAACATACCAATATTTCGCTTGCACAATATTCCCTTTGAACATAATTTTTTTGTATTGATGATTATCATGGGGAAGAGCGATATGTCAGGGAGAGACTTCATTCCTAGACAATGATTGGTTTGACAAGCAAGGCATTTATCCTGTTCTGTCTGTTTGTATTTCATTGTTTGTGTCAATCATTAGTAGTGTTGAGCAAACAATTACTTCACACTGGAAGAAGTTAAGCCACCCTTAACAAAAATGTATTTTACTTAACAAAAGTTACTTTGAAAAAGCATTTCACTCCATCCAAACTACTTTGTGATAAATGATCATATCTAAATGTCATAGATGACAAATTGCAACAGCAGATCACTCGAGGGTCACAACAGAATGTCTAATTTAGTGTATTAAACACAAAACTATGTTTCAAGTGAGAATTAGACAGATCTGATGTTGAAATACAAAGGAAATTCTTGCCTACTTCATCCATTTATCATTTTATTTTTGCAAAAGAAGTTAGTAGTAGTTCCAGTAGTTAAAGTTGCACACCTCCACATGGTGAAAAGCAGTCAATACACTACCAATATTTAAATTAAGTTCAACTACCACCAAGCTACTGCAAAATGCAGTTTCAACTAGTTGAACTAAATGTAGTTCACTACTCCCCAACACAGTATGTTTTCCCTGCCAGTTCACAATGTTCTGACATTGAACTATGTACAGACTTTCTCCCTCATGTGATTTTCTAGCTCTGTGACCTATTTCATGGACATGTTAGAAATACCTCTAACCCAGAGGAAAAACAGAAGAGGTTCTCAGTCCTTCCTCTCCAAACATTGCTACAAAGTGACAAACAACTGAACACAAACAAAGCAGATGAACGTCTGCGCGCACACACACACACACACACACACACACGCGCGCGCACACACACATACACACAGTGTTCTGTTCCTAACGAGGTACATTTCAGTCTCTGTGGTTCTGGTTAAGGTCCATGTTGTGACTCATGAAAACTGATGCCAATTTATTTCAGTTTGAAGGAGGAGATTTCAACCTCCAAGAGACCGCATTCAAGCTACTCATCAACATCCCTGTTCAACCTGTTTATGTGTCGTACGCCGTCTTACTCACTGATTTACTGTAAATATTACTGAAGTGTTTCTCACACGGTCCACAGATGACAGATGTTCTTTATTTTGTCCACCAGGTGGCATATACTGTAATCCTAGCCATCGTGTTGGCTTGTTGATAAAGTTGCTGATTTGAATGAGGGGTAAGCCTATAAAGTCCAATCATTGTCATAACTACGTAAAACATACAGCCAGGTGACTGATGGTAATGTCTCTAAAGCGTAAAGACGTCACTGTAAGTGGTGGTTTCTTTTGTCTCCTTTGTGAAGGCCATGTATAGTTGCGGACAATGGTCTTTTATTTATTTATTTATTTAACTTTGAATTTGAGTCTAATGAAAACAATGAGGTACACTGTAATTCTAAAAGCCTGTGAAAAAAAGTTCAAGACATACATATCTCTCGCTTGAGGCTCCTGTTTCATTCCATCCCAGACTGGCACAAAAATATGACACAAAATGTCCCCACTCTCAACAGAGCAAACTAGGTCTTATTTTAGGCTCTGTGGGTTATGTAAAATACAGTGTGAGGCTCTAACACCCAAGAGCCAAACGCTAGTCTAAGAACCTACCATTACAGCACAGAGAGAGCTAGCCTCTGAGTTATGTATATGTACAGTATATGCCATCTCTGATCGCTGTTTGGTAAACTGGCCTAATAGTGGCCTGATGATCCTGTATGTGACCTAATTCTCCCACTTATGGCTATGTTACCACTAACCATCTAATTATGAATTACCTAACAATTTTATAGCTGGCCTTATAGTAGCGTAAGCTATAGGACATGAATTAATATGGGAGGTCAACACACAGCATAGCCACAATTATTTTAATCAAATAGTGGATTTAGGCCATGTTGCATTTGGTAATACCAATATGGATGTTTTTTTCTAGCTTGCAGTACAGTAGGTCATGTCATGTGACCCATGTCAACCTGCTATAATTTGCAAGTTGCCCTGAGTTTGTTTGCACCCACAGTTGGAGATAGTGTACCAGGCAGTGTCCCAAAGTCCAGGTTTGCATCATAACCAATTCCTGTCTCAGTCATCCCCTCCATCATGAAACACCCACCCACATCATGGATGGTGGATTTGGACTTTGACTCTCCACAAGAGCATCACTGTGACAGTGTTGAGGACACTGAGGCAAAGCCAGGGCAGGGCCAGTCTGGGCAGAGGCCCTGCCAGATTGAACACTGGCCCACCCATGCACAGGAGGTTCCTGGGATCTAATGTTGTTTCGCAATCATATGGTACCCCCCCCCCCCCCTGCAATTCTAGAGTTAGCTAGTCATGAGTTATGTAAACTTTTCAAAAAGACACAGTTGGGGATTCTGTCACAGTGAACATAATTTACCAGAGCCTGGAACACAGCACAGCACAGTTGGTGAGGCCAAAGAGCATGGCCAGATACTCGTAGTGGCCGCTGGCCATGTTGAGGACAGTCTTCCACTCGTCCCCCTCTAGTGTCCGCACCAGGTGGTAGGCGTTCCGTAGATCCAGCTTGGAAAACACAGTGGCACCCTGGAGCAGCACGAAGGCCGAGGAAAAGAGTGGTAGTGGGTAACATTGAGTCCCCGGTAGTCAATGCACAGGCACAGGGTCTTATCCTTTTTCTCCATGAAGAAGAACCCTGCGCCTACGGGAGAGGAAGAGGGAGTCTCTGGTCCCGACAGAGAGTACAGACATCCCCGGGACGGTGTGGTGCTAGGGAGAAGGTCAATCCCGCATTCATAGGGTCGGTGCGGCAGAAGCAACGTGGCCCGGGCCTTGCTGAACACCTCCCGGAAGTCCTGGAATTCCGCTGCGATGGTGGAGAGGTCCTGGGCACCTTCCGAGCCCACAGGAAGCCGTCCCGGGGCGGGCTGCGCTGACTTCAAACAATGGGCGTGGCAGAACGGACTCCAGCCCATGATGGCACCCGTAGACTAGTTGATGCGGGGATTGTGTCACTGGAGCCAGTAGAATCCCAAATCCATGGGAATCTGAGGAGACTTGATGAGAAGAAATTGAATAGTCTCGCTGTGATTCCCTGACACCCGTAGGTTTCTGGGAGTGGTATTATGAGTGACATGGCCTATAAAGCACCTGTCCAGCGCTCTAACATCCATGGGAATGGAGAGGGGCTGAGTGGGGATGTTCAGCTAGGAAGCCAGGGTAGCGTCCAAAAATTTATCATCGGGTCAATGAGGACCCCGAGAGATTTAGACTGGTTTCCCCACAGCAGAATGTCATGAAAAGGGGTGCAAGGGAAGCAGAAAAGTTCCTCATATGGCCCACCAGAGTACTCGCTCCTAACGGTGAGCCTGGTCTTTTAAAGGACAAGAGGCCACAAAATGACCCAAAGTCCTGCAATACAGAGTCTTCGTGTCGATCCTGTATTGCCGTTCCGCTGGCGACAGCCCAGCTCTGCCTAGTGGCATAGGCTCAGGAAGTGGTGACTCGGTCATCTTCAGCGACTCTCGAGGGAGGTCGGGAAGCCTCGGGTTCTCTTGGCAACGAGATCGTCTGGGACTTCCGGGATGACTCGGAGGCAAGGTGGAATCCCTGGAATAGCGAACTTAATCGAATTTCCCCTCCCTCCGTCATTCCCGTAATCGCCCATCAATTTGGATGGTCAAAGCGATGAGGGAATCGAGATCCGTAGGTAACTCCTCCGAGATGCCGTGTAGGAACATATCGAACAGCGCTTCCTGGTTCCAAGCACTCTCCGCTGCCAACGTGCAGAAATCCAAGCGGGGCTCCCGAGAAGGTGGAGTGACTGATGAGACGGTGCTGCTCACAGTCGAGTTACAGAGGGGCTGTGGGGTTACCACCGTGGTAGGCTGCCTCCCAGACAACCCGCAGAATTGCTACAGCAAAATATCCAACGCCCGGTCATGACGTTCAGCCAACGTTTGGACCCCTCCATAAGGCCACGAAGCAATTCTTCGTGCAAACCGATGGAGGCTCCCTGGGAGAAGATGGCGTCGCGCAGCTGGGCCGGGTCTGCTGGGTCAGTCATGACCAGTTCCTACTATCAGGTGTCAAGGTAAGTCCCAGATGCAGACACGTCGAATTGACAATGGTTTAATATTCCAACAGGGGCAGGCAATAGACATGTCAAGGGCAGGCAGGGGTCAGTAATCCAGAGGAGGCAAAGGTACAGGACGGCAGGCAGGCTCAGGGTCAGGTAGAGTGGTCAGGCAGGCGGCCTCAGTGTCAGGGGCAAGCAGAGTGGTCAGGCAGGTGGGCTCAGAGGCAGGACAGGCAAGGGTCAAAACCAGGAGGGCGAGAAAGAAGAGAGACTTTGGAAAAGGAGGAGCTGAGAGAAACACGCTGGTTGACTTGACAAACAAGACGAACTGGCACAGACAGACAGAAAACACAGGTATAAATACACAGGGGATAATGAGAAAGATGGGCGACACCTGGAAGGGAGTGGAGACAAGCACAAGGACAGGTGAAACAGATCAGGTTGTGACAATTCAATACCCGATATTACGCCATTTATGATGATTTCATGTTTTCATGCCTGCCTTGGTAGACGTTTGTGTTTGCTGATTCAAGTGTGCTAGTTATTTCATACCTGCCATACAGTTCAAGATATAGCCCTAAAGGCTTTGTATTGTATTGTGAGTTGCTGTTTTCATTTGGTAAAAATTGTGCTCTTTTGGGCTTAATGAAAACACCTTCAGAGCTTTCTATTCTTCCTTGCTTATTTGTGCAATAAATGGTTAGCGCATATTCTAATCCAGTGCCGAGCTGGTGTCTGGCCAATGCGCTGACCATGGTCCTGAATCCACCTGTTGTGCCTGTGCTATAGATCTCTATCGCTCTCTCTTTCTCTCTCTCTCTCTCTCGCTCTCTCTCTCTCTGAATATGTAGGGGATAGACATGTTGTATATTTCATTATGTTGTAAGCGGTTGTGTAGACTACTTTGCAATAATAATGGGCTCGTTTGTCAAGGGGAATTTGTGGTGTTTCCTGGTCACATTTATCCTGTGTTGTGTGTTAAATTATGCAATGTGATTGCACAAATTTTCACTGAAATATTTTTTTGGGGGAATTTGTGCCCCCCCTTCAGCACCATTCTGTACTAACTGTAATTTTAATTCAGACATTTGGAACAACACAAATAAATAATGATACCATTTAAACTATATAAATATAAAAATATATACATATAAATACAAAAAATAAGACCATATCAAAAAGAAGTAACAAAGACAAATATACACTTTTTGTGTTGATTTGGCTCTCAAGCATCAATACATTACCCATCCCCCAACATTTTCAACCAAGAGTCAAGACTAAACCAATTCACCTTGGTGGTGTGCAGACTGGTTTTAGATTATTCTTAACAATTTCGCACAAACCAGAAAAAAATGCAACAATATGTCTGTGAAACTATATATTCACAGTATTATGAATGAATTGTGGTTTATTTGGTAGCATTTCCTAGTGTGACTGATTTTACTAATTGCATTTGTACTGTACAAAGTTAGAGGTTCGCTATTTGATAGATTCCCCCGCTTCCCATACCTTCGGCTTCCAGTGGGGAGACCTGAGGTCAACCTACCCCCGCCCCCCTCCCCATCTCGTACTTCTGTGTGGGAGACGTTCCCAGGCAGTAGCCTGCCTAGCTCACAAACTAGAATCAGGGCGCCCACTCCGACAAGGTTAATTGACCCACAGTCCCACACGGTGACATGATATCATCGACGTGAAGTGCAAATGAGCGATAGAAAACTGATCGCGCAAATGTCACCATTCCGATTTTTTTTTGTGCGGGCGCTCGGTGCAGCCCCCGGCAAGATGCCGCCCGCCCTGAATGTCAAGTCAATGAGGTAATACACAGCATGATATAGTTTTCATACCTGCAGTAGGCAACTGAATGCGAGTGCGTGCGTGTGTGTTTGCGAGAGAGAGAAAGATAGTTATCTATGCCGAACAGAAAAAAATGAAACTACCCAAAATATTGAATGGTCTGTATGGGAATTTACAGCTTGAGACTGATTGATCAAACATGAATACTCAATAGCCTATAACACTCCTATCGTTCGTTCCGATTGGTTGTCTGACATAGACCCCCCTCCACGTCACACATTATTGGTCCATTTTATGTAACCAGAGTGCCACATGATTTTATAGCAGACCTTGGACAAAGCCAGCATACGCAGGGAGTTAACGCTTCTCTTCAAACTTTGAGAATTTGTATTACCACTAACATCGAGCATGGCCAACAGAATCACCCCTCTTCTTTTCAGGGTACTGGTTGAGATGTCTGAAGTACACTCTTCAAAAGTTGTACGAGGAAATCCCAACAGAGTAAATATCAGGTAAGAGCAAAAATGCCGGTAAGCGATCCTCCAGCAAGTTTGCAACAACGTGTAGGCTATTTAGATCATTCATCAACTGTAGCCATTGGCTTATTTATTTTTCACAATGGTTGAATACAACGGCACTAAAAAAAAATGTACATAAAATATATTATAAATCTGAGACGTTTGTATAAAATGTAGGCTAGGATATTGAGAAAATGAAGCTGGATTTCCGGTTACAATTAAAGTTGGTAAATCCTGAACAAATTTGGAACATAGTGCAGTACAATTGAACATGTTAAGAATTTTAAAGAGGAAATTACATTTTTCCATCTGGAGAACGTTTCTATTGGGAAGTGACAAGATGCGCACATCTCGCGATTGATGACGGTTTGTCCTATATTGGCGTAGATTAGGCTACAGAATTAGAACATGTCAGTTTCTCTGAATGTCAGGCAGTAGTCTGTCAACGTGCTCTGTTCATAACCCTCAGGTGTCTTACTTTATCCATCAAATTCGTCTGAGTTTAGTAACCATTTTAGATCGGCCTACTACACAGTAGAAGTTCTAGAGCTTTTGGAAGTGTTCGATCTGATCTCATTGTTTTAAGTCTGGGATTTAAACACACAACCAAACTACTTTCACCAAACTGGGACAAAATAATGTAGATCGTCTTTGTTATGATACTTTAAAACTGTTATTTTCTTCTGGAGTTTGGAAACATTGACTATCAAACAAAAACGTCTCCACAGCAGGTGGTTAAACCTAAGACCAGTGTGCTTTACCAAAGATGAACACATTTTCTCTCTCTCCTCCTCCTCCCAGACACCTGGGCAGCTGTGGGGTCCTGTCAGCACGGCGTGCCACCCTGCCCCTGTCCTCCCCCCTCCTCCGGACCACACCCTCCCGTAGCTTTATTAACCTGGCTGCCTCCATCACTGCCCGCAGGATGGAGTACTCTGAGAGCCGCACACTAGGGTGAGACTTCATCACACACACAACTCAACTCTGCCCCTCTGTCTTGTCGGCCCCTGTTGACCAGAGGTGATTCTAAAGCCCCCACTTTCCTATTCTCAACTTCAATACCCCTCAGTTAACATGTGGTTTGGATTGAAATAGACGGGAGCATATTGTATCTTTCCTATATCACAGCCAATGTTTACTCCTGACTTATTTAAAAAAAAAAGTTTACATGAGTAGCCCTATGAGCATCTTCTTGATGGATCCCCCTCTCCTTCCCCATCCAGGTACACTCCAGAGCAGATGTACAGTGTGGTGGCCAGTGTGGACCAGTACCAGCACTTTGTCCCTTGGTGTAAGAAGTCCCGGGTCGTGAAGGGAAGGAACGGGGATATTCGGGCCCAGCTGGAGATTGGGTTCCCTCCCATCGTGGAGTGTTACACCTCGGAGGTCACGGTTGTCCCAAACCACCAAGTCAGGGTAAGCCCCGATAACATTGTACAACACGGTTTATAGCACAGAGAGGGTAGACATCCTGTATCAATATGGAAATTGTGCCCTATTTAGAGTGCCTTCAGAAAGTATTCATACCCCTTGACTTATTCCACATTTTGTTGTTACACCCTGAATTCAAAATGGATAAAAAGTCATTCTTACCCATCAACATAGAATACCCCATAATAACAAAGTGAAAACATTATACTTTTGCAAATTTTTATGAAAAATGAAATGCATAAAAATATCATTTAAGTCAATATATGTTAGAATCATCTTTGGCAGTGATTACAGCAGTGAGTCGTTCTGGGTAAGTCTAAGCGCTTTGCACACCTGGATTGTACAATATTTGCACATTTATTATTTTAGAAATTCTTCAAGCTCTGTCAAGTTGGTTGTTGATCATTGCTAGACAGCCATTTCCAAGTTTTGCCATAGATTTTCAAGACGATTTTTAAGTCAAAACTGTAACTCGGCCACGGTCTTCTTTGGCATTGTGTTTTATGCTATTGTCATGGAGGACAGGGAATTTTTCTTTGTCTTTTGGGAAGTAGACTCAACCAGTTTTTCCTGTAGGATTTATCCTGTGCTTAGCTCAATTGTTTATTTTTATCCTAAAAAAACCTCACTAGTCCTTGCCAATGACAAGCATACTCATAACATAATGCAGTCACCACCATTCTTGAAAATATGTAGAGTGGTACACAGTGACGTGTGTGTTGGATTTGCCCCCAAACAATACAAACTTTGTATTCAGGACATAAAGTTAATTTCTTTGCCACTTTGCAGTTTTACTTTAGTGCCTTATTGCAAACAGGATGCATGTTTTGTAATATTTTTATTTTGTACAGGTTTTGTACAGCTTCCTTATTTTTACTCTGTCAATTAGGTTAATATTGTGGAGTAACTACACTGTTGTTGATCGATCCTCAGTTTAATGGCTGTGATAGGAGAAAACACTGTTTTATTGTCACCATTAGACTCATGGTGAAATCCCTGAGCTGTTTTCTTCCTCTCTGGCAACTGAGTTAGGAAGGACGCCTCTATCTTTGTAGTGACTGGGTGTATTGATACACCATCCAAATTGTAATTAATAACTTCACCATGCTCAAAGGGATATTCAATGTCTGCTTTTTTTAACCTATCTACCAATAGGTGCCCTTAAACACTATGGCACAGAGTGAGTCCATGCAACTTATTATGTGACTTGTTTAGCAACATTTTTACTCCTGAACTTATTTAGGCTTGCCATAACAAAGGGTCAAGACATTTCAGCTTTGTTTTTTTTTTAAATTTGTACACATTTCTAAAAAAATGTAATTCTACTTTAACATATTGGGTCTTGGCCAGTGACACAATCTCAATGTAATCCATTTTAAATTCAGGCTGTAACACAACAACATGTGGAAACAGTCAAGGGGTGTGAATACTTTCTGAAGGCATTTCAGTACTCTAACTTGTGGGATTCAAATGTACTATGGGACTGGATGAATGGGTTAAATCGTCAAGTAATACGGTACATTGATTAGATCCTCCTAGGGGATAAATACTAAGTTTTTTTTTTTTTTTGATCACCTAGCTGCCAACATTGTGCTCCTATGTCCATAGAGCAAGGATTAGAGGGGCTTTGTCTGGGGCCATGTCCTGGACAAGAGCAGTGTGTATTGATGAGTGCGCATGTTGTCTCACAGGCCGTGTGTACAGACGGATCCCTCTTCAGCCACCTGGAGACGATATGGAGGCTTGCCCCTGCGGCCGAGGACCAACCAGACTCCTGCAACATCGACTTCCACGTGAGTACCACCATTTTGTCCACCAGAACAGTTCACTTTCATTTGGTGTCAGCCTGAGACTAAAAGTCAGCGAGGTTAGATAATAGCCCACTGAAGTACACCGTCTTAGTGTAGTTAACATTTGATGAATGTTGCACAGGTCTACTCACACGAACATAAGTGACTACTAATGAACTTTAGGGCTTGAGATCAAGTTGCCTGCCAGGGGACTAGTTTTATACCAGGCCTTGCATTTTTCGCAACCTCTATAGATACTTTTTTGGGGGGGGAAGGAAGAGGTTGAGTAAAGTCAATTTAGGTTTTATTTATATCACGTACAGTTGTTAGTGTTCCTAGCCTCTTCACATAGCTGGCTAGAGGTCATGGCGATATCTCTCCCTCTCTACTCCCTGTCAGGGACTTTGTGACCCAATAATTGGGACAGGTTACCTGTAGTGGAAATGGGGTGAAGGATTTTGGAGATGGAGGACAGGCTCATTAAGGCCTTAGGATGACTTGGCAGGAATAATGAATAGTGCGGAATGGAATGAGTTCGTTCCGGCTGTTTGCCAGCCATTAAATCAGGAATACAGATGGTGGTCCCTCGTTACGATATGAGGACTGTCCTCGAAGGAAACAATATTCCTCAGATGGATTGGTACACTTGTGTCAGCCGCATGGTTATGGCATTTGAGTACTTATTTTCTCCCCTTCTCTCTTCAGGTATCCTTCGAGTTCAGGTCTTTGCTGCACTCCCAGCTGGCCTCCCTGTTCTTTGACGAGGTGGTGAAGCAGATGGTGAACGCCTTTGAGTCGCGGGCAGCCAAACTATACAGGGGCCACCACGCCCCCTTCCAGGAGGCGCCAGCGAGGAGGCGAGCAGCATGAGAAGACTCACTGACCCCACTCACTGACACGGACTGAAATAAGACCCACTCCCGACCACCATCCCCACCTGAAACCCCTCACCACTCCATTTCACCATGTCTTATGCAGGAGACTGGGTCTTCTATTTTGGATTTTGTTCTTATGTACACAAAAGCACCTATTTATTTGTATTACAGAAACTTTAATTTATTTACTTGAAAGTACATTACTATTTTTATTTGGGATGGAAGTGGATGTTTGTTGTCAAATGTTTATGTTTGAAAGAGACCTTCTTTTTAAGTTACAGAAGATCAAGTGACTCCTTTGTGGTGTTCAAAAACATCTGAGAGGTCAGCTTTTTCTTCCTGGCACTAATACAATAAAAATGTTTTGTCTGAATGGAAAATTAAACAAAGCTCATTTTGATACTCTTTGTACCTCGTGCATTTTATTTTTGTATGTGTTGTCAACTGTGTCTTCTGTTCATTGTTGATTACTGTCATCGTCAAGACGGAGCTAGGTGAAAGTTGGTAGGATCACAGATGTGTAGAAAGCATTGTTCAAACAGCCAAGAGAACAACTCGGCTCCAGTAACAGAAAGTTGTCCTGTAGTAGACCTATTCTACTGTCTACCAATGTTCTGTTCCATCAGGACAGTTCCAGGAAGGCACATGACTTGAGGATTAGTTGTGTAAGAGCCAGGAAGGAACACAACACAAAAGACCTGAAGGCAGGGTCAACTCCTCCCTCCTGCTTCCTCACTGTTAAACCATAGCCAATCAAGATTTAGGAAGATTTTCAGAAAAGGCTTTCTGCTGTTGTGAATGTGGATACTGGCTTGCCTTGGCAGCTGGGTTATTTTTCAGTTGAGAAAGTGCTCCGGGGGTAACTGAAGGTTATACTCTAAGTTGTGTTTATTTTTTTAGTCCTTGGAAAAAGTAATACAACTTGATAACAGTGAGTCTACTGCTCGTGATTTAGGAATGCCACGGACCGGCCCCCGTCAGCTGGCAGAGACATGGACACCCAGGCTGGTAGTGAGCCAGACCAGTGCCTCAGTCACCATCAGCTGCTCCTAGCTCAGATTTATCACAAGCATCACACCCTCCCTACCCCAGTGTCTTTATATGATTATCAATGTATTCATTTAACACACCCGACAGGCGGGATACTCCTCCACATAAAATAACATAGACAAAAGATGAGACATGGCCCAGCCACACATTTTAAAAGCTGTGAAGCTGCATATGAGACAAGGTCATAGTGTAGGTCGTCTCCACAACCCAACTGGTTTAAACTGACTGGACACTTTTTTTGACATCCTCTATCAATATGAAAATTGTGCCGTATTTAGAGTGCCTTCAGAAACTATTCATACCCCTTGACTTATTGCACATTTTGTTGTTACACCCTGAATTCAAAATGGATAAAAATAATTCTTACCCATCTACATAGAATACCCCCCCCCCCCCCCCCCAACCTAGATGCCTTGTCTCCTCCCAACAAGTGTGCATGACCAAAATAAATGTAGTGATAGCCTTACCCAGTCAAGAACATAATGTAGTTCTACAGCATCAAGTACAGTAATGTACTGTTAGAATCCACTTTTCTCAACCAATATGTCATATCAAGCCAATGAAAAAGCCCCACATTGACTTCTCTTCCTCCAATGAAAAGGCTGCTCTCTAGTGGACATAATGATCATGGTGCATTAAATGCATTAAGAATCAAACCATTAAATACAGGACACAAAATCAACTGCTTCCATCAAACCATTAAATACAGGACACAAAATCAACTACTTCCATCAAACCATTAAATACAGGACACAAAATCAACTGCTTCCATCAAACCATTAAATACAGGACACAAAATCAACTGCTTCCATCAAACCATTAAATACAGGACACAAAATCAACTACTTCCATCAAACCATTAAATACAGGACACAAAATCAACTACTTCCATCAAACCATTAAATACAGGACACAAAATCAACTACTTCCATCAAACCATTAAATACAGGACACAAAATCAACTGCTTCCATCAAACCATTAAATACAGGACACAAAATCAACTACTTCCATCAAACCATTAAATACAGGACACAAAATCAACTGCTTCCATCAAACCATTAAATACAGGACACAAAATCAACTGCTTCCATCAAACCATTAAATACAGGACACAAAATCAACTGCTTCCATCAAACCATTAAATACAGGACACAAAATCAACTGCTTCCATCAAACCATTAAATACAGGACACAAAATCAACTACTTCCATCAAACCATTAAATACAGGACACAAAATCAACTACTTCCATCAAACCATTAAATACAGGACACAAAATCAACTACTTCCATCAAACCATTAAATACAGGACACAAAATCAACTGCTTCCATCAAAATCATTAAATACAGGACACAAAATCAACTACTTCCATCAAACCATTAAATACAGGACACAAAATCAACTACTTCCATCAAACCATTAAATACAGGACACAAAATCAACTGCTTCCATCAAAATCATTAAATACAGGACACAAAATCAACTACTTCCATCAAACCATTAAATACAGGACACAAAATCAACTGCTTCCATCAAACCATTAAATACAGGACACAAAATCAACTACTTCCATCAAACCATTAAATACAGGACACAAAATCAACTACTTCCATCAAACCATTAAATACAGGACACAAAATCAACTACTTCCATCAAACCATTAAATACAGGACACAAAATCAACTGCTTCCATCAAACCATTAAATACAGGACACAAAATCAACTACTTCCATCAAACCATTAAATACAGGACACAAAATCAACTACTTCCATCAAACCATTAAATACAGGACACAAAATCAACTGCTTCCATCAAACCATTAAATACAGGACACAAAATCAACTACTTCCATCAAACCATTAAATACAGGACACAAAATCAACTACTTCCATCAAACCATTAAATACAGGACACAAAATCAACTGCTTCCATCAAACCATTAAATACAGGACACAAAATCAACTGCTTCCATCAAACCATTAAATACAGGACACAAAATCAACTACTTCCATCAAACCATTAAATACAGGACACAAAATCAACTACTTCCATCAAAACATACAACTTATCTAATGAAAAGTTATTTCAATCAATCGTTACACAATGGCCCAATAAACACTAACTACAACTCTCAATATACCCAACATGGTTAACTCTCTTTTATATGTATTCGCTATTTGTTGATGCTATAATTATAGTATGCACCATAAAAGGCGAGTAAATTATGTTATCACAGCATGGGCTGTATTATTTTCTCCTAAAATGAATTTACCAAACATATCCAATGCAGAAAGAATGACATAAATATCCAGGAGAAAAATACTTTGTTTGACCTTTTTCTATTTTAACTGAGAGCTGAACTATCTTCCTCTATAGCCCCTCTACATTTCCTTTGCCCTTGTCCTTGCAAAGACAAAGGAAAGTGTTCAGCACTTCTCAGATAAATAGTTCCTACTTCCTGATGGCATATTTATAAAGAGGAAGACTGAGGAAAACATGCAGAACCGTACTGCAGGAAAAGTTTCAGACGAACATGAGTTCGAGAATGAAGGGTTTTGCATTCTTTTTGCTGGCACTATGTTGCTGTCTGTCTGGGACACAGGGTCAGGGAGACCACGAGGACCAGAAAGCATGCTGCCCATCTGCCACTTGCTCTCTGATGAAAGAACTGACATCTATAGCAGAGAAACTAGGAGCCATGGGGGAGAAACTGGGAACTATGGGGGATAACCTGAGACTCATGGAGACCCGGTTACAAACCAGTGAGAATGAAGTGGAGGTGCTGAAGAGACTAACTGGAGGTAATATAGCGGTTTTCACGTGTCACCAACCTCCTATCCACCCATTGCTTCTCTGTCTATTATAGGGATTATCCTATATTCAACTTTCTAACAGCCTCTGATCTTTGAATACATTATTGTATACAACTGATATGATATACACTAAGTGTACAAAACATTAGGAACACCTGCTCTTTCCATGACAGACTGACCAGTTGAATCCAGGTGAGCTATGATCTGGTATTGATGTCACTTTTTAAATCCACTTCATATAGAATAAGGGGAGGAGACAGGTTACATAAGGATTTTTAAGCCTTGAGACAATTGAGAGATGGTTTGTGTATATGTGCCATTCAGAGGGTGAATGGGCAAGACAAAATATTTAAGTGCCTTTGAACGGGGTACGGTAGTAGGTGCCAGGGCACCGGTTCGAGTGTGTCAAGAACTGCAACACTGCTGGGTTTTTCACGCTCAACAGTTTCCCGTTTGTATCCAGAATAGTCCACCACCCAAAGGACATCGAGCCAACTTGACACAACTGTGGGAAGCATTGGAGTCAACATGGGCCAGCATTCCTGAGGAAAGCTTTCGACACCATATAGAGTCCATGCCCTGACAAATTGAGGCTGTTGTGGGGGCAAAAGGGGGTGTAACTCATTATTAGGACAATGTTCCTAATGTTTTGTACACTCAGTGTACTTTTTAATATAGGTAATCTCATCCATCCTGTATCTCTCTCAGGTCGGCCTCAGGTGGCCTTCTCCGCAACTCTCTGGGAGACAGGCGATGCCTCTGGGAACACTGGACCTTTCACCACTCCCATTCCCCTGCAGTACAAGAAGGTCTTCTCAAACACCGGCAGCTCCTACAACCCTGCCACAGGTACTAGATATACTCTCACGCTCTCTCTCTGTGTGTGTGTGTGTGTGTGTGTGTGTGTGTGTGTGTGTGTGTGTGTGTGTGTGTGTGTGTGTGTGTGTGTGTGTGTGTGTGTGTGTGTGTGTGTGTGTGTGTGTCCGTGTGTGTAAACTAAAAGCTATGTCCCTACAGGTATCTTCACTGCCACGGTCAAAGGAATGTACTACTTCCGTTTCTCAATGATGAACAACCTGAACACCCCTCCTAATTCTGTGGTGTGTTTGACCAAGAATGGCCAGAGGCTGGTGTCTGTCTGGGACACTACAGGATCTGATGCCAACGACAGTGGCAGCAATGCAGTGGTCATTCCTCTGGAGGTGGGAGATAACGTCTATGTGGAGTTACAGGCTAACAGGCTGGTTTATGATGATAGCATGAACTACAACACCTTCAGCGGCTTCCTGCTCTTCACAATGTAAACATGGAACACATTTCAACAGCTAAATGGTTGAAATTACTTTATTTTCTTTAGTAGACATGAAATAGTAATCTGTGCTTCATAGCACACTGTGGGGTTATAATGTAGTGCAATAATGTATAAGAGTAGGTTGTCATCAGGTGGACATGTAACTGTATAAATAAATACAAAATGTATTGATCCTAGATGTAACTTAACATTTTTGTATGGTAATGCTTCACTGAAGTGAAAACATGTAATAACTTTTACTATATGTACATGAACTTACATCTGTCAATAAACGTTGAACCATTCATGAAAAAACATTCCTTTACTACTCCTAAGTGCCATAACTCAAGTCTGAATTCCCCCTAAGTGAACTGGCTATTATATTGATCAGGGTGAGGTACATTTGAAAGGAAGATGCATGCATTTCAAAATGGATTTTCCAAGATACTGACAAAGTCCATTTATAAAGACCCCGTCAGACACATTTAATGTGTCTGTAAATAAGTGACACATAAAAATCAAATAATGTCCAGTAATCATATGAGTTTCAATTGACCAGTGGTGGAAAAAGTACCCAATTGTCATACTTGAGTAAAAGTATAGATACCTTAATAGAAAATGACTCAAGTAAAAGAGAAAGTCACCCAGTAAAATACTACTTGAGTAAAAGTCTAAAGTATTTCAAATCAAATATAATGTATTTATATAGCCCTTCGTACATCAGCTGATATCTCAAAGTGCTGTACAGAAACCCAGCCTAAAAACCCCAAACAGCAAGCAATGCAGGTGTAGAAGCACGGTGGCTAGGAAAAACTCCCTAGAAAGGCCAAAACCTAGGAAGAAAACTAGAGAGGAACCAGGCTATGTGGGGTGGCCAGTCCTCTTCTGGCTGTGCCGGGTGGAGATTATAACAGAACATGGCCAGATGTTCAAATGTTCATAAATGACCAGCATGGTCCAATAATAACAAGGCAGAACAGTTGAAACTAGAGCAGCAGCACGGCCAGGTGGACTAGGGACAGCAAGGAGTCATCATGTCAGGTAGTCCTGAGGCATGGTCCTAGGGCTCAGGTCCTCCGAGAGAGAGAAAGAGAGCGCACACTTAAATTCACACAGGACACCGAATAGGACAGGAGAAGTACTCCAGATATAACAAACTGACCCTAGCCCCCCGACACAAACTACTGCAGCATAAATACTGGAGGCTGAGACAGGAGGGGTCAGGAGACACTGTGGCCCCATCCGAGGACACCCCCGGACAGGGCCAAACAGGAAGGATATAACCCCACCCACTTTGCCAAAGCACAGCCCCCACACCACTAGAGGGATATCTTCAACCACCAACTTACCATCCTGAGACAAGGCTGAGTATAGCCCACAAATATTTCCTCCACGGCACAACCCAAGGGGGGGCGCCAACCCAGACAAGACAATCACATCAGTGACTCAACCCACTCAGGTGACGCACCCCTCCCAGGGACGGTATGAGAGAGCCCCAGTAAGCCAGTGACTCAGCCCTTGTAATAGGGTTAGAGGCAGAGAATCCCAGTGGAAAGAGGGGAACCGGCCAGGCAGAGACAGCAATTTATTTGGTTATAAATATACTTAAGTATCAAAAGTAAAAGTCATAAATAATTTCAAATTCCTTATATTAAGCAAACCAGACGGCACTATTTAAAAAATATATATTTCATTTACGGATAGCCAGGGTCACACTCCAACACTCAGACATCTCTGCCAGATCAGAGGCCATAGGGATGACTAGGGATTTTCTCTTGATAAGTGAATGAATTCGACCATCTTCCTGTCAAAATGTAACAAGTACTTTTGGGTGTCAGGGAAAATGTATGGAGTAAAAAGTACATTATTTTCTTAAGGAATGTAGTGAAGTAAAAGTAGTAAAAAATTGAAATAGTTAAGTACAGATACCCTCAAAAAACTACTTAAGTAGTACATTCAAGGATTTTTACTTAAGTACTTTACACCACTGCAATTGACAGGGTCTTCGTTTCATTCACACATTCAACATAAAAGTTAGTTGTGGACAGGGGTTTTAGATCTGAAATAAGTGTTTCCTATGTATCATTATGGAAGAACAGTAATTTAGGGAGTCAGAGGTCATGAGGCAACATAAAGCATAGAGGTCTGCATGGTTTATGATTGTCATAAGCTAAACACGTTTACATTTTGTAAGTGACCTTTAATAAATGCCCTGTTGTCTTTAAGCTACTGTTTTTAACTTCATTGCCTCTCTTTACTCTCTCTCTTTTTTCAAAGCAGGTCCATTAATTAGTTGTTTTGCGCAAGTCTGTATTTTCCCTCTCTGTTAACCACCCAAAACTTTCCCGCATCTTGTGCAATATTTGACAAGTGCACAATATAAAGAGGAAGACTGGGCTGAGAAACAATACAGAATGATACTGCAGGAAAGGTTTCAGAAGGCTTTGAGAATGAAGGGTTTTGCAGTCTTTTTGATGACACTATGCTGCTGTCTGTCTGGGACACAAGGAGACCACGAGGACCAGAAAGCATGCTGCCCATCTGACACTTGCTCTCTGATGAAAGAACTGATCTCTATAGGAGAGAAACTAGGAGCCATGGGGGAGAAACTGGGAACTATGGGGGATAACCTGAGACTCATGGAGACCCGGTTACAAACCAGTGAGAATGAAGTGGAGGTGCTGAAGAGACTAACTGGAGGTAATATAGCGCTTTTCACGTGTCACCAACCTCCTATCCACCCATTGCTTCTCTGTCTATTATAAGGATTATCCTATATTCAACTTTCTAACAGCCTCTGATCTTTGAATACATTATGACAACTGACAGTTCAATATAATTTCATCCATCCTGTATCTCTCTCAGGTCGGCCTCAGGTGGCCTTCTCCGCAACTCTCTGGCTGACAGGCGATGCCCCTGGGAACACAGGACCTTTCACCACTCCCATTCCCCTGCAGTACAAGAACGTCTTCTCAAACATCGGCAGCTCCTACAACCCTGCCACAGGTACTAGATATTGTCTGTTTGTGTGTTGCATCATGTTGTGTGGTGCTGTGTTTAGAAACTAAAAGCTATGTCCCTACAGGTATCTTCACTGCCACGGTCAAAGGAATGTACTACTTTCATTTCACAATGATGAACAACCTGAACACCCCTCCTAATTCTGTGGTGTGTTTGACCAAGAATGGCCAGAGGCTGGTGTCTGTCTGGGACACTGTAGGAACCGATGCGCACGACAGTGGCAGCAACGCAGTGGTCATTCCTCTGGAGGTGGGAGATAACGTCTATGTGGAGTTACAGGCTAATAGGCTGGTCCATGATGATAGAATGAACTACAACACCTTCAGTGGCTTCCTGCTCTTCCCCATGTAAACATTGAACACATTTCAACAGCTAAATGGTTGAAATGACTTCATTTTTTTATATAAAGGTTGTATTCAATCCGTATCGCAGAAGTTCCGCGTTGTAGCCCGATTGCCTTTAATAAATGTCAGTGGCAACTGCATTTACAGCAGACCGGCTCGATTGGAAATGACGTTTAAATTTCCAAGCACGCGCAACGCAGATTTTCAGCGATATGGATTGAATCCTGCCCTTAAGTTAGTAGACACAACATAGTCATCTGTAACACAGTGGGGTTATCATGCTGTGAAATGATATGCTTTCGGTCTTTTATTGTCACACTTTCCACGAGGCTGCTGTTCCACCACAAGACAAACTCTTTGTCAAAAGAAGATGTGTCATCTGGTGGACATAACTGTAAAAATTAAAAGCCATTGGTCTTAGCGGCAACTATAAAATGTTTGTACAGCAACGGTTCAATGAGAAAAATAAAAAATAATTCCAAATTCATAGCAGTTACAATACATGATAATTAAACTTACATCTGGCAAATGTTTAACAACCATACCTGGTGCAAAAAGACTCCTTTATTATTAAGACACTATTCACAGTAGTCTTAATTCACATTCTTTTCAAACCCGTACGCATGTCCAAAATAACTAGTAGGACTTTGGAGGTTTTCCATCGGAAATCAAAGAGTTGTTTCACAAGCGCAGTAATGTACAGAGTTTAGTGGTTCAAGCGCTGTGCAACATTTTCTGGAACGTTTGAAAGACATTTCACAAACATGAACATGAAAGAATATCTGCTTGTTTGTGTTTCAATACGTAGTCATATTTCTGAACAAACCTATTCCTTTACTATGAGTTTGGCTGAACACAATGCCTTCCCCTGGTCGTTGGTGGCCCTACAGGTGTAAACATCCGAGTCCTCTGGCCCAACCTGGGCCAGGACCAGGGTGCAGAGCCCATCCTCTTCATACTCTATCTGCACCCGGGATGACTCCTCCAGAGGCTCCTCCCCCCTCAACCACACCACCTCCGGGTCAGGATACCCTGAAAGGAAAGGTCAGAGGGGTGAGAGAGAGGAAACATCCAATGACAAGAGCTCAGGAAAATAGAATGTAACAGTTACACACTTGAAAAGCTTAACATGTATCACACAGCAGGATGCAGCTGTGTGGCCTTGAGCAAGGGACTTAGTTAGGCACGATAGCTCTTAATCAATGCCCAACTTTGAAACAAAGCCTTTCAAATCTTTTCAAGCACCAGCTGAAACTCAGTGAAAAGGTGTCATTCGGTCAACCAAACAGGTCTAACAAAGCGATTGAGATGGAAGCCGTTTGTAGTGGAATGCAGTGTATAGGTAGGTACCTGTGAGGTGACAGGAGAGGCGGGCGGTGGAGCCCTGGGAGGCAGTCTGGTCCGTTAGGGTCAGGGAGAACTGGGGCCCCCCCTGGAGTTTGACCTCTAGAGACTGCAGGGCCTGCTCTGCCTCAGGACTCAGGGGGCTGTCTGTCAGGGGTCAGACACAGGGTCAAGGATCACATCAGAGTCGTAGCCTGGTCAACCAGACTGAGGACAAGTCAACCAATGGTATGCGTAGCACTCATTTGGTTGACAGGTCTAACAGGGTCATATCACTAGGGGCGCAACTTTGGTTTTAGAAGTGGGTCCGCGTGGTCCTAAAGCACACCGCTGCCTGATGCTGTATCACATTCCAATTATAAAACTGTGGTGGAAATGCAATTTCAGAATGAAAAGTTGCACCCCTGTGTATCACATGAGGAATGCTAGGGTTATGAGAAACTGACATGGTTTGTATTGAGTATGGCAGGTTTTGGAAGTCTGAAGGGAGGTCTCACCTTCTGCAGGGGTGGTGGGAGAGCCAGGCCCATCGGCTTTAGACAGCAGAGCCATCCTCTTCAGCGCCAGCAGGGCTTTCCCTGTTTTCTACAGGAGATACACAGAGAGGCTTCAGTCAGTTCACACCAACTGGGGGATGATGAAATAATTAAAGAACTGAAATGTAGTAAAATACAAAGTGTCACCTTGGTGGGGAACCCAATACCTACCTTCCACTTCTGCTTGGCGAGGTACCTCTTCATCTTCTCCTTGGAGAGACACTTGGTGGTGCTGGGGTCTGCTGAGATGGGCTCAGCTATCCAGGAGTGGACCAGAGCCTCCTCACAGGATATCCTGCACCTGGGTAGGGACAGACAGAGAGGGTTAGAGGATGGACAAGGCTCATCCATAGACAGTCACTCAGAGACATACACATATATACATGTACAGGTATATGGTGTTGTCCCAGACCTTGGTTCCTTGTTGAGCAGGGAGCTGATGAAGTCTTTGGCCTGGTCAGTGATCTCTTCGAAGCTCTCCTCATCAAACTCCCACTGAGCACCAGTCACCAAGGCCAGGGTCTCTGCCTCACTGTTACCCTGGAAGGGAGACTCACCACTCAGTCTGAACACGCACACAAACACACACACTATATATGAGCAATAGCAATGTATGGCCACTAGGTGGTAGAAAAGCTAAATTTTGTCAAGCCCTGTTGTAGGCAGAGAGGAATGTCTCTAATTGAGAATTATTTAAACAGAATATTTATTGCCTTAGTACTCACAATATGTAGCAGATGACTCCAATGCTCCACATGTCTGTAGCTAAGCTAACAGGCTCATAGCCAATCACCTCTGGAGCCACAAACTCTGGTGTCCCGTGCATCACCTTCAGGGGAGTGGAGGGGTCTGGAGGACAGACAACACCTCAGGGTAATGAGGATGCGTCCCAAATGACACCCTATTCCCTACATAGTGCACTAATTTTGACCAGGACCTTTTTAAAACACAGCCCCTATGGGCCCTGATCAAAAGTTATTCCCTATACAGGTAATAGGGTACCATTTAAGGCACAACCATATATCACAGTGAACACAGAGGCAGACATCATTCATTTTCCAGGTGTCGCAATGCAAACCAACAATTCTTCCAAAACCTGCAGCACCATTCAACACCCTTGGCTCTGTCCCTCAGCCAGCCCCATACTCACCCAGCTTGCTGGCCAGGCCAAAGTCAATGATCTTAATGCGTGTGCCAGTGTGATCAACACACACTATGTTTTCAGGCTTCAGGTCCAGGTGGATGATGTTCTGCTGGTGCATGTAGCCAATCCCCTCCACGATCTGCTGCATGTAGTGCACACTGGCCGGCTCTGTGTGCACAAAGCTGTCGTCCACTATACGCTCAAACAGCTCACCTCCGGCAATGCTGCACACAAACAATCACAGGGTCAATAATGGTTGTATTTTCAATTGGATTAAATTCAACTCAATTCACATTAGTGACAGCGGACCTCATGCATTTACTTCTACAGGGCTCCATGGCTTCCACTGCCATGTATTGTGGTCAATGGTTGTTGTCTAGATTCTATACTTACAACTCCAGGACCATGACCATCTCTGGCTTGAGATCATAGGCCCCCAGACACTGGACCAGTTTGGGGTGGTGCAGGTAGTTCATCAGCTCTATCTCTTTACGGGCCGCCTCCCTTTCCTTGACTCGCCGGCCCTTGTAGAACTTTCCGGCACACACACGGCCCGTCTGCTTGTGAGTGAGTTTGAACACCTGGCCAAACCTCCCCCTGTGGAGTGTCACAGGAGATAGATGTCATTAACTTTACTGACTATTGTCCCATCGGGGGAATTTTGTTGCAGTGTCATGTACATGTTTAAAGAGGCGTTTAAATAACAAATCAACTTTGATAACAGTTACATACCGTTGAAGTCAGAAGCTCACAAACTTAGGCTGGAGTCATTAAATTTAATTTTTCAACCACTCCACAAATGTCTGGTTAATTAACAAACTATAGTTTTGGCAAGTCGGTTAGGACATCTACTTTGTGCATGACACGTCATTTGTCCAACAATTGTTTACAGACAGATTATTTCACTGTATCACAATTCCAGTGAGTCAGAAGTTTACATACACTAAATTGACTGTGCCTTTAAACAGCTTGGAAAATTCCAGAAATGTATGTCATGGCTTTAGAAGCATCTGATTGGCTAATTGACATCATTTGAGTCAAATGGAGGTGTACCTGCGGATGCATTTCAAGGCCTACCTTCAAACTCTGTGCCTCTTTGCTTGACATCATGGGAAAATCAAAAGAAATCAGCCAAGAAGAAGCCACTGGTCCAAAACCTCCATAAAAAAGCCAGACTACGGTTTGCAACTGCACATGGGGACAGAGATCGTACTTTTTGAAGAAATATCCTCTGGTCTGATGAAACAAAAATAGAACTGTTTGGCCATAATGACCATCGTTATGTTTGGAGGAAAAAGGGGGAGGCTTGCAAACCGAAGAACACCATCCCTACCGTGAAGCACGAGGGTGGCAACATCATGTTGTGAGGGTGCTTTGCTGCAGTAGGGACTGGTGCACTTCACAAAATAGATGGCATCATGAGGGAGGAAGATTGTGTGGATATATTGAAACAACAGCTCAAGACATCAGTCAGGAAGTTAAAACTTGGTCGCAAATGGGCCTTCCAAATGGACAATGACCCCAAGCATACTTCCAAAGTTGTGGCAAAATGGCTTCAGGACAACAAAGTCAAGGTATTGGAGTGGCCATCACAAAGCCCTGACCTCAATCCTATAGACATTTAGTGGGCAGAACTGAAAAAGTGTGTGCGAGCAAGGAGGCCTACAAACCTGAAAAAGTCTACACCAGCTCTGTCAGGAGGAATGGGCCAAAATTCACCCAACTTATTGTGGGAAGCTTGTGGAAGGCTACCTGAAACATTTGATTCAAGTTGAACAATTTAAAAGGCAATGCTACCAAATACTAATTGAGTGTATGCAAACTTCTGACCCACTGGGAATTTGAAAGAATGATGAAAGAATTAAAAGCTGAAATAATTCTCTACTATTATTCTGACATTTCTCATTCTTAAAATAAAGTGGTGATCCTAACTGAGCTAAGACAGGGAATTTTTACTAGGATTAAATGTCAGGAATTGTGAAAAACTGAGTTTCAATGTATTTGGCTAAGGTGTATGTAAACTTCCAACTTCAACTGTACCGATAAAAAGAGACTAGCCTGCTGGCCTTACTGGGATGATAGGAACATTAGCCCAAGCTATTTAGGCAGGATATCACACCTGGCACAAATTGTCTAGTCCTGTTTTTCCTGCTGAGGGGTGCCCTATACCTGCTCCCAGATGGGAGTAGTTCAAAGTCCAGGTACAGTGGCTTGGGTCTAAAATTACCTTAAAAATCTCATCCAGGCCTGTCTGTGTGACTCCAAGTACCTTGCTTGCTGTGGTGATAATCCTTCTCAGCATATTTCTCTGGCTGACAGTGGCATTGCCAAACCAACAAACAGTTAAAATACTCTCAAGGAAAGACTTATGAAACAGAGTCAGTATAGAAGTCTACATTAAAAGATCCCAGAAAGTACAGTCTCTGTTGGATCGTTTTGTAGATCAGGTCTGTACATTTACTCCACTGAAGCTTATTGTCCAAGAGGACACCCAGGTATTTGTATTCCTCTACAATCTCTATGTTCTGACCTCTGATAGATGGTGCAAAGGTAGGTGTTGTGCATAGACTTCAGGAAGCGTACATCTCTTTGGTCTTACTGGTATTGAGGACCGAGTGTGATTCCTCACACCACTCTACAGAGTCATCTAGGACCGGGCCATGGTGTTCCACATCATCATGCAACAGGCTGATCAAGGCAGGGTCACCAGCGAACTTATCGAGGTGTCTGTCAGGATGGGAACTAGTACAACTATTAGTGTACAAGATGTACAGGAGAGCCTGTGTTGGTGTTGCGTATATCCTACACATGGGGGACCTATTTTGACCCACAGTGAGGGTTGGCTCAGGAAGTCCAACAGCCACAAATCCAGCCCCCCATCTAAGGAGAAGTCCCAAATGAGTCTCTGTGCCAGAATGAATGTAAGGCTGGATTGTGTTGAAGGCAGAAGAAAAGTCAACAAACAAAACCCTTACATGGGATTTGGCACTCTCTAGATGTCTGTAGACCATTTGGAGGAGAATAAGAACGGCATCATCAACTCCTCTGCTAGGCTGATAGGCAAACTGAAATGGATCAATGAACTTCTGGGTGACGCTGAGAATATGATGACTTTTCACAGGTTTCTCAAGGCATTTCATTTCTAAGGATGTGAAGGCGACAGGGTGGTAGTCATTCAGCACAGAGGGATTAGATGCTTTAGGAATTGGTATAATTATTGAGTTTTTCCACAATACTGGTACATGTTGCTGGTCAAGCGAAGATTGGAAAATGTCTAAAAACACCAGCCAATTGTTCAGCACAGTACTTTAACACATGTTCACTTATTTTGTCTGGGCCTGGGCTTTTGTGTGTGTTACATTCCCTGAACAACTTCAAAACGTCAGCCTGTTTAATCCCTTGCCAGGCCAGCCTCGAGTTTCCTGAGGAGAGGGTCCTCTCCACCCTTTGCTTGTATGCCTCCTTGTCCACCAGTATCTGTCTTTGTATCTCACGTTGTACATCTCTTGAAGCCTGTCTGTCACCCCCAGCATAAACTGCCTTCTTCCTATCAAGTAGTGATTTTAGATGTTTTGATACCCAAGGCTTATTGTTAGGGAAGATTTTACAGGTCTTAGTAGGCACAACTGACTCAACACAGAAGTTTACATAGTCTGAAATAACCTCTGAGTTCATCCAGATCAGAGCTGCTGTCCTCAAATACCTCCCACATAGTTCAGTCAAAACACCCCTGGAGACCAAATACCTCCCACATTGTACAGTCAAAACACCCCTCGAGACCAAATACCTCCCAAATACCTTGGTAGCTTTTTTTTTTCTGTAGGTTTTGTCCCTACAGGTGGCAGCGGAAGAATAAGTATGGCCAACAGAGTAGTTTAACTGCTTTACACATACACAGAGCTAGTCAAGTTTGCACTAATATTGCCATCCACGCAATGGATTGATGAGACACTTTTGTCCATACAAATCAGATTCAGTCTATGATCACATGAATGTGTGTGGGGAAACATTGTCTCGAGGGCCACATCTGGATTTAAATATTCAACAGAGGGCCACACAGATTTTGTGTGGAACCGATTTGTTTGTCAAAATACATTTGCAGGGCCAAAAAAAAAGGACAGTTACTTCAAAATATATGGGTCCATTATAATTTCTACAACTTGATCTAGTTTTAGACGTTCAAGAGTAGCCTGGAGTGTTTTTTAATTTTTTTTATCTACAATAATAATTTCCCCCAAAAATGTATAAATACTCAACCTCCCGCAGGCCAGATCTGTATTTTACCCACCCCTGCTCTAGACATACATAGACACACAGACCTGTGAACCCCATGGACCATAATGCAATGGTAATCGGTGCCAAACCGTCTGTATAATCATGGCTGCAGAACAGCTTTCTCCATCTGGAGAGCTGAGATAGAGATCTGACCTAGATCTGACCAGGAATGTAAAGGAAGGGTTGCTGTCTCTGAGTTATCCCTGACCATGTGACCTGACCAGGAAGAACTCTGGGGTTTTCACCAGAGATTTCCTGGTCAGGTCATGGAAATCTCAGTGTCCTAACTACAGTACTAGAATTTAGAGATTCTATTCTATGGTCCTAACCACTAAATCACTGAGACAACTCTCTGCCTTCATACTGTACAAGTTCAGAGGAAGGAGAGGTGTTAGTAGAGATACATACACATGTAAAAGATATGGTAGAGTGAGTGGATCAGAAAATTAAAGCACGTCCCTTATTCTGACTAAATGGAGAGGATCAGGGTTGCTACATGCCCTCTCTGAACACTTCTCTCCTCTATGCGCTGTCTGTCTGAACACTTCTCTCCTCTATGCGCTGTCTGTCTGAAATCTTCTCTCCTCTATGCGCTGTGTCTGAAATCTTCTCTCCTCTATGCGCTGTCTGTCTGAAATCTTCTCTCCTCTATGCGCTGTCTGTCTGAAATCTTCTCTCCTCTATGCGCTGTCTGTCTGAAATCTTCTCTCCTCTATGCGCTGTCTGTCTGAAATCTTCTCTCCTCTATGCTCTGTGACTCAATATTCCTCTCTCTGTTGACTAAACACTGAATCTACAAGTGTTTTTGTCAAGGCTAGATCAGCCATGTCTTTGACATTTCAGAGGGGAGTGAACCATTTTTTTTTGCTTGAAAAACCTTGTGAACAAGAGCTGGCATGAAACCAGTTAGTAAGTGTCCATTATCTGTAGATGAACAGACATCTTTGTTCATGTCAATGAACCTACCTGTGCGTGTTTTTTTGTGTAATATTTCATGGGAGATACTTACACCCCCAGTTTCTCCAGTACATTGTAGTGATCGGTGACCTTGTGGGTGGAGTCGATGGTGACGTCCTCATATGTCCGAGGAGACTCCTCCTCTTGTGGCTCAGCTACAGATCACACACAGAGACGGACATGTGAGCTGTCAGTCATCAGATAGGCCGCATCAATCAATGCACCTAATGCATGCTATTGATACAAATCTACTGGAAACAGATTGAGTTGAAAAGTCTTGTTGAAATGTGTTCCTCTCTGCAGCTGATGGCATGAAGGGTGCCATCAGCTGCAGATAGATTAAGATTTTACATTTTAATTATTTAGCAAACGCTTTTAACCAGAGCGACTTACAGTAGTGAGTGGATACTTTTTCCTGTACTGGTCCCCAGTGGGAATCAAAACCACAACCCTGGCATTGCAAGCACCATGCTCTACCAACTGAGCCACACGGTATACAGCCACACATGAAGTTCACAGTATACGACTCCTGCTGGAACCAATCAACTAGACACCAACATGGCTCACCTATCTGCTCCATCTTGATAAGCTGAGACTCCTCACTGGGCTCGCTCACCCCCACCACGTTGTAGGCCCTCACCCGGAAGCAGTACTCCGCCTGAGGCTCAAGCCCTGAGCGCACCTTGTAAGAAGTACTCTTGCAATGGGCTGAGAGCTCACTCCAGTCCCCAGACTCAGCGGGGCCTTTTCTCCTCACCTCCACCACATAGCCCAGGACAGCACTGCCTCCGTCGTAGCAGGGCCCAGACCAGGACAGGACCAAACAGAGAGGAGAGACAGAGAGGAGAGACACCACAGGGCTGGAAGCTGGGGACTGGGGCCGCTCTAGGACCAGGAAGACACGGTACAGGTTACAAACAGGTTCGGCACAAAAACACACAAAGCACAGAAATGTTTTGCAAGTGTTATTTACCTATGACAGAAAGAGTGAGGGTGTGATGCGCCGAGCTCTTGCGGTCGCGTACTACAACGGTGTAGCGTCCTGAATGCTCAGGTCCTGGCTCTGCTATCACCAACGTAGTGCTCTGATCACTGCTCTCTACCCACAACTCAGACCCATCTACAACCTACAGAGTGAGTTAGACAAAGATAGACAAACTATACACTCACACGCTCAGAACACTATGAAAAGAAGGCTAGTGATATTTGTTTACTTGTTAGAAAATATATTTTTTTAAATTAAAAAATATTGTACCGGTTCTTTATTTCGTATCCAGCAGGACACCACAGGGGGACTTCCGCAGAACACACACGTCAGACGGGCTGTCTCTCCTAGCCGTGCCTCAATGTAGGATGGGGGATCCTTAAACTGCAACGAGACTGTGAAAGATAGGGTAAAACAAACTTCTGAGTTTTGACTAGAGTCCACTAGGGGCCACAATAATTATTTGTTTACAAAACATTATTAACTATGTGTGAGAACTGCGTTTGTTTTTGTACATGTAAGTGTCATTGTGTGTGTATGGTGGGTCTGTTTGCTTGTACGACTGTTGCATTTGTGTGTATGTGCTTGTACGACTGTTGTGTTTGTGTGTATGTGTTTATGTGTGCGGGTCTGCAGGCAGGATTTTATGACCAAACACAGATGACATACACACAAGTAACAGCAGTCCTTATGAAACCAGCAGTATCCAACAACTACAAACACCTACACACACACACACATACACACCAGTACATAACATGGTAAAACATTCAGACCAAACATCATTTACATTGAAAATGAATTGCCTATACTGTTATCAAGTATGCTGAAGATAGAAATGGTTAGATATCATTTATAACCACGTACAGATGACTTCCTTATAACCCTGACATTACATTACATTGGAGAAATCCATTTAAGTGCAAAGCCCCAAAGGGCTTTGTGGACACAGCCTCTTTCTGGTCAGTAGTCAAATCAGTAAGGCAGTATGGCATATTTGACTAAAACCACTGTGATAAAGCTGCACTTCTGTTCTAATTGGTGTGAGTGTATAAAGCACTTTTTCTTTGAGACAAGAAGGACTGACGTCACAAAACCTCCCATGGAATGCATTCAACTGATGCCCGTCTATTTTTAAATATTGAATACATTTATTTACCGGCCTACTTCTAAACAACTTTCCTCTTTCTTACACACAGATTAGAGGCACCTGATAAGACTGGACAGCCAGCATACATTAAGTTATGACAAATCAGCTTCTGGGCAATCCACTGAACGATGTAAACCTACACCATCTATTGACAAAGTTACAAGTTATCTACACAAAAGGATGCAATTAAGTCAGGGATGGGCAACTGGTGGCCCACATGAACTATACATCCTTTTATGGTTCTACCTGGTAACACCCTTACCCAGTTCATACACAATAACACTCTAGCCTTACCCAGACCAGAGCAAAGTCCCTCACCACAGCAGCACAATACACACTGGCAATACAGAGGAGTACAAAGAGTCAAACTAAATGTGTAGCTCTAGTATCTGAGGCTGGACGACAATATGATTCAAACGCTGTGGGTTGATAAAAACACAAAAGATGAAAGCAAGGACAACAACTGGAAATGTTATACAGAATAAATGCATTGAAATAGAGGCAGGTGCAGCTCTTGGCTTGTTCACAGATGAAGGGAGAGACTAGTGTGTATCTTACCTGTCCCCGAGCTGGCTCTCTTCTTTGGCGTGACTTCTGTGGAGACTGGTGGAACCGAGGTGATGTGAGATGAGATCACAGGTGCAGGTAGTTAGTGATAGGGGTGTGGGAGGGCGTGGCTAAGCTCTCTCTGGACCATAACCAAAGATTGTTTATTATATTGACAAGATATTCGAGTGAAAGCTCTAACAATGGAAATACATGTCCTCAAATATGGAAGGCAGGCAGGAGGAAGCAAGTTCAGGTCGGACCATTCTAGCCAATGAGAGGGCAGATACACGTGTGAACACCAGGCCATAGAGATAAATAGAGGGCTCATATTTTTATCTGTGCCATTATAGTGTCTGTGACAGCATGGGCTTCTCCATTTTAAAGTAGTCAATTTCCTTCATCATTGGCTGATTGCTCCCAACTTATAGGAATCTCCACCCAGTTGACTAATTTAAAATGGTGGAAGCCCTCAATGGCAACGTCCATGCTAAAATGGGTTATGTCCATGATGAGGCCTTTATCTCTATGACAACAGGAACAACTCCGATATATTTGATCATATATGCCTCACGTAGTAAATTACAGTTTTACATTACATTACAGTTTTTGTTCACAAAGTTGTCTGAATACCAGCGTACTAAATAGTATGCGAAAAAAATTATGTTTTATAGTATGTGAAATTTCGTCATCTAATGCGTGATTGCGTTGACTCTTGTCCATCGTTCATTTTGGTACAGCAGATCAATGTATCTGATTATCAGCTGTTGTCAAACACATGAGTTGAAAAAGACGAGTTAATTCTACTCGTTGAAACGCCGAAATGAGTATGCGGTTTTAGTTTGTAGTACGCTAGCATGGGTATTTGGACACACCCACTGTCTCTAGGTTTAACTATGCTACAGTGGACTGTGTCTTCCCCAACGTGGTGCTGGACAGAGAGCAGTGAGAGAGCAGTGAGAGAGCAGTGAGAGAGCAGTGAGAGAGCAGATCAAAGCAGCGTTGTAATACAGAACAAGGGAAACAGTACAAAGGCTGGATGAGACTTCCATGCAGACACTGTTGTTGAACTAAGCATTGATTGGTTGAAGTGATTCATGCCAAATATGACTGATTTGGTTCATCTGAATGAAGATAAAATAACCAGGTATCCATAATAAACCATAGTGTGTTGGACAGAAAGCATATTAATGTCTTTAGAAATGAGCCAAAAGTAAATGTAGCATTTTTGCAGAAATAACTTTGCCTGCTTTAAAGAGTTGTATACAACATGAAATAGATATACACTGAGTGTCCAAAACATGAAGAACACCTTCTCTTTTCATAACATAGATTGACCAGGTGAATCCAGGTGAAAGCTATGATCCCTTATTGATGTCACTTGTTAAATCCACTTCAATCAGTGGAGATGAAGGGGAGGAGACAGGTAAAGAGGATTTTTAAGCCTTGAGACAATTGAGACATGGATTGTGTATGTGTGCCATTCAAAGGGTGAATGGGCAAGACAAAATATTTGAGTGCCTTTGAACGGGGTACGGTAGTAGGTGCCAGGGGCACCGGTTTGAATGTGTCAAGAACTGCAACACTGCTGGGTTTTTCCACACTCAACAGTTTCCTGTGTGTATCAAGAATGGTCCACCACCCGAAGGACATCCAGTTAACTTGACAACTGTGGGAAACATTGGAGTCAACATGGGCCAGCATCTCTGTGGAATGCTTTCAAAACCTTGTAGAGTCCATGACCCGACAAATTGAGGCAGTTCTGAGAGCAAAAGGGGGTGCAACTCAATTTTAGGAAGGTGTTCCTAATGTTTTGTACACTCAGGGAATAAGAGATAGTCTATAATGAGTTCATGTTTCACCTTTTCGGGGTCCTCCTGTGCTCGGGGTGTTAGAGCTTATTGTAGAGCTGGATTGTCTGAAGACACTGTCATTGTTGGAGGACAGTAGTAACTTTGAGCCTCTGTTCTCCATAATGTTGAGGGGAGTGGAAGTGTGTGAAGTTGCGTTCAGGACTCCCCAGATAGGCTTAAAGTCTGCGTTGTTTCCATCAGGGGACAATTTCAGTTTCGTATCCCGTAACAGAAGGGACAAAAGGGGAAAAAAAACACAACATCAGAATCTAAACTCTTACTGCAGTGCAGTTAACCCTTTGTGTTGTTGGTGTTCATGCAAAAAGCCAGTGGAATACTGCAGTTTCACTGATCTGCTTGTGGTACGCCAGTGATCTGAGCACACTTCAGCATTGTGTGTGTGTTGTCTTACCTCTCACACACACAGCTGCGCTGCTGGAGGTCTTTCCCGCTCGGTTCTCTGCCACACAGGTGTAGGCGCCCGCGTCCTCAGGTAGGCATTCCCTCACCACCAACCTAGCCTCACTGCCATCGAAGAGGGGCTTCCCAAAAAACACTGCCTCACCTGCCCACGGGAACACCCATATACTGCAACATGAAACTCTCTCAGAGCTCAGGCCACTGACACTAGTCCTCAGCTTCAGGGTGTGTGTCTGTTCGTCTCAGAGAGTGTGAATGTGAACGAGAGAGACCGGCATAGAAAAGGAAACTGAGTATGTGTGAGGGAGAACACCCACTGTCTTAACATTTAATTCAGGTGTTAACGGAGGAGCGTGAGCAGTATCACTTGGAAGTAGTTTCTTATCCTTCTAAAGGGGTGATATATAAAGAACTACAAAACATCACAAGGTAGTACTAATTCGCAACATGGGCAGCAGAGTGACGCAAATGTGCTTTTTATTTACCTTGTTGTTTGGGCGTTCAAGTACATTTGGCAATGGATATAAAATGTCACAGTGGACATTGATTTTAATGAAGACATTTTCTATTCAAATTCATAAAGTTGACTTCTAATGGCACAGAGCCAAATTGTGCAGGACATGGAGAATAAGGCCTGTCCTCAGCTCACCATTGTGCAGCCAGGACACACTGATTGGCTGACTTCCTGTGATAACCCCTCGGAGTGTGACGTCACTTCCTTCATCTGCCGAGCAGTCCTCCAAAGACTCTGTGAACAGGGGTGGATCCAGACTTCTGAGGGGGGTTGGTGTGTGGCAGCTGTCCCCTGGATGAGATGGTGCAGGTGGGGTGAGAGACAGGGTAACAGGGGGTGAATGGGACGGGGGTCAGGGGTCAGGGGACAGAGAGTATCATAAGCACATTTGAAATTCATACAGCGGGCCATCTGTTCTATGACAGCCTGATAAGCAGGCTCCTATCGCTCTGTTTGGCACGCGAAACAACCACACGTACATGTAGCATCTTTGTGTATGTGCTCTGAAATGAATCAATCAACACTCAAATCACACTTTGTCACATACAACAAGTGTAAACCTTACCGTGAAATGCTCACTTTACTAGCCCTTAACCAACAGTGAAGTTCAAGAAGAGTTAAGAAAAATATTTACCAAATAAACTAAAGTAAAAAATAATAAAAATGAACACACTAAAATGACAATAATGAGGCTATATGCAGGGGGTACCGGTACTGAGTTAATGTGCGGCGGTACAGGTCATTTGTACATGTACCATAGCACTTTGATACCAGTAGACCTACTAATTTGGGTGGAATTTGGCCACTCTGTTTTCTCACCCTGGGGGAAAACAACTGCTAAAACACTTTTGGTCAGCTAACAGCGGGGTGTTCTGCCTGGCCTGTCATCTTGCATTGCTGACAACGTTTCCTTATCGCTGCTTTTGTATTTCTGTTCTTCCTCTGCTCTAATGTGCTAACCACATCTCTCATCTAGCAGAGTATTTATCAACTCTCCCTGTTACAGGAAAGACTCCAGCATACCGTGACTCCTATTATATTGTCTACAACGCAGACACAAATAGCCCAAACCCACACATGTATATTGGGAAAATAAGCAAAACACATGCAACAGAAACACTGAGACCCTTCCTCTGTGTTTCTCCACCAGACCACCAAATTAGTATTAAGACAGCAGTAGCACACAGCCAACATCTTGGCACTAAAACATCTCACAGTATCTAAATTGTAAATCTGTTTGTTATGCAACAATACATATCTATTGACAACAACTAAACTTTTATCTTTATTTTCATCTTAACATTGATCCCTGGCTTTAATCTTCAGCCAGATCCAATGGGATGACACTGTCTGCTTGCTGACGTCAGACACTAGCTTCTTCCTTGCCACTCCTTCAATGCTGAACACCCCCTGGGTTCTCTAGAGTGATTGGCCTGCGACGCTCCTGCAGCCGACCTCAATTGGTAGATTCCAGGCTCTCCATCCATTCTTCTGACTTAAGGATGAGGGACTGGTTTTTCTCGAGCTTCCACTCATGTGCCTCCTCTATCCTCTCCACCCAGGGCACTGTGAGCTCGATGAGGACCACCTGCTTGGTCCTCTAGACCAGAGAACGATATCTGGTCTGAGGATTGTGCTGGCTATCTTCTCTGGGAACTGGAGCTGCTTCTTGAAGTTGGCCCACATCTCCCAGTCACCTGCTGTGTCAAGGATCCCTTTGGTCCTTGTTCTCTTTGCTGCGATGTCTCCTGGCATGAGGAAGTGGATGAAACAGGGGCCCTGGTTGAGTTGTTTGGGCTTTCTCCTTGCCTGCTCCATTCCCGCGGCCAGTCCCGCGGCCAGTCCCGAGTCAGTATTTGGTCATGCTGACACCTGAACTTTCCATTGGTCAGAGCTGCTTGTCAAGAGGACACGTGCTCCAGGTTGGCTGGTCATCCACATAGTGTGCAGCTGGGGCTCTCTGTCAACCCTCATGTTAAGTGGTGTGTGTGGCAACACATCATACACAGAGAAAAGCAGAAACGTAATCCGCTGCCCTTCCATGTTCCAGATGTCTTGCCAGGTGAGTGCCCTCTCTTGCACACTCTTCCATCATGTCCAGCTGCCCTGTTTTTTCCTGAGTTCGATCGCTGCCTGGCAAACCCTCTCATCCTTGCTGTCCCGCAGCTTTTGTTGCCTTGTACTCATTTACAAAAAAATGTATTGGTAGCTGCAGCTTGCTGTCTGTGCTGTACAGGCAGATGAAGGAGTAGCTTCATGGGACCGCCAGCCATCTCCTGAGGAAGTTGTTCATTTTCCTCTCTAGTGCCTCCACTGTTGAAAGAGGTACCCCATAGGCAAGCAGTGGCAGAGGAGTCTGGGAAGTATCCTGTGTTGGTAGCCACATGCCTTAAACTTGCCTGGCAGGCCGCAGGCCGCTCTTCTTCAGAGATGCCATCCACGTGTCAGCTTGCAAGGGCATCTCCTTCACATCTCTCTTTGTCATTGAGCTCGGGACTGTACCACTTCCCCAGGCTCTTCACACTTCCCCGGGCTCTTCACACTTCCCCAGGCTCTTCACACTTCCCCAGGCTCGAGGTGGACTACCTTGGTGCCTCTAGACCAGAGAACTTTAGCACTTCCCCAGGACCATAATCATCCTGACGATGGGGATGGTCTCCTCTCCAATCTTGAATCGGTACAGTTCCTGTACACTTACCCTTTTCAGGCTTGAACTCCATCCTGGAACATTTGGTGAGCTCTTCCAGATCCTCCAAAATCCATCTGCCTTCTAGAACTGACTTAGCTGTGATTGTCACATCATCCATGAATGTAAAAAAAATGTATCCCCCTAATGTCACGATATAATTCACACGCTGCTTACACACCTCTTTTACTTTCCAGTGCGGATGGACTGTCACAGTAATGTCATCCTACACTACAGGTGTTTAGGATACTGCGCTCTGAGAGAAACACAGTCACAAAACATGTACAAAGGAGGCTGAGGGCGGCGGGACTAATGTTTTTTCTCCAAACCCCTTCCTCGGGTTGTTCAAAACAAGAACCACATGGCCTTTTAAATGCACTCACAATCAACAACTGGGCATGTAGATTCCTGCACAGCCAGTACTCAAGAAGTACAGAGTCCAAACACCAATACAAGATGTTAACATCTACAATATCAAACTGGTAAGCAGAAACAAAACCAATAAATAACATTGTCATGTAAAACAAGCAAATATACTGTCTGAAAATGAAAGCCAAATGCTTTGTCATGGTGTGTGGTTAGGGTTCATTCAGCTATGCAGTCTCTGGGATAAATGTCTGTTCTGACTTGTCTATTACAATGTTGACCTGAACAACTAGATAGCAATGCCAATAGTTAATCTCCTATACCCCCCCCCCCCCCATCACCACCATGCACTATACCATTACGCGCTGACAGACAGTACGCACATGCACACGCACTGAACACTCACACACACACACACACACACACACACACACACACACACACACACACACACACACACACACACACACACACACACACACACACACACACACACACACACACACACACACACACACACACACACACACACACACACACACTCTCTTACCTGTACTAGAGGCTGTGTCTATCCCAGTCCTAGTGGCAGTAGCAGAAGTGATACTGGCTGCCAGGATGTTTTTTCCCTGCCCAGGGGAAGTGTTGGTGGGTCCGATGTACATCCTGAGGGTTGATACATAGCGCTTCTTGGAGCTGCTGTCACTGCTCATGTCCGGCTCCACAATGTCTCTGCATTCAACGCACAAACTTAAACAGTCATTTCCCGAGCCGCTTATCAAACATCCTCTCCCTCTCTCGGTCACTGTTGCTCTCTCACGCTCACAGCCAACTCATAGATCAGTCATAGTTAGAGAGAGGGGCATGAGGGAGGAGACTCTCTTTCTCCCTTTCACTTTGTCCCTATCAGTGTGTCTGTGTATCTCTGTCCCCTTCTCACACCCACCCACCCCCTAAGCTCACTAACCCCACAGCTAATAGAAACACACACACACACACATATACAGAAAGAGAGAGATTATCCATATACAAACACAGCCAAAGGTTGCTTTGTCAAGTGTTTGATTTGTTCCCATTCACCTGTCTTACTGTTTGAGTGCTCACTTATCAGTGTAGAGACTGAACTTTGGATGTGTGTGACATCTCTGTTACGTACTGTATGTATAATTTCACACCGGTGGGTGAGAGCATTGAACACAACAGCCACACCCCCATAACAGTTAACATAAATCCCAGAGAGAGACAGCCACTAGAGATCTTTCCACAGTGAGCCGTGTCCATGGTAACACAGACTGTTGAACGAGTGGCTGCTACTGCAGCAACCAGCAGCTCTGTGGGTGCGTTCCCTTCCCTCAGGCTCAGTAGAGAGGAGGCTTTACTGTACAGACATTGTTACTATGAGCATCCCTAGTAATAGTAGAATGACCTATGTAGATCTAGGTCTAGTCAGTTCTCTCACACAGCACAGTAAGCCAGTAAACTACAGTCAACCTGACGACAGTAAGTCTTGTGTTCCAGTCTTGTGAAGCAGTGTGCTGCACTGGCACAAACAAATACACTAGATGTTTGTCTATCATAGTTATTGAAACTGTTCACTGAACTGTTGATACCTTTACTGATAGTAACTTATTAATACCTAGCTTAATGCCTCTGCATCCCTCTCACACACAGAGCAGTTGTGTTTCACTGCCCTGATTTCAAGTACTACTGTAGTAGATCATTCACTCAATATCACTCTGCTCCCCTCACTTTCCATCCCTGCTCCAGCCCTCCCATATTCCACATCCTTAACCACACAGAACGACTGCCATGTTCAAGGTCAGTGATGAGTTGGGCTGTTTGGGTTTCTGTAGAATCTGGGTTAAGAATTATCACAGCAAATACATTAGAGAGAGAGATAAACATTGTGAGGAGGTGTTGTTTAGCTACCATGTTGTGATTGTGATGACCCTCCCACTCTGTCTGTCTTCTCTTTGCTCTTGTTTTCCTTATTAGGATGCCGGTGGGCGGAGCCTGGAGGTTCGTCAGTGACATGGGACACACCTGAGCCCACTATGGATGTGTCAAGGTGCACTACTAGGAGGTGCATGCTAAACTACTCTGTTAACCATCACATTTCTACTAGAATTACAGCGCTGTAATAAAAATCGACCATGTGTACAGACAGGTGGATTCCCTAGAATTCCCTCTAGGGATTTAGCCTCAAGACTTACCAGATGAATATGAATGGCATTACTCAACACTGTGTCCTCAGTCCTCATAGATAAGGCAGTCTGTCATTTTATTTCACAAGCCAACTTGAGGATGAAGCTGAGACGCTTTACTAGAAGGGCACTAAAGATTCCCAGGCTGGTCTAATAGACTAGATGTAACATAGTAAACGAAAATCTGGGACACTAAAATTAGTATGATTTGTTACGTTTGGTGTGGCTACATACGACAGAAGGTTACTTAAGGCAAAAACAAAAGGAGGGTGGATGGTTTGGCATATAACGCTAACGTCTAGTAACTCAAAGGTTGCGTGTTTGAATCTCATCACGACATTAGCATTTTAGCTAATTAGCAACTTTGCAACTACTTACTAGTTTATAGCTACTTGCAACTACTTAGAATGTTAGTTAACTCTTCCCCTAACCCTAACTTTTAACCTAACCCTAAACCCTATCCTAGCTAACATTAGTGTAAGCCACCTACCCACCTAGATAACGTTAGCCATAACAAATTGGAATTCGTAACATATACGTATTGCAAATTCTGAACATATCATACAAATATGAATTGTAATTCGTAACATATAATATGAATTGTAATTTGTAACATATAATATGAAATGGATGATGGACATCCACAAATGAATACTTACCACACCAAATGTAACATATCATATTCATTTGAGTGTCCCGGATTTTCATTTACTATGTAACGTCTACCCCTGAGTCCAGATTGCAGGCAGATTCCAGAGTGTTATTCAACCAGGTAATAGGGGCTCTTTGATAAATCCATAAGATAACCTCATGCCTAAACCTATTACCTCGTCCAACAACAACACAGCTACAACACACTCAGTACGAGGCCACACACACACACACACACACACACACACACACACACACACACACACACACACACACACACACACACACACACACACACACACACACACACACACACATACAGAGTAGACCGTGCACACATCCACACGTCTAATTTGGCATCCGAAATAGACGCTAGAGTCGAGAAGAGATCAATTTTGCTAACACAGGACCATTCATATAGGCCCTATTATGCAGGACAGAATCCAAACAAAAAACCTATTTGTTCTGCCTAACAAAAGCCTACACAGGAGTTTGAATCAGAGCGGTGTTGACAGACGGACAGCATACAGTACAGAGTTGGAGAAACATTTGGCAAGTCATGCTGGAAGCAGCTCGTTACGAGAAAAGACGGTGATAATGCTTCATTCATCAGCGGGAGCCTCTAACGACAGACAGGACAGAGAGGCTCCTGGGTGATTCATGGGAGGAGCCACATCCATATAGACAATATCAACTTTACAGCACCAATGACACCAATTGACTGAATTACTTAAATGGTTTACATTTGTTGTGTCTGTCCTTAGTGAGGCCTACTCTCTCTCTCACCCACCTGGCATGTGGGGTCTTAACGTTCACTCTATCTAAATGTACGGTTCCAGTGATATGTCTAAAGGGCCTTTATATCTCTCCTGGGGTGGCTGAGTGTGACTCCTCAGTCTAAACATCCTCTAGATGTGTCTGGAGATAAACATGCAGCTGGAGCTGCTTTCAGTCACTTTGAAAGGCGTCTCTCTAAAGAGAGATGCCAGATATGCAGCTGAGGTTAAGAATCTGGTAATAGCCTACATGTCATTTTCACATTTTTGGAAATGTGTACCTGATATACGTCGTCGCCATTTACTAAGTCATGGAACACCCACTAAAAGAAAATGAGCTAACTAAATAGGTACAGAGAGAGAACTGAGAACTGAAAATGAGAGAAACAGACTAATCCTAAAGATCTGAAACCTTCCTTCCTACAGAATGTAATAATGAATGCTGGGAGAGGACCGATGAATAGCTGGAAGCCTGACACAATGCTGCTGTTGCTTGGACTTCTCCTCTGATTACTGAACAACACATCAATATAAGTTTCCTCTGTGGAAATAACATCTGGTGAGAATAAGGAAGTGGTTTCAGAAGCTAACAGCCTGGTGTGAACATCATTGACAACATGAAGATCCTGTTACAAACATCCTACAATTTAAGCTAGATGCCCTCAATCTCACACAAATCATCAAGGAACCTACCAGGTCCAGTCCTAAATCCGTAACCATGGGCACCCTCTTAGATATCATCCTGACCAACCTGCCCTCTAAATACACCTCTGCTGTCTTCAACCAGGATCTCAGCGATCATTGCCTCATTGCCTGCGTGCATACTGGGTCCGCGGTCAAACGACCACCCCTCATCACTGTCAAACGCTCCCTAAAACACTTCAGCGAGCAGGCCTTTCTAATCGACCTGGCCCGGGTATCCTGGAAGGATATTGACCTCATCCCGTCAGTAGAGGATGCCTGGTTGCTCTTCAAAAGTGCTTTCCTCTCCATCTTAAATAAGCATGCCCCATTCAAAAAATGTAGAACTAAGAATAAATATAGCCCTTGGTTCACCCCAGACTTGACTGCCCTTGAACAGCACAAAAACATCCTGTGGCGTTCTGCATTAGCATCGAATACCCTGCGCGATATGCAACTTTTCAAGGAAGTCAGGAACCAATATACTCAATCAGTTAGGAAAGCTAAGGCTAGCTTTTTCAAACAGAAAATTGCTACCTGTAGCACTAATTACAAAACGTTTTGGGACACTGTAAAGTCCATGGAGAATAAGAGGATCTCCTCCCATCAGCCCACTGCACTGAGGATAGGAAACACTGTCACCACCGATAAATCTACGATAATCGATAATTTCAATTTCCTACCTTAGGGACAACATCTCAGCACCCCCTGAAGCAACTTGCTCCCCCTGCTTCTCCTTCACCCAAATCCAGACAGCTGGTGTTCTGAGAGAACTGCAAAATCTGGATCCCTACAAATCAGCTGGGCTAGACAATCTGGACCCTCTCTTTCTAAAATTAAAAGTCTAAATTGTTGCAACCCCCATTACTAGCCTATTGAACCTCTCTTTCATATCGTCTGAGATCCCCAAAGATTGGAAAGCTGCCACGGTCACCCACTCCTCAAAGGGGGAGACACTCTAGACCCAAACTGTTATAGAACTATATCCATCCTGCCCTGCCTTTCTAAAATATTTGAAAGCCAAGTTAATAAACAGATTACCGACCATTTCGAATCCCACCGTACCATCTCCACTATGCAATCTGGTTGCCGAGCTGGTCATGGGTGCACCTCAGCCACGCTCAAGGTCCTAAACGATATCATAACCGCCATCGATAAAAGACAGTACTGTGCAGCCGTCTTCATCGACCTGGCCAAGGCTTTCGACTCTGTCAATCACCGCATTCTTATCGGCACACCCAATAGCCTTAGCTTCTCAAATGACTGCCTCGCCTGGTTCACCAACTACTTCTCAAATTGAGTTCAGTGTGTCAAAGCGGAGGGCCTGTTGTCCGGACATCTGGCCGTCTCTATGGGGGTGCCACAGGGATCAATTCTCGTGCTGACTCTTGTCTCTGTATATTTCAATGATGTCGCTCTTGCTGCTGGTGATTCTCTGATCCACCTCATAGCCGACGACACCATTCTTTATACATCTGGCTCTTCTTTGGACACTGTGTTAACAAACCTCCAAATGAGCTTCAACAGTATACAACACTCCTTCCGTGGCCTCCAACTGCTTTTACATGCTAGTAAAACTAAGTGCATGCTCTTCAACCGATTGCTGCCCGCACCCTCTCGCCCGACTAGCATCACTACTCTGGATGCTTCTGACCTAAAATATGTGGACAACTACAAATACCTAGGTGTCTGGTTAGATGGTAAACTCTCCTTCCAGACTCACATTAAGCATCTCCAATCCAAAATTAAATCTAGAATCGGCTTCCTATTTCGCAAATAAAGTCTCCTTCATTCATGCCGTCAAATATACCCTTGTAAAACTGACTATCCTACCGAGTCTTGACTTCGGAAATGTCATTTACAAAACAGCCCCCAACACTCTACTCGGCAAACTGGATGTAGTCTATCACAGTGCCATCCGTTTAATCACCAAAGCCCCATATACTACCCACCACTGCGACCTGTATGCTCTCATTGGCTGGCCCTCACTACATATCCGTCGCCAGAACCACTGGCTCCAGGTCATCTATAAGTCTTTGCTAGGTAAAGCCCCGCCTTATCTCAGCTCACTGGTCACCATAGCAACACCCACCCATAGCACACGCTCCAGCAGGTATATTGCACTGGTCATCCCCAAAGCCAACACTTACTTTGGCCGCCTTTCCTTCTAGTTCTCTGCTGCCAATGACTGGAACGAATTGCAAAAATCTTTGAAGCTGGAGTCTTACATCTCCCTCTCTAATTTGAAGCATCAGCTGTCTGAGCAGCTTACCAATCACTGTACACAGCCAATCTGTAAATAGCACACCCGACTACCTCATCCCCCTATTATTACTTACCCTGTTGCTCTTTTGCACCCCAGTATCTCTACTTGCACATCATCATCTGCACATCTATTACTCCAGTATTAATGCTAAATGTTATTATTTTCGCCTCTAGGGCCTATTTATTGCCTACCTCCCTACTCTTCTACATTTGCACACTGTACATAGATTTTTCTATTTTTATTTAATTTTGTGTTGTTGACTGTACGTTTGTTTATGTGTAACTCTGTGTTGCTGTTTTTGTCGCACTGCTTTGCTTTATCTTGGCCAGGTTGCAGTTGTAAATGAGAACTTGTTCTCAACTGGCCTACCTGGTTAAATAAAGGTGAAATTTAAAAAAATGATATTGACATCAGGAGTTTGATGAAGCGTAACATTTTGAAGAGCTTTGAGGACGGCAGGGTAGCCTAGTGGTTAGAGCGTTGTACTAGTTGTACTAGTAACTGGAAGGTTGCAAGTTCAAATCCCCGAGCTGACAAGGTACAAATCTGTTGTTCTGCCCCTGAACAGGCACTGTTCCAAGGCCGTCATTGAAAATAAGAATTTGTTCTTAACTTGCCTTGTTAAAAAAAGGACTACTACTACAGTATATTATTACTTCATATCAACAGTAATAAACTACTATACTAAAGTGTAGATTCATTATACCTAAAATGTATATCAGAGAAAAATGAGCCTTTCTGAGGAAGTGAAGCGATTGAACCAGACAATAAGGGCTGATACACTGGCACCCCCTTGTGGTAAACCATCTGAAGAGGCGGTCTCAGTCAAACAACAATAATCGTTTAGGAACAAAGGCACTAGGGGGCCCTCTCTCTTTCCCCATGACATCCAGAGAAACAGACACAGGCCAGCCTTACCTAGTTTAACATTTCCAAACAATGATAGATTTGTTTGGAGAAAAAGATGATGAGATATCCCAGGCAGGACCAATGCCCAACTATCCAATTAGCTGAGAAAATATCGAGCCCAAACTGTTGTATTTGCCACAATAGCGCTTATCTGGTCTCAGCATACAGTAAACAGAAGAGAGGAAAAGGAAACTGCTGAGGCTAAAGCATCTGGTTTACAGGATGACAGGGGCCATCAGGCCAAGTATGCTTAGTAAACAGTGTCACTGCTCATTTATGATATCGCCAAGTGCACAGACACATTCAAGCACAACAGTTTTAACAACAGAGCTCCCTGTTTCACTGTGGTTTATTTTATTACCTGTCATCTTCTTAATGGGAGCCAGGCGGAGGGCTAACGTACGCTGTGTCTGTGTGTGTGTGTCTGTGTGTGTGTGTCTCAGGCATGTCTGGTTAACATCAGACTGAGACTGTTCATAATGAATGGATCAGACCAGCACTGATCCCTTCCTCAATTGGGCCTGATATCAGGGTCCTCAACCACATCAGGACCTGGACCTGTCAGGGACTTAATCAGCAGACTATAGTGTAACCCAGCCAGTTGGAGCAGGCCAAGGGGATGAGTAGTTCTGGCTCTCCTCCTAGGCTCCATGTCTTGGCTGGCCTTGTAGGACCCTTAGATTTAGACATAGACTGAGGTTAATGTGGGATGTCTAGAGTGGAGAAGTGGCTCTTGACGTGGGAGTTATTGGAAATGACTGTTTGGACACAACATCCAGGCAACACACACCTCTCCTCCATTCCTCCCCCTCTCATGGGCCTCAGGGGCGGGCTAATGTAAGTTAGGCCCATGGCAACAGATCAGCTAGGGGGCCGGTCCTGTTTGTACACATAGCATGGGAGGTTTTTGCACTCATAACTACAGCCGCTCTGGTTCGAAGTCATCATAGGGACTGGAATCAGGAGGGGTGGGGGAGTGGAGACTGTAGTGAGAGGAAGTGCGGGGTGGGATCTTTGTGGTTAAAGTAATTGATCGTATCAGTATGGTTATGATTGCTATTGGTGTTATCCCTCTTTTCTACAGTGTACTGCTCTTCCTGTCAGTGGGGGTTGCCGCCGGGGTCTTCTCTTTTTAGCCTCCCTGATTGGACGCGGGACGCTGCTTCCTGGCGATGGGCTCCAGTGATTGGCTATATGCGGGCATAGGGTGGACCTACAGGGAGCGTCCAGGTCTCCAGTCTCCATCAGCTGCTCCAGGACCAGGAGTTGGTGGTGAAGGTTTTGGGGAAGTCCTTCTGGCTGTGGAGGGCGCAGTAACACTGAAGGGAGCCCAAGGAGTTCCACATGTCCCTACGCTTCAGCTGGGTCAGGTCCTTCAGGTACTCCTTCAGACTTGATTTAGACTGGACTGACAGAGACAGACACAGAGAGAACTTCAATGTGGGACTGACTGCATCAACATTGTCATACATACAGTTCAAATCCGTCTTACCTTCTGCTTTATCTGGTTGATCTCATTGTAAGTGAGGTGGTCCCTCTCCTTCATGGACATGTTCACCTTCATCTTCACAGGTGTGATCGTCTCCATTTTCTCCATCCCGGGGTGCTTGATTGACTGCTGGTACAAATACAAGAAGAGTAGCAACATATTTTCGCTGCCTTTCTATATTTCTCACAAATTTCAATTTGTGGAAATGTTTTCGAAAAATTAATCTCAATGGTCTTCCAGGTCTTGACAGACTTCATGTAGCCGATGCATTTTGGCCCTCTGTGCAGGGTTCGGGGACATGCATCCCAGGAGGTGTAGGCCACGTTAAGGCTGGGACGCCTCAAGTACGGGCTGTCCTTCTCCTTCTGGCTCTGGGCAATTGTCTCTGCACATCAAAACAACAACAGTCCCTCATCACTCCTCTGCCAATCAATATAAATTGGACTAGGAGAGTATGAAAGCTGAAGCAGTTCAATATGAATATAGGGATGAGGGAGAAAGGAGTAATGTATGTGCTGGGTGTTATCATGTGCTAGCTCACCCACTGGCTGGATGTACTTGAGGAGCTGGTTGCTCTTCAGGCCTATGAGATGAGCTCCCTTGGTAGTAGGTGAGAACATGGTCCCCGTCCTCCCTGTCTGGTCGCACGGCCTGCCGGATCAGCCTCAGAGTCTTTTTATGGTAGTACCTGGTCAGAGGTAGGGGACAGTCAAATATGGCTGACACAGCTGACCACCAGAATATATTATTTCTGTGTAAACAGATAACGTTTATTGAAAATTCACAAGATACTGCAATGAAAAGTTGTTTCTTTTTGTTTTTCCCTGAAAATGTCTTGTTAACCTTACATAATCTTTGACGACATCCAGTTAGTACACACTCATGTGTAGCTTCACATGATGTCGGTCGGCTATTCATATACGAAAAGAAAGTAGCGTGACTTAGAATGGCTTACTGTACTATCTCTGTTGTAGTACCACTGGACAGGATACCAGCAGCCAGCATCCTGGTCAGGGCCTTGTAAAACACTGTCTCACACACCTCAACAGACTGGGATGGGTCCGCTCCTTCAGCTCAGAAAGGAGTGAGAGAGAGGACAGTAAGCACCATCTTAATACAGTCTCACAAGCGCTATGGCAGCTCTGTGAGTCGTATGTTCATATTTACGTGTGAATCCAGATATGTTTATTGAAGGCAACATCTTAGTCGGGGATCTTCACCTTTCACACACTTGGAGAAGCGCTGGCTGTCCGCCATCACATGCAGGAAATCTTGAAACCCCACCTCTCCGTCCTCTGAAGCCAAGAAACAAAAACAGCCAGTCAGCCAGCCTGTCAACTCATGTCAACTAAGGGAATGTGTATGACTGCACCCCAAAAGGCAATCTATAGTGCACTACTTTTGACCAGAGCCCTATATGGGTACAAATGTCCCACACTATATAGGGAACAGGGGGCCATTTGGGACACAAACTATTTTTATGTATTCTGTTCTAACATGTTTATAATGGAAAGCATGTTATTATATTTTGGGGTAATTCCAGATACTGAGGCAGAAACATATGTCGTAGTCAGCCTTCTGCAGGGCTTTCTTCACCTCCTCTGGGCTGATACTGATCCCCACTCTGTCCAGTGTGGATGCCAGGCCCTCCTCATTGAGAGAGCCATCGCTGTTCTTTGCAAACTGCTCAAAGACTTCTTTGAAGGCTACATGTGGTAGAATAGACAATAGATATTATTGTTTGATTGTTTCCCATAACATAGGAACATCACTTCAAAATACATGTACAATAGAAGATCATCATTAATTAATACATTTTTAAAAGGGTTTTGTATTGGTAGCTAGTATTAGTTGACAATAGAAGACAGGCTAACAGTATGCATGCTACTTACCATCAGACTGGGTATCGATCTGGGGATCGTCAGGCACCGTAGTTGCCAGGTCTTCAATACGAGTCATGCCCCTACAGGCAAACAGGCACAAGCACATAGAGGTGTCAGGGAATAACAGTGACAGTTGTGGGGAACAGAATAGGTATGAATGGTAAGTATGGAGCAGAGGGTAGGTACTGACAGTGAGTTTAGGAACTCCTCCAGGTCCTCTGTGTTGATGGTGCTGTCTGGCATCTCTGCCGTGGAATCGCCGGGAGTTTAACCAGTGCAGCTTTATCTGGATTTGGCATTGGCTGGTTGGGCCTTTGCTGCAGCTCATCACAGGGAATTATCCTCTTGGTGATATCCCTGGGTTTGAATCGCTCCAACTCTGACATCTGTCGGTTGGGACTTTGTTGGAGATTCTCACCAGCGATCTCTTGGTGATCGCTCTAGCTTTGAGTCTGTCTGAATCTGTCATGGCTTGGTTGAGTCTGCACTGGATGTCGTAGGAGAGGCGCACCCTCCTCCTGCTATAGTCCCTGCCTCTGCCTTGCTCTGCTCCATGGAAGGACCCTTTTATCCGGGGTTCTTTGGCTATTGGCGGGATGTTATCTTCTTTCTGTTTACCTAGTTTGGTCTTGTAGAAGTCTTTGACTTTGCCCTGGACTTTGTCATCTTCTCCACTTCGACTGGGCCGTGACCAGCTGTACTTCGGTTTGGCCGGTAAGTTTTTCTGCATGACCTTATCTCCAACACCAATCTCCTCTGGGATACCGGCCACCATCACAGCCTTATGGGCCTTTTCTGCCTTGGCAGAAAGCTTCACGCTGGGCCGGTCATTCTGAGTGAGAAGTGGGTTGGTGGTGGTCACAGCCACGGCTGTCTTGGTGAAGAGGAGTGGGAACTTGATCTTCTTCCTGCCGCTGTCAATGTTATCTGGGGATGTAGCGGACTTCCCCTGGCGGACTTCAGCGTTAGCTCGCTCTGACTCCGAACTGGACCTGTCATCAGAGCTCCAAGAAGGACTCTTCAGCCTCTTCTTCACTAGGAACCTTGACACCTTCTTCTGGGCCTCCTGAGAGAACAAAACCCTCCAATAAATGTCACTAGCAAAGTAAACCTCAATGGAGTAAAGTACTGAAGTAAAAATACTTCAACATACTATAAGTCGTTTTTTGGGGTAGCTGTACTTCACAGTTGAAGTCGGAAGTTTACATACACTTAGGGTGGAGTCATTAAAACGTGTTTGTCAACCACTCCACAAATGTCTTGTTAACAAACTATAGTTTTGGCAAGTCGGTTAGGACATCTACTTTGTGCATGACACAAGTCATTTTTCCAACAATTGTTTACAGACAGATTATTTCACTTATAATTCACTGTATCACAATTCCAGTGGGTCAGAAGTTTACATACACTAAATTGACTGTGCCTTTAAACAGCTTGGAAAATTCCAGAAAATGATGTCATGGCTTTAGAAGCATCTGATAGGCTAATTGACATCATTTGGGTCAATTGGAGGTGTACCTGTGGATGTATTTCAAGGCCTACCTTCAAACCCTGTGTCTCTTTGCTTAACATCATGTGAAAACCAAAAGAAATCAGCCAAGACCTCAGAGAACAAATTGTAGACCTCCACAAGTCTGGTTCACCCTTGGGAGCAATTTCCAAACACCTGAAGGTGCCATGTTCATCTGTACAAACAATAGTACGCAAGTATAAACACCATGGGACCACGCAGCCGTCATACCGCTCAGGAAGGAGATGCGTTCTGTCTCCTAGAGATGAACGTACTTTGCAAAAAGTGCAAATCAATCCCAGAACAACAGCAAAGGACCTTGTGAAGATGTTGGAGGAAACGGGTACAAAAGTATCTATATCCACAGTATATTTACTTTTGATACTTAAGTATATTTAAAACCAAATACTTTTTTCAAGTAGTATTTTACTGAGTAACTTTCACTTTTACTTGAGTTTATCTAGACTTTTACTCAAGTATGACAATTGGGTACTTTTTCCACAACTGGTAAACGTACCCAAACACACAACAATATATGTGTCAATATAGCCGAGGGGGAGGCGTGATAGAGGTAAATGTAAGAACCATACCAGAATAAGAGATATTACATAGAAAACATAATGGTGACTGTAACCTTATTCCTTAGCTTTTTGATGTATCATGCCCTACAGGTATATGTGACTTGACTTGCCTCTTTCCAGCTCCAATCTTCCTCCATTGTTTGATGATATGACTGCTTGGCAGAATAAAAGTCACGCTGCACCTGCCTCTCAGGGCTGGACTAAAAAATGATAGGCCAATACTAAACTGGAAGGCAGGTGGTGCCCTTAGAGAATAGGTATGAAGCAAGAAGGCATCAAGAACTGAGTTGGTAACCCAGACAGTGGTGGTGGATCCAGTCAGATGGGTGTAAAACATGAGGGGGGGGGGGGGGGATCTCATTTAAAATCTCACATAACCAAATACCACTACCAAACAAACTCCTGAATTTACCAAAATAACACTTTGAAGACATGTTTGGAATTGGTAAACAAATATGTTATTGTGGAACAATTTTGATTATTGTTATGCAATAAATAGCTTTAACCAACCTCTTAAAAGAGCATGATCACCAATAGGACATAGGCCAGAGATGGAAAAAGAACCAAGCCTCGGGCACCAGAGGTGGCAGGGCCTCTGATCCTGAATTCCACCCTGTACCAGATGGACAACGGATGGAATTTCCAAGTGAAAATGTAACCAATAGTACTGCTCCGTGTGTGGGGAATATGACTCAACTGTGACCCAAGTAGAAACAATGACGCACCGCATCTCGTAAGGCTATTTTCTGCCGTTCTGCGACCGACTTACTTAGTGCCCGGTGAAACTGTTTAAAAGCTCTTTGCATCGCTCAGCAGGCTACATCGCTGGTGTTGGATCAACAGCTTCCCATTCCCCAATCCTAACATTAACCATTAGTAGGGGAAATGCGAAACTGGCCCAAGATCAACGTCTAGGGGCAACTTTAACCGGCCTAAGGTGTTTGTTTCGATAGGACATCATGGACTGTTGACAAAAACAAGTCCGTCATAAATAACAGTCCGAGATTAAACGAGAGAGGGGAACAATCGTGAATGCCCTTCCTAGTTCCCGTTTGCTTCTATTTATTTTCAATTCATGTAACAGTGTTACAGTATCCCAGTGTTACAGTATCACAACAACTGGGTAAACTCATGAAACTACACCCATCATATCCAGTTGGTTTTACAGTTCATTGTTGTGATGATGTCAACCGAATCATTTCAAGGATAGGCCTAGCTGATGCAGCCCACTTGCTTTATCTAAATCGTGTCGCTGATAACTTATTTTGCTTCTCTCTCTCTCTGACAAGTAATATAGACATTTGGAGCTATAGAAATGCCGTGTTAATTGAGCCTCCAATTCAATAATTCCAGGTGTTTGTACACATTTCAGGTGAGTCTCATGGTTTTGGTGTTAGATATATACTGGTATGCATATTTGTCAAAACGCTCAATGAAGTACAAAATGTTCTCGTGTACCTACCCTAACTGATATTTTCTTTAGCCTATTAGTACAAAACATATGTAAGTATAGGCAAAGTTGTACAAGTAATACAAATATAGAGAAGTGACTATAAAATCAAAAATGAATCTTGAATGTGGACTTCAAAACTCCTGTATACTTTTCAGTTTGGAAGAAAATATTTCTGAAGAAAGTTCTTCTTCATCCTCCTAAACGCTCTATTCTGGGTAAGTCATACATTCACCTCTCACACGCACAATGTCCTCAAATATACACCACTACCTGTCACTCCAGGGGCACTTTCATAGAACATATATGTGCCTGACTGACTGCAATTGCTCTAGAGTGAACCATTAAAAAGGTTTAAAGGTTATATTGAGAAAACTACAGTTGTTTGACTAACCTGTGATTTATATTGTATGTGTTAATGTTCTACCAGGTGTCTGGCTTGGCCCTGGTCATGGTCGGGGCTATGTCTCAGCCCACCTACACAGAAATGGAGTCTTTCACCCACATATCCCAGGGCATGTCTCACACCTCCATCCTCCTCATAGTGGTGGGCATCATCGTCTCCCTGCTGGCCTTCCTGGGTAGCATTGGGGCGTGGTCAGACAGCCGTCTGCTCCTTGGATTGGTGGGTAGTACAGCACAGTGTGAGATATGGTAACTTGGGGCTTAATGTTTTGGAGAACAGTCAATATGCCGTGTTCCATCTTCACATACTAAATCACAACCTGTCCTAGCTCTGCCACGTTTGCATTTTGCTTTTGGAGAAGTAACATCTTAGTTGTTTGTACTCTGTTCACACACTTCCTAATGCTGATCCTCAGTCTGCAGATAGTGTCTGGTATTCTCTTCTATGTCTTCAGAAACAAGGTAAACATGAGTCTGCTCGGCTGTCTCAACCTACTGCAGATGATCACTGTCTGTTTTCCAGGGAATTCAACTAGTATTGCTTGATTGACAAGGGTGAAAGTGCTTTTTGTGTCCTCTGCACCCTCTGCAGGTGGAGAGAAGGATCACACTGAAAGTCAACGAGGTGATCGTACAGCACAGCCCTGGGGATAAGGTTGCCATCATTGACCTAAAGCATGCAGTAAGCAGCGTGCTATTCACTCCTTACCAGGGGAATAGTCTCTGTGAGAAACAAACTTTGATAGTGTATATGTGTGTTTCAGTTCCTTTGTTGTGGTGCAGAGAACTACACTGACTGGCTCCTACAGAGCTCTCATGGGAATATTAGTTTTGTGCCACACTCCTGTTGCCATGTGGATTATGTGGCCTGTGTGAAAGTCGTCACCACAGACAACATCTACCAGAGGGTCAGTATTAACCAGCACAGGGAAGGGCGAGGGGGTTACAAAGGCCTTAGATGAGGTTAACAAAAAGGTGATCATGATTCCCTACATGGGAATTGCTGTGACAATGATGAGAGGTTTTAAGGGCCCTAAAGAGTAATGAGGCTTTATCTAAAATGCCCTGTCTTTTCACTAAAACCTATAATAACACGCTTTTAGTCATGCTTAGCTCAGATCCTGGAGGTCAGCAATCCAGCAATTAAGACAAGCAGGGACTTGAGAGGATAAAGTTAAACACGGTCAATATATATCAGATGGTTCTCTGAGTGACTGACTGCACACACTGTGGCCCCTGGAGGACAGACAGTTCATTAACAGCTCATTTAGTCACAGGAAGAGAGGATTCACAACACTGTGTTAGAGTGTGTGTGTGTATGTGTGTGTGTGCGTGCGTGTGTCGTCCCTCCAGGGCTTTGTGCAGGTGATCAAAGAGTCCCTGAAGAGGAACCTGGTGTGGCTGGGTGCCGCCTGCATTGTACTGGGTCTCATAGAGGTAAAACAACATATCAGGTGTTCTACTTAGGTCACATGTTGCATCATTGTACTTACTGTGTTATTATCATTGTATCAGTTAGTGGGATGCATCATGGGAATTGAGCTCTTTCGGGAGAAGAGAGAGGTAGGTGTATGAGAATTTGGGTTAAGGAGGAAGGGGACGGCTTCGGTCAAGATCCGATGCTAAAACCATATACCCATGACAATGCCCACACTATTCTATCGTAAATTGGGGGAGAATGCTGTGACTCTCATCATAATGCAGTTTAGACCCTGTGTAGCCTATTGTCTTTCCCAATATTGAATTGTTATCAGGGATTGGTTATTTTGTTGTTCTTCTTTTTCTGGAATGTCCAGCATTTTTATGGTGGTGGAGGCAAGGGTGTAAGAATAACAGTGCAGCTTGAATTCACACATTGTTGAGTTGATTTGTTTTTGTTGTCGTTTTGAATGTCTGCATTCTGTGTCTGCCATGTTTCACCAGGCCATTTGGTCCAGGAGGTGAGGTGGTCACCTGTCACACAGTCATTCTCCCATGTTATTTAGGTGGTTGTTCCTGGGTGGTTCACTAGGAACATTTGCTCCTGTCACCTACAAGCGATAAGGGTGTGGTGGTGCTAATTAGAGTTTATTCAGACAGCTGGTATCAGCTAAGGCTGCAGCTCCACCACCTCCATCGTTCTCCATCCAACCCCCCCCCCCCAGTGTTTTACTGCACCCCACCCTGCCTGTTAGTGGATCCAAGTGTATCCGTCAGCCGGACGCTGGACCCATGGCGGCGGGCTGGGCTGAAGGTTGGTCTCCCTGGCCTACAGTGAAACAGGCCCACTGGGCCTCTGGCTGGCTTCGATGGAGACAGGAGACTGCTGTCTGTCTGCTGTGGGGCCTGCCTGCTGCTCTACCTGGCCCTGCCGGCCCCTGTAGTGTCAGTAACTAGGTCAGTAGTAGTACTCAACATCCCCAGGAAATTGGATGGGCTCCCAGAAAGTCTTCTGTTATTGAGGATTGTGTTGTCAATCCCTAATTCAGCCAACACCCAGGCCAGCAACCCCAATTTGTAGGATTTCAGGACCCTTATTAGTTATTAGACATATTGACCCAGCAGAAGAAAACAAATATTTAGCACAAGCAGACATTTATAACAGTGCTAAAACCATGACAGAGTGGCTGCCCTGTGTCACCCAGGATAACAGGACGTGTAGAAGTGAGCTAACCCAGTGTGAGTGACTAGGGATGGAAGAGCAGCAGAGGATGTTGCTCACTAGAGATAGAAGAACTCTTATGTAAAGTCATGCACCTCCTCTCCTCCTCAGAATGTTTAATACTGTAATGTGTGCCAAGGGGGCATGGTGTAATTTAGGATACTTTTTCTGGTGATTCAGAGGCAATTTTCAAACCAGCAGCACTGGCAGGCAGCAGACACCACTAAATCCAAGCCTTCGGGGCCTCTATTCACTGTCTGTATGTAGCCTGCAGACGCTTCAGGAATGTTCTCTCTCTCTCTCTCTCTCGATCACACGGCATCTCTCCTTTCACCTTTTATTTTTCTCTTTTTACTTTCATCTTCTCATTCAGCCTCTGGTCTGACGGATGGTGAAGGACGACATAGAACTGATAAGACCTCATTCGGCATTAGGATTGGCCTACTTTAGTTGTCCCTGTGGTCAGCGGTACAGCGGAGATCTATCTGAGCGGTCCACTTGGCAGAGGGTTTGCTGTGCCGAAGGGCCTGTTTTTTTTGTTTGATTATTATTAGTTGTGCTGCACGTTGACCATGAACGTCTGGTCTGGAGAGTCTGTCTGTCTCTCCCCAAGGCCTTCCAACATACAGCTCAACATGTGCAGCAGGACAGATGGAACCACCCCCAACAGAAAGAGGAAAAAAAAAACTCAGGATTGAAGGAAGGAAATTAGAAAATGCGGTCTCATGCCCTTACCATAACCACACAATGCTAAGAGTTGCTCAATCAATTTCTATTGATAGAGTGGGCTACATTTTATTTTAAATTTTATTAAATGTTGTTTTGTTTTTTTTCTGATATGACTGGTTTAGAGGGCTAGTAGTAGCAAATGTAATAATGTCCCAGAAGGATTTGATGAGTGGTGCGAGACTGGACATGACTGTTAGGGTGATTTTGCTTCTCTGAAAGCTTTGTAGAATGTGACTGACTGTTCTACTGTTAGTATGTTTTTGGAATGAGAATATGTAGACTGGATGTGTATATTAGTGGGTGTTGTGTGTCTGCTAGAATATGGGTTATTTATGAGTGTGTGCATATGATATGGGTGTGTGTGTTTAACTCTCACCTCCTTGACGAGGCCCCTCCACCATTTCTCTCTCTCTCTCTTTGGGCAGGGCTCAGATGGAAGTGATTACGCTGCAGAGGGAGAGATAAATTACAGAGAGAACCTACAGAGCTCCAGCCCTTCTCCTTTATCCACTCACTCATTCACTCACTTACACATACAGGCACGCAATCACATGCACAGGAGCACATGCCCTGCCGCCAGTCCCACCACCTTGCTTCTGGTGGTACATTTCCACTCCTGGCTGTGTCAGGACAATGCGCCAGTGTGCTCCCCTCCCTCCCCTCTCGTGGGCCGAGTGAGTGTGCGAGGCATGAGGGCCAGGGTTGTAAATTCCTCTGAAAGAGCAGTTAAGAAGGCTCCCATTAAAACGGGGATCGACGCTCGCCAGAAAGGAGCCGAAGAAATGAGTCATCACCTGGAGCCTGAAGGGTTCCAGAGCCTGCAGAACCACAGAGGAGAGGAACTGTAGAAATAGAACGGATAGAACATACGGTATCTTTCATTTCAGATGTATACAAGTTAGGTCAACTAAGTTGAGATGCCAAGGAAGCATTGTGATTAGATGACATGAGCGTTATAATTGTGATATTTAACTACAATGTCACATTTCTATGTTTTATAATTTAATTATTTGGACATATTAAAAAATATATATATGTCTTGTCTTGCTCCATTTCATATGTTTTGGAACCCTAAGGCTAGTGCCGCTAGTTTCCTATATTGTAGAGTGTAGGTTTAGGCTTAGGGTTCTAACTAGCCACGAAATCTTAACATCAGTCGTGGAGGTCTATTCTAGCCCGTGAACCCCGCCCTCTCTCAGCTTCAGGTCTGTAGGTCAGTTGAGTTGCCATCGGAGCTCTCTGTGCTGTACCACACAGCTACTATACAGACAGGGGCTGATTCAGAAGGCCAGGCAGCGAGCTCTAACCAGTGAACACAGCTACGTCAGACAGGGGGCTTCCTGTGCACTGAGGTGGGACAGTAAGTGCTTTCGCCCCAATCCTTCAACCTAACTGACCACCGGTGTTTGTGTTTGTCTTAGCAAGGGCTCTGTGCCACGGGAGTCAGGACAACAATAGCTGGAAACCTACTCAAACAGAACTGGCTGGGTCGTATACAGGTTGGATTAGAGTTGTAATCGACTGTTTCATGTACTGCCTGGAGCACAACAGAGTTTCTTATTATAGGAGATCACTCACAGTCAGTTGCACTAACACAATAGAAGATGATGACATTGACTAGAAGAATTCCCCCCAGTGCTCTGTTTGTATTCTCATCACCAGATTGTTAACCTATACTCGCGCCATGGCCCGAGGAGTGGCATGGTTGTGTACACAGTGTGGTGTCTGGCTATGTATCAACCCCCCTCTCTCCTCCAAATCAAGCCCGTTATTATCCCAGGCGAACTCCAGGCTCCCAAAATATCCGTAACGCAGCTGTCAGCACCACTCTGGGCAGCAGCTGGAGCAGCTCATGGGCGCTCCCTCTCTCTCGACCCTCTCTACCACACACACCCAGACTCTCTCTCTCTCTCTCTACCCCATCCTTCTCTCTCTCTCTCAAAATTCAAGGGGCTTTATTGGCATGGGAAACATTTGTTAACATTGCCAAAGCAAGTGAGGTAGATAATATACAAAAGTGAAATCTCTCTCTCTCGACCCTCTATCACACAAACCCAGACTCCCTCTCTCTACCACACCCCCCCAGACTCCCTCTCCCTCTCTCTACCACACACCCCCATACTCTCTCTCTCTCTACCACACACACCCAGACTCCTGCTCTCTTGACCACACACACCCAGCCTCCTACTCTCTTTACCACACACCCTGTGGTTTTCTACGATAGGGCCTGGGACCTGAGCGGTTTACTCCAAGCATGCACAGAGGAATAGTTAGCCCCTTTAAAATACTCTGTATACACACTGTGTGTGTGTGTGTGTGTGTGTGTGTGTGTGTGTGTGTGTGTGCCTGCCTAGCCTGGGCCCCACCCGTCTATCTCACTGAAGCCACCTCTGAATGGCCTGTATGTACTCTGTGGGTCATAAAACCCCAGACAAATGGTGTGTGTGGGGTGTGAGAGTGAACCAAGGAGGGGGTGGAGCAAGTGAGGCTGGCTGTAACAGAGGCTCTGCCACCACAGTTGTTGTCTGCTTCTGTTCCGTTCACTTCCCTACTGCTGTAGTTAACTTACAACTCCTCTGAGCCCCAGAACAGACCATGGACTATCTTGACTGAGTGGCCAGTTGGTAAGATCATCCAAAGTCAAGGAGTTGAGAGTAGGCTTTCCAAATATCCATTCCCTTCTCTTTCTGTGTATCTTTTCCCCTGATAGTGTCCAGTCAAGGAATCTGTGAACTTTTCAACTGCTGCCTAATAAATCTAGAACTATGTCCACAAAGACTCTCACAGCATACTGATGAAACCAGGACAGGACATTAAAAACACTCATGTTGAAATGCATTTCATGGCCATTTGCAATGGGTCTGCCCGAAGAGAAGCACTATGACCGAGCAGGATATCACTATATTGAAGCAGAGGGCCTCTGTAACATAGAAACTGAAAATGCACATTTTAACCTCCTTTCTCCTGCCAACTCTCTGATTACCCCTCCCCCCAAATCTATACGGTGGCCTCAGGAAGCAATCCATGCAGGGACTAGGAGGAGAGGGAACATATTGGACTTCCTGTTTTGATTTCAAGGGGAAAACGAGATCCAAAGATATGGAGAGTCCTGGAAAATCTAAACTGCCCTGATTTAGCAGGGCTAATGTCTGACTATAACTAACTGAGCATAAGCGCTCAGAGCATGATACTCCTCTCTGAGATCAGAGCAAGACTTGATTAGTAACAGACCGAAGTCTGAGTCTTTTTTATTTATTTTTACCTTCATCTGTTTTCATGCGAACTTTCACAGAGAGCAACTTTTTTCACTCCCCATATTTGTCTCTTTTTTTCAGACCAACAACATGATCCATCTTTGTTAACAGCCTCTTGAGGGCTTCTTTCAATCGGGGGGATATGAGATCACATTATTAACATTCTTTGGAAGAGCATTCTTTCTCTCTTTCTGCCCAATCTTCTGCTTGTCCCTTCTTGCCCTCGAGGAGAGAATATGGCAGCATGGCAGATCTCAGACCAACAAAGAGAGAGAGCTAATCCACAGCATAGACAAGCTTAGCTGAGACCACCTAGAAGAGACTTGGTCAATAACACGCACAAAACAGACAATATCTGGTCTACATAGATAGCAACTTTCTTTCCCGGTAATACATTTAGCTTGATTGATGTGTCTCTATGCAATAAATGTGAGACCTGAGTACAGGGTGATAGTCATCATACCTCTATATACAGTGGGGCAAAAAGTATTTAGTCAGCCACCAATTGTGCAAGTTCTCCCACTTAAAAAGATGAGAGAGGCCTGTAATTTTCATCATAGGTACACTTCAACTTTGACAGACAAAATGAGAAAAGAAAATCCAGAAAATAACATTGTAGGATTTTTTATGAATTTATTTGCAAATTATGATGGAAAATAAGTATTTGGTCACCTACAAACAAGCAAGATTTCTGGCTCTCACAGACCTGTAACTTCTTCTTTAAGAGGCTCCTCTGTCCTCCACTCGTTACCTGTTTTAATGGCACCTGTCCACAACCTCAAACAGTCCCACTCCAAACTCCACTATGGCCAAGACCAAAGAGCTGTCAAAGGACACCAGAAACAAAATTGTAGACCTGCACCAGGCTGGGAAGACTGAATCTGCAACAGGTAAGTAAGCAGCTTGGTTTGAAGAAATCAACTGTGGGAGCAATTATTAGGAAATGGAAGACATACAAGAACACTGATAATCTCCCTCGATCTGGGGCTCCGCGCAAGATCTCACCCCGTGGGGTCAAAATGATCACAAGAACGGTAAGCAAAAAATCCCAGAACCAAATGGGGGGACCTAGTGAATGACCTGCAGAGAGCTGGGACCAAAGTAACAAAGCCTACCATCAGTAACACACTACTCCGCCAGGGACTCAAATCGTGCAGTGCCAGACGTGTCCCCCTGCTTAAGCCAGTACATGTCCAGGCCCGTCTGAAGTTTGCTAGAGAGCATTTGGATGATCCAGAAGAAGATTGGGAGAATGTCATATGGTCAGATGAAACCAAAATATAACTTTTTGGTAAAAACTCAACTTGTCGTGTTTGGAGGACAATGAATGCTGAGTTGCATCCAAAGAACACCATACCTACTGTGAAGCATGGGGGTGGAAACATCATGCTTTGGGGCTGTTTTTCTGCAAAGGGACCAGGACGACTGATCCGTGTAAAGGAAAGAATGAATGGGGCCATATGTCGTGAGATTTTGAGTGAAAACCTCCTTCCATCAGCAAGGGCATTGAAGATGAAACGTGGCTGGGTCTGTCAGCATGACAATGATCCCAAACACACCGCCCTGGCAACGAAGGAGTGGCTTCGTAAGAAGCATTTCAAGGTCCTGGAGTGGCCTAGCCAGTCTCCAGATCTCAACCCCATAGAAAATCTTTGGAGGGAGTTGAAAGTCCGTGTTGCCCAGCAACAGCCCCAAAACATCACTGCTCTAGAAGAGATCTGCATGGAGGAATGGGCCAAAATACCAGCAACAGTGTGTGAAAACCTTGGGAAGACTTACAGAAAACGTTTGACCTCTGTCATTGCCAACAAAGGGTATAGTTTTGAGATAAACTTTTGCTATTGACCAAATACTTATTTTCCACCATAATTTGCAAATAAATTCATTAAGAATCCTACAATGTGATTTTCTGGATTTTTTTTTCTCATTTTGTCTGTCATAGTTGAAGTGTACCTATGATGAAAATGACAGGCCTCTCATTTTTTTAAGTGGGAGAACTTGCACAATTGGTGGCTGACTAAATACTTTTTTGCCCCACTGTATAGTACAAAAGGTATAAACCATGTAAAGGTCTACAGTCTCCCTGCTGAGTCATGCTATCAGACTTAAGGTTTCCTAACTGAGAATATCAAGTGAACAGGGCTTTGCTGGCGAAACTCAAACATTCTGAAAAGTGAATCTGGGCATCTGTTTCTGTTTAGTTTTCAGGTTATGGCAGCAACATCTTTCCCTATCCTGATACTCCTTTTGTTCCCTTCTTTCTTACCTTGAGAGGAAGAAAAAAAGCGCCCCTATTAAAGTGAATTTTCCAAAATACCTTCCAAACCCCATCCCCGCCCACCCCTTGTAACAATCTTAGACTCTACCTGCCACCACCCCACCCCGCCCACCTCCCCCCTCCTCTTTTCTCTCTCTCCTCATTCATCTCTCTCTGCTTCAGTGAAAAGCCAAACAAGCCAGCCATTAAGTTGAGTTAAGCGCAGGAAGCGGGCCTTCAGGCCAGGCAGCCCTGTTTACACGGAGCTAGTCGGGTTTCAGCGAGTGAGGTGAGGCAGCTCACAGGAGACTGTCACTGGGCCAAGGCCTCTGCGCTGCTCCACTGACTCACTGCATTCCCCCATTCATCTGAGTGAAGAGGGGAAGAGAAGAGGGGGGCAGGGAGGAGAAAGAAAGGGGGAGCTAGGGCTGAGGCACAAAGAGGTGTGGAGGAGCAGAACATAAGTGGGACAGGTAGATTTATGTATTTTTCCCCCAACAGGGCATGGTCTCTTTTGCTGTCCTAAATCACACATACTGTACCTGTCGGTTGTTACAACCCTGGTACTTATACTGTGCCATGCCATACACTGCCCCCTCTTTCTGTACAAGACAGACAAACGATAGATCTTATCTGACAAGGGGAAATATCCAGTGGTCTTCAGCGAGTACAAACTGTTCAAGCCCTGCATATCGTCAAGTCTACCTCTATAGATTTCTTGTTGTAAATTAGGTGAGAAATTGGTAATCCCATTCTTACATGCAGGAGCTGTTCAGAAAGTATTCACACCATGTGACTTTTTCCACATGTTGTTGTTACAAAGTGGGATTCAAATGGATTTAATTGTCTTTTTTTGTCAACTATCTTAACAAAATACTCTATAATGTCAAAGTGGAATAAAAATGATAAAATGTATGAATTAATCAATGGAAAATAAAACACTATGTATTGATTTAAGTATTCAACCCTCTCAGTCAATACATGTTAGAATCACCTTTGGCAGCGATTACAGCTGTGAGTCTTTCTGGGTAAGTCTCCTTGGGCTTTGCACACCTGGATTGTACAATATTTGCCCATTATTCTTTAAGAAATTCTTTAAGCTCTGTCAAGTTGGTTGTTGATCATTGCTAGACAGCAATTATCAAGTATTGCCATAGATTTTCAAGATGATTTAAGTCAAAACTGTAACAATGCCACTCAGGAACATTCAATGTCGTCTTGGTAAGAAACATATTTGGCCTTGTGTTTCAGGTAATTGTCCTGCTGAAAGATTAATTTGTCTCCCAGTGTCTGTTGGGAATCAGACTGAACCAAGTTTCCCTCTAGGATTATGCCTGTGCTTAGCTCTATTCTATTTATTTTTATCGTAAAAAAAACTCCCTAGTCCTTTTCGATGACAAGCGTACCCATAACATGATGCAGCCACCACCATTCTTGAAAATATTAAGAGTGGTACTCAGTAATGTGTTGTATTTTCCCCAAACATAAAGCTTTGTTTTCAGAACAAAAAGTTCATTTCTTTGCCACATTTTTTTTTTAAGTATTGCTTTAGTGCCTTATTGCAAACAAGATTATTCTGTACAGGATTCCTTATTTTCACTCTGTCATTTATGTTAGTATTGTAGAGTAACTTCTACAATGTTGTTGATCCATCCTCAGTTATCTCCTATCACAGCCATTAAACTCTGTAACTGTTTTAAAATCACCATTGGCCTCATGGTGAAATCCTTGAGTGGTTTCCTTCCTCTCCGGCAACTGAGTTAGGAAGGGCACCTGTATCTTTGTAGTGACTGTGTGTATTGATACCCCATCCAATGTGTAATTAATAACTTCACCATGCACAAAGAGATAATCTATGTACGCTTCTTTTTTTTGCCATCTACCAATAGCTGCCCTTGTTTGTGAACCATTGGAAAACCTCCCTGGTCTTTGTGGTTGAATCCGTGCTTGAAATTCACTGCTCGACTGAGGGACCTTACAGATCATTGTTTGTGTGGGGTACAGAGATAAGGTAGTCATTTAAAATTCATGTTAATCACTATCATTGCACAGAGTGAGTCCATGCAACTTAATATGTGACTTGTTAAGCACATTTTTACTCCTGAACTTATTTAGGCTTGTCATAACAAAAGGGTTGAATACTTATTCACTGAAGACATTTCAGCTTTACATTTTTAATTAATTTGTAAACATTTCTAAAAACACAATTTCACTTTGACATATGGGGTATTGTGTGTAACCCAAAATCTCGATTACATTTAAAAAATTCCGGCTGTAACACAATACAATCTGGAAAAAGTATGGAAGTATTCCTCATATCCTCAGTGCTGTAGGTGTATCCACTTTCTCCAGCCAGCACGTCATTTATTTCATTACATCACCACAGATGAGGTTCAGTTTCAGCCATGCATCACTCGGGGGATTCCAGATCAATGTTGTGTTTACTTTAAAAAGTTTCTTGAAAGATAAAGTACTCTGTGAAGCCAAGCACCATTATTTTCCTTTGCTTCACTCGCATGTAGAGACAAATGCCATGTTCACAAAGAAATACACACACACACACACACAACGTAGCATACTCAAGTTCTTATTGGCATAGTAGCTAATATTCCATCTAAGGGTATGTCATTCCAGGTATCCAGTGTTACATCACCCCCTGTACCTTGGAGAGCCGCGTCAGGGTAATGCATCCTCGTGGCAGTCGCCACACAGTCTGAAAGCTAACAGATGTTGAGGGTATGACTCAACTGTCAACACATTGGCGAGGGCAGCGTGATGGAGACTTCTCTGAGTAGGCCTATTTTAGCCACACATCATGAGAGAGCAAGAGAGAGATAGCTGAGCGAGAGATGCGGACAGACGGGCAAGTCTACCGACAGACAAGGCTCTCATACATACAGCTACGCGTTGTGCACACACAAGGGCACGTTAAAGTAGGGCTTCTTACATCACCTCATCTTCGTAATTGAATGACTTTGGAGTGAAGGAGGCCCTTGTATTGGGTCCGGCCCGTAAAACTGCGTGGCCTCAAGACATACATTAGAGCCCAAATGTGATCCCCCTCTTCAACAGAGGCACAGTGATGTTTATAATGCTCAGCATTTGGATTGTTTCCAAAGGGGGCATTGTTAGTTTGAACCTGGTACATACACCGTGGTACAGCTAAGCCCCCTCCAACCACAGCCAGGCCACAAGACATACAGGTTTCAACCCTTAACCATAACTTTATAACATAATGTAGAAATGATTTTTATGGTCATTTAATTAGGGAACTGGGAATTGATGATGAACCTGGTGAAGTTGGGCAGAGACCACCATTTTGTAACTTCACTGACATCTTTGTGCATGAACATGTTACCACTCAGTTATAAGAAATAACGGTGGCTCTCGAAATGACACCGCATAGTTTGTGCTGTAGTATAGAACAATATAGTAACAACGACCCCCTTTTCTAACCCTCATCGACAAACCCTTACGTTCAGACAGTGACCACATGTGTATTGTTAACATTTCCATACTATAGCTATGTTGTTAGCACATTCTGAGCTGTAATGTAGTGGTAACTAAATCACTTTTCAATTCAAAGACAAACGAAATAGACAAGTTCAAGAAAATAATCCTGCTAGTCAAGATAACACAGGACACACACACACACATACAGCAAAACAAAACAAAAAATCAAATCATGTGGCTTTTATTTTGTCGTCACCTTCCCATCCCCTAACCCCCCCCAGCAAATCACGTGAGATACATTTGTTGATTAGTGGTTGCCAGATTCACACCACTTTTCACGTTGACAACATTAAAATACCACATTCTTCTTTGATTCCGTTTTTCAAAATACTTTTTTTTTTTAATTATTATTTGAACAGTTTGAGCAACACAGTCTCCAGAAGTGGATCTTTTTGGTGTTACTTTTTGGTAATGGAGTGTAAGTACTGACAATTAGGGCTAGCTTTCCCACCCTGGAGGCATGACCACAGTGTCCCTGCAGCCTTGTCTTCACCCCTACCACCCAGCTCAGCTCCAAGGGATTTAATTGGTGGGGGGAGACGAGAGGAAGGAGAAGGGCTAAGCTAGGGAAAATGCACAGCCAAAGACTGCCTTTACGACAACCCAGCTTCCCTGATCTGATACATCAGAAGGAAAATGATTACAGATCTGGGTTTGACAGGAGAAACTCCAAATGTGTATGTGTCATACTGCCAGTGAAAACAGCACTAAGAGACAGTGTGTCTATGGCTCCCTTCAGAAGGGGTGCTAGAGTTAACCAGGCACTACGGCTGTCGGACGACAAAACATGTCCTTTCTTTAAATACAAATATATAATATTATACTTTACAATTCCTATTTACATCTCACACATTCACAGAGTGAAAATAAAGTCTTAAAATGGCCGCCTGTCCTTTCAGGCCTCCTTCCTTCCCCCGCTCACTGTATTCCCAGCTGGATTCTCACTCACACTGGAGAGTTTTTATGGCTGATAACTTAAAAAGGGAGTAGGAACAGAGTGGGGGAAGAGAGAGAGAGCACTTCAGCAAATGGCATCCACTGAACACCTTTGTTGTTTGTTCATTTTGAGGTTTGGCCATTCTTCAGGTGAGCAACAGTTTGTCCTTTGGTCAAGACCCCCGTCCCCCACCCCGCGACTCTTAAAGCTTGATTTTGGCATGCAATATTTGACTTCTTAAAAATGATGTCAATGTTCCATAGAAATACTGACAATATCTGATGATCAATGTATAAAAGTACCACTGAGTCTCTGACAGTGAGTAAACAAATAGGAGGGAGAAAAACACACTATAAAACATCCAAATGAATGTCCAAAAACAAGTCCCATGTTTTGGCCTCCCTCCCTAGACAGTGGTCTCTCCATGCCTACGATTTGAGAGTCTGGTATAGAACTTGCGCCAGGAGTGGAGTGTCTTGCCAGACCAGATCCAGAACCCGGAGGTGATGCCCACTATGAGCGTCATCAGGTACTTGATCATGTAGACGGTGAAGTCAGGGGTCATGCGGGGGGTGTACTGCATGGGGCAGGGGATGGCTAAGCCTTTACAGTTACGGCTGACCCAGCTTCTCTCCCAGTGGTGGCGGAAGGCCTGCTCGTAGAAGAAGCAGGCGATGACGATGGTGGCGGGGACGGTGTAGAGCACGCTGAACACCCCGATGCGCACCATCAGGCGCTCCAGCTTCTCCGTCTTGGTGCCGTCGTGCTTCATGATGGTGCGGATGCGAAACAGGGACACGAAGCCGGCCAGGAGGAAGGAGGTACCGATGAAGAGGTAGATGAAGAGGGGGGCCAGGACAAAGCCCCGTATGGGGTTCAGGCTGTTGAGGCCCACAAAGCACACCCCACTGAGCACGTCCCCCTCGATCTGCCCCATGGCCAGGATGCTGATGGTCTTCACGGCGGGCACAGCCCAGGCTGCCAGGTGGAAGTACTGGGAGTTGGCCTCAATAGCCTCATGCCCCCACTTCATCCCAGCTGCCAGGAACCAGGTGAGGGACAGGATGACCCACCAGATGGAGCTGGCCATGCTGAAGAAATACAGCATCATGAAGAGGATGGTGCAGCCCTCCTTCTTGGTCCCCTGGACTATGGTCTTATATCCGTCTGGGGTGAAGCTGTCATTGCACACCACCTTGTCCCCCAGGAAGTAGCCAGCGATATAGGCTATGGAGACCATGGTGTAGCACCCAGAGAGGAAGATGATGGGCCTCTCCGGGTACTTGAAGCGCTGCATGTCCACTAGGTAGGTGGTGACGGTGAATAGGGTGGAGGCACAGCACAAAGATGACCAGATGAGGATCCATATGCGTGCAAAATAAATCTCTTTGTCATTGAAGAACATGTAGCCTCCACTGCTCCTGGAGTGTTCACAGGGTGCTCCACAATCCAGCTCCCCCAGAAACGAATAATTCAGGTAAGTGGGGACTTTGAGCACAGATGGACAGCGGAAAGGCCTGTCTGATGTGGAGTAGACATGGACGCCAGGGGTTCCAGGTACTGGCATGTGTACGGGCGGGGCAGTGGCAGTAGATTCATTCTGACCCACGCAAATGTGCCCGTCTCCAAGCACGGGGAAATTCTCGCAACGGAGGCGTTCTGGCCACTGGAACCCAAATTTATTCATGAGCGCCTCGCAGCCGTGCTTTGCCCTCTCGCAAATTGAGCGACAGGGTGGAATGGCCTTTTCCAAAACTGTACAAACAGGCGCATACATTGAACATAGGAAGAATTTAAGTTCCGGCGAGCACTGTACCTTCACCAAGGGATAAAACTGGTGCACCTCCAGCCCTGCGTCCTCTTGATTGTAATGCCCCACCAGATTGGGCATGATAGTTTGATTGTAGGCGATGTCCGTGCATAGTGGGATTGAAATAGGCTGGCAAAATCCGTGGTCCGGGAAAGCAATGCCATTATCCCCTTGCGCTGATACCATCAATGACGACATGATCAGTGCGAAAAAAGTCACATAACTCGTTTGAAAATCCATTTTCATTGTGAGCTGATCAATAAAAATCTCATCTATCTAGCCTGATAAAGTAATACAATTTACAGATACTTTTTATATTCCGTAGCATCGGAATTTTGGCTATAAATAACGGAATAATTCATATAAATGTATGCCGTTGTCCCGGTGAGCAAAAACCTGTTGCTGTTTGCTCGCCTGCAAGAGGCTGCTTGACTTTTCCTTTGTGCAACTTGCATGGATGGCCCAATCAGACAGTTTCAAGTTCCCCCTGCAACTTTCTGTGGTTAGTTTCAAAGTAATGTCGAGAGGAGGAGGGATGGGGATAAGGGGGCTCTGGAAACAGATTCCCACCCCCTTCCCAGTGTGTTGCTGGCCAATGGAATTGCAGAGCAGTATCAACTTGGGAGAGTTTGAGTAACTTCAGTACAGCATGCGTCCCCTGAATGAACCATACTGTAGTGTAGCCTCGCTCACAACGCCAAGATGTGCAGATGTCTATCTATCATCTATCTATCTATCTATCTATCTATCTATCTATCTATCTATCTATCTATCTATCTATCTATCTATCTATCTATCTATCTATCTATCTATCTATCTATCTATCTGTCAAGTTTCAAGTTGTATTCGTCACGAGAAATAAGAGATAAGAAAGCAAGAAGAAGACAAACAGTGTCAGTAACACATTTACAGGAGGAGCTGAAGTAGTGGAGATGTACATGTAGGCAGGCATAGATGAGGAAAAAGTGATTGGTAGCTGGATAAATAATAATAATGTTAATAACAAAAAACAATATAGCAGTGTAAACTGGGCTGAAAAGTAACTGGTAGCAGGAATATTTAAATACTATGTTACAGTAATATACTAATGGTAATATCAACATGTAACCAGGATTAATAGTGACCAGTAGCAGGATAAATTGGACGATATTATTGGGGATGCAGTCAAAAATGAATGAACAATGAACTGCAGCGTAATCGTAGTAATACATCAAATTAATAATAATTTAGCAGCAGTGAGCGGGTGGCATTGGTAATGTGTGTGTGTGTGTGTGTGTGTGTGTGGTGTGTGTGTGTGTGTGTGTGTGTGTGTGTGTGTGTGTGTGTGTGTGTGTGTGTGTGTGTGCGTGAGTGAGTGTGAGTAAAAGTGACAGTGAAGGTGTGTGTGTGTCAGAGTGGGAGACCTGTGGATGGGCCTAGAGTCAGTGTGGATAGTCTGTGGGAGAGGGAGATAAGTAGTTAGCCATGTAACAGTCTCATGCCCAGGGGATAGAAGCTGCTTAGGCCCTTACCAAAACAGATAGTGGTTTTGAAATTGCAGTAAAAGTGCAGTAACTGCAGTCAACTGTGGTATTTTGGTCGCAGTGATTGCACTGTAACTTCAGTTACACTGCAAAATTACTGCAGTAAAAACAATTGTGTTATATTGGACACAGTATTTGCAGCATACTGCAGTTATTCTGCATTCTAACTACAGTTATACTACAGTGTAGTGCAGTTATACTGCACTCTGACTGCAATCTTTTTTCGTAAGGGGGAGTCTGTTGGTCTGAGCCTTGATGCACTGGTACCGCCTGCTGGACGGAAGCATGGAGAAGAGTCCATGTCTCGGTTGGCTGGGTCTTTCTCAGACACCCCCTGGCATGTACGTCCTGGATGGCTCTGAGCTCACCCCCAGTGATGTGCTGGGCCATCCTCACCACTCTATGTAAGGCAGTGGCGGTTGGTGGCGTTTTAGAGGAGGAAAGGCGTTTTTTTTAATGGACATGGCCTTATTTCTATTACAGTATATTTGATTACTGTCATTCATATTCCATTCACCCAGTTCAATGTAACATCAATATTAATCTATCTATCAAAGCTATCTAGTAGGCCCACGCAAAAAAATATATATAAACATAGCGACATCTTGTGGGTATTGTAGGACAATGCATTTGCAACACTTGTAGCCAAAGATGTCCAGTCTCCAACTACTTATACAAGGGAAGTTTCTTCATATTTGGTTGAATAAATTGAGGTCCTGGACTTGACTAAGCACTATTTTTGCTATGATTTAGTTATTAGTATTAATTGTAACACATGATTGTATACTTTATAAGGATGTAGCCGACCATATGTTTACTTATAATTTTTTTTTGATGAAGATGATTCAAGAAAAGCAATACATGTTCAACAAAAATCCTTCACTTTGCATGAAAAAGCCTCATGATATAGTCCCTCATTGATAGTAAAATAGGATTCCCCCATCTTTTAATTTGATGAAAATGATTGGTTGCTATGCCCTTTATGTGTACAATTCTTATTTGAACCCATTGGGTGAAAAAGCTTCTTATGGACCAATCATCACCTTTGAGACAGTTAGTGATAAAAGAAGAGCATTTTATTCGCGGGGGTTGTTGTGAAGGTCTTGCTCGTGACGCTACTTTACAAAAGCGAGAAGAGCAACTGGCAAGCTCGAGATCAATACTTCTGTAGCTAGCCGCAATGTACTAGTGATTTCTCCTGTCATTGTTTAAAGTCCGTTTGATTTAATTCATTTTTTTGAAAAGTTATACTTTTAAATCGTGAACATTTCAGCTGGGGAAATTCCCTACAGAAACGTTGTTTACAAAATAATTTATGGAGGTAAGTAGCTAGCTAGCTAGCCCAGTTGGCTAACTAAATTTAGTTAGACATAAATCGTGTGACTGAGGGAGACAAGGGACACGAAAGCTAACTTAGGACAAAAGTCAAACCGTCTGTTATTACTGTGTTTTTCAGAATACGTTGTTGATTGAACTCATAAAAGTTGTTTGTTTTGAGTGTTTTGGGTTTAGCTAGCTAGACACCTGCTGAGCATCCTTCTTTCTATCTTTGTAACTAACTTAGCTAGTTAACGTCCGCAAACTTACTGTTGCTAGCTAACGTACAATTAATTACAATTTGACTTGGGCCAAGTTAGCATTGTGCAATACAATATGTTATTACCCTGCTAGCTGTATATCTAATAATCAAGATAGCTAGTCAATGAAACTCTATTGTTCTGTTGAATGTTTGTATGAATATCTTTGTAATGTTTAGTTTAATAATGCAGTGAAGAATAGAATAAGTGCAAGTTCAAGAGGAGTGAGAATGGCGTTTGATCGATTCCAGAGTGCATCATCAGGTTCAGACTCATTCTTTTCCTCAAATAAGCATCAGGTGAGACATTCAAAAGAAGTGTTTTACTTTTCTAGATTGCAGTTCATTACAATGTAGGCTATAGGTGATAAATAATTCAAGTGGTATGTTTATTAATGGTTTATATTAAGTAGCTAGTGTTTTAGGTATGAATTGGTATGAATTGTCTATTGTAGGCAAAACATAATCAGAATGCTATATCTCACCAGTGACTGGCTGACGTTTTCACTAGGGTTCATGAATTTCCTTTTTTATTGTATCACAGACCTGTGGAACTGCGGACAATGAAAGACTCTTGCAGCCGTACATCCCCTTACCCGAATTCTCATTGTTAGAAGAACCTCCCATGTCCTACACACCCTGGTCTGCACAGGATGATCCATACCAACTCATTAATTGCACCCAAAACAATGTTCAAAGCAGGTACCTAAACTAACTACTTGTTTATATCCCTGTTAGTGAGCATTTATCCTTTGAATTTTTCCACATTTTGTTACATTACAGCCTTATTCAAATTGATTGGGAATTTTTTTCCCCTCATCAATCTATTCAAATGCAATTCTCAGAATTGTATACTGACCTGGTCCATACTGTGTTTTGTCATACCAGTATTTAACATTGACAGTCTGAAGAATGTATTGGGAAAAGGAAGACCAAGTCTTAATTTATACTGAACAAAAATATAAAGTAAAGTGTAGGTTCCATGTTTCATGAGCTGAAATAAAAGACCCCAGAAAATGTCCATATGCACAAAAATCTTTTTGGGCACAAATTTGTTTACATCCCTGTTAGTGAGCATTTCTCCTTTGCCAGGAGAAACACAATGCCACAGGTGTCTCAAGTTTTGAGGGAGCGTGCAATTAGCCATGATGACTGCAGGAATGTCCACCCGAGCACCCGTTGCCAGAGAATTTAATGTTCATTTCTCTACCATACGCCATCTCTGTCGTTTTAGAGAATTTGGCAGTACCTCCAACCGGCCTCACAACCGCAGACCACATGTATGGCGTTGTGTGGGCGAGCGGTTTGCTGATGTCAATGTTGTGAACACAGTGCCCCATGGTGGCAGTGGTGGAAAAAGTACCCAATTGTCATACTTTAGTCAAAGTAAAGCTACCTTAATAGAAAATGACTCAAGTAAAAGTGAAAGTCACCCAGTAAAATACTACTTGAGTAAAAGTCTAAAAGTATTTGATTTTAAGTATACTTAAGTATCAAAAGTAAATGTATTTAAGCATCAAAAGTAGAAGTATGAATCATTTCTAATTACTTACATTAAGCAAACCAGTAGGCACAATTTTCGTGTTTTTTATTTATTTACAGATAGCCAGGAGCGCACTCAAACACTCAGACATCATTTACAAACAAAGTATTTGTGTTTAGTGAGTCCGCCAGATCAGAGGTAGTAGGGATGACCAGGGATGTCCTCTTAAGTGTGTGAATTGGACCATGCTCTGTCCTGCTAAGCATTCAAAATGTAACAAGTACTTTTGGGTGTCAGGAAAAATGTATGGAGTAAAAACTACAACATTGTCTTTAGAAATAGTAGTAAAAGTAGTCAAAATATTAATTTTAAAGTACAGATACCCCCCAAAATGACTTAAGTAGTACTTTAAAGTATTTTTACTTAAGGACTTTACACCACTGGGTTATGGTATGGGCAGGCATTAGCTACAGACAAAAAACAAAATTATATTTTATCAATGGCAATTTGAATGCAAAGAGATACCAAGACGAGATCCATTTTCGTGCCATTCATTCACCGCCATCACCTCAGGTTTCAGCATGATAATGCACGGCCCCATATTGCAAGGATCCGTACTCAATTCCTGGAAGCTGGAAATGTCCCAGTTCTTCCATGGCCTGCATATTCACCAGACATGTCACCCATTGAGCATGTTTGGGATGCTCTGGATAAATGTGTATGATAGTGTCTTCCAGTTCCTGCCAATATCCAGAAACTTCGCACAGCCATTGAAGAGTAATTGGACAACATTCCACAGGCCACACTCAACAGCCTGATCAACTCTATGCGAAGGAGATGTGTCGAGCTGCATGAGGCAAATGGTGGTCACACCATATACAGACTGGTTTTCTGATCCACTCCCATCTGTGACTAACAGATGCATATCTGTAATTCCAGTCATGTGAATATTCATAGTTTAGGGTCTAAGGAATTTATTTAAATTGACTGATTTCCTTATATGAACTGTAGCTCAGTAAAATCTTTGAAATTGTTGCATGTTGCGTTTATATTTTTGTTTATTATAATTTTATTGTACTGAAATCATAGAGAACGTTTCATATGTGATTTGAAGACACAAGGTGTTCATGAATACACTGTCCATTTGAAATTAAGTTGAACTTCTAATAACCTCTATATGTCCCACTCCATGTGAAATGTAAATGGTCTTCTTTTTCATGTGTTTTGAAATGCTTATGTTTTAAATCTCCAAGGAATCTCCCAGATGGAAATGACTGTGGAAGTGAAGCTGATCTCTATGGGCTGGTGTCAAATATCTTGGAGGAGGCTGATCAAATGGACAGTTACTATACTGAAGAGTAAGTTATTCATTAGGAGGGTATTTTTTTGTCTTCAGTGATATGAGCTAATTTCTTAGTATTGGGAGACAAATTAATGGGAATTGAAAATGTTAACCGCAATGTTTGCCAGTAATGACTTTGAGACTTTCAATTATGTTTTTAAAAAAAAACGTATTTAGCCTTTAACTTCTCAACTCTCCTTTCAGGACATTATCCCAACTGAAATCTGTCTGGTCTCCCAAGTCAATGAGCGACGATTGCCAGCAGTACTTCCAATCAGAGTCCAAAGTGCAGTCCAACTTTCTGCCGAACCATGTTTACCCTGAGTCTTTCAGCAAAGCACAAGGGCAGCCAATGAACAGAGGTTCCGAAGAGTTCTACCAGCATTTCAACGGCTTTGATACCAGTGACCAGCAGTGGCTCCTCTCTTCCTGCAATGGAGACATGGACACTAGATACTCTCTACAGACCCAAGAGCTGCCGAAGCCGCCGGGGCTTCCACTGCCCAACGTGGGGAACGCCTACCGTTCAAACACGAGGCCGAGTAAACACGAGTACAACACAGCTGAGAAGGTTGGAGGGTTCTGTGGGTCTGGGAACGCTCTTTCTGACCACATGGATGCTTTTGCACCCTCCTTCTGCCCCCAGAGCAAGATTAATAGCCAGTGCTTTGACCACTACTATGAAGAGTTCCCAGGCCAGATCAGCGCCAAGCCCAGAAGGACCAAGCAGTACACCATGCAAGAGGTCAACAAGCTGGCCAGCAACATCCAGACTCTGATGGTGGGTGAGCAGGACAACGCATGTGGTAGGGAGCCCCAGAAACGGCAGAGTGTGCAGATGCAGTATGACAACATCATGGCCGAACAGAGGAACTTCTCCAACACAAGGATGCCTGGGCAAAGCACTCAAGCCATGCAGTTTAAGAAGGAACTAGGAGGGGAGTATGGAGCCATGCAGAGGGAGACGGATGGAGGAATGAAGAGCAAAGAGCTGCTACAGAGTGACTTTGATTCCAAAGACTTATCTGGATTTGGTCCACAACACGTTGAGTATTTCCAAAAAACTAAATCACTCTCAGCGTCTTTCAATCCTACAATTTCTCACCAAAACAAGATGGCTGTCCAGAAAGGAAGCAATCCCCTCTCTACGGGCCTGAGTCTGAACCAGTACCATTATAGCCAGCAGAACCTATTGCAGAACAAACTCAAGCAGCAGCATCAGCAGCCAATGGGAAACTGTTTTTCCTCTCGGCCGTCCAAGATGCTGTCCCACTCTGTGTCTGAGTTTGTACCTCAGCACTCCCACCAGATGCAGAGAGGACCACCACCGTGCATCCAGGACTACAGTCAGGGGGACGGGCCCAGCCTCCACAGCAGCAGGGCAGGACAGAACCAGGTCAGGATGGGCATGGGCGGGCTGAGGAGGGGAGCCAGCGACAGTGACTTTGAGATGCAGCTGGACAAGAGCAGGATGCACATGGCTGGGCTGGTGGCTGATGGCTGCTCCCCGACTCAGTGCTTGGATGGGAAGACAAGGCCCCAGACCAGCACTCACATGACAGGAGATGTGGACAAGAAGCAGGGGCTCCTGCAGAACCCTTACCTCGACCTACTCGGCAGCATGTATGGCTCTCAGAGATTCGGCGGAGGAAACGGCACTGTCAACGCAGGAAAGAACCCAGCCTTTCTGCCTTGCATGTATCAGGCTATGAATGACCCCAGACAGAACTCCTGCCACATGTCTTTGAACTCTGCCAGCTTCAACTCCAGATCCTCCTTCCCCTACGGCGGTTCCATCCCCCCCATGGACCTGTGTGACCTGCTGCCAGACGGGGAGTTTGCAGCTTTCAACCCTTACCTCAATGACATGATGGGCTCCAGTGGAGAGAACCCCTACCCAGGGATGATGGGAGGCCTCCGCTCCCCGAGGATAATGAGGAACCGTGGAGGACCCATGAGCCAGCTCCACTTCCACCTGGAGGAGTGCTATGAGCAGTGGAGAGTCCTGGAGAAGGAGAGAAAGAAGGTGAGCAATAAAAATGAGTGCTTTATTTAGTGGGAATATTTTTGTTTCTTGTGATCATCTTGAAATCCTTATTATTTATCTGATTATGCTGCAATACAATACTTGGTAAGAATGACTCCCAAACTAGGATTAAAATGTATAGTTCGATTGGTTGGCATTAAGTGTTTTTTTTATATTATGTGTTTTAGACCGAGGACGTCCTTACCAAGAGTTATCCTGGAAAGCGGATTTCTGTGGTGACCAGCAGTGCCCTCCCCAAAATCCCACCTAACCCTTCCAGAGTGGACCGTCTCATCGTGGACCAGATCCGAGAACAAGCCAAGGTGAGAAATATTCATTCTTAAAAGTCTAAGCCTGGGGGGGGATTCTAAGCTGACATATGGAATTGTTTTAAGATGGTCATGCTATGGATCATTTAGCTATTTGATTTAGAATTTTAGGACTCCTTTAGGTATCAAAATCTATATTTTTAAAGATTTGATAAAATATTGAATTTGGCCTTTACTACTATAGAAACGCATTGAATAACACATTCATACAGTAAATTCGTAAAGAATTCAGATCCATTGACTTTTTCCACATTTTGTTACATTACAGCCTTATTAAAATTGATTGGGAAAAAAATGTTCCCTCATCAATCTATACACAATACCCCATAATGACAAAGCGGAAGCAGATTTTCAGAAATGTTTGCAAATTTATTAAAAATAAAAAACATGAATACCTTATTTACATAAGTATTCAGACCCTTGTGTCGAGGCACAGATCTGGGGAAGGGTACCAAAACATTTCAGCAGCATTAAAGGTCCCCCAAAACACAGCGGCCTCCATCATTCTTATATGGAAGAAGTTTGGAACTACCAAGACTATTCCTAGAGCTGGCCCCCCGGCCAAACTGAGCAATCGGGGGAGAAGGGCTTGGTCAGGGAGGTAACCAAGAACCCGATGGTCACGCTGACAAAGCTCCAGAGTTCCTCTGTGGAGATGGAAGAACCTTCCAGAAGGACAACCATCTCTGCAGCACTCCAGCAATCAGGCCTTAATGGTAGAGTGGCCAGACGGAAGCCACTCCTCAGTAAAATCCACATGACAGCCCGCTTGGAGTTTGCCTTAAGGCACCTAAAGGACTCTTAGACCATTAGAAACAAGATTCTCTTGCCTAATGAAACCAATATTGAACTCTTTGACCTGAATGCCAAGCGTCACTTCTGGAGGAAATCTGGCACCATCCCTATGGTGATGTATGGTGTTGGCAGTATCACGAATCAAGGTAAGACCCAGATGCAGACTGTCGAAGTAACAATGTTTAATGTTCCAACAGAGGCAAGCAGTAGACAGGTCAAGGCAGGCAAAGGTTGGTAATCCAGAGGGAGGCAGAGGTACAGGTCGGCAGGCAGGGTCAGGGGCAGGCGGGCTTAGAGTCAGGACAGGCAAGGGTCAAAACCGGGAGGACTAGCAAAAAGAGAATAAAAGCAGGAGTACGGGAAAACACGCTGGTTGACATGAAAAACATATAAGACCAACTGGCAACAAACAGACAGAGAATACAAGTATAAATACACAGGGGATAATAGGGAAGCGCGGCGACACCTGGAGGGGGATGGAGACAAACACAAAGACAGGTAAAACAGATCAGGGCGTAAAGGCAGCATCATGCTGTGGGGATGTTTTTCAGCTGTGGGGACTGGTAGACTAGTCAGGATTGAGGGAAAGATGAATGTAGCAAGGTACAGAGAGATCCTTGATAAAAACTTGCTCCAGAGTGCTCAGGACCTCCGACTGGGGCAAAGGTTCACCTTCCAACAGGACAACAACCCTAAGCACACAGCCAAGACAACGCAGGAGTGGCTTCGGGACAAGTCTCTGAATGTCCTTGAGTGGCACGGCCAGAGCCTGGACTTGAATCCGATCGAACATCTCACATCTCTGGAGAGACCTGAAAATAGCTGTGCAGCAACGCTGCCCATCCAACCTGACAGAGCTTGAGATGATCTGCAGAGAAGAACTCCCCAAATACAGGTGTACCAAGCTTGTAGTGTCATACCCAAGAAGACTCAAGGCTGTAATCGCTGCCAAAGGTGCTTCAACAAGGACTGAGTAAAGGGTTTGAATATTTATGTAAATGTTATATTTTAACTTTTTATTTTATTTAGAAATTTGCAAACATTTTAAAAACCTTTTCATGCTTTGGCATTATGGAGTATTGCGTAGATTGATGAGGGGGGGAAAAGCAATTTAATCAATTTTAGAATAAGGCTTTAACAAAGCAAAATGGGGGTCAAGGGGTCTGAATACTTCCCGAATGCACTGTAAATGGCAAAAAATAAATTTTAAGAAACAGGGTTTTGAAGTGTTTGTCCTATATCTAGGAGATATAAGAAAGCTTGGAAAATATATATACAGTTGAAGTCGGAAGTTGACATACATTTAGGTTGGAGTCATTAAAACTAATTTTTCAACCACTCCACAAATTTCTTGTTAACAAACTATAGTTTTGGCAAGTCAGTTAGGACATCTACTTTGTGCATGACACAAGTCATTTTTCCAACAATTGTTTACAGACAGATTGTTTCACTTATAACTTACTATCACAATTCCAGTGGGTCAGATGTTTACATACACCAAGTTGACTGTGCCTTTAAACAGCTTGGAAAATTCCATAAAACTATGTCATGGCTTTAGAAGCTTCTGATAGGCTAATTAACATAATTTGAGTCAATTGGAGGTGTACCTGTGGATGTATTTCAAGGCCTGCCTTCAAACTCAGTGCATCTGGAAGGAGACGCGTTTTGTCTCCTAGAGAAGAACGTACTTTGGTGCAAAAAGTGCAAATCAATCCCAGAACAACAGCAACGGACCTTGTGAAGATGCTGGAGGAAACAGGTCCAAAAGTATCTATAGCCACAGTAAAACGAGTCCTATATCAACATAACCTAAAAGGCCACTCACCAAGGAAGAAGCCACTGCTCCAAATCCGCCATAAAGAAGCCTGACTACGGTATTCAACTGCACATGGGGACAAAGATCGTACTTTTTGGGTAAATGTCCTCTGGTCTGATGAAACAAAAATATAACTGTTTGGCCATAATGACCATCGTTATGTTTGGAGGAAAAAGTGGGAGGCTTGCAAGCCGAAGAACACCATCCCAACCGTGAAGCACGGGGATGGCAGCATCATGTTGTGGGGGTGCTTTGCTGCAGGAGGGACTGGTGCACTTCACAAAATAGATGGCATCATGAAGAGGGAAAATTATGTGGATATATTGAAGCAAAATCTCAAGACATCAGTCAGGAATACTTCCAAAGTTGTGGCAAAATGGCTTAAGGACAACAAAGTCAAGGTATTGGAGTGGCCATCACAAAGCTCTGACCTCAAACCTATCGACAATTTGTAGGCAGAACTGAAAAGGCGTGTGCGAGCAAGGAGGCCTACATTCCGGATTCAGTTGCACCAGCTGTCAGGAGGAATGGTCCAAAATTCACCCAACTTATTGTGGGAAGCTTGTGGAAGGCTACCTGAAACGTTTGACCCAATTTAAACAATCTAACGGCAATGCTACCAAATATTAATTGAGTGTAACTGACCCACTGGGAATGTGATGAAAATTAAATCTGAAATAAATCATTTTCTCTACTTTTATTCAGACATTTCACATTCTTAAAATAAAATGGTGATCCTAACTGACCTAAAAACAGGGAATTTTTACTATGATTAAATGTCAGGAATTGTGAAAAACTGAGTTTAAATGTATTTGGCTAAGGTGTATGTAAACTTCCGACATCAACTGTATATATTTTTAACACATATTTAACCCATTTTTTGGGTAGGCGCAAAACTACCATCATATGTCCATAAATTTTGTATAACCAGTTACCTACAGACGAGTCCCATGACACTTGGGGCCGCATTAGTTTGTAGGCCAAACGCAGATGCCGAAGTGCGACATCGACAGATGTGGTAGAAAGAGACGCACCCAATGCAGACATCTCTAAGTTAAACTGACGGATTTTAATGGAGATTTTTTTTAAATTATGTTACTTAGATTGACGCACCGGTGCATGAATCGACTCTAGGAGGTTAAATGTCCACTTTGGAATTTTAGGATTGGGTGATGGCTAATTCCATACAAATTGGCATGAGTGTTGATAGAAGAGTAGATTAAGACCAATACATGAATAGCAGTTGCTGTAGGCTAGATGAACACCCATCAAGTTCTGCAAGTGTTTCAAAATGCAGTTGAATAATTTTTTATGGAATTTATTTTCCTCTTATATCATAGGTGGTGAGCCTTCTGGGTAAAATGGAGCGTCTGCGTAGCTTCCCCCTCCATGCCAATATTTGTTCAGCGCTGGACAGACACCTCGAGGCTATTTACATTACCCAGGCCAGACGCAAGGAGGAATTTGTCAACACTTCAAACCGTCAGAGACAGGCCAGCACACATTTCAGAGAGGACAGAGGTAACTCAACACTAAGTCATTAATGAGCCGCAGCTAGTTCTAAACAACTAAATCCCCAAGCATTTGTCTGTGCATTGTCTTCTAATTTTGTTTTAGATTTATTCTGGAAATATGGCTGCCATTTTTTATTCTGTTGAGCCTTTTATATTTTATTTCCTTGAAAGAGCAAATAACAGAGCTTGTCTTCTACATTTGCCTTTTCGTGTTTGGGATGAGCAGCATTTGTCAGCTCTGATGATGAGGCCTAAAAACCAGTGGTGGAAAAAATACCCAATTGTCATACTTGAGTAAAAGTAAAGATACCTTAATAGAAAATGACTAAAGTAAAAGTGTAAGTCGCCCAGTAAAATCCTAAAAGTCTAAAAAGTATTTTCTTTTAAATATACATAAGTATCAAAAGGAAAAGGATAAATCCTTTCAAATTCTTTATATTAAGCAAACCAGAAGGCACCATTTTTAAAAAAATAGATAGCCAGGGGCATGCTCCAACACTCAGACTTCATTTACCAAGGAAGCATGTGTTTTCTGCCAGATCAGAGGCAGTAGGGATGACCAGGGATGTTCTCTTGATAAGTGTGAATTAGACAATTGTCCTGTCCTGCTAAGCATTAAAAATGTTACGAGTACTTTTGGGTGTCAGGGAAAATATATGGAGTAAAAAGTACATAATTTTTTTTAGGAATGTAGTGAAGTAAAAGTTGTAAAAAATATAAATAATAAAGTACAGATACCCCAAAAAACTACTTAAGTAGTACATTCAAGTATTACTTTACTTAATTACTTTACACAACTGCTGTCTTATTTTTTTGCCTGTATTCCTGCTAGATATACTGCTACTTGCTACAGCACTGAGGGGTCTGTGTTTGACCACAAGGAAGTCCCGCACTGCCCTGTGGTGTGCCCTACAGATGACCCTACCCAAGTCCAACACGGACAAGCTGGATGAGCAGAGCACCTCTGAGGAGACCAGCCCAGGGAGAACACTTATCCAGTTCTGATGCCACTGAGCCACCCTATGGTTCACATGTGACACTCACTCACGTTCATGCTATAGATGTTGCTGAGAGCAAGACCAGTGAGGAGCATTAGGCCAGATGAAATTTTGATCACATCATTAGACAGAACAAAAGGAATTCTTGTATGTAGGCTCAGTTTGAGCAAATAGAGGAAATTAATTATTTTTGGAGATTATCAGTCTTATTTAAAATCTATCCTAAAGCAGGTGGTTCAGAGCAATGTAATGGGATAACCAGAGGTGCATTTATTTTAAATGGCAGTACAATTCTATTATGCTGTTGAATTGAGAATCCCCAAAATCCCTTCAGCCCCAGTAATTCCCTGCTAACGAGCTTCTATTAGGAACATGAGAGAGAGCAGAGCCTGATCAGATATGTTGGTGGTGATAACTGTAGAATATACAGTATTACATTCATCAGTATTGTCAACTACCTTAGAGCTAGGGTACTTGCAGTCATTGCAAGGAAAATGAGTTTAATTGACCTTAGTGGCCACAAATGTACAATTTGATTGATAGTTGCTCTTGGGCTAGGGGAATTCATAATATGAAATGTGTTAAGGCTTAATTTATCTTCAAAATCACCACATTTTGTGATTAGGGTCATCGAAAATAATGGGAATCTTGGAAAGGCCGAATATTATTTAAAGACACTATTTATAATTATTAAAACATGGCAGTCATTTGAATGTTTTCCTGATTGTTTTACTTATTTATTTGAATGTGATTTGACATTCAGTTCTCTAATATGCTTCTTAACAACCAATAATTGTGGATAAGTGATCATTGCCTCCTCTTAAGTTGAGTGGATATGGCAATGGGAACCACTTTTCTGTCATATTCCATGTTAACATACCAATCAATCGTCAACTTGAAGCATTGCGTTTCCTCGGTTTACCTGAAAAGCAACATAGTCAGTGTATTGTTTTTACTTACTCAGTAGGTTAGAAATTTGGACTGGTCATGCATTGATGTTAATTAAATCTTATGTTATTCTTATTTTGAATTTAGTTCTCTGAATGTTAATCAAGCTGCATTAAAGCTCATTTCAAAACATAAGAATTAAGTTTGATGGACACATACTATCAATGACATAATACACACTCGTAAGACAGGTGGCAAACATGTTCAAACCCCTGTATTTTTAATGTTCCTGTTTGAAATGGTATGTTTCACGATAATCGTTTGTTTTATTAATTCAAAAAACAATAAAGCTCTTTAAAATGGCATTTATTTATTCAAAAAATGTTGAAAATGAACCCCATTGCCATTCTGCAAACATTGTACATGATATAATCGAGGTGTACAGTATCAACCACCACGCTGTTCTGATTCTAATACAAGAGAGTGCATAGACAGTACATGAAGACTGGGGTGACAAACTGAATGTATTTAATATGACAATGCCTTGAGTGAATCCATCTCCAAAGAGGAAAAGCATTTGCAACACATTGGCTCAATCTTTGAGTGAGTTAAGATCCCATAGAGCACTTCCCCTTTATTTTACTACAATATAGTAATTGCAGAACATTTGAATGCCATTTAAAAACATTTATCTTGGAAAATTATTACTTAAACTGGGCAAACATTTTAGAGTGAAGGCTTGCATGCTACATCTATTGAATGACTATTCATTTTCAGAGACAGTCTCCCTATTAGTAGAGGCATATTGAAAAGGAGGCAATGATACAGAAACATCCGCCTCTTTAGTATCAACATGGTAGGATGAAAGATACAGGCAAGAGCTTGTGCAGGTTGATCAGAGCAAGTAGAGATAGACTATTAATGTTGGCTTTTCATAGAGTCACTGATTTACTTTAATCACAGTTGAGAAAGAACACATTGTAGATAGATGGACTGTTTCCCAGTTTTAGATAAAGCTTGATGACTGAAACCAATAGAAAAGTAAAATGGTAATTGGTTAAAACAATGTCCAGACAAGTTCTTGTTACAATGTCATGTTACAATCATAAGGGTGGAAAATAAGGGATAGGTAAAAATAGATGTTGATTTCAGTTTTTTTTATCCAGTAACAAAACATTTAATGTGACAATGTCCCAAGGTGTCATTTGTTTCTCATCTTTTGCGTTCCCCTTTCTGTGTGCGTTTCTTCTCCTTGTCCTTCCTGTCCTGCCTGGCTAGTTTATCCTTCTCACGCTGCATCTTGTCCGTCTCTTTCTTCTTATGCGAGTCTTCCTTAGCCTGGTCCCTCTGCTGTTTCTTCCTGCTCAAAACCTCCTCCACGTTGGTGTTCTTAAACAGGGCTGAGGCGACCAGTAAAGGAGTTTCACAGCAAAACCAACATCCCTATTCCTAAAGCATCTCAGAGTAGGAGTGCAGATCTAGGATCAGGTTTCCCCAAAACATTTAATCAAGATTTAATAGGCAACACGGATCCTGGATCAGCACTCTCATTCCAAGGCACTTTTCATATACAGACCAAAATGTACTATTACCTGGGTTAAGAAGTTGACGGTGCCATAAGTGGTCTTTAAAAATATAGTACTGGTTAAATATTACTTAATGCAGTAAACAATACATTTGCACTCCATTTTAGTCATTTAGCAGACACTTATCCAGAGTGACACAGTTAGTGCATTCATCTTAAGATAGCTAGGTGGGACAACCACATATCACAGTAAGTACATTTTCCCTCAATAGGAGTTATAGGAGGAGTAATGGGAGGCATTGACAGGATACATTTATCACCACTGGGGGGAAAAGCCTGCTCCTCCTCTTCAGCTTCAGTGTTGATGTCAAGGAAACTTGAAAAATAGTGCTCCTCATTGCAGTCACATAAAAATGAACATTTTGGGAAACACTGCTTTCATTATACATTTCAGAAATAAACACTTAAGACATTTAGAGCTGTATAGGTTTAACAAGGGGCAAAGCATAACTGTAGGGGCACACAATAAGTGCAATATATTGAGCCAAGGATATTCTTCATCATCTGTGATATTGGCATATTGAGCCAGGACTGCTTCTTTAGCTTCTTTCCTCTTCCTGGACTCCTGAGATACTTCCTTCTGTTTCACCACAATCTGTGCCTGCTTCTCTATCAGATTGGCAATGGCCAGTACCTCAGCTAAAGACAGAGAGAGAGGGAGGGAGGAAATTCAACAGATAATTCATACAACGGCTGCTCCAGCTATTAGCTCTTGTCTGAAAGTACAGCTAGAATCATTTGTCTTTTATGTTCATACCATCCTCCTTGTTTTTGGTTGCCGACCGGGCACAGCTCTCAGCCCACTGACTAATGATCTCTTTGCAGACATCTTCAAGTTTCTCATCCTCCTGTGCATGGAAGACAGTAGAGAATGGACATGCAATTAGTGAATTTGAACATCACTACTTTGAGACAAATATGGTTAGATGCAGCCCAATATGGCAACTTTAGTATGGACGAGTGGGTGTTTTGAAAGGAGTGGGTGTATGGAAAGTGAATCAGCTAATTGGGCAGATGTTGCCACTCAAGACCATTTTGCGTTGCTGATTGGGCTGCATGACGAGTCGATGAGCCGGTGACCAGTGTACAGGTGTTGTATCGACCAGCCTGCCGACCTAAAGTGCTTCCGACTGGGCAGCTGTATCGCGGTTGTGTCGCCGGTGGTAGCTAACATGAGCATTCCCTCCACTGATTTTATTTCAAGTAAGATAGCAGCCTATACAAAAAAATAGCATTTATTTGAAAATGTTTAGGTCCATTATAATTTATACATAATTTATAGTTATGGATGTTCAAGAGTGGCCAGGAGTGTTTAACCCAAAGTATATATATATATTTTTTTACTCAAACCTCCTGCCAGGCTAGATTGAATGGGCTCCCGGGCCAGATTGGGACAAATGGTCTAACCCAGTGGTTCACAAACTATGGGGGGCGCGAGGGGTCAGCAGTCTGGCGTTCAACATACTCTTGAAAGTTGTAATAGTAGATTGTACAATGTTCCATTTTGAAATTGGGTAGTGCATCATCAGTTTTCCTCTTGTCATATCAGTCATTGCATACATTAGAGAGCTATTTATTACTTGTCAGAAATGTCCAGATCAACTAGCCCAGTGGTTCTCAAACGTTTTATAGTCCCGTACCCCTTCAAACATTCAACTTCCAGCTGCGTACCCCCTCTAGCACCAGGGTCAGCGCACTCTCAAATGTTGTTTTTTGCCATCATTGTGTCATGACGTTGGCCTGGGGGTAGGTTTATGACAGTCATAAATACCTCTTTCCCCCCCCTTTTCCTCTCTCTACCCTACTGATGTGACATTTGTAAATCCCTTGGTTAACATAGAGATTCTGGTAACATCAGAAGGTGGGGGGAAATGAACTATATTCTGGTAATCCAACCAATTGAACATATGCGGTGGTACTTAATGAATATGATGTCAGTTCGGTTGTCTTCTGAGACATTCTCATCAATGACAGGATGACAAACTCTACAGTGAAAAGTCTGCACATTGTAGTTATCGGATTCACATGGAATTGTTCAATTTAAATGTTTGAATATAAAATTATTGGTGAAGAGATTAAATGTAATTTTAGCTTCCAAATGAGAGATTTGGGGGTTTTCATAAGGTTAGGGCTCTGCTCAATCAGTGGCCCACCCCTGTAAAGAGACATGGATTATAAAACTTTTAAAACACACCCTTCTTGCTCCACTATATAAAGCCTTGATGAAAATGTAATCTCCTGTTCCGAGGATGTGAGGACGACGGTCCGATGTCAGAATGGTTCAGATAATAACTACAGAACGAAGCCAACCTCAGCGTGAGCTTTGGTTGCGAATGGTATTAACTTTGAACTCTTATTGACTACAGAAGTGATACCTCCTAGCTGTTGAGTTAGCAACAGCAGCCGTAAACGTGGGCTAGGAAAGAACAAACAGAATCTACCACACAACGACGTTACTACAACGTATCCAATTTACCACGAGAGACATTCTTCAAAGGACTCTGTTGGGCAACACGGCCTTCCATCTACCACCAACCTACCGAGGCGCAGCTCAGAGTAAATAGTATTTAGAATGCATAAGATACTGTATTTACGACAGAGACATCGCTTCTCCCTTTGTTCCTCAGTCTTCCCGCTCTTTCACTCAAACCCAGCCCCTTTTCTTTGTGTAACCAGCTGTCATATCTGTTCCCTCCGCTAAGGACGTTTTCCTTCATTATATAATTTGTAATCAAGGTATGATTCATTCTGTGTATATGTAATTCTGTGTGATTAGTTATGTATTTAGTAAATAAATAAATAAACCCAATTTTGTATTGCTGATTCAACTTGTCAGCCAGGGTTCGTGAAGATAACCAAGAATTTACAACTTTCAGATGAGACTGAAATAAGGTGACGATTAATGTTGACTGCTATTGATGTAAAATATTACTAAGTCTTATAACCTCTTGAAGCTAGGGGGCACTATTTTTATGTTTGGAAAAATAACGTTCCCAAAGTAAACGGACTATTTCTCAGGACCAGATGCTAGAATATGCATATAATTGACAGATTAGGATAGAAAACACTCTAAAGTTTCCAAAACTGTCAAAATATTGTCTGTGAGTATAACAGAACTGCAGGCGAAACCCTGAGAAAAATCTAACCAGGAAGTGGCTTCTAATTTGAAAACGTCATGTTCCATAGCCTCCCATTGCTCCATTTAAAGGGATATCAACCAGATTCCTTTTCCTATCGCTTCCCCAAGGTGTCAACAGTCTTTAGGCATAGTTTCAGGCTTTTATTTTGAAGAATGAGCGTGAACGACCACATTGTGTAAGTGGATAGGTGGGGGCTCTGAGTGAGTTGTGCACAAAAGAGAAAGGCGGCCATTGTTACTCCCGGTCCTAGTGAAAAGCCAACTGTCCCGGTTGATATATTATCGAATAGGTATTTGAAAAACACCCTGAGGATTGATTATAAAAAACATCTGACATGTTTCTGTGGACATTATGGATATGATTTGTAATTTTTGTCTGTGTTGTCGTGACCGCTCTTTCCGGTGGATTCCTGGGCATAACGCACCAAACTAACGGAGGTATTTGGATATAGAAAATATCTTTATGGAACAAAAGGAACATTTGTTGTCTAACTGGGAGTCTTGTGAGTGAAAACATCCGAAGATCAAAGGTAAACGATTAATTTGATTGCTTTTCTGATTTTCGTGACCAAGTTACCTGATGCTAAGTGTACTTATTGTTTTGTCGAGCGTTCGATGAACTTACACAAACGCTTGTATTGCTTTCGCTGTAAAGCATCATTTCAAAATCTGAGACGACAGGTGGATTAACAAAAGGCTAAACTGTGTTTTGCAATATTGCATTTGTGATTTCATGAATATGAATATTTTCTAGTAATATTATTTGACTGTGGCGCTATGCTATTCAGCGTTGCTGATGACAATTATCCCGGATCCGGTATGGGTGGTTCAGAGAGGTTAAGTGACCCCAAACTTTTGAACGGCAGTGTATGTAAGATGGCTAAATAAAAAGCTAAATTATTTATTATTATTATATTATTTGTGCCCTGGTCCAATAAGATCTCTTTGTCACTTCCCACTAGCCGGTTTGTGGCAAACTCACACTCATTCTTATGTTTAACGTGTGTGTGTGTGTGGCAGGCTTACAATTGTCGTGTCTTTGGCTATGCCGGATTAAGTGATATGACATGCTATTCTATAAAATCCTTTCTCTGTAATTAATATTACCTGATCGAGTTAATCATGTAAATTAACTAGAAAGTCGGGGCACCACAAAATAATATTTATAGAGCTTTTATCTTCCGAATAAGAAATGTCCTTGTTTTTGAAAGAAAAGCAAATTTTTTGTCCATTAAAATAACATCCAATTGGTCAGAAATAGTGTAGACATTGTTAATGTTGTAAATGACTATTGTAGCTGGAAACGGCTGATTTGTTATGGAATATCTACAAAGGCTTACAGAGGCCCATTATCAGCAACCATCACTCCTGTGTTCCAATGCCACGTTGTGTTAGCTAACTCAAGTTTATCATTTTAAAAGGATAATTGATTATTAGAAAACCCTTTTGCAATTATGTTAGCACAGCTGAAAACTGTTGTTCTGATTAAAGAAGCAATAAAACTGGCCTTCTTTAGACTATCAGCATTTGTGGGTTTGATTACAGGCTCAAAATTTCCAGACACAAATAACTTTCCTCTGAAACTCGTCAGTCTATTCTTGTTCTGAGATATTAAGGCTATTCCATGCGAGAAATTGCCAAGAAACTGAAGATCTCGTACAACGCTGTGTACTACTCCCTTCACAGAACTGTGCAAACCGACTCTAACCAGAATAGAAAGAGGATAGGGAGGCCCCGGTGCACAACTGAGCAAAAGGACAAGTACATTAGTGTCTAGTTTGAAAAACAGACGCCTCAAAGGTCCTCAACGGGCAGCGTCGTTAAATTGTACCCGCAAAACACCAGCCTCAAGGTCAACAGTGAAAAGGCAACTCCACTCCTCTTTCTGTTCTGGTTAGAGCCAGTTTACGCTGTTCTGAAAGGGAGTAGCACACATCGTTGTACGAGATCTTCAGTTTCTTGGCAATTTCTCGCATGGAATAGCATTCATTTCTCAGAACAAGAATAGACTGATGAGTTTCAGAAGAAAGTTATTTGTGTCTGGACGTTTTGAGTCTGTAATCGAACCCACAAACGCTAATGCTCCAGATACTCAACTAGTGTAAAGAAGGCCAGCTTTATTGCTTCTTTAAAATCAGAACAGTTTTCATAATTGCAAAAGTGTTTTCTAATGATCAATTAACCGTTTAAAATAATCAACTTGGATTACCTAACACAGCGTGCCATTGGAACACAGGAGTGATGGTTGCTGATAACAGGTCTCTATCTACATAGCTGTACATTCCATAAAAAAGCAGCAGTTTCCAGCTACAATAGTCATTTACAACATTAATGTCTACACTGTATTTCTGATCAATTTGATGTTATTTTAATGGACTTTTTTTTTTTTCCTTTCTTTTAAAAGCAAGGACATTTCTAAGTGACCACAAACTTTTGAACAGTAGTGTGTGTGTGTGTGTGTAAATATATACACACACACAAAGTGGAAGTGGGAGGTTTACATACACTTAGGTTGGAGTCATTAAAACTCATTTTTCAACCACTCCACAAATTTCTTGTTAACAAACTATAGTTTTGGCAAGTCAGTTAGGACATCTACTTTGTGCATGACACAAGTCATTTTTCCAACAATTGTTTACAGACAGATTATTTCACTTATAACTCACTATCACAATTCCAGTGGGTCAGAAGTTTACATACACTAAGTTGACTGTGCCTTTAAACAGCTTGGAAAATTCCAGACAATTATGTCATGGCTTTAGGAGCGTCTGATAGGCTAATTGACATAATTTGTGTCAATTGGAGGCATAGCTGTGGATGCATTTCAAGGTCTACCTTCAAACTCAGTGCCTCTTTGCTTGATATCATGGGAAAATCAAAAGAAATCAGCCAAGACCTCAGAAAAAAAGTGTAGACCTCCACAAGTCTGGTTCATCCTTGGGAAAATTTCCAAACTCCTGAAAGGTACCACGTTCATCTGTACAAACAATAGTACGCAAGTATAAACACCATGGCACCACGCAGCTGTCATACCGCTCAGGAAGAAGATGCGTTCTGTCTCCTAGAGATGAACATTATTTGGTGCGAAAAGTGCAAATCAATCCCAGAACAACAGCAAAGGATCTTGTGAAGATGCTGGAGGAAACAGGTACAAAAGTATCTATATCCACAGTAAAACGAGTCCAATGTCGACATAACCCTAAAGGCCACTCACCAAGGAAGAAGCCACTGCTCCAAAACCGCTATAAAAAAGCCAGACTACGGTTTGCAACTGCACATGGGGACAAAGATCGTACTTTTTGAGAAATGTCCTGTGGTCTGATTAAACAAAAATAGAACTGTCGATAATGACCATCGTTATGTTTGGAGGAAAAAGTGGGAGGCTTGCAAGCCGAAGAACACCATCCCAACCGTGAAGCACGGGGGTGGCAGCATCATGTTGTGGGGGTGCTTTTCTGCACAAGGGACTGGTGCACTTCACAAAATAGATGGCATCATGAGGGGGGAAAATGATGTGGCTATATTGAAGCAACATCAATACATCAGTCAGGAATTTAAAGCTTGGTCGCAAATGGGTCTTCCAAATGGACAATGACCCCAAGCATACTTCCAAAGTTGTGGCAAAATGGCTTAAGGACAACGAAGCCAAGGTATTGGAGTGGCCGTCACAAAGCCCTGCCCTCAATCCCATAGAACATTATTGGGCAGAACTGAAAAGGTGTGTGTGAGCAAGGAGGCCTACAAACCTGACTCAGTTACATCAGCTCTGTCAGGAGGAATGGGCCAAAATTCACCCAACTTTTTGTGGGAAGCTTGTGGAAGGCTGCACAAAACGTTTGACCCAAGTTAAACAATTTAAAGGCAATGCTACCAAAACCTAATTGAGTGTATGGAAACTTCTGACCCACTGGGAATGTGATGAAAGAAATAAAAGCTTAAATAACTATACTATTCTGACATTTCACATTCGTATAATAAAGTGGTGATCCTAACTGACCTAAAACCGGAAATGTTTACTAGGATTAAATGTCAGGAATTGTGAAAAACTGAGTTTAAATGTATTTGGCTAAGGTGTATGTAAACTACCAACAACTGTGATATATATTTTTTTACCTTAATCACATTTTTATTTGGCGTATCACTGACGGCATTGTGCGTACACCCCAGTTTGGGAATACCTGTACTAGCCCATGTCAGCTAACGTTTTTGTATTTAGCCAATAAATGTAACGTTTGAGTCACTCAAATATTAAATGAACACACATTAGACATGGCAAAATGTATAGAATTGCAAGACAATGAGCTTTAAAAAGGTCAAATATTCTCTGCACGTCATGACAAAATGTGTAGAATTTATGGAAATAAACATTCAACCTTCCAAATGTTCTCTCAACAAGAGGGGTGAACAGTTTGTGTCATGAACAGTGCTTGTGCCCATAGAAATAGATGTGGCGCTCACGCGCATTCATCCACAATGCTGAAATAGGGCCACTATTCTTTCGAGACTCCCACACGCCACATTGAGCTGCAGTTACCCCTTTCTCCTTTGAGAGCAAGTGGGAAGGACGTCGTGTCAGTGAATCATCAGTTAGTATAATGTGCTATGTCAGGTGTTGCCACATTTTGGAGTAGCCTACTGAGCATGTAGGCTTTCTCCAACCCTGATCTAACAAACTTGATTCAACTGAACCTGACGAGCAGCTGATTAGTGAAAACGAAATCCTGCAAATGGGTTGGTACCCAGTAGCTCTCGAGGCATGGCCACCCTGCTGTATGTCATAACCATATGTTTGTCTGGAGAGTTCCACCGAAGTCTCAACACGGGATAACTGGCTAATAATAGAAAGGGTCTGGACAACTTCAGGTTTGATTCGCCTAACCCCGATCTCCAAATATGGCTAATGGTAGATTGACACGTCGCTAACGTTGTTACCAGTTAGTTATATGGGAACAGATCGATTGTAGTCACTCAGTTGTTAGATAGCGTAGTTAACACCCACTTGTAACCATTGAGCACGATAGCCAGCTATTGACTAACTTACCGCGGCGCAAGCATGGCATGTCTGCCCCCTATATTTACCAGAAATGCAGATAGAATTCCTAGCAGTGCGTCCTCCTTCTCTTCGTCACTCTCCTCCTCTTGAAGTATTCCTAAAATATAAGCTCCATACACCTCCTGGTCCACTTCCAAGGAGTCTAGTCGATCATTCAGCCACTTCTCAAACTCCCCGGCATCTGCCATGGACGCCGCCATCTTGGCCGTTCGGGGTCTTCCACACCCTACGACGATCCGCGTGTATTGCCTGCTAGATAAAACTTTAGCAGAATATGGTTGCTGCCTCGTACACTGTTTTAGTGATTGCCAGGAAATAATTAATAATTTACATTATTGCATTTAAGGAGGGATAATTAATCAACTACATAATCCATTTGAAATGTTATTCATTCGTTCATAGACGTTAGAATTCTTTAAAAAACTTCATGCGAGATTATGTGACCAATTAATACATTTAAATTATATCCGCAAATCAAACGACATAGTTAACACACCCCTATAATAAAATGTTCATGAGATTTTATCATGCTATTCTATGAGATTCGAGAGACTCCCCCGCCCTGACTCAGGTGACGTGGACACAGATGTGGTTCTCTACTTTTCACCACTGGGTGGGAGTATAAGACATAGTCTGATTTTTTAGTCAAGTATATTTTTTCTCCAGTTCTACTGCCTAAAAAAGTTTATATTTGGCTATTTTTTTATATATCTTATCTCACATGCATGACCATCACCTGGATATGCTGAAAGATTGTTGTGCATCTAAATGTATCCCTGACTCTGGACAATGTTTCCTGATCACTAGTTGATGCTTCCAGTCACACTAACTAGTACTATTCTCTGTTGATAGTGAGACAAGTAACGCCCTCCAGCTGTTGAATACATTAAGGAAGGTTTCCAAGGGGATGGTCTCACCCTGCATCCAGAGAGGCCTCACTGTGTTTGGGGTATCAGTTGCCCCGTATCTTCCCTCCCTACCTCCCTGCTTCTCTATAATGATTTCACACGTCGCTGGTCTTGTAATAATGAAGTGTGAAGCTTCTGTGCTGCCATGGGGAAGCTGCCATGTACAACATCCTCATGGCCTATATACATGTAGCCAGATCCTGACATTGATGTGAGCGAAGTTTAAATTAAACATGCAAGGGCCTAGTCCACTCCACACACACACACACACACACATTTTTATTGGAAATTGGGAGTAGCAAGTGTTGTGGTCTGGTTTGGTTTGGAGAGGTCACTGGGGTAGACTGGTTACACAAGTTTGTTGTTGCAACTGTTGTGTTCTATGTGTTCTATAGGTAATACACTTGTGGTTGTTTGTGTGCTGTAACTGAAGACAAGGTCAAGAGAGATTGAGATGCTATGGAACAGTGTATATGTTTGAGAGAAAAGGAGACATGACAACGTGGCTGGCGTCTCATCTGAGCCAGAGAGGCCCAAAGTCAGCCCATGCCGCTCTCCACAGTACCACGTAGCTTAAGGACGGCTGTCCTATTTTTATCGAGGGGCTGTGGATTGATGCGAAGTGACGAGGGCCGCGAGCTGCTGAGTGGGTGGGCACCCACATGCTCGGCTCCACAGGCAATCTCCCTCCACGGACACCCCACACACACACCACACACACGCACAAACACCGACATGCATGCACACAGAGGCAAGCACACACACACACATACGCACTCATGCGAGCACACACTCTCCTATCTTCATCTCTCCCCCCAATGCCATCGGCCTAAAAAAGCCCTATGGTCACAATTTGCAATGTCCTCCCTGTCAACATCTTCTCTGCTCCAGTGTCAATGTATTAGCACAATCCAGCCCCTACTACAGTATTTATCATTTAGATATTATTTTCTTAAGTATGTGTTGCATTTTAAAAACTCTTAGAACAATACCCCAACCTGGTAACACTCGATACGCAGCCAGTCTTACATTCAAAACCTTTCGTTGTGCATTCATTTTGTTTGCAGACGTCTTTCACCATTGATCCAAAATAGAAGTTTACTGTGAAATATAATGAGTACTTTGGTTTAATCATCAAATCACAATTTAGTTATCTTAACAACCAGTTAATCCAATATAATTATTTTTTTGATACGTTTGAAAATTGCTATTTGAATGTAGATGCTACAGTACTGTAAATTACAGTACATTACACTGTTTTCACATTAGGCAATACACTTGCACTACGATTAAAATTGACTGAACATCAAATTTCCATAATTTATATCCCATGTGTGATCAACGGTGTGATCATTAAAGACATCTTTCACAATGTAACAAATTAAATAAATGACATAAACATCATGTTTAACAGGTACTAGTTTGCATCACGTCTGTCTTGAGCATTTGGCCATAGGTTGTCATCGAAATCGCAGTAAATATCCTTATTATTCATGCACGTGGGGAAAAACCTTTCGGTATGGTGAATCCAAGCCTGACATAGGACTGAGTTGATGTTATTTCATGCCTCGCCGATGCCCTGAAGGAGGGTGGTACGCTTATGGGGATAACAATCATACATCTTCCACCTGTATTGTAATCGTGTATTGTACTTTACAGTATTGTATTTTACACATGTATTGTAGTGGTCCTGTATGCGGCTCAGGTCATAAGAGTATGACATTAGCAACACTAGAGTTGTGGGTTCAATTCCCACTGGGGTCACATACCAAAATATGTTGACTGTTGCCACTTTGGATTAAAGTATCTGCTATGTAAATAATAATAGATATAATAATAATTTGGGGGGTGCTGATATTTGTCCTGTTACACAGTCTGTAATGGAAATGTGTTTTTTGCATATCCCAACTCCCCCTGAGATACCCACAGGGAGTGGGGTCACGGCCAGGGTCACCATTGTACATCACTTCTGGAGCAATTAGGGTTAAGTGTGAGCTAGAAACACAAGCATTTTGCTGCACCTGGTGTAATATGCTAATCTGTGCATGCGACCAATACACTTTGATTTGAATACATCAATGTCAGATTTTTTCCAAATTTACTGTGACGTAAAATCATTAGTCATCATAGTACATATCACACTATTTATGTTTTTTTTTTAACTAGGCAAGTCAGTTAAGACTAAATTCTTATTTTCAATGACGGCCTAGGAACAGAACGACAGATTTGTACCTTGTCAGCTCAGGGATATGAACTTGCAACCTTTCAGTTACTAGTCCAATGCTCTAACCACTAGGCTACCATGCCACCTACTTTAGAAACATACATTTCTATTATCTATTGTAGTTCTCAAAATCTGTAGTAGACAAACCAGTATGTATACATGTCAAATCTATAGGTTTAGCAAATGTTTAAGTGATCATCAATTAAGAACAGCCCCCCCCCCCCCCTCCCTTATTTCCTGCAATTCTAATCATTTTGTCATGTGGTGCAGATAACTGATGATGCACTACCCAATTTCGAAATTGCACCTTGTACATTTTACCATTACAACTTTCAGGAGTAAGTTGAGTTCCTTTAAAAACATAATGGAAAAAAGCACTATGAAGCGCAGAGCCAGAGCTCTGACATGTATAGCATGTTACTGTACAGACACAGCTTTCCAATTTAGGCGTTAAGTGTCCAAATGGGCTATTTTGAACCTGTATGCAGGTAGAGTATGAAGAGCCACATAATAGCAAATGTATTATAACAAAAGAGAAGAGAATCATATCAAAAGTAATGGGAGCATTGCATTGTGAAAGGCACATACTTTACACACCACACATTTCTTGTTAACAAACTATAGTTTTGGCAAGTTGGTTAGGACATCTAATTTGTGCATGACACAAGTCATTTTTCCAACAATTGTTTACAGACAGATTATTTCACTGTATCACCATTTCAGTGGGTCAGAAGTTTACATTAAGTTGACTGTGCCTTTAAGCAGCTTGAAAAATTCCAGAAAATTATGTAATGACTTTATAAGCTTCTGATAGGCTAATTGACATCATTTGAGTACAAAAAAATTGTTGACATCCACAAGTCTGGTTCATCCTTGGGAGCAATTTCCAAATGCCTAAAGGTACCACGTTCATCTGTACAAACAATAGTACGCAAGTATAAACACCATTGGACCACGCAGCCGTTATACCGCTCAGGAAGGAGACGCGTTCTGTCTCCTAGAGATGAACATACTTTGGTGCAAAAAGTGCAAATCAATCCCAGAACAACAGCAAAGGACCTTGTGAAGATACTGGAGGAAACAAGTACAAAATAATCTATATCCACAGTAAAACACGTCCCATAGCAACATAACCCGAAAGCCCACTCACCAAGGAAGAAGCCACTGCTCCAAATCCGCCATAAAGAAGCCAGACTACGGTATTCAACTGCACATGGGGACAAAGATCGTACTTTTTGGAGAAATGTCCTCTGGGCTGATGAAACAAAAATAGAACCGTTTGACCATAATGACCATCGTTATGTTTGGAGGAAAAAGGGGGAGGCTTGCAAGCCGAAGAACACCATCCCAACCGTGAAGCACGGGTGTGGCAGCATCATGTTGTGGGGGTGCTTTGCTGCAGGAGGGACTGGTGCACTTCACAAAATAGATGGCATCATGAGGGGGGAAAATTATGTGGATATATTGAAACAACATCTCAAGACATCAGTCCGGAAGTTAAAGCTTGGTCGCAAATGGGTCTTCCAAATGGACAATGACCCCAAGCATACTTCCACAAGTTGTGGCAAAATGGCTTAAGGACAACAAAGTCAAGGTATTGGAGTGGCCATCACAAAGCCCTAACCTCAATCCCATAGACAATTTGTGGGCAGAACTGAAAAAGCGTGTGTGAGCAAGAAGGCCTACAAACCTGACTCAGTTACACCAGCTCTGTCAGGAGGAGTGGGCCAAAATTCACCCAACTTATTGTGGGAAGCTTGTGGAAGGCTACCTGAAACGTTTGACCCAAGTTAAATAATTTTATGTAAATGCTACCAAATACTAATTGAGTGTATGTAAACTTTTTAGATGAAACACCAATTAAGATTGGTGAAAAAGTGACAGTATGATTTTGTGTGTTGCACTTAGTCAGTTGAAATGTGATTTGAGTTTGAAACAACTGCCTGTTTGATGATCTGTTTTGAGTTTTGTCTAAGAGTTCTGATAATTAACCTTATACTTGTGAAAATGTAACTAAAGCGATTAAAAAAACTGTAAAAACAACAGCCAGTTTACAACATTAGTAAATAACATACCAATGGGCTAAGTTACTCCGTTCTTTGTGGTATAGGCCTGTGGATTTAGTTTGAGATGATATACGTTAGTCATGTTATTGTGATGATCGTCAAATGTGCTTTGATATGGTATAGACAAGATTTTGGCGGAATAGTGTCATTTATCTGCAGGACAGGTGTGCCATATTGCAGGTTTGATTGGATTGGCCACAGAAAGGCAGTGCTGGTTGCTGTGTCACTCCTGTCCTGTTGCTCTGTGGCTAAGTAGCTCTTTGGTAGATCAAATGGTAGCCTAGAGCAGATAAGTTCACAGGAACGTTTAGCTGTAGGACAGTATGTGATGATGAGGGCAGTTGTTAGTAGTTGTCGTGAGGTTGAGTCTGATGTTGTTGGCAGTCCACCCCCATCACCCCTGGAGGGACACGTCTGTCTGTCTGTCTGTGGTTCCCTCCAGCTAGCTCTTCACTCTGAATTATAGCAATTAAAAACCCACCACATGAGAGAGAGAGCAGAGAGAGTGATAGATCATGAATATGCAAGACTAACTGGACGTCGTCCGGGGAGACCTCTCTTAGAGTTCTGAGGTGTCCTTTCTCCAAGTCATTGGGACGAATAAAGACCAGTTGACAGCGCTTCCCTCCCGTTTTGTGCGTGTGGCGCCCCGAACTGGTTGGTGAACTTTCATGACCTCCAGAGTGAGAGGAAAGTTTTTGTCGCCGTGGCTTTGGCAGCCTGCCTCGCTGGCCGTGCCAACTGAATTCCTTCCTACCGCACCCCTATTGGGGGTCTAGGGGGAGGAAGCAGGGTGGACATTTCTAGACCTAGATAACCAAGAGGAAGAGGGCAAATATTTAGCCCTGCCACTGGAAGAGGAGGAGGTTTGGGGGGGGGGGGGGGGGGGGGGGTGTCCAGGCAGAGATAGCCTTCCCAGTGCAGAGATGTACCTGTTGGCCAAGGATCAGGCCATGTACCCCCTGTCTCTCCCCTGGTGCTCCACACTCTGTATTCAGAGTCACGGATCTCATTTCTGGGGGTAATATTTCAAGCGGGCCACAGATGTGGAATTAAATTGAAGACCTGGCTTGGAATGGGGCAGAGGGTAAGTGGAAAGGGCAGGCTAGGAGAGTGGGAAGGGAAAGGTTGTGCTTAGATAATGGTTAGAGGGTTTTGGTGAAGTGATTTCTGCAAATGTCACCCAAATCGTATGGTCCAGAAAAAGGCTAAAGGGTGACCATTTTCCACACTCATTGTTATACTATAATGGTTAGGAGGGTTTCAGCACCCGGAGTAGCCAGAGATCAAAATATGGTGCAAAATGTACAGTTTCATTTACAGTGCAGCCCCTGATAGGGCCAATATTTAGGTATAAGAAGCTTTGATGAATGCATCCAAAGTTCCACATTGCACAAAAATGACAAAAGAGACAAAATGTCGGGTTGACCAAAACTTCAGTTGTCCACTGGACACAAAACACCTATAGGGATAGACAGACAAGTCCCTCATCTGAGTATGACTGGAGAAAACTACACATCGCCACACTCATCAGTTCAGTCTACGGACGCAAAAAAACTGTTGACATTCTGTAATGTCTCTCTGATTTACCACGAACACGTTTGTCCGTGAACACACACAAGCCGACTCATTACAACGGTGATTGTCTTTGCACAGTGGATTGCTAAATGCGTTTTGCTTATGTTGTGCTTTCTTCGCAAAAAGACAGCAGCTAACAGACACAGACAGACAGGGTCACGGTGACATCTCAGCGGCTCCGCAGTTGTTTACACACACGTGCAAATATTTACCCTGATGTGTTGCACATCACAGCTTTGCTCTGCCACGGGGGGCCTACATCTGCCTTAAGGTCTTAAGATTTCCATAATCTGAGTCTGAATATGTTTCCTCATGGATGAGAAGATGACCGAGTAGGAAACGCCTCCTGAAGAAGCTAGACAAATCAGAGGTCATTTAACCTTGCCTTCGCAATACAGAAGATATGCGCTATGAGGGTTCCATTTTCATTCGTAACAAGCTGCTATCTTCATCCAGGGCTATACAGGGACCAGACGGCCCTTAGACCTTCACCCTCTAACCTCTCCCAGCTAGACAGAACAGGAGAGCCCAAGGTTAAAGATGGAAGAGAAGCAGGTGGGATTGATGTAGCTTCTGTCTACAGTTCCACTGCAGTGTATTGTCTGTCTGAGTCTGGCCTGTCTGTCACGTCTGCTCCCGGGCTCAGTCAACCCTGCACTACTGGTGGCCGTCACTCACACACACACAGCGCTGCGCAGTCAGTCTCACACCACCTGTGTTGTCGGTGACGTTTTATCTGAGCTGATCTGTCTCTACAGCCTCACTACTTCCTCGTCAACCTCTGCACTTAGCCAATGAGAGGAGGGTTTGTTCTCTGGTGAGGGGAAGTTAATCTCTCTCTCTGAATTTTAATAGTGGAGCATTTATCAAAGACGATTACATTCATCAACCCTGACCTCACCGTGGGCAAACCTCTTTTAGCCCCTACAGTGCTCCGTTTTTAAAGCCAATACTTGCTTTGTGCAAGGCCTGATATTTACTTGAAGATCGCCTTGCTTCATGTACTCTCTGTGGGTGAGTGAATGTGTGTCTGCCTACCAGACCTTTCTCCTGGCCGCTGTTGCCTTTACATTTGCGGGAGCCTAGTTTTGTCGTCTAACGTTAACGACTGTGATGCCGCGGTTGTCTTGATTACTGCTTACTAGTTCCGATACCAACTGGTGACACATTTTATCAGGGAAAACATCTTGTTTTCTCTCCTCCCACCTCCTTCTGGTTAATTGTTCCCCTCGGGACGTACTGTCATATGGACTGGTATCTATCGATGGCAGACAGCCCGGGCCCAGCAGTTATTAGAACTTCACACTTCACTTCGATTGGTTCATTAGATTTGAGTGGAGCCAAGTGACATGGCGGGAGGGCGGCGGGAGACGATGATGCATTTATTTATAGTCGGCTAGGCTGGCTGGGTTGAGTAAGTTCTCCAGACAGAACCCGGTTGGTTTGGTTCTTAATACATGAGGTTCTAATGGAGCACAGCTTTGAGAGGCTGGTGGTGGAGGGGAGGAGGCAGCCAGGGTTGGCAGGGCTGGGGGGCTGCTGGTAGGGGGCCAGGATGAGGGTGGGTTTATGCGTCACAGTGTGCGGGTGTGTGGCTCATTTACCAGTGTATCTCTCACCTCCTGGCCTTATGAGTGAGTGACAGAGTCACAGGCCACTGCAGTCTGTCTGGCTTTTTTGTTCCCTTCACAATAGCTCTGTCTTGTCAGATATAGATAGGCTTCCTGTCTGTCACTTTAACACTGATATTTTCCCTTCTTTTGTTTAAATGGCTAATATACCATAGTGTTTCCATGGCCTGCGCACTCGCTTGGGGAAAGGTGTGTGAGTGTGTATGTGACCTGTGAATTTGCTTTAGACTGCATGCCTGTGTGTGTGTTGAGATACTGATCTGCTGACAGCTCGGCTAGTCCCTCCGATGCCCCTCCGTCTCCATAGCACTACCCCTGACACGTGCTGTATCACTCGTAGAGAGAGATAGAGATCTGAGCCGGCCTCTCTGCAGCCTGCTACCCCGCTGTCTGCTCCGTAATAGAGCGGTCCCTTAAAAGGGCTTTACCACTAAACCCCACTCCCACCTTTATCTCTCCCCCCTCTCTCTTTCTCCCTCTCTCTCTTTCTCTCTCTATATTTCTTTCTCTCTGTCTCTTCTCTCTCCCCCTCGCCCTCTCTCCCTTTCTCTCCGCTCTCCCCCATTCCCTCTCTCTCCCTCCTCCCTCTCTCTCCTCTCTCCCCCATTCCCTCTCCCTTCTCCCTGCCCTTCTCTCTCTCTCTCTCTCTCTCTCTCTCTGCCTCTCTCTCCCTCTCTTTCTTTCTCTCTCTCTTTTCTCGGCTGCTATTGCACATGGAGGCAATTTGCCTCAAGTGTCTACAGCTTTGTTCCTCTCATCCCTACATTGGAGTCTTCCATCCGTTCATTTTTCACATGGCATTACCCCACTGTGCTCGTATTAATCATGCTTTTTCCAATCGTTCCAGTGTTCGAGCTCAACTTTTCTTCCCAGCCAATTATATTCCATGATATATATCTGTGGAAATAGGGGAGAATGGGAAAGAAGCAGCGTCTCTACTCTCCTCCGCTCCGCCTCCCGGTTTGTCTCCTCAAGGCCTGGGTCTCATCAATTGGGGGGAGATAATCAGCAGCTCTCACACCAATGGAACAGAAAGAAAAAATAGAAAAGGACGTGAGAGCGAAAGAGGGAGAAGAGCGATAGAGAGATTTACTCCCTCCTATCCTCCTGCCTGTCGGGGAGCACTGCGAGTAGCAGCAGCAAAAGCATGCAGGGGAATTATCTTGGCAGCGACACTAATGTGGTGACGGTTGTTGTTTCCTAAACTGATTTCCTTAATCCGCCGCTTGTTCCACACTCTGTAAAGACGGGGGCTTGTTTTTGTTATCTGGGAGGTCCCTCTAACCCCTTCCACCCACCACCCACTAACACACACCACCCACCAGCGTTAACACCTCTCCCCTCTACCTCCCCTCCACCCCCGCCTCCCACTCAGTCAGCCGCGCCCTAATTAGTCAGAATTAAGACGAATGCCTGGGCCTCCCACGATCAATTGGTATCGAGCGGACCTCCGTCTGCCCCTGCCCAGGGGGCTCTCGCGGCCGGCAGATCGTTTATATCAATCGCTTTTGTTTTTCTTTTCTTTTCCCCTTCCCCAGTCCTCCCGCCATCCTCCAGCCCACTCCCTCTCACAAGCAAGTAGCAGTGTAAGGCTCTTTGTATGGGATGGAGGGGTGGAGGGCAGGAGGGAGGGTGGGGTGGAGGGTAGGAGGGAGGGCGGTGGGAGAAGGACAACGGCAGGAGAGTAAATGGCGTTGCCTACGACGTTAACTTCTAGAGTTGTATCGACGTTACTGAAACCAAGTGGAGACCTGGGGTTAACGGAGAGAGTGATGGTGTATGTATGTGAGGTGTGTGTCTTTGTGAGGTGTGTGCCTTTATGAGGTATGTGTGTGTGTGTGTGTGTGTGTGTGTGTAGGCCTTTGTTTTGTGCGGGTGAAAAGCAAGGCTAAACTGACCAGTCCCTTTCGACGCTGCCTCCTTCAGCATTGTACTAACAAGCTCACCCTTTCGAAGCTGAATCCCCTCTGCCCTTTAGTGTCTGCAGCACGGCTGACTGAGGGGGAGATGTTAATGCTAGTGTGTGGTGGGTGGTGGGTGGAAGGGGTAGGACCTCCCAGATAACAAAAACAAGCCCCAGAGTGTTGAACAAGGGCTCTCGAGTGGCACTGCATCTCAGGCACTGCATCTCAGTGCAAGAGGTGTCACTGCAATCCAGGCTGCATCACATCTGGCCGTGATTGGGAGTCCCATAGGGCGGCGCACAATTGGCCCAGTGTCGTCCGGGTTTGGCCGGGATAGTCCGTCATTGTAAATAAGAATTTGTTCTTAACTGACTTGCCTACCTAAATAAAATAATTTGTGAATTGTTGAACCCCTTCTCTCCTCTCACTTCCTTGTTATTTGTTTGTGTGAAACAAGGCCATATGTGCTCCATACACATCTATCGATTCAGCCCCTCTGGACATTCTCTCAGCAAGGGTAGCAGGGCAACCTCTCTCTACCCCCTCTGGTCCTTCTCCACCCTTCACACACCATCCCCCTCTACCACATCGAGCTCCACTCTGTGTCCGCATTGTGTGGCCAGCCAAGAGATCTTAGACAAAAATGAAATAGAAAAATGATGGGGGTGAAAAGAAAGAGTATTTAGGTACAAAATGCTATTTTTTCCAAGTAGCCTACAGTACTGCAGAGTGTGTCCCCTGCATGGGTCCCTAGATCCCTTTGACTTCCTTTACTTTCATCTGCATAGCACATTCTAGGCCTGTGTGGTGGTGTGCGAGGAGAGCATGGTGCATTGTCTACCCTGGGGACAAGCTTAAGACTCTCAGGTTAGCGTTAGCCGCTTCTCCAGGAGACGCTTGGTGTGCAGGTCTGGTGGATTAGCCATGCTGTGGCGAGCTTTAGGCTAGCTTACGTTAGCCATGCCGCTGATAACGCTATGCCAAGCTTGGACTTTAGGCAAGGTATTTTGGCCATGCTTGGTGTAGTTGGAGACTGAACCAAGGTTAACCATTGCTATGTAGTGCATCAGAATGAGGTTGTGTATGATACAGCTGGAATGCAGACCTGATGAATTATCTATGCTTGGACTTGGCCTTGGTATGCTACAGTAAGACAGACCTCAGGCTCTTCTTGTCGCTCAGGCTTGTTGACTGTGGCAGGACCAGATGATCTCTCTCTCTCTCTCTCTCTCTCTCTCTCTCTCTGTAAGTGCGTATTTTGAGTGGAGAAGAAGAGAAAGAGTGTTTTTGTGTGTGAGCTCCCTGCTCTTTCTGCCCTGGCCCTAAGGCTGCGTCTGTTCTGGCATAGTGACTGTCCTCCTCTCTTTCCCTCTCTCTCTGTGCCTCCTGCTATTTAGTGACGAGGCCTGCCCTTTCCAACCCCCAAGACATGGGCTCTACGCAGCATGCACTAGACAAACCCCATCTGCACAACCAAATATCTCTCCATACTCTGTTTCCCTGCACTCAAAATATGGGTGGAGCGAGACTGGTGATAGAGAGAGAGAGTGTGTGTGTGTGTGTGTGTGTGTGTGTGTGTGTGTGTGTGTGTGAGAGAGAGAGCTTGCTCCATATACTATATATAAAGGGATAAAGGGGAGGAGATCACAGCAGCTATTAAAGGATGCATGTGACTATTAGACCACTCTATCGTCACCTCCCCTTCCCTCTCCCCCATCCTTCTCTTTCTCTCTCACTCTCACTCTTTCTTTATTTCTCTCCCTTTCTCCTCTCTCAGCACTTAAGAAAAGAGTATCATTTTAATCCTCGCCCCACCGTGTATGATGGTGACGAAGTGCCATGGTAAATATTAACCAGTGTGTTTTTTATTGTGCCCATTCACCTGTATTTCTCCTGATTCTCTGCTCTCTAATGAGTCTCAGAGGAGTGTACTAAGAGTTCCTTAAGTTCAGATTAATTCAGCAGTGAGGTGTGTGTGTGTTTCGTGTGTGTGTGTGTGTTCCGTGCGTGTGTGTCTATGTGTGTACCTATATGAGTGTGGGAGTGTGTGTTTCTGATTCTAATTGTTTGTGATGCCGTAATGAATGTACCATTGGGTGAGAGGGGGAACTGAGGCATGTCAGTTTTATGTTGTGTCCTAAACCCCTGATGCGGCTATAGCATAGCACTACTATAACACTAGCCTCGTAAGCGTTCCTGTGAGAGGTATCAGGGGAACGAGACATTGCAGTAGCCATATTGGATGCTGATGAAGCAGAGAGCAGGAGCTGTGGGGAGAGACTAATTTTCATACGGGGCCCAAGCCTTGGCATTCTTCGACAGCTTGGCATGTCATGCAGCCAGCCGCCATAAATGTCCCCCTTGGGAGGCCCAATGGTACAGGTCATGGGTGGGCTGATGAGCCCCTGCCAGGTCTACTGCCCAATCGGGCTGTCACAGATGGCAGAGAGTAGCACTGATGTGGCAGGTCAGAGGGCAGAGGTCATGGGAGGAAGATGGGGTGAGGGTGCAGAAGGGTAAAGATGGGGGGGGGGGGGGGGGGGGGAGCTTAGAGATCCACTAATTTATCTTATGCAATAACAAATGGATGTTTTCAGAGGATGTGTGTCTCTTCCAGGAGGAGGAGATGGTGGAAGATGGGGTGTGTTGAGAGTATATTGTTATTATTATTCGAATGGGGATACCAGTCCCCGAGGTCAAAGAAAGGTCCATTCAAACTTTTACAGGTCTTGTCAACTCTTACAGCAGAGTAGAGACAGGGATGCCAATTCTATACACTATCCATTCATAACCCTGTAGGAGCAGAAGGGAAGTAGGCTAAACTCTGCATGTTTCACGCTATGGCACCTATGACCCTGAGAACTGAGCCGTGTGGACAAACAGCATGGCCCCTCCAGAATAACCCGTCTGAATAATTACTGACCAGCACGGTGAGGAAACAAGGTTGTACATCACAGGCACACCACCACCACACACACTCACCCTGGGGTCACTGCAGAGGGCACAGAGAATGTAGGTGTTAAGGGTACTAAGGTAGTGTATGGTTAGGGTTTGGATTTAGTGTTCATAATCATAATCTGTGTCGGAGAAATTGTTAAAACAATAGTCCTTATCACAATGAAGAGAATCAAATTGTTAAAACAATAGTCCTTATCACAATGAAGATAATCAAATTGTTAAAACAATAGTCCTTATCACAATGAAGAGAATCAAATTGTTAAAACAATAGTCCTTATCACAATGAAGAGAATCAAATGGTTAAAACAATAGTCTTTATCACAATGAAGAGAATCATGTAACATGTATCTGAGGTATTTGATCTGTTGTGTAATTGCTCTCTGGCGTATTCCCTTTCAGTAAAGGCATTGTAAATGGGTGGTCTTTAGCACCAACTGAAAGCTGCTGTATGTTTACTGAGCACCAGGGGTCAACCTATAAGTCACGTGTTCCTTTTGACCTGTGGTGTGTTCAGGAGTTTACAGGTCTTAACGCCGGCTTTTACCGTCACAGACCGGCTAATTCCTGAATAATCATTTGTTGTCACAACTCACCCAACGCAAACAGACCAGGGCAAGAGATAGAGAGAGAGACAGAGACGTCCCCAGAGGGCTACAGTGGGTGGTGCTGTGTAGGCAGGGTCCTCTGGTGTCAGGAGATTTGTGTGGCTGCTGGGGGAATAGGGAGTGGGCCGGGGTGGGACAGTGTCAGGGCAATACCCTTGACGCTGATGTGATCGAGTAGACAGCAGCGACCCTCTCCTCATCTCCTCTCTTTTCCCACATCACTCCCTCCCCTCCACCCTCCTTCCTACACGACAGCACCCAGAGTGAGTGATCATTTAGAAATGAAAAGAGGCTGGTTATTGTACGTAAGCACATCCTAGTAATTTATGCATGATTGCCTGGCGTTCGGAAGCCATTTATCTTCCACTGCCTATCGTTGTCTTTTTAATCTGTTGGCGTCTTGTTCCTCTGCAGTTTAATCTAGAGCGCTATTAAGAATGCCTGTGTGATAATTGGTCCTGCTCAGATGACAGTGCGACATTGCCGTCGCCATTGTTCAGGGAATGGCACATTTGATTTAATAATGTTGCAGTTGTGGACTGGAGTGGTCCTCTGACATTACTGGTCCTCTGACATTACTGGTCCTCTGACATTACTGGTCCTCTGACATTACTGGTCCTCTGACATTACTGGTCCTGTGACATTACTGGTCCTGTGGCTTTACTGGTCCTCTGACATTACTGGTCCTCTGACATTACTGGTCCTCTGACATTACTGGTCCTCTGACATTACTGGTCCTCTGACATTTACTGGTCCTCTGACATTTACTGGTCCTCTGACATTACTGGTCCTGTGACATTACTGGTCCTCTGACATTACTGGTCCTCTGACATTACTGGTCCTCTGACATTACTGGTCCTGTGACTTTACTGGTCCCCTGACATTACTGGTCCTGTGACTTTACTGGTCCTCTGACATTACTGGTCCTCTGACATTACTGGTCCTGTGACTTTACTGGTCCCCTGACATTACTGGTCCTCTGACATTACTGGTCCTCTGACATTACTGGTCCTCTGACATTACTGGTCCTGTGACTTTACTGGTCCCCTGACATTACTGGTCCTGTGACTTTACTGGTCCTGTGACATTACTGGTCCTCTGACATTATTGGTCCTGTGACTTTACTGGTCCTGTGACATTACTGGTCCTCTGACATTACTGGTCCTGTGACTTTACTGGTCCTGTGACTTTACTGGTCCTGTGACATTACTGGTCCTGTGACATTACTGGTCCTGTGACATTAATGGTCCTGTGACATTACTGGTCCTGTGACATTACTGGTCCTGTGACATTACTGGTCCTGTGACTTTACTGGTCCTCTGACATTACTGGTCCTGTGACTTTACTGGTCCTGTGACTTTACTGGTCCTCTGACATTACTGGTCCCCTGACATTACTGGTCCTGTGACTTTACTGGTCCTCTGACATTACTGGTCCCCTGACATTACTGGTCCTGTGACATTACTGGTCCTGTGACTTTACTGGTCCTCTGACATTACTGGTCCTCTGACTTTACTGTGGCACTGGGGCTTCACCACACAGTTGCGGTGCTTTCATTTTTTGCTCTGGTTAAAAACAAGAGCAGAGCAGTGCTCCCTCCCATCAGCAAGAGAGAAGTGCCACTGCCACGTCAGAACATTCTCTAACTATGATGTCAGGCCTTTCCTGATGCCTTGTTGATTTTGTTGTTTGTGTGTGTGGTGTGTGTGTGTGTGTGTGTGTGTGTGTGTGTGTGTGTGTGTGTGTGTGTGTGTGTGTGTGTAATGCAAATGCACATATACAATGTTCTTTTAAAAGCATTGTTGTGTGTACTCTGTGTATGTCAGTGTGACTGAAGTGTGTGTCCCTGCTTCCTCTCTCCAGGAAACACTATAGGTGATAGTTGTCAGATCAGATGGCCTCAGTCAGCCGTACAGTGTATGAGGCAGCAGCACAACAACCAGCAGGCTGACCTGGCCCTCCTTGTTCTCTCTCTCTCTCTCTCTCTCTCTCTCTCTCTGTGACTCTGAGCCATAATGGATGCAGACCTTCCTCCATGTACTCTATCTGTTCCATTCAGCCTCTATCAGCCCAGGGATGCATCTTGATTTACCCCCTGCTCCCCTCTCACTCTCTGGCCTGCCTGCCTGCCTGCCTGCCTGCCTGCCTGCCTGCCTGCCTGCCTGCCTGCCTGCCTGCCTGCCTGCCTCCGTCGTGTAATAGCCAAGTACCGCCTGGGCTATGTTCTTCCACTAATCCACCTGCGCTCTGGAGTGGGAGGGGAAAAATAAAAGAATGTGGTGCATGGAAAAAGGTACAGGTTTTTATTTTCCACCAGGTTATTACAGAGGGAAGTGTTCCACAGGTGCAGCCTCTCACTTCTCCTGATCCCACTCCTCTCTCTGATAACCCCGGTTACAGTGTTTCTGGGTTTCATTTGGGTCTAATTTAAGGCCTAACTTGATTCACAGTGGGATTTGTCCGGCATTTAGAGCATGTTGGAGATCTGAGAAATGATTCTTCAAGGGGTCTCTTTCTGGTTGTGCTCCTCCTCTTCTCTCCATCATCCTCCCTCTTCAATCTATCCCCTATGTCTGTATCTGTAATGGTAATATTTTAAGCGACTATTTTTCCCTCTCTCGGGTTCCTGTGTGGAGGAGGACCCTGTCGACAGTGTGGTCTGCCCTGGGGATGGAGGTGTGTTAGAGAGGCGCAGGGATGGCTTGTGTTAATATCAGAAAGGGGGTTGGAGGAACATGAGTCACACCACTCTACTGGCCCCTCTAAGGTCATTTGGGGCGTTATCTGCTAACCCAAACTCGGCCAATCCTTGACGTCACAGTGACACTGTAGGACGTTGTTGAACTGTGTATACATGTGGCGCAGTATTCATATCCCTCTGAGCTGTTAACCTATTGTTATGTTCTTTTCTTCCACTTTCTTGTCCATTGACATGGCTATATCAAGGCTGTTTAAATGAATGAAAGATCGAGGGGGCTTGCAAAGTATCTATTTTGTATGCTTTACTGTGCAATAGGAAGTAATTAGATGAGCCAACATTTCATGACACCTAAATGCTATTTATTGAGTTTGTTCTGTGGATTTGTGCATGTATTTAAACAATCGTTGGTTCACTAATGTTTTTATTACCACTATGTACCACCCTCACACAGGAGGTGGCAATTGTAATTTTCACCTAGGCACCTGCATATAAAAGAAACCAATGGCTTTGGCACATCTCTTGATGCTCTGATGAAGGCATGAATGCCGAAATGCAGTTATGGCAAAATTTGACTTTTTGTCTTTTTTCAAAACCTTTCGGAGTGCCGCTGTTTCCCAATGTTCTTGAACTTTAATTTGAAGTCAAAAGAAGTAACTTCTTGAACTTCCCATGTGCCTAAATTTCACCATCAGACTTGATAGCATCATTTCAACTCCCAGTAACATGTCCCATGGGTTAGTTGGAGGAACAAACACTGGCACTATAGCAATAAAACTAAACGCACCCAGTTGTATTTTTTCTCCTCTTATTTCATTGAAGTCTTGTGCTTGTTTGTGTGTCGGCTATGCGGGTTAGTTGGCCTGTGTGAGAGACAATATACAGTTGAAGTCAGAAGTTTGCATACACCTTAGCCAAGTACATTTAAACTCAGTTTTTCACAATTCCTGACATTTAATCCTAGTAAAAATTCCCTGTCTTAGGTCAGTTAGGATCACCACTTTATTTTAAGAATGTGAAATGTCAGAATAATAGTAGAGAGAATTATTTATTTCAGCTTTTATTTCATTCATCACATTCCCAGTGGGTCAGAAGTTTACATACACTCAATTAGTATTTAGTAGCATTGCCTTTGGATTGTTGGGTCAAATGTTTGGATACTTGGGTCAAATGTTTCGGGTAGCCTTCCACAAGCTTCCCACAATAAGTTGGGTGAATTTTGGCCCATTCCTCCTGACAGAGCTGGTGTAACTGAGTCAGGTTTGTAGGCCTCCTTTGCTCCCACACACTTTTTCAGTTCTGCCCACAAGTTTTCTATGGGATTGAGGTCAGCTGTTGTGATAGCCACTCCAATACCTTGACTTTGTTGCCCTTAAGCCATTTTGCCACAACTTTGGAAGTATGCTTGGGGTCATTGTCCATTTGGAAGACCCATTTGCGACCAAGCTTTAACTTCCGGACTGATGTCTTGAGATGTTTCTTCAATATATCCACATAATTTTCCTCCCTCATGACGCCATCTATTTTGTGAAGTGGACCAGTCCCTCCTGCATCAAAGCACCCCCACAACATGATGCTGCCACAGCCGTGCTTCATGGTTGGGATGGTGTTCTTCGGCTTGCAAGCCTCCCCATTTTTCCTCCAAACATAACGATGGTCATTATAGCCAAATAGTTATATTTTTGTTTCATCAGACCAGAGGACATTTCTCCAAAAAGTACAGTCTTTGTCCCCATGTGCAGTTGCAAACAAATCTGGCTTTTTTATGATGGTTTTGGAGCAGTGGCTTCCTCCTTGCTGAGCGATATTTCAGGTTATGTTGATATAGGACTTGTTTTACTGTGGATATTGATACTTTTGTACCTGTTTCCTCCAGCATCTTCACAAGGTCCTTTGATGTAGTTCTGGGATTGATTTGTACTTTTCGCACCAAAGTACGTTCATTTCTAGGATACAGAATACGTCTCCTTCCTGAGCGGTATAATGGCTGCGTGGTCCCATGGTGTTTATACTTGCGTACTATTGTTTGTACAGATGAACGTGGTACCTTCAGGCATTTGGAAATTGCTTCCAAGGATGAACCAGACTTGTGGAGGTCCACAATTTTTTCTGAGGTCTTGGCTGATTTCTTTTGATTTTCCCATGATGTCACGCAAAGAGGCACTGAGTTTGAAGGTAGGCCTTGAAATACATCCACAGGTACACCTCCAATTGACTCAAATGAGGTCAATTAGCCTATCAGAAGCTTCTAAAGTCATGACATAATTGTCTGGGATTTTCCAAGCTGTTTAAAGGCACAGTCAACTTAGTGTATGTAAACTTCTGACCCACTGGACTTGTGATGCAGTGAATTATAAGTGAAATAATCTGTCTTTAAACAGTTGTTGGAAAAATGACTTGTGTCGTTCACAAAGTAGATGTCATAACCGACTTGCCAAAACTATAGTTTGTTATCAATAAATTTGTGTAGTGGTTGAAAAATGAGTTGTGATGACTCCAACCTAAGTGTATGTAAACTTCCGACTTCAGCTGTAGGTGTATTTTGGATGGCACTCACAGCATCAGTCAGCCCATTGATTTCCCATTGGTCGATGCCAGTTAAGGTTATATTCAACACAGAATACAGTGCATCTCTGAAATGGCTCCTCTCTCGCCCTTTCTCTACAGTCACTATACCATTCTCTACCAGCCTTTAGTCTTTAGAAGAGGGAGCTACCGACTGACCTTTTCTTCACAAAAAGATTAAGAACCACGGTGAAAGCCAGGGAGAGATAGTGGCTGGTTTCTAATGCACACTTTATTTCTGTCAATAGCTCAGCCTCGCTTGTTGGCTGGACTGGCCAGGGAGAAGAGAACAGAGAGGAGTTTTGCGGGAGTGTCTTATGGGATTTAGCCATGCTGTTGAACTTGCCCTCTGAGTCTGCTACTCCGTGGGGGCCAGTGTTGCACTCCGTTATGTTCTCAGATAGAACATTGGGTCTGCTGGCCACTGCTTGGGAGTCCCCTGAAAGTTGAATTTTATATTTTATTTTCATATCATCTCTTTTCTTCCTCGCTCTTTCATCACACACTCTCTCCATCTTGCCTCTAACCCTCCCTGTCACCACTTGGGAGCTCTCAAACTTATACCAGGAGAGAGAGAGAGAGAGAGAGAGAGAGAGAGAGAGAGAGAGAGAGAGAGAAGAGAGAGAGAGAGAGAGAGAGAGAGAGAGAGAGAGAGAGAGAGAGAGAGAGAGAGAGAGAGAGAGAGAGAGAGAGAGAGAGAGAGAGAGGAGAGAGAGAGAGAGAGAGAGAGAGAGAGAGAGAGAGAGAGAGAGAGAGAGAGAGAGAGAGAGAGAGAGAGAGAGAGAGAGAGAGAGAGAGAGAGAGAGAGAGAGAGAGAGAGAGAGAGAGAGAGAGAGAGAGAGAGAGAGAGAGAGAGAGACATACGGAAGATGTTTGTTTTATTCATGGGATATTTTGCTTCAAAACATATACCAGTGTACCTCAGTTTTGGAGGTCAGGTCAGGGTATACTGTAGGTGATGGTGACAAATCGAGGTACAGCCTCCCGGTGAATTAACACCCTCTTTCTCCTTCAGCCTCTGATGAATTATCACCCTCTATCTCTCCAGCCTCTAATGAATTAACACTCTATCTCTCCAGCCTCTAATGAATTATCACCCTCTGCCTCTCTGATTAATTAACACCCTCTTTCTCTCCACCTCTAATGAATTAACACCCTCTATCTCTCCAGCCTCTCTAATGATTAACACCCTCTATCTCTCCAGTCTCTCCGATGAATTATCACCCTCTATCTCTCCAGCCTCTCTGATGGTGACATCTCCTGCCCCTCCCTAAAACAATCCTTCTCTGGCTGGCTCCTCAGAGACCGAGTGGCGAGGGCGTGTGTCAGACAGCTGTGTTACTGTTCAGGGTTTGATAGAAGACAGATAGGGGATGGGCAGGAAGGGAGACGTGCTGTAATCAGGAGGGCTTGGGATGATGTCAATCACAGCAACTGCTGTCCTGGTAGAGGGAGAGGGGCTGGGAGGGCAGGATGGCAAGATGGCCGGATCCAAAATGTCTCCACAGTAACCCTGCCCATTTCTCTGCAGTCAGCGTCTTGAAAGGATTAATCTCTCCATGCTGCTCAATAAACACCCTCACTTTTCTGATGTCATCATCCGTCAGCCATGTTTTTCTACAGCCTGTCCCCTTTGACCTCTTCCTCTATTGGGCAATGCCGCTGTTCTGACTGCTATGTGGTAGAAACAGCATGTCACCAATTCATTTTTTACTACTTAACAATGAGAGAAGGATGAAATCAGATGCTGTACTTGTGATCTATCCCGATAGGTTCAAGGTTAGGCTGTGCCACTGTAAATGCCTGATATAGGGTTGATCAAGACTAATCTAATAATCCTTCCTTTTCCGCCCACTCTCTGTCCTAACTTTAAAGCCTTTGGACTGGATCCTAACTTGAGGTGCACATGCTTAACTCTGACTTATCATGAATTGATGTCAATGGAAGACACAAGTGAAAAGTTGAGCTTGTGTATCTCGAGTTAGGATTTGGCCCTTTATTTGCATCTAGTTGTTTTCTTTGGAAATAGGATCCAATTGACAAAATGGTTGCTATTCAATTGTGTTTGCTTCACACTGACTCAACACTGCCCTGGTTGTGTTTGTCACAGACAGGCAATAAAGTCCCTCATCAACAGCAGCATCAGTCAAAACCAAGCAGAGAAATGAAAAGAGATTGAGTTTCAGACAGGCGTTTTAGTCAGGCCCCTTCAGAGGGGGCCTCTCTCCTGACAGTGCCACATCAAGGCCCCCCAATGAAACGAGAATGGAAGAGAGTGGATCAACTTCTCACATCACACGAGGTGGAGGTGTCAGCACAATTTCCCCTGCTGATCTGTCGACAACCTTCAAGCTCGTAAGTATTTACTTATTTATCCACATCTGTTTGTTTGCATTTTTCATCTCTCCTACTTTTCCTATGCTTGGTTTTCCAGCAACCTTCATAGTGGAAATGTGTGTATTTGTATTTCCCAATTTCTTGGAAGAAGGGGATGGGATGGGAGATGTTACATTTGAGATGCTAAATTTGATGACCTTAAAAGAGAATCGGGATGCATCATATTTTCTGTCCTGTTTCTTTTTAAAATAGAATTTTGATTTGTTGGATGGTTGGTTGGACGGCTGTTTGGTATGAAAGAGCCCCAGTTCTGATCTGCCCAGAGTGACTGTCCAGCACAGTTAATCACAGAGCCCTCCCCACAGGGTTGTTGGTGCTATACACTGTATCGGGGCACAGCACAGGACAACAAGTTATTATGGCAAATGCTGATGTATGTCAGTCATTCATTCATTTCTGCCCTGAAAAGCTGAGAGTCTTGATGATATAATACATTGAATTAATCCAACTTCTTTCTGCACAATTTATTTAGTTTGATATCTCAACTTAATGTAATGTACAAGTGCAAGATTCAACTTAGGCCATTCAACTCTACAAAAACAAGTCACCGAACACCCATCCATCCTTACTACAAAGTAACACTTTTTTAAAAATGAACCTTTACTTTATCAGGGAGTCATACTGAGACCAAGGTCTCTTTTTACAGAGCCCTGAATGACATAAACTACAGAAAATACAGACATCGAAAATATAAATAAAAGTAAATGCAAGGAGAAAGAAAAACACAGTCATAAAAACCAAACACGTTCATCAGTAATACGGTCCTCAATCAGCTTTCTGAACAGAACCCAGAGGCACCAGAACATCACATTCATCAGTAATACGGTCCTCAATCAGCTTTCTGAACAGAACCCAGAGGCACCAGAACATCACATTCATCAGTAATACGGTCCTCAATCAGCTTTCTGAACCGCCGCAGAGGCACCAGAACATCACATTCATCAGTAATACGGTCCTCAATCAGCTTTCTGAACCGCCCCAGAGGCACCAGAACATCACATTCATCAGTAATACGGTCCTCAATCAGCTTTCTGAACAGAACCCAGAGGCACCAGAACATCACATTCATCAGTAATACGGTCCTCAATCAGCTTTCTGAACAGAACCCAGAGGCACCAGAACATCACATTCATCAGTAATACGGTCCTCAATCAGCTTTCTGAACAGAACCCAGAGGCACCAGAACATCACATTCATCAGTAATACGGTCCTCAATCAGCTTTCTGAACAGAACCCAGAGGCACCAGAACATCACATTCATCAGTAATACGGTCCTCAATCAGCTTTCTGAACAGAACCCAGAGGCACCAGAACATCACATTCATCAGTAATACGGTCCTCAATCAGCTTTCTGAACAGAACCCAGAGGCACCAGAACATCACATTCATCAGTAATACGGTCCTCAATCAGCTTTCTGAACAGAACCCAGAGGCACCAGAACATCACATTCATCAGTAATATGGTCCTCAATCAGCTTTCTGAACGGCCCCAGAGGCACCAGAACATCACATTCATCAGTAATACGGTCCTCAATCAGCTTTCTGAACGGAACCCAGAGGCACCAGAACATCACATTCATCAGTAATACGGTCCTCAATCAGCTTTCTGAACAGAACCCAGAGGCACCAGAACATCACGTTCATCAGTAATACGGTCCTCAATCAGCTTTCTGAACAGAACCCAGAGGCACCAGAACATCACATTCATCAGTAATACGGTCCTCAGTCAGCTTTCTGAATCGCCCCAGAGGCACCAGAACATCACATTCATCAGTAATACGGTCCTCAATCAGCTTTCTGAATGGACCTAGAGGCACCAGAACATCACATTCATCAGTAATATGGTCCTCAATCAGCTTTCTGAACAGAACCCAGAGGCACCAGAACATCACATTCATCAGTAATACGGTCCTCAATCAGCTTTCTGAATGGACCTAGAGGCACCAGAACATCCCATTCATCAGTAATACGGTCCTCAATCAGCTACCTGAATGGACCTAGAGGCACCAGAACATCACATTCATCAGTAATACGGTCCTCAATCAACTTTCTGAATGGACCTAGAGGCACCAGAACATCACATTCATCAGTAATACGGTCCTCAATCAGCTTTCTGAATGGACCTAGAGGCACCAGAACATCACATTCATCAGTAATACGGTCCTCAATCAGCTTTCTGAACGGCCCCAGAGGCACCAGAACATCACATTCATCAGTAATACGGTCCTCAATCAGCTTTCTGAACCGCCCCAGAGGCACCAGAACATCACATTCATCAGTAATACGGTCCTCAATCAGCTTTCTGAATGGACCTAGAGGCACCAGAACATCACATTCATCAGTAATATGGTCCTCAATCAGCTTTCTGAACAGAACCCAGAGGCACCAGAACATCACATTCATCAGTAATACGGTCCTCAATCAGCTTTCTGAATGGACCTAGAGGCACCAGAACATCCCATTCATCAGTAATACGGTCCTCAATCAGCTACCTGAATGGACCTAGAGGCACCAGAACATCACATTCATCAGTAATACGGTCCTCAATCAACTTTCTGAATGGACCTAGAGGCACCAGAACATCACATTCATCAGTAATACGGTCCTCAATCAGCTTTCTGAATGGACCTAGAGGCACCAGAACATCACATTCATCAGTAATACGGTCCTCAATCAGCTTTCTGAACGGCCCCAGAGGCACCAGAACATCACATTCATCAGTAATACGGTCCTCAATCACCTTTCTGAATCACCCCAGAGGCACCAGAACATCACATTGAAGAACGTTTTGAAGATTGTTCCACAAATAAGGTGCAAGAAAACTAAAAGCTGACTTACCTGATTCAGTAGAGACCAAAGGGATTTCCAGAGTTAACCATCCCTGACACCGGGTGTGCTAACTCGTATGTCTGAAGTTTATAAATGATGTTAGGTACAGTGAGACTTTTTGTAAAAGGGATTTATAAATTAAAACATAGCAATGTATCAACTTACGTGACATCAAAGAGGGACAACCAACTTTCTGGTAGAGAATGCAGTGATGAGTACTAAAATTGTCGCCCGTAATATAGCATAGTACGCTATGATAAATTGTATCTAATGGCTTTAATGAAGTGGCAGCTGCGTTCATATAGATGATGTCGCCATAGTCTAGGACCGATAGGAACGTCAACTGAAGAATCTGCTTTCTACTATTTAGCGAGAGGCAGAACCTATTTCTATAGAAGAAGCCCATTATATTTCTATAGAAGAAGCTTCTTACTAACTCATCAATATGCTTTTTAAAGACAGTTTTCATCTATCCAGATGCCCAGATAAATATGGACACATCCAAAGGGCATATGCTTAAATCATTACTTATTTTTTATGTGCTCTAGAGAACAACATATTCCTGCATTCAATACTAATTTCAGGTCAATAAAGTTTTTCTGCAATGCAAGGAAGGCAGACTGTAGTTCAGATAGAGCCTGGTAAACTGTGGGGGCAATAGGATACACAACAGAATCATCAGAATACAAGTGCAGATATTGCTCATGTACAGTGCCTTGCGAAAGTATTCAGCCCCATTGAACTTTGCGACCTTTTGCCACATTTCAGGCTTCAAACATAAAGATATAAAACTGTATTTTTTTGTGAAGAATCAACAACAAGTGGGACACAATCATGAAGTGGAACGACATTTATTGGATATTTCAAACTTTTTTAACAAATCAAAAACTGAAACATTGGGCGTGCAAAATTATTCAGCCCCTTTACTTTCAGTGCAGCAAACTCTCTCCAGAAGTTCAGTGAGGATCTCTGAATGATCCAATGTTGACCTAAATGACTAATGATGATAAATACAATCCACCTGTGTGTAATCAAGTCTCCGTATAAATGCACCTGCACTGTGATAGTCTCAGAGGTCCGTTAAAAGCGCAGAGAGCATCATGAAGAACAAGGAACACACCAGGCAGGGGCCGAATACTTTCGCAAGGCACTGTAAACAGTAAAAAGTACAGGACCCAGAATCGACCCCTGCGGAACACCTTTCATAGTATCCAGGAAACCTGATTTAACACCATCAGTAGATCTACATTGAGTTATTTCAAGTCATTTTTAAACCAGTTACATTCAGCCTGGTCTAGACCAATTGAGGAAAGCTTCTGAATTAGCAGTGAATTATCAACAGTATCAAAAGGTCAATGAAGAGGGCAGCTCAATGTTGCCTTTTATCCATACAGTTAACCACATCATTTATAACTAGGGATGCAGCAGAGATAGTACTACGACCTGGTCTAAAACCCGACTGATGTACATTTAGAATACATGTCAAAGATAAGAAAGTTCTTAGCTGAGAATTAATCAAGGAGTCTAATATTTTCTCGAGGTAAGAACGTTTAGAAATAGACTGATAATTATTAAACATATGGGTTGTGATATGATAATTAAACATATGGGTTAATAATGATTTAGCTATCAGGGGGTCAGAGAGCTGCAGCAGAAATATATCAAGCATATCAGCCCCAGTGGATTTTTTCGTTTACATCAATCTTAAGCAAGGCATCTAGCACATCACAGATAGTACATTTTGAAATGAAAACAAAGTTTCACTAGAAGTTGACGGGTTAACCGTCAAGTCAGCTAGAGGCTGGCTGAGGGAAGTAGTCGTTTGACTCACCAGGGTCAATTAAACTACCGTTTCTCTCAAATAAAAAACCATGCTGAGATAAAATGATGATTAAAAGCATCACTTATCACATTCTTCCCAGTTATGATGCCAGAGTCAGACAGAACTTGCTTAGGCAGGGAAGAAAAGGAATTTGTACACTTCAGTGTATTTAATGTTTTCCAAAATGTAGAAGGATCACCAGCAGAGTCAGAGAGCTTAAAAAGTAGCTTGATTTAGCTTTTCTTCATCGAGATGGTTCATCTGTTTCTCACTTGACGTAGTCGTTCTTTTCCACCTCTCCCCCACTTTACCTTATTCCCTACTCTCATTTTATTTTTATTTCTCTCTAGCTCCTCTCTCTTTTTCCGTTTTCATGCATCAAAAGAGATTGACGGTTTGACAGGAGGGACCCCGGAAACTTGCTGCCTCCCTCCAGACCCTCCAAAGTCTCTGCTCCCTCATTGAACTGTTATCTGCCCCCATTTATGGACTTTTCCATGGCAACAAGCCGGCGAGTGAGCGAAAGGAGCAGGGGCTCCAGTGGAAGCAGCATCTTGTCTCAGGCAGCTGTCTGCTAAAAGATACGTTTATAAAAAACAAGAGGAGGCCTCCCGAGTGGTGCAGCGGTCTAAGGCACTGCATCACACTGCTTGAGGTGTCACTACAGACCCAGGTTCCATCCCAGGGTGTGTCACAACCGGCCGTGACCGGGAGTCCCATAGGGTGGTGCACAATTGGCCCAGCGTCGTCCGGGTTAGGGGAGTATTGGCCGGGGGGGGGGGGGCTTTACTTGGCTCATTGCACTCTAGCAACTCCTTGTGGCGGGCCGGGCGCCTGCAAGCTGACTTCGGTCGTCAGTTGAATGGTGTTAAGGAGCACGGTTTAGAGGGTCATGTTTCGGAGGACACATGACTCGACCTTCACCTCTCCCGAGCCTGTTGGGGAGTTGCAGTGATGAGACAAGATTGAAAAGGGGGGTAAAAAAATAAAAACGAATAATAAAAAATAAAAAACAAGAGAAGGAGAAAAGTTTATAGTCATTTCCTTTCGCCGTTTTAGTATATCTGAGACCCACTAAGAGGCATTTTGCTCAGTTTTTATTTTGAGGTTCAACCAAAAAAGGTATTTGACCATTCCTCAATATGTGAGGGGTCAGGAGCCTGAATGTGGAAATACTGTAAAATGTGCTCCTGGAATTGTTCCCATTGCGGCAACAAGGTTGACATGAATCAAAGATCTCCCCTGATGTCAGAAGTTTCTTGAGTTTCCTCTGGAGTTCCTGCACAACCTGTTCACTCGGAACAAGCCTAAAACGTGACAGCCTGCCAATTCCCTTGATCCATCCATATTTGAGAAGACCCCTCAGTGGAAGTAACCCAAATTTCACTCTATTTTAGGATTTATGTCATAAATAGAGGTTTACTGAAATACACGGGTCTCCCACTCCCACATATATGAGGTAGGCCTCTGAAAAAGATACGATGTGCTATGGTTCTTTCGATTGCCATTGCCATTGCTTATTCATGCATGTTGATCTTCTATAGGTTCCCTCACTTGGCTGCAGAATGACAAGGCAAAAGACTTTAACGTTGGGTTAAGTTTGTGTCTACAGGATTACACCAGAATCCCTATGGTTTAAACCATTCACAGTCGGCGACACAGAAGCGAGACATTTTTTCGTTTGCAGCGTTTATTAAAGAGGCCCGAGAGACTGTGGTGACAACTCAAGCGTTTTGTAGAAACAAAATGAGGGATAGAGGCAGAGAGAGAGAGTGCTATGCAATTGGGTTTCTCCTTTTAAAAGTTTAAATCTCAAGGCTTTCGGAGCCTTTGTCAGTCAGTTTAGAGAATAGAAGTCAAGTTGCAAGCAAGCATGGCCCATGGACATTAAGGCCCCTAGGAATGGGAAGGAACTGAGAGACAGAAAGTCAGAGAGAGAATCTGCACATTGTGATAACCATTATTTTTCTACAGTGCTGATTTAGTACAAGGGTCCCAATTCAGATTCCTGTCTTCCAAACCACCAGTTCTTACGTCAACCCTTCCATCCTTCCTCATTGCCATATCCTACATGCCCATGTTCTGAGTGGAAATAAGCCCAGGAATTCCAGACCATTCTTTGTAGATATCCTTGTGCTTTTTTCCCTCTCCCAGTCCCTGGTGCTGCTGTTTCAGTTTGCCTGCCTGTTTGATGGAGGTGCCAGGTGTTTCTGCCCCCCCCCCCCCCCAACCCACCCCCAGGGGGAGGGTTAAGGATGAGAGGACCTGGAACTACCTCTGAGAGCTAGCTATATGCTGCCTGCCTGCCTGGAACCTCAGTTGGCTGACGGCAAAAAAATGTAAACAACAACAAACCAACCAAAGCACAATTCAATCCCTAATCTCTCTGTATGCGCTTACCCCCTGAGCGAGGTGGGGATACTGGATGCAGGCATGGCAATGCTTCCTCCTTCAGTGGACCCCCCTTGGGGCCAGAGAGACTGATCCTGTTTCCATGAGTCGGTTGGCGTGGCTTAGTGTAGTGTATTACCATGGCTCTGCTCCGGCCTCAGCTCTGAGAAAGTAAGTTCCGTCACAGATCGCTGGTCTGTATTGGTCTCTGGTCTCCTGAACTCCAACGGTCATGCTCGAGCTCCTTCCTCCACGGTTTCTTCAAGTTCCTCAGACACACAGATGTTTCTCTCAACTCTCTAAACTCCAAATCCCCATCCATGTCTGTTTTTCCCTCTGTTCTCTCCCTCTGATCCAGATCGAGCTGGTCGCACCCCTCGCTCTAACTACTGCTGTTGCCTGCAGGTGAGGCCTGTTTCTGGGGTGATAATGCTGCTCACTCCTGCATCGCCACAGACACCAAGGTAAAGCAACACAACACAACACTCCTCACCTCAACTCACTACCAAATACACAGGAGTGCAATTACCCATCGTTGTCTATTAAAAAAAAAATTAAAAAGTTAGTAATCAAGCAGAATATATGGCACAAGTTCAAGTGCCTCAGACTAGTGGTCCCTGAAACTGTGCCTCGGACTAGTAGTCCCTGAGACTGTGCCTCAGACTAGTAGTCCCTGAGACTGTGCCTCAGACTAGTAGTCCCTGAGACTGTGCCTCAGACTAGTAGTCCCTGAGACTGTGCCTCAGACTAGTAGTCCCTGAGACTGTGCCTCAGACTAGTAGTCCCTGAGACTGTGCCTCAGACTAGTAGTCCCTGAGACTGTGCCTCAGACTAGTAGTCCCTGAGACGGTGCCTCAGACTAGTAGTCCCTGAGACCGTGCCTCAGACTAGTAGTCCCTGAGACCGTGCCTCAGACTAGTAGTCCCTGAGACCGTGCCTCAGACTAGTAGTCCCTGAGACCGTGCCTCAGACTAGTAGTCCCTGAGACTGTGCCTCAGACTAGTAGTCCCTGAGACTGTGCTTCAGACTAGTAGTCCCTGGGCCTGTGACTGCTGTGGTTTTTCTCCCTGAACAGCAGCAGATGCAGAGAGTCCTAGAGGTCCCAGCTGACCCAGCGGTGTCCTGTAGTCTCTGGGATGTGTTGTGACAGAGGCTGTAACGCCAGGAAGACTATCCACTCTTCACCTGTCACCTCGCCCCCGAATGCAGCCGCGGCTACTACCGCCACCCTGCCGCCGCGTCTGGGCTCTGACAGGAAGTGTTTGACCGGAGGAACAGGTAGTTGACCTCTCTCTCTCTCTCTCTCTCAAGATTTCTCTCATCATCTCCCTTTCTCTTTAGCGTCCTCTCCATCTCACTTACTCACCACAGGCACAATGCTCTCCCCACTCCTGACCCACTGGGTACTGTCAGGGATCTAATAGACTCCTGGTCCGTGACATGGTGGTGTGCTAGTGCTTTTTTCATTGTTTGGTTATTCACTCTGTTTTCTCTGACCTTTCCATCCGTGGGGTGGAAGCCATGCAAAGGACATGTTTTTTGTTGTTGTCTCTGAGGCCTCCGTGCGCAGTCTACTGTCGCTGTTCTACTTCTGCATGTATTACTGTGGAGGTTAGAGCCTCAAGATACAGTTTAACTTAGGGTTGGGTTTGGAGTCAAGGTCAGTATGATATGAGGATGAAACTAAAATATTGATTACAGTTAAGGTTATGGGTCACTGTTAGGGTTATGGCTTTGGTTATGGATAAACTAGAGTCAATGTGTTGCTTGTGTTAGTGAGGGCATTGATAATGATTCATGTTAATATGATGGTTAAGCTAAGGACTTTATTGTTAGTTCCTGCAAAAGCTAGGTTTGGGGTTGTTGGGTTATGAACGCACTGTGTGCTGAACATAGATCCAGGGCTAGTTTTTACCCTTGACAGGGTGCCATGTATTCAGCTTTTAAAACAATGATGAAATGTCAGAATACTTTCAGGCAGCTCAGAATTAAACATTAATCCTCTCTGAGTATAGGACTATTTCTGTTTCTCCTCTCCTCCTTTTCACACATTGGTCAATCGAGCAATGAGTGTACCTTCTCAGTCCCAATGGATCTGGTGATGGTGGCATATGGTTTGGGGACTTTAGTCTACAGTTGTACCTTAACACAATTCTTCCTCATCCCTTTCATGGGTCCCACCCTGAGAACCCGGTCCTGGAAAAGTGAGACGGCCCCAAAACTTTGCGACAAGGCTTTAAGTAAGGAGGAGGGGATATTTTATTAATGTCAGCTATTAATATTCCATCGCAGTGGGATCACGGTGTATTTCTTTTTACAGGGGGATAATGAATAACTGAGTACCTCCACGCCACCCGAATCCTCCACATGAATATTCAGGCTCTGACTGGGGCTGATGGAGGCCAGTGGGGCCTCTGCCCTGGTCTGTGGTGGGATAGCCAGCCTCACTGTCTCAGCCCTTCTCTCTCTCGCTCTCTCTCTGTGCTGGTACAACTCAGTCTCGGCCCCCTTTCTCTCTGAGCTTCCTGGTCCACATGGGGTTGAAGCTTATAGATCTGAGGGTGTGCTTTCACTAGGGCCTCCGTGGAGGCTGGGACTGATTGATTACGGGAGTGTGGCTTTGTGTGGGTTTTTAATGGATTGATTAATTTTGGGCCTTGACTGAGGGGCGTCTGAGGCACACAGGGCGAGAGGTGAACTCTTGTGTTCTCTCTCTCTCTCTGGCTAGAGCTCTTTCGTTTGTGATTGCATCTCTCTCTCCCATCTTCACCGCCACCGTTACGTCTGTAGGTGTGTGCACGCGTGGGTGTGATTTGCTCTGTATGTCCTGTACCCGCCTGGAAGCTGTTGTACAAACCTGGCCGAAGGCATTCAAAGTCTGACAAAGGATTCTTTACAGATGCAGACATTTTTCACAACGGTGCTGAACTGAAGGAGATTAAGGGAGTTCGCCAAGAGAGAGGAGAGGTACAAAGGGAGCCAGGAGATGAGGGAATAGAGGTGATCTGGATAAAAGAAAGTGAACAAATAAAAGACAAGCAGACTGCCTGACAGAGAGAAGGATGGGTAGGCATGCAAACAGAACATGCATGGAATGCCATGGAGAATTAGAGAGACAATATTTCAAGACAGTAACAGTATGAAAGAAAGAACAGAACAGAACTATGTATAAAAGAAATAAGAAGGACAAAAAATGAAGCAAGAACTCAATAACATCCATCAGTCCTTGGACGGGCTCTGCCTGCCTGTGCCTCCCCTCCCTGGTGGGCTATGGAACTGTGCAGTGAGTGGTGCCGGGCTAACCCTCTCTGCCTCTATTTGAGACAGAAAACCAGAGGATTACTGCCAGGGCCAAGGCTAATGACTGTCACGGCCACAGAAAGCCGATTTACAGAAGAAGCCTGCTGCATAGAGAAGCCAAAAATCTATCTCCCACTAAGAGAAACAGTTTTAAATAAACCAGCCTTTTTGTGTTTTTTTGCATTGTACTGCATGAGATGGGAGAAAATTGTATAGGATGCAAAAATATTTATCTGGGTCGTTTTTGTGCCTTTTGTGTCCCTTTGATATTTTAGGTAGCAATTGTGCTGTCACGCCCTGGTCTTAGTATTTTGTGTTTTCTTTATTATTTTGGTCAGGCCAGGGTGTGACATGGGTTTTTGTATGTGGTGTGTTTTGTCCTGGGGTTTTGTTAGGTATTGGGTTTGTGGCTTAGTAGGGTTATCTAGCATAGTCTATGGCTGTCTAGAGTGGTTCTCAATCAGAGGCAGGTGTTTATCGTTGTCTCTGTATGGGAACCATATTTAGGCAGCCATATTCTTTGAGTGTTTCGTGGGTGATTGTTCCTGTCTCTGTGTTTGTTGTCACCAGATAGGTTGTATAGGTTTTCACGTTACGTTTGTATTGTTCGTGTTTTCTTCTTTTATTAAATATGTATCAAGAATACCACGCTGCATTTTGGTCCGACTCTCCTTCACCTAAAGAAAACCGTTACATGTGCACCAATATTGAATTTTAAAAGTCCGTTATATTCACTGAAGTGCCCTTTATAGACCACATGGAGAATTTAATAAATCAGATTTTTTATATGAATCAAGACTTATTAAAGTGCCAAAATTCTGCATTTTGAAATGTCCTTCTTGGAAGATTTTAACCCACTGAAACTCAACATTTCTCCAAGTTTTCCCCGTCAAAGCATTAGTTATTTTGTTGCAAAGTCATTTCTGAATATTATAATTTATTTAATGTTATTAGTGATTCGTTTTAAGGAGAAAAACAATCCTGTCCCTCATTTTAAGGTCAACCCTGTTACCTGAACTGAACTCCCGTTTTGATATGGTGAAACGTCTAGTCAAATCATAGTGTAAAAGCAGGTGAGCTGGTTTGACTCTTTTTGGACATTTTCTGGTGGTTAGTGGTGGAAAACCGAGCCTGTCGAGCATAACACGTCAACTTTGTTACCCATTGACAAACAAGATAGTTTTTACAATTTCATTTTTTTGCTAAGCTTGCATTCAATTGCCGCTCCCTGTTGCACACAACAAGCTTCCATTCTCACTGTCACAAGGGGCTGATTTGACAGTTTTTCTCAATTGCTAAAACACTAAAACCCATTGGCTGAACAAAGTTCTCAGTTGCCTGGACTCATTTAGCTAATTATGCAGTCTGTTGTCAATACCTTAAACCATTTCACATGGTAAAACACAATTTGCAGATCTCACTTAGACTTTTCAGCAAAACTCTAAACACATTCTCATTCTCAAAACACATTCTGCACTCTAATGCACATGTCATCCATACTGGTAAACACAAGTGGCAACAATCAAATACAAATAGAGAACATATGTCATTGATTGAACACAACCACTCAAAATTGATTTAACCTGTTTCAAATGATGCGACACAACCAATATAAGCCAGTTCAGAGAGCAAACAGGTTGTTAAAGGTGGGAAGGAGAAAGTCTGAGAATGGATACTGTAGTACAGTGCATTGTAGGCTGTATACTGTACAATGGATGAATTATATGGCCCTGAACATTGTGATTTCCATTTATTAACAGTACTGACTGCTCAATAGATTTTGACTGGTTGCAGGTTCATATCAACAAAGAACAAGAATTACAGTATCACAGAGACAAAGGACAAGTTTGTGAGATGCAGGGTACAGTACTGTAAAAATAGGGGTACAAGGAGGAGGAAGAACAAAAAACAAAATTGCAAAGAGCAAAGCAGAGTAGTAATTTATGATAAATTTTGAGCTACTATGATAGAACACGTTTTCGTTCATCAAAAGACAATGACAGAAAAATATGCATATTTTTTTAGATAAAAAATGTACTTCTCCCTGAGAATTGTATGTTTTGAACAATGTGTTTTCTATTTTTCGGTGTATTGTTTACTGACTGCTTGAGAGTGTATATAATTTTGATCACTTTGTTTATGATTTGAGAGCAGTGTTTGATTTTGAACACAGGTAAAACTGTTTTGAGGCGAATGTTTCATTTTGCCAGAGGAGTCAGAGGTTATGTAAATAAATCAAATCAAATCAAATTGTATTTGTCACATACACATGGCTAGCAGATGTTAATGCGAGTGTAGCGAAAGGCTTGTGCTTCTAGTTCCAACAATGCAGTAATAACCAACGAGTAATCTAGCTAACAATTCCAAAACTACTACCTTATACACACAAGTGTAAAGGGAAAAAGAATATGTACATAAAGATATATGAATGAGTGATGGTACAGAGCGGCATAGGCAAGATGCAGTAGATGGTATCGAGTACAGTATATACATATGAGATGAGTATGTAAACAAAGTGGCATAGTTTAAAGTGGCTAGTGATACATGTATTACATAAAGATGCAGTAGATGATATAGAGTACAGTATATACGTATACATATGAGATAAATAATGTAGGGTATGTAAACATTATATTAAGTAGCATTGTTTAAAGTGGATAGTGATATATTTTACATCAATTCCCATCAATTCCCATTATTAAAGTGGCTGGAGTTGAGTCAGTGTGTTGGCAGCAGCCACTCAATGTTAGTGGTGGCTGTTTAACAGTCTGATGGCCTTGAGATAGAAGCTGTTTTTCAGTCTCTCGGTCCCAGCTTTGATGCACCTGTGCTGACCTCGCCTTCCGGATGATAGCGGGGTGAACAGGCAGTGGCTCGGGTGGTTGTTGTCCTTGATGATCTTTATGGCCTTCCTGTGACATCGGGTGGTGTAGGTGTCCTGGAGGGCAGGTAGTTTGCCCCCGGTGATGCGTTGTGCAGACCTCACTACCCTCTGGAGAGCCTTACGGTTGTGGGAGGAGCTGTTGCCGTACCAGGCGGTGATACAGCCCGAGAGGATGCTCTCGATTGTGCATCTGTAGAAGTGAGTGAATTTCTTCAGCCTCCTGAGGTTGAAGAGGCGCTGCTGCGCCTTCTTCACGATGCTGTCTGTGTGAGTGGACCAATTCAGTTTGTCTGTGATGTGTACGTCGAGGAACTTAAAACTTACTACGCTCTCCACTACTGTTCCATCGATGTGGATAGGGGGGTGTTCCCTCTGCTGTTTCCTGAAGTCCACAATCATCTCCTTAGTTTTGTTGACGTTGAGTGTGAGGTTATTTTCCTGACACCACACTCCGAGGGCCCTCACCTCCTCCCTGTAGGCCGTCTCGTCGTTGTTGGTAATCAAGCCTACCACTGTTGTGTCGTCCGCAAACTTGATGATTGAGTTGGAGGCGTGCGTGGCCACGCAGTCGTGGGTGAACAGGGAGTACAGGAGAGGGCTCAGAACGCACACTTGTGCGGCCCCAGTGTTGAGGATCAGCGGGGTGGAGATGTTGTTACCTACCCTCACCACCTGGGGGTGGCCCGTCAGGAAGTCCAGTACCCAGTTGCACAGGGCGGGGTCGAGACCCAGGGTCTCGAGCTTGATGACGAGTTTGGAGGGTACTATGGTGTTAAATGCTGAGCTGTAGTCGATGAACAGCATTCTCACATAGGTATTCCTCTTGTCCAGATGGGTTAGGGCAGTGTGCAGTGTGGTTGAGATTGCAAATAGTGCTTGAAGATAAGGTTTTGTGTTGACTGTTTTCAGGAAATGGAGCAAGGTTTCAGAAATTGTGTTTTAGCAATTGAGAAAAACTGTAAGATGAAATCGTCAACCCTGTTATGGTCAACCCTGTTATGGTCAACCCTGTTATGGTCAACCCTGTTATGGTCAACCCTTTTACTTTATATGGCACTTAATATGCACTTACTATAGTCATTTTTTATTTAAGGAAGTTGAACCTGTGCTCTTTATGACAGAATATTAAAATGAGGTGATATTAAAAAAAAATGTTTGTCTTTGTTGACCAAGTTAAGCATCTCAAAAGGCACCGAATTGGTGGAACGACCCATCAATCCTATTCTGTTCTTATCCCTAATGTCCTAGAGAAGGAGGGAGGGAGGGAGAGAAAATGAGTGGGTGAGAGATAGGGGATGTAGATTGACACAGTAAACAGCCAAATAAAACTCTAATACCGCAGTTCAAGCCTTCTCTGACCCGTTAGAACGGACTCACAACTCACTAACCATATCTTCACTAAAATATCTGTGAATGTCTAGCCACCTGAATCCTGAAACATACGTACTGTACACAACTGCTGGACATTCTGCACTTGCTGTAATCCAATTAGAGCAATAGTTGGCCAACGTTCTGTGCTCAGTAGGTTTAGTATTCACAGAGCATCTCTTGGGTGAGTTAACTGAAGGCCACAATTTAATCACCCCCAGAGAGACTAATAAAAAAAACAATGGGCCTTCATCCCACGCCAACAGAGTCATGGTGTCACTGGACGTGCTATCATGGTAGGATACACAAACAGGTTAGTTCTTCCTCATGCACATTGTGTCCCATGTAGGCTAGAATATGGGGGAGGCTAGATAAGGGTGGAATTATGTAAAGAATAGGCCTATTATTTTGTGGTACTTTAATGGGTCTTTGTTGGCATTTGTTTTAACTTTCATGGTAGTAGGTTGTTTGATGTCCTATACTCCAAAAAGGGCTCACATGTTTTTAAGGCCACCAAATCTAAAGTGTAATCATGGAGCAATGAGAAAGGGAAGGGAAATTGGTGATGAAAAGGCTCTTTGTTGCATAGCGTAGTGAGAGGCCAGAGAATATGCAGGGAGAGAGAGAGAGAGAGGAGAAAGGTGGCCATTGAGAAGGGTAGACACAGAAAAACCTGGCTCCCTGTAGAGGAAAGGCTGTATAACCACCATAAAACACATAGAGTGTCCTTTCCCCAAATTTGAAGTCATTATTCAAGGTTCCAAAGACCTCTCTGATGAGAAGAGGCTATCCGTGCTGTTGGGGGAGGACATACAGAGCTGTGGGTTGGCAGGACACTACATTGCTGCACGCCATAAAATAAGGTTTCTGACAGACAAACCAACCTGTCCTCTGTGCCATTGTTATTGTCCATTGAATGGTTATTATTGCTGTTCTTACAGATTGTCCCGTTAATTATTTTGAATGAAGTTAATACTGTAAATGAATCACTTAATTTCCAAAGTACGCTTTGGCAATGTGTTCATTGTTACGTCATGTCGATAAAGCAAATTGAATTGAATAGAGAGAGAGTGAGAGAGAGATAATTACTTCACACGTTGGAAAGAATTAACAAGAAACTAGAATGCTATTTTGCCTAAACAGAGTATACATTGGAAGAATACCTGACAACTGTGACTGACCCAAACTTAAGGAAAGCTTTGACTACGTACAGACTCAGTGAGCATAGCCTTGCTATTGAGAAAGAGAAGACAGGCTATGTGCACACTGCCCACAAAATGAGGTGGAAACCGAGCTGCACTTCCTAACCTCCTGCCAAATGTATGACCATATTAGAGACACATATTTCCCTCAGATTACACAGATCCACAAAGAATTTGAAAACAAACCCGATTTTGATGAACTCCCATATCTACTGGGTGAAATATAACAGTGTGCCATCACAGCAGCAAGATTTGTGAACTGTTGCCACAAGAGAAGCGCAACCAGTGAAGAACAAACACCATTGTAAATACAACCCATATTTATGTTGATTTATTTTCCCTTTTGTACTTTAACCATTTGCACATCGTCTGTATATATACATAATATGACATTTGAAATGTCTTTATTCTTTTGGAACTTCTGTGAGTGTACTGTTCATTTTTATTGGTTATTTCCCTTTTGTATATTATCTACTTCACTTGCTTTGGCAATGTTAACATATGTTTCCCATGTCAATAAAGCCCCTGAGAGAGAGAGAGAGAGAGAGAGAGAGAGAGGAGAGAGAGAGAGAGAGAGAGAGAGAGAGAGAGAGAGAGAGAGAGAGAGAGAGAGAGAGAGAGAGAGAGAGAGAGAGAGAGAGAGAGAGAGAGAGAGAGAGAGAGAGAGAGAGAGAGAGAGAGAGAGAGAGAGAGAGAGAGAGAGAGAGAGAGAGAGAGAGAGAGAGAGAGAGAGAGAGAGAGAGAGAGAGAGAGAGAGAGAGAGGAGAGAGAGTGCAACAGTGACATTTAGGAATATCAGATCTGAGGGATTTCTTACCCTCAGTCCCTTTGTCTCCCCTCCTACCCCCCACACATACACACTCACAAACACACACATGCCTAGGCATTGATTTGCTGGCTCTGAGCGCACAGGGGCGGAGAGAGAGCTCTCATGGAGAAGTTTGTACAATTGATCTCTGGAGGGGATGAGATTCAAGACCTGCTCTGTTCCATCCATCCCTCTCTTTCTTTCTTTCCTCCCCGTCTCTTTCTCTCTCTCTCTCTCCTCCTCTCTCTCACTTTGCTCTCTCTCTCTCTTCTCTCCTTCTCTCCTTCCTCCTGGCTGAATATGCGTTTTACTGCATTAGTGGAAGGCGAGGAGGGAGAAGGGAAAAGGGAAGGCATTGCTATTCTGTATGGCACCTCAACTGAGGAAACTGAACATCCCAGGAGGAAGCGACTTGGTTGACTTGGCAATGGACTTAAGGAAGTAAGACAATGTGTGTCGACTTGTAGATTTGTGCAATACACCACCCTGGAGGGAATAGTTGGTCCCTCTGACATGAGATCAAAAACCCAGGAGGGGGAGTTACCCCCTCCTACTAAATAGTGACTCCCACGGGCAGTCTGAGGGCCTGTTCTGAGGGCCTGATCATTGCAAGCATAGAGAGAAGTGTTCTATAGCTATAATAGTGAGCTTCCTTTTCAACTGGTAATTATTATTCTATGACCTAGAGCTAGCTAATATGTTCAAATACAAATGGCACCAATGTCCACTCCTTTCCCTCCAAATCTGATACCTAAAGGTGGTTGACCACTGGACGCTACAGGGTTATATCAATAGCCTTATTTACCCCCAAATCCTTGTCCATTTGTGAAATGGGGAGGAAGTCTGGTGAAGAATTAAGGGAGAACAGCAAGCTGCCAAAATATGCTCAGCCTGTCAGTTTGGAAAGGAGGAGAAAAGAAAGGGGAGAAAAAACGTCAGGAGACGGCAAGCGAGGCTCATTTCAATAAGGAGATCGATGGGGATGCAGGAAAAGGTGCTGTGTGTGTCAATGATAAGCTCTCATGGGCAAGGATAGGGAGGGGTGTACGGGGAGAGGGGAGGAGGGGGAGGGTTGTACGGGGAGAGGGGAGGAGGGGTGGGGTGTACGGGGAGAGGGGAGGAGGGGGTGGGGTGTACGGGGGAGAGGGGAGGAGGGGTGGGGTGTACGGGGAGAGGGGAGGAGGGGGAGGGGTGTACGGGGAGAGGGAGGAGGGGGTGGGGTGTACGGGGAGAGGGGAGGAGGAGGAGGGGGGAGGGGTGTACGGGAGAGGAAGGAGGAGGGGGTGGGGTGTACGGGGAGAGGGGAGAGGGGAGGAGGGGGTGGGGGTGTACGGGGAGAGGGGAGAGGGGAGGAGGGGTGGGGTGTACGGGGAGAGGGGAGGAGGGGGAGGGGGAGGGGTGTACGGGGAGAGGGGGAGGGGTGTACGGAGAGAGGGAGGAGGGGGTGGGGTGTACGGGGAGAGGGGAGGAGGGGGAGGGGTGTACGGGGAGAGGGGAGGAGGGGGGGGGGGTACGGGGAGAGGGGAGGAGGGGGAGAGGGGAGGAGGGGGTTGGTGTACTTTGGGGTAGGAGCGAGGGAGGAGGGAGTGGGCGCGGCTTAGAAGGATGAGGACAATTTAGAGAGGGAGAGAGAGAGAGAAGGATGATGGAGGCACCATTGCCCAACTATTTAAGAAAATAACTAGTAGTTGGTTTGACTGGCCACTGGGTAAAGACATTACTTTGAATAGAACAATGTGTCCATGGTGATTGTTTTGATCTCTAGAGCATTTGAGACAAGTGAATGAAATAAAGGTGAAGGAGTTGTAACAAGCACAACTCTTAGGGAACAAATAAAACCATTAGGACTAGATCGCAAACATTACAATACTGGTCAAGGTATTCACTCCTGTTTTTATGATGTCTGATATTGGACCGGCCACAGATTCAAATCTTGTTTTTACTGCCATTAATAGCTAGTATATCGTTGGACTCATCTATGCAGGCTGTGGTCAGTATTTTTAGGCTGTTGGCCTTTCTGGCAGTCACTTCCCTCTCCCCAGCAAAATATGGGTGATGTGATAGTTGGGGACGGGCTTTCAGCAGTGGTCCATGTCATGGGGGCTTGTGGTGCATGCACTCTGCACCGCATCATTCATTATAACAGACTATCTGTCTGAAAGGAGACTGGGCTGACTGTTAACCAATGAAAACCTACATTTCTAATGTTGGTTTCCTGTTCTTCCTTGTTGTACTTGATCACAATGCTTGGCTTATTAAGATACTATTCCTAGCATCCTACGTAGTTTTCAGTTCTCTTTCGTTTCCATCAGTTTTGTTTGAGTGTTGGTAAACAAGGAATGGGACTTTTCTGATGAAAGACAGCCATTGTTCCCTGCAGACGTCTCTGTATCGCCCATCCCCTTCCTCTGTCTCCTCTCCAAAGTTTGTGTAAAATTTCAGCCAGTAGTTTTGAACGTAGTGCTCACGAGACAAAAACGGGTCCCCGGAAATTGTGAACAATTTTGTACTACGCCATCCAATTCTCCTGATATTTTATGTGCTGCTGCAAAAAAAATATATACATATATAGAATTTGTAAGAATTTGTAAGTGCTTAAGATCCCGGACTGCATCTTTAAAGTAACTATAGTCCAGCGGTCTTGTTAGAGGTCAGGGGTCATCACCTGCCATTGACGTCCCAGTGACCTGGCGTTATGGATGGGGTATTGATAACTCTTCAATCCCTTTCATGCTAGTATTAGCCACAATAGCCTTTGATGCTGGGCGGATCTGATCCTGGCTTACTGTAGACAACACTGAAATGCCAAGAGGGTTAAGACCAGAAGATTCCTGTCACCTGTTTCAACACGCGTTTTGCATGGTGTTATGGGGGTTTGAGGAAGCTGAGACAACGTGGTGCAAGAGGAATAGTAAGGACTTATTTACACCTTCTCGCTCCCTGTTAGAAAACCCGCAAACAGAAAAAAACAACAGACAGGCTATTTCTTGATAGCTGTCACTGTGTATTTCTCAACGACTCGCTGGCTGACATGTTAACACTGACAATAAGACAGATTAGTCGCCATGAAGGCTTTTTTTGGGGGACCGGCGGTGGCAGCAGGGGGAGATTTGTTCAATGTTGCTCGCTGCTCGCTGTTGTGCGTAATAAATAGGCCCCGGCAAAGGCTGGCACGGAGCTATCATGGCACGTCATCTATGGGATCAGCTCTCAGCTGAAAAAACGACTGGACACCTCTCCCTCTCCCTCCTCCGTCTGTAAAGAATGGGTTTTGTTTCTATCATCATTCCTCATTATTGTCCCCTCCCCTCGTCTCTCCCGCTTCTCTTTCTCATCATGTTAAGAAAGATGTCTTTGAGGGATGTTGAAGACAAGTGTGGTTTAACAAGAGTATACGGTATGTAAGATGATGTCATTTGTCCTTGTTACCCCCCTGCAGTCACTCTGGTCGTGACGTGTAACGGTGTGTGTATACCCGCCTCATATCCTGTCTCACTCTCCTGTAGGCGCTTTGGCTGGACAGTGACCCCTACCTCTGGGGGGGGATTCCAGGTTGGAGAAAAATAGGATGAGGAAAAATGTATGATCATTGGCCCATCATGTCCATGTGATGTCTGTCAAAGAACTGCAGGTCGACTGCACACACCGTGTTTCTTGGTAGTCGTAAACAAATCTACTTTGAAACAAATGCAGACACCTCACACACGTGGTTAGGGGCTTAAAAAAAAAGAAGACACCTGTACCATGTCAGATATATAGTTGAAATGTATTACATTTTGAGATTGCATCCCAATAATACACATTAAATACATCACAGAGGACTGTAATATAACAACACCGTTTGACATAAGAACACTGGTTTACATTTTTTTTTATGTTTGTTAATTATGAAATGATTAAAAAGATGAATAACTTTCCACCCATGAGGACACTCATTTGACTGCAGGAAAGGGCTACAGAGAGAGTTATCTCCTTGGGTCTGTTTGGTGTGGGCCAGTCTGCTGGAGTTAAAACATGCATTGTATGTTTGTTGACAGTGCATGCATACTGTAGAAATGACAACGTTTGTTTTGACTTGAGGTTTGAGTGATTTGAGACCCTTGGGGGTGGCAGGGGTTATATAGTACCTGCCACACCCCACACCCCTCTGCCTCCCCCTCCCTTCTCCCTCCTCCTCCCAGGGTGCACTTGAGCAGGTCGTACAGGCACATCCATCTTCTTTTAATCCCCAATTACTCTGCCTCTCTCTTTCTGGCTCTCTGTGTAAATGGATGGGGTGAGGGAGGGAGGGAGGTTTGGGCTGATGGATCTTGTTAGAGGTGTTGCATTGATAATCGGTAGACAGAGGGAGAGAGGCATGTGGCGAGAGAGGGTGAGTGAGAGAGATGTCTCTATTCACCCACAAGGTGCCCTTGAGAGAAAATAGAAGGAGAGAGAGAGGGAGGGAGCAAGCAAGAGAGAGACACACAGAGAGAGCAGAAGCGAGTCAGAGAGAGGAAGAACGTTGAGCCTTCACAAATGCAGCGGTGATGTCACTTTGGTTTATCTCCCCTGGTGCTTCTGACTGACCAGAGAGTTCCATCCCTCCTTCCATCTGGGAGAAGAGTGATTCTCCATGTTTACCAAGGATAAACGATTTCTCCTCTTCTCCTCCTCTCTCCAACCGCTCGCTGGAGGAGCAGAACTCTGTTCATAATTCATACCTCATACCCTTATCTTCCACTTGGCCTATTTGGTTACAATGACCACACAAGGCATTTGTATTCTCCCTTACTTTCTACAGCATCAGCTTTTCACTAATGCCTCTACAGAGGGGGAAGTAAGAGGGACTGTGTCTGCTGTGCTGACTGCTATCTATTAAAAAGAAAGATGTGTACTGTATCGTGTTTGTTTGTATGTACACCACATCACAGACAATGACACCACACAAAGTAATTAAACATATACTGAACAAAAAATGCTAATGCATCATGCAACAATTTCAATGATTTTAAAGTTACAGATCATATAGGGGAATCAGTCACTTTAAATAAATTCTTTAGACCCTAATCTATGGATTTCACATGACTGGGGAGGGACAGCCAATCAGAATGAGCTTTCCCCCACAAAAGGGCTTTTTTACAGACAGAAAATCTCCTCAGTTTCATCAGCTGTCCGGGTGGCTGGTCTCAGACGATCCCAGAGGTGAAGAAGTCGGATGTGGAGGTCCTGGGCTGGCGTGGTCACACGTGGTCTGGGGTTGTGAGGCCGGTTGGACGCACTGCCAAATTCTCTAAAATGACATTTTGAGGCGGCTTATGGTGGAGAAATAAACATTCAAAATTCAAAAGGCACTCGCACATCTGAGATATCTTTTTGCAGCTGCATGGTAACAGTTGAATAAAATGAGAAAAAATAAGAGACCCACACACTGCTCTTTAATAAGTTGAACATATCGGCCAAACGGCCTTCGTCAAAGCTTTTTAAAGAACAGTGATACTATCGAGAGCGGTGTGCGGGTTTCTTCTTTTTTCTCGGCGAAATGAATATGAAATTCTCTGGCAACAGCTCTGGTGGACATTCCTGCAGTCGGCTCCCTCAACTTGAGACATCTGTGGCATTGTGTTGTGTGACAAACTGCACATTTGAAAGTGGCCTTTTATTGTCCCCAGCACAAGGTGCACCTGTGTAATTATCATGCTGTTAATCAGCTTCTTGATATACCACACCTGTCAGGTGGATGGATTATATTGGCAAAGGAGAAATGTTCACTAACAGGGATGTAAACACATTTGTGCACAAAATGTGAAAGAAATAAGCTTTTTGTGTATATGGAAAAATTCTAGGATATTTTATTTCAGCTCATGAAACATGGGACCAACACTTTAAATGTTGCATTTATATTTTTGTTCAGTAGAAGGCCTTAGTTATCCCAGTCTCTGTGTGGTCTGTGAGCTCCAAAGGATTTCCCTCCCCACCACCTATCCAGAGCCTCTTTATGTCCTGGGTACCTCTGCAAACCCTTCCACCCCTCTGTCACCCGAGCCTAATCAGAGGTATGGAGCTGAAGGCAAGTGGTGGGCCCGCTGGTCCACCCTGTACGGAGCTGTCACTGCACAGGGTTATGGCTCATTAGGTGCAATGAGCAGAGGGCCACATTGACAGGGGACTGGCTGAATGTAGGCTGCAGGGAGAGGAGAGGGGAGAGGTTGTCTCTCTGTGGGCCACCTTAATTGGATCATCTATGCATCCCTGGACCTGTGGGGGGGTTAGGAGCGGGGTGGGGTGTGTGTTTGTGGATGGGTTATATAAAAGGAATCTGCCCGTGGAAGTGGTGGGATAAATAGAACAGATTTCTACCTTGTATGGAAGGCGTCCAGGCAGGTGTTTGTGGTGGGGATCAGGTGGTGGGCTGCTGAGGTGTCAGTGAAAGCCATTATGGGATAGCCTGTGATATGCAGCGTGAGAGGGTGTATGGGTATTGGTTTAGGGGCCACATGAACTCCCAGCCTCCTCTTGGTGTGTGTGTGTGTGTGTGTGTGTGTGTGTGTGTGTGTGTGTGTGTGTGTGTGTGTGTGTGTGTGTGTGTGTGTGTGTCTGTGTGTGTGTGTGTGTGTGTGTGTGTGTTTGTGTGTGTGTGTGTGTGTGTGCGTCTAAGCATCCTGTTCAAGTTTGCAGGGAAGTTGAGCTGGGGTGATACAGGATTAAGGGGAGCTGAGTGGTGTGTGGGGGTGGGGGGACAGTCATGCTTGTACAGGAGGTATTATGTACAGCCTGGTGCACGGCATGGCACGGCAGAGGAGATATTCACATGGAGGCTGGGTTGAGCTGGGTTTTATTGGATCAGGGCAGCCGTACCGTGGAAGAACAGGCATTGAGGAATGCTAGCTACAGAACAGCTTGTGCTTTACCCGCAATCAGCTGGCATGCATATCGGACACAATCACTGAGAAACCCATGAAAAGAGCCAGGGACAATCAGTGTGTTTAGGCCTACAGTATGTGTTTGTGTTATTGGTGTGTTTATGTGTCTGCTTACCATATTCATATTTGTATTCAATTTAATTTAAGGCAAAATATTCAATCATAATGCAAAGGAAACAGGAAGTAAACAATCCATATATTTCTGTTGTTGAGATTGTAACACATACAGTGGGGCAAAAAAGTATTTAGTCAGCCACCAATTGTGCAAGTTCTCCCACTTAAGAAGATGAGAGAGGCCTGTAATTTTCATCATAAGTACACTTCAACTATGACAGACAAAATGAGAAAAAAAATCCAGAAAATCACAGTGTAGGATTTTTAATGAATTTATTTGCAAATTATGGTGGAAAATAAGTATTTGGTCAATACCAACAGTTTATCTCAATACTTTGTTATATACCCTTTGTTGGCAATGACCGAGGTCAAACGTTTTCTGTAAGTCTTCACAAGGTTTTCACACATTGTTGCTGGTATTTTGGCCCATTCCTCCATGCAGATCTCCTCTAGAGCAGTGATGTTTTGGGGCTGTTGCTGGGCAACACAAACTTTCAACTCCCTCCAAAGATTTTCTATGTGGTTGAGATCTGGAGACTGGCTAGGCCACTCCAGGACCTTGAAATGCTTCTTACGAAGCCACTCCTTCGTTGCCTGGGCGGTGTGTTTGGGATCATTGTCATGCTGAAAGACCCAGCCACATTTCATCTTCAATGCCCTTGCTGATGGAAGGAGGTTTTCACTCAAAATCTCACGATACATGGCCCCATTCATTCTTTCCTTTACACGGATCAGTCATCCTGGTCCCTTTGCAGAAAAACAGCCCCAAAGCATGATGTTTCCACCCCCATGCTTCACAGTAGGTATGGTGTTCTTTGGATGCAACTCAGCATTCTTTGTCCTCCAAACACGACGAGTTGAGTTTTTACCAAAAAGTTATATTTTGGTTTCATCAAAACTTTCTTCCATGTACTGTATGTACCTTATTGAAATGAAACTTCCCTAAAGGGAAACCATTAAGTGAGTGTACGGTACGTGCACACAGGTCAGCCCAGGAGAGTATTTAATCCACCCCTACTTTCACAGCACTTCGGATTTGCCACACTCTCTGTGGCCAGTCAGCTTTGCTTTCCTCTCCTCTCTCCAGCCATGCAAGACCATGGCCTACATCCAGGTTCCTGGTTACGATCCAACACTTTTTAACTCATTTAACTGTATAACAACTGTATTACAATAGTAACATTATAACAACTCAAAATAAAGCAATTCCTTCTTGGCTGACAATGTGCCTTTTTCACACCTTTTGTTCTGATCCTGTGAAGTGCCAGCTTTAGTTTAGTTGCTGCTGTTGTTTAAAGTGGTTTTGTGACGACTGACAGAGTGAACGTTTCCCAACGCTGTTCTCTTCCCCCTCGTCAGGTATCAAAGCTTTAGGGCAATCTCCCTAAATACTGCATGGTTCCATGACGAGAGCTGCCATTAGGCAAATTGTTTTTCTACCCTCCTCCCTCAGAGTCTCCGGTCTTTGATACAATGCTTCTAATTAGCATGATAAAGCAGCAAAGCCGCAGACACTTTAATATCTATTTAAATCAATTAATGGGGCTTGTGACATTTGTGTGAAGTTGATAGGTGCTCAGGGGTGGATTCGAATGCCGGCGGATGGAAATAAAAAGAGATCCCTGCGATTGATCCTGCTCATCGATTACGATCTGGCTCGTTTGATGCCTAGTGGCAGGTCACCCATTAATTGAAACGTGTGAGCGTGTGAGTCAGTGAGTGTGCCTGCCTCTAGCGAGGCTGGGAGTGTGTGTGTGTGTGTGTGTGTGTGTGTGTGTGGGGGGGGGGGGGGGGGGGGGGTTGGTTTTAAGGGGAGAAAAGCGCCTCCTGAGCCAGCAAAGCGTGATCCGTCTAGGAGGCTGCGAGCCATGCGCGTCTCTACACTGACACAAACGCCGCGACACCCTGCTCTGCAAATGTCACTCCCATCCAATTACATGGTGGGTTGACAACGGTGGTACCGCTAATAAAGCTATCTGGTTTGTGTTTATGGGGGTTGTTTTCATTTTCCGTTATCGTTTCAGGATAGGGTTCCTCTCAGTCAAGAGAGAGCCACGTCACAAAACTTACAGTGACAGATGGAACCTGCTGCGAGCTATTGCCATATGTCAGGGTGCTTCTTTACCAGCTAGCTTCATGCTGTTTGTCTGCTTCGTCGAGGTCATATCTGCGTTTGTTATTCATTCTCAAGCCATCTTGACCACCTACACATGCTATATATACACACCATTGTCAGTCTGCTGTCAGCACTGTTTGTTTCACTGTGATTATGTGTTGCGGCTGGGATGTGTCACAGCTCAAGCTGCCGGAATTATATTGTCAAACATCTACACAATTGAATTTGCCTCTGTAATGTACTCTAACTCTGCAACTGAAAACGAACCCGATAGGAATTTGTAGTCATAGCACCTGCAATTTATTAACCACAACCAGCCAATGCAATTCCTTCGTTGGCTCAATTGTATTAAGGCATGGGCTATAAACATTACACGCATTTTGTATCAAATGCCCTTTCTCTGGCACTCTTTTGGGTAGAATCGCTTGTCTCTGCTGTAAGAAGTCCTTTTGTTGCCTTGGAGTTCTAGAATAACTTGAATATAGCAGAGCAGTAACTCAACAACTCCTGCTGTATAGCTCCACTTGACTGAGGCACTGATACAGGGAAAACGTTGCTTGTAATGTGGACACATGCCATTACTATCATGTGATCCCCATCTTATCCCGTTTGACTTTTCTATTCCCGTTTCCCTTTTTGAACGCCAGCCACTCCACACACGTTAAAGGATGACGTACAGCAGGCTACGACATATACCATGATGTTTATTTGACCACACACAGACACTTTTTTTTATTTGCTAGCCACCACTAACCACCTCCAGCTTTTCTCTTCCATTTTCCTGGCATACCCTGAGGGGGTTTGGAAGAGGAGGAGCGGGTGCCACTGAAATCTACGCCCTACCCGGCCCAAAAGATCTTGCCGCTAACTCACTAAAGCGGTTGCTGGAATTGATAGCGCCAATCGGTGCAACAGGAAAAGGGAAGACATGAGAGCTTCTGTGCAACAGGAAAAGGGAAGACATGAGAGCTTCTGTGCAACAGCAATTGACAGGGATTGTTCTTAATTTGTGATCTTATAAATGATTATTGAGGTGTTGCTCACAACCCGAGGTAGATTCTACACCCTGCTCCCTCTTTGCGTCATTTCATGTTCTCGCACCCCGGCCATTCAGACAGGGAGAATATAAATGATAGACATGTCGCCAACTTCCTAAGAAGCTGATGAGCAAAAGCATCACACATTTTGTGAATAATATTTTCTGTTCACTCTCCAATATGTCAGTCCAGAGACAAATATGGTCTAAAAATCCTCCTTTGTAAACCATCAGTCAGACTTACTTAGTCTTCCACCCTTCCTAAAACTGCAATTTGAGGATGCCACTAAAGCATCACAGCAGTAGTGTGGGACCAATGTTCATGTGGATAGCTCTGTGTTCCCAACTTTCCTCCAACGACAGTCCCCCTGTGAAGGACGCTGACCATTACATTACTGGAGGCATGTTCTGAGAGGTGGAACTCTCTCTGGGTCACTGCCTGAAGGCAGGAGAACATGGACACTTCAACATTTATTCATGGTGTACTAAAAACACAAGAAACACACCAAAATCCTTTGAAGTCCTTCCTGAATGAGCATCCTCCTTTACAATGCAGGTACACTCAGGTATAGTTGTGTTAAATGTCCTGCCTGCACAACCTAGCAACATGGCACTTGTTTTATTTGATTGCCCAGATGCAGTCTCATGAGATGTTCAGAAATAGTTAGTTCCAAAGGGCATGTGGTTCCTGTGCTGTTCTGGTGCTAGGCAATGGAGCTCAAACACCTCAAGACATCTTTAGCTAGCTTCCCCATCTGCTCTGCTTATTTCATTCTTAAGCACATTGTGACGTTCTACACTCCAGCTCTGTTACACATCCTTGGGAAAAAGTGAAGATTGGTGACATTTGGGTGGTAGACAGCTACCTCAGACAACAACCCTTATGCTCCTCATCTCACCTTGACAAACCAAACAATTGTAACTGTATAATGCAAATGGGAGAATATGAGAAGAAATGAGAGGCTAATGCAGGCTAACATGGTGTGTAGTTAAAATCATCAAAAATCTATCCTTACATTGCAGCCTAATTAAAGAGTTAACAATGCTCTCCATATCTGAAATAGGAAATTCTCCCTTAGCCATGAGTGTTCCAGCGTTCCTACCAGAACCTGATGAAGGCTTATGTTGTCATTGTGCAGCTTTGTCCTGACTGGAGACAGGGACTGATAGGACTTGTGATTGGATAGCGGACAACACAAGTGAGCCGCAGGCTGCTGTGGAAACGGTGTTTCTTTTGTTTTGTTTTGTAGGAATAGATTAAAGCGTGTGAGAGTGGAAATCATAATGAGCACCGCTGCATTTTTCTGTTAGTGTGTTTCAACGATAATTGGTTTAGATAAAAGAAGAAAATCCTTGACAAACTGAGGTAATTATGAGGAACAAAGTTATTTACGATTCAAACCCTTAATTGGTGTAACCTTTTTATCCAATGCTATTATCCCCGATCTTGCTGTTATTTTGGGTATTACGTTGACTCGTTTTGTTGAATTCATCTGAGTGTATACTGATCCATAGGAAGTTAGAGGAAAGTTTCATAGGAGAGTGTTAATGAGATGTGGTATTATTTCTGACAGTCTTGGATGGAGATCCTGCAGGCTGATCTAGGCGTAGAGCATAGGACACCACTGCTCAGAGAGACCAAATAATTCGGGTTTGTAGCATGAAATACATCTCTGCAACGTTCAGGGTCTCAGACGATGGAAGCACAGTTTTGGGGTAGTTATGGTTTGGGTAATGTGAGCAGACTGTCAGCCATAATGGAACTCTCACATTCACTATTCCCATCGGGAGGACAAGCTCCCTTTACATGTCTTTACCATGCGACCATCCTCACTACTCAATCTACTGAGGGGAGATCCTAAAAGACAAAGTCAGGGGACGACAGCAGAACAGAAAGGGATGGGTGCTGCATTAAGGAGGAGATAGACTGGGAGAGATGGAGAAATAAAGTGAAAATTGGTAGAAATGGATGGAAATAGAGACAGAGCGATAGAGAGAGGAGCCTTGGCTAATGCGAAAGCCTTCAAGAGAGACAGTAATCTGGTTAATCTGTCAGGCTGCTCCCAGACGGGGGGACTGGGTTGTCGGGGGTCTCCGTGTTATTTTTCCCAATTAAACACTGTGGGAGAAGATACAACATATTGCTAAGTGTTTAACATGTAGCTGAGTGGCTGTAGAGGAGCAAGCTGAACACAGACTGCAGTGTGGAGAGACTGACATGGAGGTCCCCCAGGAGAAAGGCTCTCCATCTCACACTCCCTCAGATACTGTTTCCCATCACATGGAAGCAAAGAAAGGCATTAAAGAGAAGGGGACCTATGAGGAAGTAGTAGTTTTATGGTGTCAAGTTTGTCATAGTTTTGACTCAAACTGTATAAAACATCTATCATCATAATTTGACAGTTATGACTCATGCAGGCAGAACAAGGGTATTGCCCTTTTTAATATTGGTCAATTCTAATGGAAAGTTGAGGAAAAAGGACCATTATGAATCTTTTCATTTCAGTGTAATGAAATACAACTCTCTCTCTGTCTTTCTTCTGTCATGTTGGCAGGTGCCTTCATATGTCGACACCTCTCTCTTAGGCTATATAAAAGTCCCCTGGACAGGGACAAGCTGAAGGATTCTGCCTACCCTTTCACTGTGACAGGCTGCTATACCCAATCAGGCATCACTAAGGCCAATTAACTTCAGATTGGCAGGACCTAGCAACTGTAATTTCTTTCACTTATGGGCTCTTTTACTTCTTATTTTCACCCCTCCTCCTATCATCCCCCCATCTCTCCATCCCAGACACAGCCAAGAGTGTCCATTTGGTTGTGTTTGCAGATGGCTCATGGCCAGCTGAACCAACAGACAGCTTGATTAAAATGAAAGACCACGCTCCGCCCTGGCCCTCTCCCACCGTTTCTGTTTGCTCTCTCCTTGGCTGAGGAGCCAGGGTGGTACATGTCTACTCTGAGGAAGGGGGGTGATAAGAAGTTCACCAACACATCAGGTTTTCTTGTATTAATTAGCCATTTTAAAGAAAAGAAAAGTCACTAAATTTGTCGTTGATCCCTGATATGTAGACAAACAGACAAAATAGCTAATTATGTTATATTATGTGAAATAATTTATGAGGTGTAAATGAGTGTTCTCTCTCATGTTAAAACTCCCTCCTGGGACACTAGGCTCCGCTGGGCCTGAAAACCCACTGTGCACTGTGATCACAGTGTGAAAATGGCACTGCATGGCACCCTGTGTGGCATCCTAATCAGCACCTTTTCTATGGGGCAATTTAGGTGAACTGACAGATGACAAGTCCCCTGCTAACATAATGTGTCATCATCAGGCATGGACCAAGTGAGACGAGAGAGAAATGGAAAATTGTGAGGGTTAAGTGATACAAACTGATAGAGGTAATATTGAGGGAGAGAGCGAGGGAGGAAAAGTGGAAGACGTGTTGAGGTTGTAGTCTGATAGAGGTGATATTGAGGGAGAGAGCGAGGGAGGAAAAGAGGAAGACGTGTTGAGGTTGTAGTCTGATAGAGGTGATTTTGAGGGAGAGAGCGAGGGAGGAAAAGAGGAAGACGTGTTGAGGTTGTAGTCTGATAGAGGTGATATTGAGGGAGAGAGCGAGGGAGGAAAAGAGGAAGACGTGTTGAGTTTGTAGTCTGATAGAGGTGATATTGAGGGAGAGAGCGAGGGAGGAAAAGAGGACGACGTGTTGAGTTTGTAGTCTGATAGAGGGGTCTGATAAAGGTGATATTGAGGGAGAGAGTTAGGGAGGAATAGAGGATGTTGTGTTGAGATTGTAGTCTGTGTAAACAGCTAATGATGAAGACAGAGTCATTACCTGCTCCTTTCTGGAGAAAGCCAGGGGTGCACACACACCTCTGCAGATGTGTGTGTGGAGTGTGACTGTTTCCTTTTGGCAAACTGTCACAACACCTGCCGCTTTGACTGTGTGTGTGTGTGTGTGTGTGTGTGTGTGTGTGTGTGTGTGTGTGTGTGTGTGTGTTTGAGGGAGCATATGCATGCATGGCAGTATTTTAAGGTCATCCAGCTCCAGGATTCCTTGTTTGCACCTGTTCAAGAGCTGCGTTGCTTACTTAGCCAAACCTGAGTCATTGTCACCTTCACCTTAGTGACATTTCCTTATATGGGGCGGCAGTGTTGAGTGTTGGGCCAGTAACCAAAAGGTTGCTGGATCGAATCCCCGAGCTGACAAGGTAAAATAAAATCTATTGTTCTGCCCCTGAACAAGGCAGTTAATCCAGTGTTCCCCGGTAGGCCGTCATCATAAATAAGAATTTGTTCTTTACTGACTTGCCTAGTTAAAAAATATATCAGTGAATTATCCAAATATGATAGTCCCAAAAATTATGAAAGAGCTGTGTCCTTTTTTTTTTTTACATTCTTCAAATGTTGTTTACTAAAATGAATTGAAGTGTTTGTCTGGTTTCCCATTTTTCATTTACCTTTATTCTTTGTGCACTTTTAATATGAATTGTATTTTAAATAGGCAGGCTTCTCATTATATCCCATAAACTGTGTGCAGGTTTTCAATTAAATCCTCTATTATCCTTGTGCTTACCTTGGGGTTTTCAAATGCAGATGGACTCCCTCCTTTCTATGCTTTTTAATCAAAGACAGCCTTTCGGAAAACAATGCCTCCCTCGTTCAACAAGGTAACGTTTCATTTATTTGTCAGCTCCTCTCAAATCCCTCCCACTCACAGCATCGCTGCAAGGTCCATTTACCATTTAAAAATACGTTCTGCTTTCCTTCTCGGTTGGGTCCATCCCTTGGTCTGACTGAGGAGTGGCGTGGCTTTGTTGCTGAAACTCAGTGTGACCGTGCAAAACACATACACAGTCAGTGTCCTTGTTCCCCATAGAGGAAGAGATTGAGTGAAAAAGGAAACCTTACAAATCTGTTGACATTAGCAGTAAATCGAAGTTTTCAACTTGGCAAGAAGGTATTTTGTATGAGTCTAAAAGATTCCTGGACTCATACCGTTTGTAAAACTCAGTGGTGGAAAAAGTGCCCAATTGTCATACTTGAGTAAAAGTAAAAGATATCTTAATATAAAATGACTTAAGTAAAAGTGAAAGTAACCCAGTAAAATACTAATTGAGTAAAAGTCTAAAAGTATTTGGTTTTAACCTGTCTACGATACTGGTTCCCAATTGGGAATCAACCCTCCCACGTTCAGCTGAAACGGTGGCGCATGGAACGCAAAAATATTCTTAAAAATATTTAACCTCCACACATTAACAAGTCCAATAGCTCAAATGAAAGATAAACATCTTGTTCATCTAGCCAGCAAGTCAGATTTCTAAAATGTTTTACGGCGAAAACATAGCACATATATATGTAAAACCACCACCAGACACAGCTCATTTCAATAGCCAAAACATGCAATCAACAAACGCAGGATTAAAAAATAAATCGCTCACTAACCTTTTGAAAATCTTCATCAGATGACAGTAATATGACATATTACACAGTACATATTTTTTTTTTTCAATAATATGCCATTTATATCCATAAATGTCCATTTACAGTGAGTTCACCTTCAGAAATTACTCAAAAATGCCCGCAGGAAATCTATGTAGCGCGGCAAGATAACGTAAATAGACATCATAAACTTTGACTAAATATACATGTTCTACATATAGTTAGAAAGATACACTGCTTCTTTATGCAACCGCTGTGTTAGATTTATTTTTAACGTTACAGAAATCGCACACTATTCCATATGCTGAGACAGCGCTCAGTTCCAAGCTACATTTCCACGTAATGTTGGAGTCAACAGAAACACAGATTTAAGCATAAATATTCCCTTACCTTCGATGGTCTTCGTTCAGAATGTTCTGGAAGGCTTCATACTTACCCAATACATCGTTTGGTTTCAAGTCTTGCGTCTTTGTATTAGCTACTGCTAATAACATCAGCTGAAATGCACCCAAAACGTCCTCTGGTCCGGATAAGTTGCGCATCAAAACTTCAAAATGACACATTATATGTCGACTAAACAGGTCAAACTAAGTGCAGAAGCAAGCTTTATGATGTTTTAGACGTGCAAAACAAACTTCAATTCAATCGGCCATCGTCTGCCCTTCTCTTGAGTGCTGGAAACAAAGGAATGGCTGGGACCAATTCGCGCCCATACGCACAGCCTATTCTCTCGTGGCACGCACTAATTTCACTCCCATAGGGTCAATTCTCGCGGGATTTGAACGGTTTGAAGCTCTAATGAAAGAGGACATCTAGCGGAAGAGAAAGAAAGTGTCCCCAGAATCATAGCTCGTTGGGAAGGGTGGGGGCCATGACGTCAAAGTTGCTCCAACTTTCATGGCCACAAAAACTAGTTTGGAAGAATGCCTGCCCTGTGAGTTCTGCTATACTTACAGACATAATTCCAACGGTTTTAGAATCTTTAGAGTGTTTTCTATCCAATAATAATTTTTATTTGCATATATTAACAATTTTTGACAGATTTTTTTTCCAGTTTACTAGGGGTACCCAATCTCTCCAAAGGGGGCGTATGTCTGCCATATCCTTAACAGGTTTTAAATATACTTAAGTATCAAAAGTAAATGTAATTGCTGAAATATGCTTAAGTATCAAAAATCAAAGTAGAAATCACTTAAAATTCCTTATGTTAAGCAAACCAGACAGCACCATTTTCTTGTTTTTTAATGCATAGCCAGGGGCACACTCAGACATAATTGACAAAATAAGCATTTGTGTTTAGCATGTCCACCAGATCAGAGGCAGTAGGGATGACCAGCGACGTTCTCTTGATAAGTGTGTGAATTAGACCATTTTCCTGTCCTGCTCAGCATTTAAAATGTAATGAACACTTTTGGGTGTCAGGGAAAATGTATGGAGTAAAACATATATATTTTCCTTTAGGAATGCAGTGAAGTAGAAGTACAAGTTGTCAAAAATATCAATAGTAAATGAAAGTACAGATACCCCACAAAACTACTTAAGTAGTACTTTAATGTATTTTTACCCAAGTACTTTACACCACTGAGTGTACAACACATTAGGAACACCTCCTCTTTCCATGACATAGACTGACCAGGTGAATCTAGGTGAAAACTATGATCCCTTATTGATGTCACCTGTTAAATTCACCTCAATTAGTGTAGATCAAGGGGAGGAGACAGGTTAAAGAAGGATTTTTAAACCTTGAGACAATTGAGACATGGATTGTGTATGTATGCCATTCAGAGAGTGAAGGGACATCCAGCCAACTTGAAACAACTGTGGGAAGCATTGGAGTCAACATGGGCCTGCGTCGGGCCTCCCGGGTGGCGCAGTGGTTAAGGGCGCTGTACTGCACTGCGCTGTACTGCGCTGTACTGCACTGCACTGTACTGCGCTGTACTGGGTTCGCGTAACCGGCCGCGACCGGGAGGTCCGTGGGGCGACGCACAATTGGCCTAGCGTCGTCCGGGTTAGGGAGGGATTGGTCGTTAGGGATCTCCTTGTCTCATCGCGCACCAGCGACTCCTGTGGCGGGCCGGGCGCAGTGCGCGCTAGCCAAGGTTGCCGGGTGCACGGTGTAGCCTCCGACACATTGGTGCGGCTGGCTTCCGGGTTGGACGCGCGCTGTGTTAAGAAGCAGTATGGCTGGTTGGGTTGTGTATCGGAGGATGCATGACATTCAACCTTCGTCTCTCCCGAGCCCGTACGGGAGTTGTAGCAATGAGACAAGATAGTAGCTAATACAACAATTGGATACCACGAAATTGGGGAGAAAAAGGGGTAAAATAAAAATTTTCAAAAATAAAAAATAAAAACCATGAGCCTGCGTCACTGCGGAATGCTTTCCACACCTTGTAGACCATGCCCTGGCAAATTGAGGCTGTTATGAGGGCAAAAGTGAGTGCAACTCGATATTAGGAAGGTGTTCCTAATGTTTTGTACACTCAGTGTATATTTTAAAGGTTGAATAAATAAACAGGGATCGCTAGATTTAAAGAAGATTTGCCCCAGATGCTATGGCTTCCTGAAAACTACAAAGCCCACTGTTTAACAGTTTGTATGTAGAACTACAGCATTATTCCTTTACTTATTCATTTGCCCTCATTCCTTCATTTCTTATCTCCAGTAAGCAGGAAGTAGTAGGCTAGACTGTGTTGTATTGCCTCTCACTAACTCCAACTACTTCACTCAACATGCTCTCTCTTCTCACTCCCATCTCTGTCTCTGTCTGTGTGTAATGTGTACGTGTTGAACTGAGAATAAAGCCTTCACGGAGAGGATGGGAACAGACCCCGGTATTGTGGCGCCAGGCTGTGTGAGGAGGACTGAGGAACAGGCAGCCCCAAACTGTTCTCATGGGACTTGTAGTGTTGTTCTGAAAATGGCCTTCAACTGCCGACGTTAGTTTGAATGTTGATTATTCAACGTCTGCCTTTGGACAAGGTGAATGGTGAATACTACAGCTGTCAGTGTTTTCTATGCACTTGTTGAGTTCTGTACCAAACCCCCCCCCCCCCCCCCCAAAAAAAAAACAATCTGGCTTTAGAGAGGGGACGGTGCAATTTGGGGGAAAATCCACATTTCAAATGACCCTCGCTTTTGGATGTAGCTGTCGTGTCACACTTAGTCAAAGAGAGATAAGGACGATCTGTTCTCTTTTCTCATTCGTTTGTAAAGCGCTAGTGATTTAATATCTTGCCTGGAGGCGTGCCTCAGTGGGGCACACCGCGTATTGTCTTAGAGTCGACTAGTCTGCCCAGACCTTATGGAAGTTTAATACATTCAGATGGTCCTTGTGTAGACAGTGTTCGTAGGTAGGCTGGAGGGCTGGACTGTGTTTTTGTGCGATGCTTCAAGCCCATAGGGACTATCCCATACGCTCCTCATCTGTCATGCCCTTCTTTGTAGTCTAAGCTCTTTTATACATAACTCATATTTACTTCTCTTGTAAAACATTCATAACAGTGCAAAATGGCATAGCCCTCTTTCGTCAGTGCAATTGGTGTAGTCCTCTCTATTTGACTGTCGGAGTGAATTAGTTATACTCTCCCAATGGCACCATTGTAAAAGGAACAGCTAGGTGGGGAAAACCAACTGACAAGGCGGTGGGGGTATAACCAGAAAACAACATTGATGAGCTTCCAGTGGTCAGCTGATGACTAATGTAGTGATTGGTCCATAGACTACTGCTTATCAAACCCTTTAATAGCCTGGACATCATTGTGAATTGAAGCTGTTTTTGAGTCTGTGATTAGCATGGTGTTGTGTGGGGAGAAGAGGCAGTGTCACCTTGTCAGTCTCGGGCATGCTGCCAAGCAGAATGCAGGGGGCTGGGGGGGAGGCGAAGGGGCCAGTAATTATCCACCCGCAAAGGCTGGGACATCTGCCGCAACACTAGACAAACAATCATCTCTGTTTGTGTGTGTGTGTGTGTGTGTGTGTGTGTGTGTGTGTGTGTGTGTGTGTGTGTGTGTGTGTGTGTGTGTGTGTGCGCGCGTGTGCGTGCGTGCGTGCGTGCGCGTGTGTGCACGTGTGTGCGCGTGTGTGCGTGTGTGTGTGTGTGTGTGTGTGTGTGTGTGTGTGTGTTTGGTTAAGCACAGGGTGACTCACTGATCATGTAGAGGAGGAGAAGAGAGCATTCTCACAATGGTCTACAAAATCAAATCAGATTTGTGAATCACTAGTGACCTGACATCTTTTATTTTTCTATATGTTTTCTATGAGTTAGTTGTATACAGCTGTGCGTCATGGTCTTGGGTTAGACTAGTAGGATGATGGTCATAGGGTTTTATTTAACCTGTCATCTCATAGAAAGCCTGCATGTCATAGAAAGGCCATGATGTCCTTGATGAATCATCGTTGTTCATACAAAGTGCATGGAGAGTTTGGTGTTTTACAACAATAGCAACAACAATAGCAACCCCTGTGACCCCTGCAACTCCTGTGAGGAGGTGGGTGGGTGGATGTGTTGGTGGATGTGCATGTGTTTGTGTGGGGTGGGGGTGCGGGTGCGGGTGGATGGAAGTAACCTCATGCCGTTTGGTGTTAAGAACACACGTACACTGTCATGTGAATCTCTCATGGTTGTGATGGTTGATGGTTGACACTGCTGTAGGCTACAGTCAAACTGAATTCAAACTGGACTGGTTGGCAGATAGCAGAGCACTATATATACAGCAGCTATTTATGAACATGACTAATTATGATACATGTAACTGAATACATATCTAAAATTACGTAGTATTACAATTATATGTACAGTACTTTGACCTGGGTCTTGAGCAGTCTTTCTGATTCAGAAAGTTCCACTCTGCAGTATAGCTGCCCATAGAATGCAGCGTGTGGACTGTTGCTTGAGGGGAAACCAGGATAAAGTGAGGAGGAGAAGGATGGAGTGAGAGAAGGGCCTCTCTCCTCTGTCAGGGTCACTGAAGTCTAGTACTAATGAGGACCTGGAGGTGCCTGGCTCTTCTCTGGAGAGGCAGAGGGAAGCTCCCCAGAAACACACTCAGAACCTGGGAACTCAGTGCCTCCCTGCCTCCTCCCTGGTCCAGCCCTCAAAAAGACAGTCAATAGTGGAGATGCCAGGGCCTGTGAAATCTGCCCTGGTCCAGTTATCCAGCTATCCAGGCCGCAGAGCTTTTTCACCCCTTCTCTCTGGATTCCCCTCAGATTCCCCTCCAAATTAGATTATTACAAACCAGCAGACATCTAGTTTGAAGATTAATTAGGTCATTCGGAAAGAGGGAGTGGGTGGGCTTGGGAGCACTAAATGGTTTCATCATGTGTGATTTTTTAATATGTAGAATTTTGAGTCTGCTCTCTTTGCTCTGCACGGCTGGATGACTGTGGTCATGTTGAGATATCATCATCATTTGCAGGGTGAATGGAGAAGTAGGCCTGTGCTGTAACTCCTGGAGCGTAACTCAACCACTCCATAGCGCCTCTCTCATTGATCCCCTCATATGACAACAGTAATGATATATGGAGCATCATGCATGCTTAGACTGTTGGCTTTTCGAAACAATAGGCATGTTCTGTGTACTGAGGTGCGGTGGGATTCCTCTGGGGTGGAGGGAGGGTGAAAGAGGGAGGGAGAGTCTCATGCACACGCACAGAGACATGAAGGGATGACAAGGTTAAGAGAAGGTGATAAATAGGAAGGGGCTGGAGTGTGATGGCTGATTTGAATTTGCACCGAGGCAATGTGACTCCCAGCTAATGTTCTGGGAGTTAATTGAGCAGTAGAGGGGGGGGGGGGTATGGCGATTTAAGAAATGCTTGATGTTATACTGTACTCTATGTCATCCTCAGAGTCAAGCACACAGCTTGATGCTCGACTACATGTCATCTTCAGAACAGCATGCGGAGCTTGACACCTGTGTCATTCTCTGGAGCTGGAGAAGACAAGGAAGGAAGACATGCCTGGGGAGGAGAGGAAAGAGCAATAGAGATATGGAGAGAGAGCTTGGAATGGAATGAATTCAATGAGATGACCTTTATGTTCTAGGACCACAGTGATCCAGAGTCCTTCGCATGACAGCATGACACTTGGTGTATACTACTTTAGACTTTAGTGAGGTACACCGAGATACACAAAGAAAAGATAGAAAGAAAGAAGGAATGAGAGAGAGAGAATGAGAGAGAATGTGGGAGAGCCAGGACTCCTCCACCACTGCCATCCAGACTCCTCCACCACTGTTATCCATTCATGTCACCCCTGGAGAGAGATGTGGAGAGAGACTCATAACGTCACCTCATATCTTCCTCCGTTAAATCATCAGTCTCTTTGACCCTCATAATTAGCACACAAAGCAAAAGCAGGGGAAAGGCTCATTTCAATTGGTCCCTGTGAGCTTTTGGTTTCAGCCTGTAATAAGATAGTGCCTCATAGACAGTATTTTTCCTGTAACTGAAGAATAACTTTGTCTAGCGGCAGGTAAAACATTCCACATGACCAAATGTATGTGGACACCTGCTCGTCGAACATCTCATTCCAAAATCATAAATATGTAGTTGGTCTTCCTTTGCTGCTATTACAGCCTCCACTCCTCTGGGAAGGCTTTCCACGAGATGTTGGAACATTGCTGCTATAACAGCCTCCACTCCTCTGGGAAGGCTTTCCACGGGATGTTGGAACATTGCTGCTATAACAGCCTCCACTCCTCTGGGAAGGCTTTCCACTAGATGTTGGAACATTGCTGCGGTGACTTGCTTCCATTCAGCCACAAAAGCACTAGTGAGGTCGGGCACAGATTTTGAGCGATTAGGCCTGGCTCGCAGTCAGAATTCCAATTTATCCCAAAGGTGTTGAGGTCAGGGTTCTGTGCAGGCCAGTCAAGTTCTTCCACACCAATCTCAACAAACCATTACTATATGGACTTCTATATGGACCGCACAGGGGAATTGTCAAGCTGAAACAGGAAAGGGCCTTCCCCAAACTGTTGCCACAAAGTTGGAATCACCGAAGAGTCTAGAATATCATAGTATGCTGTAGCGTTAAGATTTCCCTTCACTGGAACCATGAAAAACAGCCCTAGACCATTATTCTTCCTCCACCAAACTTTACAGTTGGCACTATGCATTGGGGCAGGTAGCATTCTCCTGGCAACCGCTAAAGCCTGATTTTTTCGGAGGACTGCCAGATGGTGAAGCGTGAATCATCACTCCAGAGAACTCGTTTCCACTGCTCCAGAGTCCAATTGGCATTGTGCATGGTGATCTTAGGCTCTTGTGCTCGGCCATGGAAACCCATTTCGTGAAGCTCCCGACAAACAGTTCTTGACGTTGCTTCCTGAGGTGTTTCCACATCACAATAACATCACTTACAGATGATTGGGGCAGCTCTAGTGTGGCAGAAATTTGATGAACTGACTTGTAGGAAAGGTGGCATCTTATGACAGTGCCACGTTGAAAGTCACTTAGCTCTTCAGTGAGGCCATTCTACTGCCAATGTTTGTCTATGGAGATTGTGCTCGATTTTATACACCTGTCAGCAATAGCTGAATCCACTAATTTGAAGGGGTGTCCATATACTTTTGTATATATATTGTATATTTAATTGAGGCTACACCTGGGTCACAGACATACCTGTATGTTAGGATTAGCGGTACTAAAAGTTGTTTAGAGAGCACAGGTCATTAGGGAGTTCTACAGCGTATAATTTTCTACATGTGGAAATAGACACCGTCAAAGCACACACACACACACACACACACACACACAGACACACACACACACACACACACACACACACAGACACACACAGTAAAACAGGAAACAATGCTGGGGAAGAAACTAAACAGGTTGGCAGGCAATTAAAGCAAATTGTATGGCAACCAGTTCTTGTTTTTCTAATGGGCTAAATCTGTCCTGATTCTGGGCTACTACGGTGGAAATGAGCCTTGTGCTTTCGTGAGACCTCCCCGTCCACTACACCTCTCCTCCATTCTCTCCTCTCCTCCTCCTCCATTCCCCAAATCCTCCCACTTCACTCCCCCCTCTCATCCCCCCTCTCCTCTCCTCCCTCTCTACTCCCCCCTCACCTACACCTCTACTCCCCCTCTCACCCTCCTCTCCTCTCCTCTCCCCCCTCTCTACTCTCCCCTCACCTACCCCTCTACTACCCCCTCTCCTCCCCCTTCACTCCCCCCTCTCCCCCCTCCTCCTCCACTCTCCCCTCTCCTCCTCCTCTATTCCACCCATCCTACCCCATTACTCTCCCCTCTCATCCTCCCTCTCCTCCCCTCTCTCCTCTCCTCCCTTTCTACTCGCCCCTCGCCTATCCCGCTGCTGTGCTGTGCTGGGATGGTGCTGGCCCCGCTGCTGTGCTGTGCTGGGATGAAGGGAAATGGGGAAGACACAGGGAGAGGATGGACTGTCCTACTGCGCGTGAAAGCTTAATATGGAATTGGCAATAAAGTCTATTCACAGCAACATGTGAGAGATTACTTTCAACTGGTGAGTTGTGAATCAGAAGTATAGCCTTGACCAAGTGACATTGAAAAATAGGAAGATATATATTGACTGATTTATTTGAGTTGAATGAGTGAATGAGAGGACATAGTATAGGTAGAGTGTCTGACATGACTACTTCATATTACTACTCTGCATGACTCCTGTCTGTGGTCCGGTGTGATAGAACAGGAAGTCTACCACAGTCAGGGAGAAAGCTTGTTTACTTACTCATCAACATTTTCATTTTCATGCCTCAGGGATTTTACAGTAATGACAGATGACCCAGGCGAGAGGAAAAAGAATACAACAACCTGACAAACAAAGGAAACAGCCATCAGGCTTTGTATGTCTTTGTCTCAACCAAAGTGAAGCCACAGGTGTCGTAACAAGAACAGATGCATTCTGGACACTTCCTGACTCCCACGGCCAAGCAACACTGTAAGGACAGATAGACCTGCTTAAGTGAGCCCTTATCTTTATGTCTTGTGAAGGTGAGTCGTGTGCCGGGTGGTGAACTAAGAGCATTTGGGAAAGGAAGGATAGAAAATAGAACAAATAAATATATAAATGGAGGAGAGGACCTCAAAGAGGGAATGTAACTCTAATGCAGCAAGAGTAGGAGAGTGAAGAGAGGACGAGAGGATGGGGAAGCCATTAAGTCTTACTGAGGGCCTGGGGTCCACTCAATTTTTACACACCTACCCTCGGCTGCTGCACAGTCTCCTCCCTCCCTCCTCGGAGCGTGTTCCCAGCCCGTTCCATCTGAGCTCACCTCCCTGCACAGTCTCCTCCCTCCCTTCTCAGAGTGTGTTCCCAGCCCGTTCCATCTGAGCTCACCTCCCTCCACAGTGCTGAGCAGACTTAAGGAAACGGTTCATTTAAATGTGCATAATTTGCTCTTGGAGGCCCACTCTCAGACTCACACTTGGAGGTCCAATCTCAGGCTCGCTCTTGGAGGCCCACTCTCAGTCTCACTCTTGGAGGCCCACTCTCAGTCTCACTCTTGGAGGCCCACTCTCAGTCTCACTCTTGGAGGCCCAATCTCATTCTTCCCCTGTGGCGCATGAGAGCAATAGCAGAGAGAGAGACAGAGATAGACTGGACTGCCACACAGTGTGGTAGAAAGACAGACAGAAAGCAGAGACTGGTTCAGACTAGACTGGACATGAGAACAAGACACCAACAGCCATCCCACTGGTCACACCACATCATATCAATGTGGAAATGTGGGTAATATTTGGTAGAGATGTTGATCAATGAGATCTCAACCTTTATTCACCTACTCAATAAGACAGCCAGAAGTGTGTTGAATTCCCGATGTGATATCATTATGCTTTCAACCATCTAATAGCACAACCAAATGACCTGGATCGTAGTTGAGATAACGTTAAATGTACATGGTGCAAGTGATCAATGCTGTTTGAGATTCTGCTCAGATTATTATAACAATTGTTAAGATCTCCACTGACCTGCGACCTTTTGCATGTTGTTTTTTTGAACATACACACTTTCTGTGATTACATAAGAAGTCATTTATACACTGAACAAAACGCAATGTAAAGTGTTGGTCCCATGTTTCATGAACTGAAATAAAAAATCCCAGAAATCCTCCATATGCGCAAAAGAGTATTTCTCTCAAATTTTGTGCACAAATGTGTTTACATTCCTGTTAGTGAGCATTTCTCCTTTGCCAAGATAATCCATCCATTTGACAGGTGTGGCATATCAAGAAGCTGATTAAACAGCATGATCATTACACAGGTACATCTTGGGGACAATGAAAGGCCACTCTAAAATGTGCATTTAGTTTTGTCACACAACACAATGCCACAGATGTCTTAAGTTTTGAGGGAGCGTGCAATTGGCATGCTGACTGCAGGAATGTCCACCAAAGCTTTGCCAGATGTTAATGTTAATTTCTCTACCATAAGCCGCCTCCAACTTCGTTTTAGAGAATTTGGCAGTACGTTCAACCAGTCTCACAGCTGCAGACCATGTGTAACTACGCCAGCCCAGGACCTCCACATCTGGCTTCTTCACCTGCGGAATCGACTGAGAACAACAGGACAACTGACGAAACTGTGGATTTGCACAACCAAAGAATTTCTGCACAAACTGTCATAAACGGTCTCAGGGAAGCTCATCTGCATGCTTGCCGCCTTCACCAGGGTCTTGACCTGACACACTTGACCTATACACACACACACACACACGCACGCACGCACACACGCACACACGCACACACACACACACTGTTTGTTTGTTTGTGCTTGTGAGTGTTTTCATAATGGCAGGATTTATAGAAGATCCATAATGATCCCTATTACAGACAGAAGTGTCAGCACATAGAAAGGACCATTCTGCAACTTTCTGCGAAAAACACTGAATACAAGTACCCATAATTGCTTGTATTTGGGCTTTGTCAATCAACTGATGCAAACAGCGGAGAGCTATAAGCTTTGTACTCTGCTGCCTGAGATGCACTGTAGACAGAGCAGGAAGTGAACAGAGAACATTCCCAAGATCCAAATGAAGCTTTCATGACTCATCCAATTCATTAAAGTAATCAAACAATCAACAATATTGTTCTAAGATTCACCTCACTCGCGTCAATAGGTCCAGGAAACATCCCTTTTACAATCAGTAAACAACCTGACCATGACGTCACGAGAGACGTCAGCCTGGCGTCACTGCGACCACTTTTGCCCGCTGGGTTGGGCTGTCCTCGTAGTATGTGTCTGACTCATGGCAGGCAGACAGAGGCAGCAGTAGTGTTTTGGATCAGTTGCTGCAGCACAATGATTGGGGTAAGGGACCCAGGGTAGGTAGTGCACAGTAGATAGCTGTGAGAATTGAGGCATGGCTGCCCATTGTGTGGAATTAGGATTCATTACCTTAGTGTGATCCCAGCCCTGTAGAGTGGCCCCCGTCCTGCCCTCAACCCTGAGAAAGAAACATGGCCGCTCACTCACTCTGTAATGATGATCGATACTCTGTGGATGATCTCAGAGCACTGTATGGAGGAACTGGCCCAGCAGCCTAGGGCCACTAACCTCTCTCTCTCTCTCTCTCTCTCTCTCTCTCTCTCTCTCTCCCCCTCTCTCTCTCTCTCTCTCTCTCTCTCTCTCTCTCTCTCTCTCTCTCTCTCCTTACATATACAGAATATCTTTCTTCTCTTTTCTCCCATCTCTCTCTCTCTCTCTCTCTCACTGTGTTTTCCTACCTGCTAGATAGCCCGGCGGGTAGGCGCATTGATCGAATCCCCGAGCTGACAAGATAAAAATCTGTTGTTCTGTCCCTGAGCAAGGCAGTTAACCCATTGTTCCCTGGGCGCCAATGTCGATTAAGACAGCCCCCTGCACCTTTCTGATTCAGAGGCATTGAGTTATATGTGCAAGACACATTTCAGTTGAATGCATTCAGTTGTACAACTGACTAGGTATCCCTCTTTCCCTTCTCTCTTCCTATGTATGTTCTCTGTCTCTTCAGCAGTGTCATGTTGCTCCCAAATAAATTTGAACATGTATGAGATTACCTATCCCTCAAGTAGCCCAGGGCCATCCTTTTTCTCTTGGGTCATAAAAATGTACAGTACCAGTCAAAAGTTTGGACACACCTAGCTAGTTACGGGAAGCATTTATTTGGGCTGTAATTTCTGAGGCTGGTAACTCAAATGAACATATCCTCTGCAGCAGAGGTAACTCTGGGTCTTCCTTTCGTTGTCGGTCCTCATGAGAGACAGTTTCATCATAGAGCTTGAAGGTTTTTGCGACTGCACTGTTCTTGGACACAAATGATTGGCGCAAACACATTAAGAAGGAAAGAAATTCCACAAATGAACTTTTAACAAGACCAGGGTCGTTAATAATGAACTTATAACCAAATGTTAGTGTCGGCAGTTGATTTGTTCATCCTTAATAGTTAGTTAGAGGAAGTCCATTTTTAACATAGCCCCATGCTAACACACAAACTGCAGTCTTAATTAGCCACAGCAGATCATCTGGCCTTTAACAGTGGCACTGAGACTCTGCCAAACTTTGCCGGCTGTCATGGCAACCGGTGACACTGACATTTTCAGGTGGCTGCGTCCATCCCCCCACACCCTCCCTGTCTCCTCCATCCCCCCACACCCTCCCTGTCTCCTCCATCCCCCCACACCCTCCCTGTTCCCTCCATCCCCCCACACCCCCCCTGTCCTCTCCATCCCCCCACACCCTCCCTGTTCCCTCATGCGTGTGCATGTGTGTCTGTTTGCATGCTCCACTGAGCACAGTTTTCTCACCTGAGATGCTGATTGTTTTCATGTTGTCTTTACGCGCAAATGAGCAAGATCCAAATGATGGGTGTTATGACATAATGTACCTGTAACACCCTCAGAGTTCACACTCATGTATGCATGTGTTGTGCATGTACAGTGAACACATTAATTTGTCTGTATAAGTGTTGATCCGAGTGTCTGAATGCTAGTGAGTCTATGAGCTTTGGCCTTTTAATCGAAAATGAAATAGAATGGCAAAAGTGTGGCTCTGCAGCCTAATTCGGTATCCTCAGCAGAACCATTCCTTAAGTGTTGGCGTGTGTGTGTATCCCACCTTGCAGACAGAGACTCTTTAAGCTTCCTCTCAATACATCCAACTTAGGCTGTGAACGCTGCAGAGGGAGAGAAGGAATGGAGGGGTGTGAGAGCAGGGTGAGAGCCAAACAGGGAGGGCTCCCTAATCACCCATTTCTCAAGGCTCCTCTCCTCACCTCTCCTCTCCTCTGTTCTTATCTCCTCCTTCACCTTGTATGCTAGGCTCATTGCCTCCTTTGCTTAGGGGAGCTCCTGCTCAGCCCCACTGAATCACCACGGTAATGAGTTGAGCCTCTGAGATGTAAAGGTGTCAGCTGATTATTTGTTGTTCATTCTACCACACGTCTTTTGTGTGTCAGTGAATAGGCCCTACTACACCAACGACGGGGTCAGTCATTTGATTTTTTAGTTGCCATTGTTTCATTGACAGCTAAGTGCAGGGAGGTATCTCCTAGAGTTGTGCATGCTATACAGTAGGGAGGATAGATCCCAGTGTTTAGCCTTTACCGCTACAGAAGGTTCCTGAGTGTGTTTACAGGGCTCTGTGCTCTGAACGTATGGCAGAGACTAGCTCTGATGCCAGACCCGCAAACCCCTCTCTGTGTTGGTGTGTGAGTGTGTAGACCTCCTGGGGGTCCTCTCTCTCCTCGTCCTCCATGCTCCTGAAAAACATGCCTCATAATTCATACTGTATCATCCACGGGCCCTGGGCAATTGTTACCTGGAGCTTAGGGACGACGTGTGAAAACTATGCAGAGAGGTACAGGGGGAGGAGTTTGTGTTTGTGTGTGTGTGTGTGTGTGTGTGTGTGTGTGTGTGTGTGTGTGTGTGTGTGTGTGTGTGTGTGTGTGTGTGTGTGTGTGTGTGTGTGTGTGTGTGTGTGTGTGTGTGTGTGTGTGTGTGCGTGTGTGTGCTTCTGCTTTTGCTTCCCATGGAAAATTACAATTCAGACAATGTGCTTCCCAGGATGCAATGGCATCTAGCTCATTAAGAGGGCTGATGAACTTCAAGTGACCTAAAATGGGATTCAAATGTCTGCCCATAGAGTAGAATTTGTAGCATTTTAATTGAACAGTATAATGAGTGTGTTAAAATAGTTTAGGTGTAAACATAAATACAATCTGTGTTTGTAGATTTTTTATTTATACTTGCAGACAATTGTTATAGAAACGACTTCATTGGATGCCATACAGCCAACATTCAAGTTAACATTTTATGTAAGCAATTAGCAACTAAACTTCCATATATGCTTTCACATATGAATGTCGGCTGTATGGCATGTAATTATTTAATATCAATCGCAAAGGGGCATACCTCCCACACCAATTAGCAAAACCATATAATGGCTGAAACTAAATTGTTTACATCAATTGTTTACATCAGATTTTAATGTTGGTTATATGACATACAATACCAGTCAAAAGTTTGGACACACCTACTCATTCAAGGGTTTTTCTTTATTTTGATTGTTTTCTACATTGTAGAAATAGAACAATAGAATAAAACTATGAAATAACACGTATGGAATCATGTACTAATCAGAAAAGTGTAAAACAAATCAAAATATATTTTCTATTTGAGATTCTTCTAATTAGCCACTCCCTTTGCTTTGATGACAGCTTTGAACACTCTTGGCATTCTCTCAACCAGTTTTACCTGGAATGCTTTCCCAACAGTTTTGAAGGAGTTCCCACATATGCTGAGCACTTGTTGGCTGCTTTTCCTTCACTCTGCGGTCCAACTCATCTCAAACCATCTCAATTGGGTTGAGGTTGGGTGATTGTGGAGGCCAGGTCATCTGGTGCAGCACTCCATCACTCTCCTTATTGGTCAAATAGCCCTTACACAGCCTGGAGGTGTGCTGGGTCATTATCCTGTTGAATAACAAATGAAAGTCCCACTAAGTGCAAACCAGATGGGATGGCATATCGCTGCAGAATTCTGCGGTCCAACTCATCCCAAACCATCTCAATTGGGTTGAGGTTGGGTGATTGTGGAGGCCAGGTCATCTGGTGCAGCACTCCATCACTCTCCTTATTGGTCAAATAGCCCTTACACAGCCTGGAGGTGTGCTGGGTCATTATCCTGTTGAATAACAAATGAAAGTCCCACTAAGTGCAAACCAGATGGGATGGCATATCGCTGCAGAATTCTGCGGTAGCCATGCTGGTTAAGTGTGCCTTGAATTCTAAATAAATCACAGACAGTGTCACCAGCAAAGCACCCCCACAACATCACACCTGATCCTCGATACTTCACGATGGGAACCACACATTCGGAGATCATCCATTCACCTACTCGGTTGGAACCAAAAATCTCCAATTTGTACAGACCAAAGGACAGATTTCCACCGGTCTATTGTCTATTGCTCGTGTTTCTTGGCGCAAGCAAGTGTCTTCTTCTTATTGGTGTCCTTTAGTGGTGTTTTTTGTTGTTGCAGCAATTCGACCATGAAGGCCTGATTCACGTAGTCTCCTCTGAACAGTTGATGTTGAGATGTGACTGTTAACTCTGTGAAGCATTTATTTGGGCTGCAATCTGAGGTTCAGTTAAATCTAATGAACTTATTCTCTGCAGCAGAGGTAACTCTGGGTCTTCCTGTCCTGTAGCGGTCCTCATGGGATCCAGTTTCATCATAGCGCTTGATGGTTGTTGCGACTGCACTTGAAGAAACTTTCAATGTTCCTGAAATGTTCCGTATTGACGGACCTTAAAGTAATGATGGACTGTTGTTTCTCTTTGCTTATTTGAGCTGTTCTTGCCATAATATGTGACCCGGTTCAGGAAACTAGGCGTATGTAGCAAAGTCACGAGTTCACAGGAGAGCCGTTGAACGTAAAATAATGTTTTTTGAATCAAAATGTGTTTTTTGGCACAAATACCTTCTCAAACATGTGAACATGTTGGTCTTGTTGGTTAAACCACAGAAGAAAATAACAACCTTCCCACTAGCCATGATTGGCTGAGATAAGGAGTGGGTGGGACATAAAGTGTACTGTTAGCTAGCTAGCTAACGTTAGCTGGCTGTCTCCCTAGCGGTTGTTATTATTAGTTTACTAGAGCTGTTGGCTTTTCTAGTTAGAGCCTAATGTTAGGCATTGTTGGCACTTTGTTCATTGTTGACACATTGTTCACTGTTGTTTAACCAGCTAACGTTAGCTGGCTGGCTCGTTAGCTAACGTTACGTGACGTGTGTACAACACCTGATGAATATGGCTGGTGTCAGTAAACGTCTGCAACAAAGCGTAATGAAATTGTTTCCAGCAGAGCTGGTTAGGCTGTTTTCATGTTATCCAAAGGGAAACAAATCATCAGCCAGAGCATCAAGTGTGCACTCCGAGAGCAAAACGAGATGGGTGGGGCTAAAGTGTGAACGATGCTGAATGAGTGTAGACAAAAAAACAGCTCTTCACCAGATAACAAAACATTAGCGATTATCTCAAAAGTGAGATTAGAAGTTGATCAAAAGCAGAATTACTTTCCCATTGTTCCTTAAATGCAGTGTATGATATACCATTTTGTAGCTCTGAGTTCTACTTTTATCCAATGTAAAAAACATAATTTCACATTTTGCTACATAAGACTGAATCCAGGTGGTGAATCACATATGGACCTGGTATTTTACCAAATAGAACTATCTTCTTTATATCACCCCTATCTTGTCACAACACAACTGATTGGCTCAAACACATGAAAATGGAAAGAAATTCCACAAATACATTTTTTAACAAGGCACACCTGTTAACTTCTTGGCGCACCCATCCCGTTAGCGGGATCATTTTCGTCAACATCCGCTGAATTGCAGAGCGCCAAATTAAAATTAAATTACTAAAAATATTAAATTTTCATGAAATCACAAGTGCAATATAGCAAATCACAGCTTAGCTTGTTGTTAATCCACCTGGCGTGTCAGATTTCAAAACCAAGCGTTTATGTGAGGACATCTCTCCTAGCAGACAAAACATTACAAACAGCTAGCAGCAAAGTAGATTGGTCACGAAAGTCAGAAAAGCATAACAATTGATTTCTTACCTTTGATGATCTTCGGATGTTTGCACTCACGAGACTCCCAGTTACACAATAAATGTTCCTTTTGTTCGATAAAGATTATTTTTATATCCAAAAACCTCAATTTGGTTGGAGCGATTTGTTTAGTAATCCACGGGCTCGTGCAGGTCATGACGGGCAGCCGAAAATTCCAAATAGTATCCGTAAAGTTTGTAAAAACATGTCAAACGTTGTTTATAATCAATCCTCAGGTTGTTTTTAATATTTCAACCAGGCGGTAGCTTTTTGAATAGTGTTATGACATAGTTGTGATGTCTTCCCTATTATTCTACAATGTAGAAAATAGTAAAAATAAAGAAAATCCCTTGAATTAGTAGGTGTGTCCAAACCTTTGACTGGTTCTGTATGTAGAAATCAATGCCTTATGTCATCAAACTACACAAATCCTTAGTTTCAGGCAAACATTATATGTTTTTGCTAAAGGGTGTGGGGAGATGCGATCCTTTGTGATTCATAATATAACCTTATACAGACCACATTCTTGTACTGTATATATGTTTTTATTATAGCTAGCAATTCAGTTATTAAGGACTGGCCAGTAATACATGATGTTTGAATGGGAAAACACTTAGTTAAGGCCTAATACATGGCTAATAAGACATAATAATTTAGTGGCTAATATGTGTACCTTAAAATAAAGTGTTATCCTTCATTAACAGTATTTTTTGTTCAAACACATCTAGCCAAGTGTGATTTTGTGTGAATGTGTCTGTGTTCTATCAATAGTATGTTCAACAGTGACACATCTGTATGTATTCTTCACAGATGTCTTTTCCTTCCCCGGTCCGCACTGGTCTGTCCATGACCACCCATGGCTCCATCCCTGCCTGTCCGCCTCTCAGCGTAGGTGGGCATGACTACTACCCACCACACACCCCACCATCAGGTCAGGCAGGAGTAAAACAAGAGGTATGTTTGAGGTAGTTATTTAAATGGTTTATTATTTTGCTCCTAGGGCATATGAGGTGAACTATCTGTTTGCGTTTGTCAACAGGTAGATGAACTCCATGCCTACATGTATGAGTGTACTGTATGTCTTCATGTGTCTACATTATATTGATTATATTGTGAGTGTAGAAGGTGTGGAAAGCATGTCTCCTGTGGCTTCTTCCCCTCTGACTCTGCTCATCTTTCTCTGTCGGATTAGTTTCACTTTTACTCTAACTAACACCAATTCACGCGTTGCAATTAAGTGCATGGGCTGCTGCCCACCCACGTCTGTGCTCAATCATGTCACGTTCAGAGGAAAACGAGAGATCATCATGGGAGTTAAGGGACACTGGCCCTTAATGTTCCACTGTTTGAAATGGACTCTTCACAAATACCAATTTGTAATGGTGTGACAGATGCTACAGCGCCTTCAGAAAGTATTCACACCCCTTGACTTTTTCCACATTTTGTTGTGTTACAAAGTGGGATTAAAATTGATTTAATTGTAATTTTTTGTCAACAATCTACACAAAATACTCTGTCAAACTGTGAAAGAAATTTTTGAAAATGTGTGATAAAATGTATGAAAAAAAAACAAACACTAATATATCTTGATTAGATAAGTATTCAACCCCCTGAGTTAATACATGTTAGAGACACCTTTGGCAGTTATTACAGCAGTGAGTCTTTCTGGGTAAGTTTCTAAGAGATTTCCACAATTGGATTGTGCAACATTTGCCCATTATTATTTTCAAAATTCTTCAAGCTCTGTCAAATTGGTTGTTGACCATTGCTAGACAACCATTTTCAGGTTTTGCCATATATTTGAAGTAGATTTAAGTCAAAACTGTAAATTGCCACTCAGAAACATTTACTGTCTTGGTAAGCAACTCCAGTGTAGATTTGGCATTATGTTTTAGGTTATTGTCCTGCTGAAAGGTTAATTAGGATCAGGATTTCCTCTAGGATTTTGCCTGTGCTCCATTCCGTTTATTTTCTATCCTGAAAAACTCTCCAGTCCTTAATGATTACAAGCATACCCATAACACGATGCAGCCACCACTGTGATTAAACACAAAAGTATTCAGGACAAAAAGTTAAATACTTTTCCACATTCATTGCAGTATTACTTTTGTGCCTTGTTGAAAACAGGATGCATGTTTTGCTGTGGCGACCCGTCAGTAAGGGCAGATGGGGCAAAATTTAAATAAAAATTTTTATATATACAGTACACTACCATTCAAAAGTTTGGGGTCACTTAGAAATGTCCTTGTTTTTGAAAGAAAAGCACAAATACAGTGTAGACATTGTTAATGTTGTAAATGACTGGAAACGGCAGATTTTTTTTATGAAATATCTACAGAGGCCTTTTATCAGCAACCATCACTCCTGTGTTCCAATGGCACATTGTGTTAGCTAATCCAAGTTTATCATTTTAAAAGGCTAATTGATCATTAGAAAACCCTTTTGCAATTATGTTAGCACAGCTGAAAACTGTTGATCTGATTAAATAAGCAATAAAACTGGCCTTCTTTAGACTAGTTGAGTATCTGGAGCATCAGCATTTGTGGGTTTGATTATAGGCTCAAAATGGCTAGAAACAAATAACTTTCTTCTGAAACTCGTCAGTCTATTCTTGTTCTGAGAAATGACGGCTATTTCATGCGAGAAATTGCCTAGAAACTGAAGATCTCGTACAATGCTGTGTACTACTCCCTTCACAGAACAGCGCAAATTGGCTCTAACCAGAATAGAAAGAGGAGTGGGAGGCCCCGGTGCACAACTGAGCAAGAGGACTAGTACATTAGAGTGTCTAGTTTGAGAACCATACACCTCACAAGTCCCCAACTGGCTGCTTCATTAAATAGTACCCGCAAAACACCAGTCTCAATGTCAACAGTGAAGAGGCGACTCCGGGATGCTGAACACAAGCATTGCAGCTGGGAAGTCAGACTTGGAAAATATGTTTTCAACTTGATATTGTAAATATTTTTCTTTGATGACAGAATTTTCTGAGTCCAGAAATGTCTTATATGTTGCTACATAAATGATGTAATATGCCAGGGAGATATGGTCAGCCTTATCAACTATGTTTTTTTAAAAAGGCAGTAAATGAGGCTGAATTAATTGTTTCGCTGCCAGACAAGGCTCCGCTGATAGCCAGGTGTATCAGTGGTAAGGATTCACTCCAATTTGCTGGAAAGAAAGCTCTGCTGTTGGGACAGCTTTATGTAATCCCTAACAGTTTGTGAGCACTGCTTGTCACCGTTATAGTGCAATTAAAGAATGTCTTGTGTTGTGTATTGGCTTTCCTGTCATGCATCTAAAAATAAAATGGGGGGGGGGGGGGGGGGGGGTTTGCCCCACCAAGATTTACATGCTAAAATCACCACTGGTGTTTTGGAATAATTGTATTCTCTAAAGGCTTCCTTTTTTTTACTCTGTCGTTTAGATTAGTATTGTAGAGTAACTACGATGTTGCTGATCCATCCATTTTCTCCTATCACAGCCATTAAACTCTGTAACTGTTTTAAAGTTGGCCTCACTGTGAAATCCCTGAGTGGTTTCCTTCCTCTCCGGCAACTGAGTTAGGAAGGACGCCTGTATTTTAGTAGATACTGGGTGTATTGATACACAATCCAAAGTGTAATTAACAACTCACCATGCTCAAAGGGATATTCAGTGTCGTTTTTTTTTTTTTTGTTACTCATCTACTAATAGGTGCCCTTCCATTTCCAATGCGAGGCATTGGAAAACCTCTCTGGTCTTTGTGGTTCAGTCTGTGTTTGAATATCAGTGCTCGACTGAGGAACCTCACAGATATGTGGGGTACAGAGACAAGGTAGTCTTTCAAAAATCATGTTAAAAATTATTATTGTACACAGTCCATGCAACTTATTATGTGAATTGTTCATTTTACTCCTGAACTTATTTCAGGTTGCCATAGCAAAGTGCTTGAATACTTACTGACTCAAGACATTTCAGCTTTTCATTTTTTATTAATTTGTGAAAGTTTCGAAAAACATTATGGGGTATTGTGTGTTGGCCAGTACCAAAAAAATCTCAATCTAATACATTTTTAATTCCGCCTGTAACACAACAAAATGTTTTTTTTAATTAAGGGGTGTGAATACTTTCTGAAGGCACTGTACCAGTTTATTATATTATTTTCAGCTTCAAAGCTAAACAAATCTGAGAGAATGCTCTGTGTGTGTTGACATGTCTACCCAAACATTAGTGTAATCTCAATATTAGGACAGATAGCTTGATCTCTGTTTAAAGTGTGTCATTGTTTTTCTGAGGGGCTTGTGCATAACACTAGGGGAAACTAAGCTTTGAAAGGTCACAGGCACATTCCGCTTGCTGAAAGGGAAAAAAAGGCACGTCGGATGTTTGTTTGTGCCTTTTTATGTCGGCTCTCAGTAAGTTCTCTGGAGACATGGTGGTAGCTACATCATGTGAGAATACTGTAGTTTGTTCTGTCAGAAGGAGAGAGAAACTCTGCGATGCTGTACACCATGACCTTCTGTGATCTGCACTGTGTATCTCAGGCTGCAGCCATAGAGGAGCATTATGAAATGTGACGATGCATTTACCAAGAGGAAGGTGTCTGTAGGGAAAAAGGAAGGGATAGTTCGCGAAGAATAGGTCTGCAATATGAAGGTTAGAGTGGTATGGAGTTTGCTCAAGTAAAGTTGTGAAGTGATCGTGAATATGGTTCTGAGAAAGCAGAGGCGGAGAAATGGAACAACAAGGCAGGGTACAAACCTTGGCCCTGGAGTCCACAACCTGCTAGCGCTCCTCTCTCTCTCTCTCTCTCTCTCTCTCTCTCTCTCTCTCTCTCTCGCTCTCTCTATCTCTCTCTTTGTCTCTCTCTCTCTCTCTCTCTCTCTCGCTGTCTCTCTCGCGTGTAAAGGGGACTGACTGTATAGTACACCTGTGTTGGCGGCCTCAGCCCATCAGGGAAAACTGGAAAAGGCTTCCTCCTCGGCTGTGGCCTAAAGTGACAAAGGGAATCATGTACGGAGGCAGGAGCAGACAGAGTCGGGGTGACTAGGCGGCTGGGGACGGGGGGAGTCTGAAGGAGGGGCTGTGGGAGATAGAGCCGTGCTGACTGGGCTGGGCTGGGTGGCTGTGGGTTGGGGGACTTTGGGAGTCAGAGAAACACCTAGCTGTTATGGAAGCATCCACAACAGCTGGGTGTTTCTCTGACCCGTGTGTTTGTCAGAACAAATGAAAGACTGGTACAGCTGAGAAAAAGGGAGAGAAGAGAAAATGAGAGCCATAGAGGGTGAGTGTACTCTAAGCAGGTTATATACAGAGAGGGAGGGAGCTGCAGATTAGAATAGGATTTTGATAGGAATTTTGGTTGACTTTTCTCCCATAGCTGTGGTTATGTTTTAGCACCACTGTTATTATTAATTAGAAGCATGTAGTGTAGAGGCGGTGATGGCCTTCCCAAGAACCAGAGCAGACCAACATTTCTGCCTGCCAGTGTCAAATCCCATTCTGTCCTGGTCTAAGGATGGTCCACCCCTCCCACTCTACTCCTAAAAGCAATCCACTTCCCTCTCTCTGTTCAGAACCAATCTATATTAGTCTCCCCATCCATATACTTCTGTCTAGTCCTCTCTTTATCTCTCTCCCTCCCATCCTCCTCCCCCTTTTCATGTCTTCCTCATCCCCCTCTGCCTTTTCTCTCCGTCTTTCATTCTTCCCCTCTCCTCTACATTTGTCTCTGTCACAACACCTTCTGCTCCTACTCTCTCTCCCTCTGTCTCTCCATCATCTTCTCCCTCTCCCTCTCAGTCTCTCCATCATCTTCTCTCTCTCCCTCTCAGTCTCTCCATCATCTTCTCTCTCTCCCTCTCAGTCTCTCCATCATCTTCTCTCTTTCCCTCTCAGTCTCTCCATCATCTTCTCTCTCTCCCTCTCAGTCTCTCCATCCTCTTCTCTCTCTCTCTCTCTCTCCCTCTCTCTCTCTGTCTCCCCCTCTAGCCTTCTTCGGAGGATAAATGGTTCCACTCTTGATGAGTATCTGTGAGTATAGGCTGAGATCTCAGACTGTGTGTTCCTTCAGGAGTCATTTGCTTTTAAAATGAGCATTATATTAAGTAGATTTATTCCACTGCTGTGCTGGCGGACTTCGCTGGAGTCAGATGGACTTTATCTTGCAGCCCACCTTTTCAGATCCATAGCTTCTCCACAGGAGAGGAGTGGAGGATATTGGGAGGGGTGCACCCTTGCCTCCCTGATACCTATCATTCCAAATAATCTCTGGTTAGACTGATATGAAGGAGAGAGAGAGAGGAGAAGGCATTTATAACAGGATCTGTTTCATGTTTGCTTAAACAGACAATTGGTTATCTGGTGCTCGGTTGGTAAAGCATGGCGCTTGCAATGCCAAGATTGTGGGTTCGATTCCCAGGGGTCACCTATATGTAAAATGTATGCATGGATTATTATGTCGTTTTTTGTGAAAGTTTAAACGATACTGAACAAAAATATGAACGCAACATGTAAAGTGTTGGTCCCACGTTTCATGAGCTGAAATAAAAGATCCCAGAAATGTTCCGTTCAAACAAAAAGCTTATTTCTCTCAAATGTTGTGCACAAATTTGTTTACATCCCTGTTAGTGAGCATTTCTCCTTTGCCAAGATAATCCATCCATCTGACAGTTGTGGCATATCAAGAAGCTGATTAAACAGCATGATCATTACACAGGTGCACCTTGTGCAGGTGACAATAAACCTGTGCAGTTTTGTCACAGAACATAATGCTACAGATGTTTAAGTTTTGAGGGTGCGTGCAATTGGGATGCTGACTGCAGGAATGTCCACCAGAGCTGTTGCCAGATAATTTAATGTTATTTCTCTACCATAAGCCGCCTCCAACGTTGTTTTAGAGAATTTGGCACTACATCCAACCGGCCTCACAACCATGCTGTCTGCACTCTAAATAGTTCAACACAATAAGAGTATTTGGGGTAAAATAATTATCTTGAGACAAGTGACTCCGAAAATTCCATTTATTATTTAAATGTATTCAACAATTCAAAAAGATAAAATTAGATAGACAAACATAGCATAGATTTCATTTACAAGCTGTTTGTTCTTATCATCGTCTCTACAGAGGCTCCCCTCCCTACGTAATGCAATCTCATTGTCTGCTGAGTAAAATATCTGTCATTGGCTGTAGCACAGATTAACAGAAAAACAACAATGTAGCAATGGCACAGCGCATGCTCTGATGCAAACACTCAAATACACCAACACACACATTCACGCACACACGTGCACACACACACACACACACATGCACGCACACACACCCACACATACACATACACACAATGCTAAGAAGCCAAGTCACTCACTCACCCAATCAATTTAATTCTAAAGCAAGCTGTCAGCCCGCCATGTTGAGTAAATATTACCATAATGCTTGTATGTATCAGTGAATATGCAGCTAATGACATCCAGTGAAGCCTCAGACACTGAAACCGAAAATCTGCCTCGCCATAAAAACCTCCCACCCCCCCCACCCCCCTTCTCTCTCTCTATCCATCTCCCTCTCTCTCTCCATCTCTCTCTCCATCTCTCTCTCTCTCCTTCTCTTTCCATCTATCTCTCCCTCTCTCTATCTCCATCTCTCTCCCTCTCTCTCTTTCCATCTCTCTCTCCATCTCTCTCTCGCTTCCTCTCTTTCCTTCTCTCTCTCTCTCCATCTCTCTCTCTCACTCTCCTTCCATCTCTCTCTCCCTATCTCCATCTCTCTCTCCCTATCTCTCTTTCCATCTCTCTCTCCATCTCTCTCTCGCTTCCTCTCTTTCCTTCTCTCTCTCTCTCCATCTCTCTCTCTCACTCTCCTTCCATCTCTCTCTCCCTATCTCCATCTCTCTCTCCCTATCTCCATCTCTATCTCCCTCTCTCTATCTCCATCTCTCTCTCCCTCCATCTCTCTCCCTCCATCTCTCTCCCTCCATCTCTCTCCCTCTCTCTCCCTCCATCTCTCTCTCCCTCCATCTCTCTCCCTCCATCTCTCTCCCTCTCTCTCCCTCCATCTCTCTCCCCTCATCTCTCTCCCCCCATCTCTCTCCCTCCATCTCTCTCTCTCTCTCTCTCTCCTTGCTCTGCTTGATATGTTTTACTTCACCACAGCAGAGTGCTCGAGGACGAAGCTGAAGTAATGGACACTGTTTGTTATCAAATAGTTTACCTCAGAATCGGAATATGTGGCTTCATTGATGGTGGAGGATATCTACGTAACTAGAACATCTAATATACATTTGAGTCTATTTTCAACCCACTTTGGCCCTGTATAGACAAATAGGATAAGGGTATAGAGACGGGACAAGGGGCAAGGATAGAGACTCTAGATGTGTTGGATGGGACAAGGGAAAATGTCATGTTGTATCTGTATAACATGCCTTGCATGAATAACATTCAGCCACAAACCAGGTCTGTGTTCCCACAGCTGACATCACCCATAAACAAACACCATGTGATAGCAGGCTGTCAAATGCAAGAAATCATGTATCGTTAGAAACCATAATGACACCTTTCATTTCCATTTCTCAGCTAAAGGCTTCTGAATCACAATCAACATCTCACAAAACCATTCTCTCAAAATCAAGTTTTTTTTATCTCACAAGGGACAAACATATTTTTAATATCCTCTTTTGTGTAAATATACAATGTAGTAGTATCTTTTACAAAATTAAAATACTGACATTCTAAGGAAAAGCACACAACGACAAGATAGGACAATTTCAGTCAACAGCGTCCATATAGCCAACTGTTATGGAGAGAAGATGATGAGGCCGGATCCACTTGGCGTTAGTTGGTTTATTTTCCAGTTTGAGGAAGAGGAAAGCGAGGAGCAACTGACAGGTTAGAATTCTGATGAGGAGGGCACCTCTCTCTACCAAGCTTCACTCCTCACTACTCCCTCCCCTATCATCATGTTCTCCCTTCCTCCCTCACAGCACGGCAGACAGGCAGGCCGAGCTGAGCTGGAGAACCTTGATTTGGGGCTGATGTGTTTTATAAGCAGAGGTTGGTGTGACGATGGAGACAACCAGGAAACTAGAAAGCATTCTGGCTTTTAACCCCTTCCTTCCCTCATTTACAACTCTTTCTCTCAATCTCTTACTTTGTCTTTCTCTCTCTGGACGTGGCACCTGGGTGGGTTCAGTCGGCGTAGAGGATGAACCCAGAGAAGGTGCTGTATTTGTTGTTGTTGCCGCCGTGAGCCTTGCCCCCGTCCAGCTTGATATAGACCTCGTCGCCTGCGTCTAGGTGGAGGATGACGCTATTGGAGGCGTAGTCATAGTTCTGGTCAGCGTCCTGGGCGATGGCACTGGCTCGCACCTGGAACAGAGAGGAGAGGAAAGAGAGGATGTATAGGTTAGAAAAAAATTATGCACTCATTTGATCTGAAATGGAAGTGATTTCTGTTGCCATGCTTTGATTTAGCCTTGTTCACAAAAACAACAAGTGACGGGTCAGGAGCCTTCTGGCGCATCACACACCATAACATGATTTTAATTAGGCTGTCATTGGTTTGTCATTGAATGTTCCACCGTGAATTGAAGGCGGTGGACTGGGGAGTCGGGTCAGATGGTTGTTGTCTCTGATCAAAGCGCTGCTCAGTGTTCTCCACCTGAGTAGACATTCTAAGAAAACCAACAACGGGGCTCACTCTCCTGGTGACCTGGTTCTATTATACACTTAGAAATAAAATAAAAAGTACCATCTAGAACCTTAAAAGCTTTTGCTGCAGTGGGTGAAATCAGGGTCACACGGAGAGTTTTTTGGTAAACAAATCTACTCAAACAAAAGTATACACCTCACACACATGGTTATGGGCTTAGAAGAAGAACACACCTGTATCACGTCAGATATAGAGTTGAAATGTATTACATTTTTCAGTTTGTATCCCAATATTGCACATTCTATACATCACAGAAGACTGAAATATAACAAACATTTTTTTTACATAGGAATAACGGATTTTCTGCAGTTTTCTCTATATAATGTTTATTCATTATGAAAAATATTAATAACATTCCACCCATGAGGCCACTAGGTAATTCGACTGCAGGAAAGGGCTATAGGGTAATTTGACGCTCCACATAGGAGAACCCTTTCTTGGTTCCACCTCTGTGGAAAGGGTTCTACATGGAACCCAAAATGCTTCTATCTGGAACCAATATGTTTTTGTGTTTACCTCACTCCCTCTGAGTGTAGAGGGAACTACTGAGGAGTTACAGTGAAATACATCAAGGACACCCACCTCACATCAACTTATAAGAAGTGAAAAATAAATCCCTATTCTTTAGTGAATGAGAAAATACTGTGAAAGTAAGATATGTTGTAAGTGTGATTGAATTAATAAATTACTGTAAATCTACCATAGCAATTGCATTTATGTTGGCCGTAGCCTATGTGGTGAGTATGGTATTGCCAGACTGCTTGGCAGTCTGAGTGTTTGGAGCTGGATCTCCCTGACCTCTGGTCCTGGCTAATTAAGCTCCATCTGAAACGTTCTCTTCTCTCCTAGGAGAACGGTGTGGGCTGTAGTGAGAAACGGGTGCCTTGACAGTAATAACTGTGTGTGTGTGTGTGTGTGTGTGTGTGTGTGTGTGTGTGTGTGTGCGCGCGTGCATGCGACAGAAATAAATACTTTTTAAAGCTAACCATTGACCATTCATGTAGAGTTTTACAAAAATAAATTGAAGTGCGGCAGATTGTACTGCACTGAGACATCACATTGGACATCACATTGGACATCACATTGGACATCACATTGGACATCACATTGGCCAGGTCGCAATTGTAGATGATAACTTTTTCTCAACTTGCCTACCTGGTTAAATAAAGGTGAAATAAAATAAAAACATCACCAGTACACAAGCACAGAAAGATAAGGGCCTAAATAAATAGCATCAGCACCATACATTTTGGAAGACCAAAGCATCTGAGATATACATTTAGTTGCCATAAACCCGGACATTGTCTGTAGCTAAGGATCTTTTATAATCTGCCCAATGAAGAACACAGCTGTCATAAACTCAATCAAACTACTCTTTTCCCTGTGCATTTCTTCTCTAAAAAGCTTCTGGATCTGAATCTAAAGCATGGGCAGGGTCCCAGATCTGGTGTGCCGCCCGGCAGCCTGGCTGAGCAGGTGGCAGGGATAAGATGGGACAATTAATTGGCCCGTTTAACCAGTGGCCACACACAATGGATTTATTGACACATCTGAGGGCCAGGGGGCTGGCACAGGCCTCCTGCAACAACGCACTGATGGGGTTTAACCCTGTAGACCTGTCAGTGATTGTCTGTGTGCCAGAGTTAGGGGAGAGCGGGAGAACAGAGGGATGGGTGGAAGAGTAGAGAGAGACAGGGAGGGAGACTTGCTGTCTAATTAATCTATGCATTTCACTTCCCTCCCTCTACTACTGCTGTAATTATGAGGGTCCCGTGTGGCTCAGTTGGTAGAGTGTGGTGCTTGCAACGCCAGGGTTGTGTGTTTGATTCCCACAGGGGACCAGAATGGGAAAAACTACTAACATGTATCTACTGAATGTTGTTCTGGATAAGAGTGTCAGTTAAAAACTTCTTAGGGCTGTAATCCCGTTAACGGGATTGATATGACAAAACCCAGTGAAAGTGCAGGACGCCAAATTCAAATCAACAGATATCTCATAATTAAAATTCCTCAAACATCTTATACCGTTTTAAAGGTAATCTTGTTGTTAATCCCACCACAGTGTCCGATTTCAAATAGGCTTTACAGCGAAAGCACCACAAACGATTATGTTAGGTCACCACCAACTCACAGAAAACACAGCCATTTTTCCAGCCAAAGAGAGGAGTCACAAAAAGCACAAATAGAGATAAAATTAATCACTAACCTTTAATGATCTTCATCGGATGACATTCATAGGACTTCATGTTACACAATACATGTATGTTTTGTTTGATAAAGTTCATATTTAAAAAATCTCAGTATACATTGGCGCGTTACGTTCACTAGTTCCAAAAACATCCGGTGATATTGCAGAGAGCCATCATTTTACAGAAATACTCATTATAAATGTCGATGGAAATACAATTGTTAGACATGGAAATATAAATATACCTCTCCTTAATGCAACCGCTGTGTCAGATTTTTTAAAAAACTTACGGAAAAAGCAAACCCTGCAATAATAATAATCTGAGATGGCGCTCAGAAAAAGAAAACAAATTATCCGCCATGTTGGAGTCAGAAATAACATTATAAATATTCCCTTACCTTTGATGATCTTCATCAGAATGCACTCCCAGGAATCCTAGTTCCACAATAAATGTTTGTTTTGTTCGATAATGTCCATTGTTTATGTCCAAGTAGCTACTTTTGTTAGGGAGTTTAGTACACAAATCCAAACACTCGTGCAGGTCCAGCCGAACGTCGGACGAAAACTTAAACATTTTATATTACAGAAACATTTCAAACTAAGTATAGAATCAATCTTTAGGATGTTTTTATCATAAATCTTCAATAACGTTCCAACCGGAGAATTCCGTTGTCTGTAGAAAAGCCATGGAACGCAGGTGACCAGGACCTGGCTCTCTGCCAGACCACTGACTGAAAGAACTCTCATCCGGCCCCACATCCCAGTAGAAGCTTCATTCAAGTTTCTAAATATGGTTGACATCTAGTGGAAGCCTTAGGAAGTGCAACATAACCAATATTCCACTGTGTATTCAATAGGGGCTGGGTTGAAAATCGACCAACCGCAGATGTCCCACTTCCTGCTTGGATTTCTTCTCAGGTTTTTGCCTGCCATATGAGTTCTGTTATACTCACAGACATCATTCAAACAGTTTTAGAAACTTCAGAGTGTTTTCTATCCAATACTAATAATAATATGCATATATTACCAACTGGGACTGAGGAGCAGGCCGTTTACTCTGGGCACCTCTGGGAACCTTTCATCCAAGCTACCCAACACTGCCCCTGCAGCCATAAGAAGTTTTAAAATGTCTTTGTTTTTATCTTTTCCAAGTCGTGAGAGCAACATAATATGCACATTGTGAAAATGCAGTGAAAGCTAATTCAATGAAAGCTAATTCAATGAAAGCTAATTCAATGAAAGCTAATTCAATGAAAGCTAATTCAATGAAAGCAAAGTGAACTAATGCCCAATAGCTATGATGGGTTGTGAGTCACTACAAGCAACAGGCAGGGACATTGAAGCTGTCTATTCGATTTAATCAAATAACAGCGTTTGAGTCAGTCCCTAGTCAGTGCTGAACAAAGTGTTTTGAGAGATACATGTATTGATTTGACACATTGTGTTTAAAAACCAGTCTAAGCTAAGCTATGATGTGAGTGACAATGCATGATCAATAAATGACGAAATTGACTGAAAACGTCCCATCATCGCGGGCATAATGACAACTGTCAGAGGAAGGATATTTCGTCCTCTGAAGGCTTTAAGAAATCAACCAATATGAAAAAACATGGCCATATTTTTTCTCCTTTAAAGCTGGGAAAACTTTTGTCCAGTCTTCTAAAGGCGGTCTATGAAAGTCTTTAGAAACTGTGAAAGACTAGAACTGAGTGAGAGAGAAACGGAAAGCCACTCAAAGGGTATGTGAAGAAGAGTTGAGAATACCTCAACTACCGCAATTACCTCAACTACCTCGTTCCACTGCCCATTGACTCGGTACTGGTACTCCGTGTATATAGCCTTGTTATTGCTATTTTATTGTGTTACTATTTCCGTTTTTATTTGGAAAATATTTGTCTTTTTAACTCTACATAACTTTGAATGAGCTTGTAAGTAAGCATTCCATGGTAAAGTATACACCTGTTATATTTGGCGCACTGCAAGATCATATTCAACATTGATAGGGCACACATCCACTGCTAACACATCATGTGCCTGTCATCCCCTCTCTTTAGCGGGTCTTGTGACAGATGGAAAAGCTGAACGTTTTCACCATGGAGACAATACGATGGTACACTATTTCACGTGGAGCAGCATTTTATCTACTGACATCAGTGCCTCATCGCTTTCATCACATTCAGGCATCTTGGAAGCCTTGCCAGTCCTTTGGAATCGGCCTACTTCTTTGACAGCTGGGTATGAAGCACCCTGCTGACCATCAGACAGTCACGATAATGAGAATCTGTGAAATCTCAGTGATTTCATGAAGCCTTCTCCTTAGTTTATCTCCCTCTTGTCTCTTCCACTCTTCTCACAACAGAGGAAGGAAGTAATTGTGGCTGTTGAGACACAATCATGCCAGACACCTTAGATTATTCTCAACCAGAATAAGAGGAATGTTCAGTAACAGTTGTCTGTAGCTAAGACATTCCAGCTTGCATGGAGATCTTTGCCATGTCTTTTGCCACTTTCAAGGTGAAGTACTCTGAGTAATGCTATGAAGGTCTATGCCAAACAGTTATGCTGAAGCCAGCCTTAAAGGTGTAGGTTTATATATGGCATAATGTACTACAGGCATCTATGAGTCTTTTTTCATTGTTTACCTTCCTGATTAAATCTTAAGGCTCATATCGATGTGCAAACAAAGCTCTCTCTCCTGATCCGTAGCAGCAGTCGTCCACTGCATATTAATATGAGATGATTCGCCCTGAGCACACAAAGTCAACACGTTCTTATTAGAAGGTTGCTGCTTGGTGCCGGATGTGGGCGGCGGATAGGGACTTGGTTGGATCTGTCTATGGGGATTTTGATGAAGCTTCTTCAAATATTTCTCTTATTGCATTCACATTGAACTCTGGGACCTCTGTTGTCAGAGATGTGCGATATGACTCGCTTCAACTCCTTGTGTTAGAAAGTTAAGGAAGTCAACTTGCCGAGGACTATCCTTCAGCTAGTAGAAATCCAATGCATTTGTTCTCAGCAACTATTGATTGCAAAGAATCTGACCACGCTGTAGTCATATTACATAATTGAGATTGGAACGGTCATTCATGGCTCAATTCATTGTTCATTCTCTATGTCTTTCGCTCAGTCACTGTTGTACACAACGACAGAGAAGCCACATAATTTTCCCTCACACTGTACGCGGAACAACTCACAAGATGGAAGCGCAAGCCATAGGTTAGACTTTAGAAAGTGAGAGAGACAGAGAGAGAAGGGGGGAGTGAGCAAAAGAAGCAGCGAGATGGAAAGAGAGAACAAAACGGCAACTGGCAGAGCATGGCCTCAAAATAGAACATCGACGTGGAACTCTTGACACAACAAACAAAGCGTGAGCGCCCAGGCCAGCCTAGCCTACTCCAGCAAATGCAAATGGCCCCAGAGTCGTCTGACGTTGTCTCGTCTCCCCCCAGCCGTGGCTGCTGAAGCATGTTAGCATCCGTCACATTGTCGCTGTGATGCCTCTGATTGAATAATGCTCTGCGTGGTACTGGAACACTAGAGAGAGATGGGAGCTGAGGGCTGAGGCTGGGCTGCTTCAGCTTAATAGATAATGCCCCCCACCCCAGACTCCACGGTGAATACCACTCCATTCGACTCCGCTCGCATTCTGAATGCATTTGAATATGAATGTGGAGTTTATCAATAATGCCAGCACTCGTACCTATAATAGGCCTCTGAGATGAAGGGACGACAGCTTTTTGCATATTCACTGCTAAAGCTGATTAGTCCTACGGAGTTGGGAATCATGTTGAGTTGCGATGGCATTTTGCATTATCCTATAGCTAACAGCTGAAATGCCTGGTGTTGTGTTGTTGTATTGATTGCCAATACAAAAGATCCAAACAACCCATTGAAATATTACACTGGAATAGGACCTCGTTGGCCGAGCTGTTTGCTGGTGTCAGTAACAGTCCCTCTTGGACACCGATATGTTCTCTCCAGTAGTAGTGACAAGGACATGTCTGGATGGAGGACAACTTCTGACATTTCTCTGGCAGGGACTTGTTGACTCACCATTAAGCTTCCATTCTTTAAACTTCGCTCGCCTCTTTCTAAATCCAAGTGTACCGCCACCTAATTGGGTTTGAACACCCAACCGTGAGTCGCATGCCTGATGGCAGCTTAGCCACCTTGTCACAACCCTGTCACATCTCCTAACCCACACCACCAATGCACACTCACACACGCAGAGGTACACATGCGCGCACACACACACACATTTGCGCGTGCTCAAAGACACACACACACACACACACACACACACATACACAAACCTAGTCAAAAGACCGTTGCCCCATAGATTTTTGGTGTCAGCTGTTGTTCTGAGCAAGGTTGTCATGGTGTCAAAAGAAACATGTTTAAATACATGATACGTTGTTGAGAGAAGGAGAGAAAGGCTTTGTGCATTAATCACTGCATCTGTACTGTTTATACCTTCAGGGCTTTTTTTCCTGGTAACGTGAATGCCTTTCGTTGCATGAACCTCTCCACAGTTTACACAATTGTTTATGTAATGCCAAAGTGTCCCTCCCACTGGGTGTCAAGGAAAATCAAAGCCTGTCATCACGTAAATGCATTATGTATTACAACAACCACTCGGGAGGATAATGACAGGACAAAACACAGAGGCGATGGATGGGGCAACAGTGATAACAATGGGGCTGTAAAATCCTCTGGCTTGTTGTAATGCTGATGTATTGGCACAGACTTATCACTGGGAAAGGGGAGGAAGAGGAGACGAGAAACAGAGAGAGGTAGAGGGGGAAGGGTCAACTCTGACCTGCGTGTGGCCCAGCCACTCTTGCCTGTTTGTGACTCACTCTTGTCAGTCAGATGCTGTGAGAAATGCTCAACTTTCAACACTGCTCAGTCTCAATCCCCACTCACTCCCTGCACCTTGGTAACACAGTGTTTTTAGGGTAGAATCTGGTGACACGTTGAACCCTTGCACAACATAAGGCAAGTTATTTTAGTCGCTATGAATTTTAAAAAACAGTTATTGTTTGAAATGCACCACAAAGCATTATGGGGTATTGAGAGGAGAATTTTGCAGTGTGAGAAACCTCCCTAACGAGGCAAAGCTTAGGCAGAAAGTGCTAATAGTCTTGAAGGAGAGACAGGTTCAGATGTTTTGCTGCCACATGCATTTTTCATGAAGTGCCCTATTCATCATTTCTGGCTGGATGGATTGTTGATATCTCCCATATTCATGTTTAGAGGGGAGAGCCACCTTGTTAAGCACATACAGTAACTTAGTGTGAGTCACTTTGGAGCCATTGACATGAGGTTTCCCTGTACTGTGAGAGAGGGGGTTGGGGGTTATCAGAATGGTTTGAATTGGGTGATGGCGAGATGTCAGGGCTTGGAGAGAGAGAGATGTTTACATAAGAACAGGCCCATGTGCGCTTTCCCGTCCCCCGTATGTGCTCCCATTATAATGAAGGAGTCTTGTGAGTCAACACCAATGTCATGCAGGAGTCAGTCATCTCCAGACGGAAACCCAGAGGCTATTTTAGAGCATACACTCCTGTGTTTCAATGTATGGGGATGTTACAGCACTTATTCATAAACTATTCAATCGGAGATGACAGTGGAGATGAAGTCCTAGCGAGTTCTGGCCGCTGCTCTGCTATTTAAAGGGACAAGACCACAGACAGGCTGAAGAAGAGATGGCGTTGGAGAGAAGTAGTAGTAGTATGGGGATTGTGTTTGCTTCCCTTTGGGAAACTTTTACGATAAATGATAGATTTTCCTCCGTTGGTTGGCGATGACAGCCGGGTGTCATCTTGACATTTCCAATGTGTGTGGTATTTCTTAACAACATGGGCAAATCTTCATTTAATAGTCCTACCGCACCTAATTAGGCTGCTTCTAATGTTCCACTCGGCAGAGTGTCAAATCCGATGTCCAATTACACAGCAAATCAAGGCCTCTGCTACCTCTCCAGCTGATTATAGAGTGAGGGTCATAGACTACATCCTGGGTCTGTCAGACTGGGTACGGGTGACACACATGCAGGAACATTCATGAATGCACGCACACAGACAGAGACACACGCACGCACATGGTGGGATCAATACCAAGGGCTGAGGGCAGCTCGCCTTTCCCTACCCCAGACACCTCCGTCTACACTAGACAAAGGCTCTCTGTTCCTGAAGACATACAGAGATGAACAGCGGCCCCTCAGTCTCAGTGCTATAAAACCTAAACCTAGCCCAAAGATATTCTCTGCCTTTATTTTAGCACCAGAATGTTAAGTAGACTGTTTAGCTGATGAGACAGATATACCGATATGGTAACACTTTATTTTAAGGTACACATATTAGCCAATCATTTGTAGTGTATAAGTGTGTATATAAGTAGCGTATAAGGCCTTAATCAGGTCTTATTAACCATATATTAGGCCTTAACTAAGTATTTTCTTATTCAAACATTATAAGTCATGTATTACTGGACAATCCTTAATAGCATGATTATTAGCAATAATAAAGGCATATTAACATTTAATAAAGAGCAAGTAACACAAGAAACAGACTCTCAATGTGGGACTGGTAAGGGGATTGTACCTCAGTATGTGTTCCCTATTTTAACTGTCTATAAAGGACCTCATTGGACAGAAAGGGGCACAACTCCGTTCATATATGCCATACAGCCAACATTCTAGTCAAAATTATGTAAACAACTACATTTCTATACAGTATATACAGTATATCCATATATATATATATATATATATATATATATATATATATATGTGAATTTCGGCTGGATAAGGATATATTATGAATTACAAAGGGTCACATCTCCCCACACCCTTGAGCAAAAACATTTAATGTTTGCCTGAAACTGAGGATTTGTGTAGTTTGATGACATAATACATTGATTGATATATATGTCCTATAACCAACATTCAAGTCTGATTTGAACAATTGATGTAAACAATTAGTTTCAGGCGAACATGATTATGGTTTTGCTCATGGGTGTGGGGAGGTGCGCCCACCTTTTGCGATTCACATTATATCATGCCATAGAGTCAACATCCATATATGGAAGTATATATTGAAAATGAGTTGCTCATATATATTTTTTATACATCAAATGACTTGAATGTTGGCTGTATGGCATAGATGAGGTGAGGTGTGCCCCTTTCTGTCCAATGAGGTCATTTATGGAGAAACAAATTCTGCAAGTAAAAATATGGTCACACTTATAATAGGGAACACATACTGAGGTACAATCCCCCTATCAGTCCCACATTGAGGCCGTTTATTAAGAATCTGTTTCTTGTGTAACTTGTTCTTTATTAAATATGAATATGCCTTTAGTATTGCTAATAATGATGTTATTAAGGATTGGCCAGTAATACATGATTTTGAATAATAACTCGCAAAATTAAGGTCCAACATATGGCTAATATGACATAATAAAGGCCTTATAAGATATATATACTTATAAACTACAAATAAGTGGCTAATATGTGTACCTTAAAATAAAGTACCGCATATATATATTGATACAATGTCTAGACTATTCTGAAAAAGTAGATGCTACAAAGTAAATGAATGCAATGCATATATGTGTATTTTAACACTCAACATAGCCTGAACTTTCTTCCAGTCGCCCTCTTTTTGTGTGAATTGAATTATATGATAATTACGGGGAAAAGCACTTTTTTTTTCTCCTCCAAATTTTTCAAACAGGTTTCATTAATCAAGACAGACACTAATATAACATGCCAGATTCGGATCCAGATGGTTCATGTTCGTTCAATTTGCTGTGTATAGATTGCCATGCTAAACACACTGCATGGGTCACACCTGGATACACAGCAATAGGCTAAACAGACTTGTGTTGATGTGCACCAGAGCTTAAGAAACCCCCAGAGACATGAAGAAAGAACCACTGAGATGCATGTTGATAGGTTGGGAAATGACACGCAGATAAAAGCATCATTCACTCAGAATTGTATCTTCAACAGCCCTCTAGGCGGAAATACAAAGACATTTTCTAAATGTTGCTTTGGATAATACTTTACACACATAATAGTGTTGGATCTGTGACATCCACTTGTACTGATTATATCTTCACTAATGCTGCAGAGCTTTGATGCAACGCTGTATCGGTTCCCATTGGCTGTAGTGACTATAACATTGTGGCAATAACAAGGAAAGCCAAAGTGCCTAAGGTTGGGCCTAAAGTAATTTATATATACAAACAACAACTTACAGACACACACAAACAACAACTACATCTCATCTGACCAGACCCACGTGCTCACACCCCCTTTCCTAGTGCCTGAATTATTGTTTGCCTTAAATTGTACCAATTTGTTTTTTTTTTACCTTTATTTAACTAGGCAAGTCAGTTAAGAACAAATTCTTATTTTCAATGACAGCCTAGGAACAGTGGGTTAACTGCCTTGTTCAGGGGCAGAACGACAGATTTTTAGCTTGTCAGCTCGTGGATTCAATCTTGCAACCTTTCAGTAACTAGTCCAATGCTCTAACCACTAGGCTACCTCTCACCCATTCTATTTCAATATTTCAATAATACATAATACAATGTTTCCATTATGTCAATTGACAGGTTGATTTCCAGTTTTTTTGTATCTGTTTTTTCAAGATGGATGATGAGAAGAGAATCGTCCAGCCCATTGGGTATCTCAATACTTCTGACAGCCATCTTTTTTATCTCGCCCATAACTTTAGGACTTTATAGCATTCCCAGAGAGCATGGATTATTGAGTCATTGTTAGTTTTACACTTAAGACATGACACTGCCGGTGTGCTGTAAAAAAAAAAAAAAAAAAATGTCTCTTCCATACTACATTCTATACATTCGTTTATACTGGATTAAACATACATCGTTAACTCGAATTTACTTATTTATGCTCCAATATTCCCTCCATCTTGTGTCAACATCACTTCTTTTTAAGTTTTGGTTCCAACTGTTTATATTTTATTCTAAGAGATTGTCAGTTGGATATGCTCTCTGCAAGGTTTTGTATATCTTACCTATCATATGAACATCCTTTTCTGACTCAAATAAGCAATGTGGACTCGAGTCACATGACTTAGACTCGAGTCACAAATATGATGACTTGCAACTCGACTTTGACTTTAACACCAATGACTCCTGACTTAACTTGGACTTGAGCCTTTTGACTCAAACTGACTTGATACCCTCCCTGAGCCCAATGTTAAAAATGATGCTATTAAAAAAATAATCAACTCTTCATTACAGTTTGAATCGGACAACATCCAAACAAATTGTGCCAGCTGGGAAGAATTTGTGCGTGGCAGTGCAGAGGATCGTCGGCGGGTGAATTCAGATGGAGCCCTTGGAAAGATGATTCCCAAAATTATTATTTTTGGTAATAAAGACGATGCTGTATCAACAAAAAACTAATTGCAACATGCAAAACATGCGGGAAGAAAATGACAGACGGAGGCGCAACAACCTCCAACTATTTCGACCTTTGAAGCTGCATAAAGAACGGTAAGTTGTGGCTAATATAGACGACAGCTATATATTTTATTACTTTACTGGTGTAGCATGTAGGCTAACGTAACGTTAAATCAATGAGCCACCACACAGTCAGTCAGTGTGGGGACGTGATCATTGCCACCCAAGATTGAGCTACAACTGGCTAGGCATATGTTAGCCTACTGTAACCACACACAGAGAGGGTGGGTCTGTGAGTGTGTGTTAAGGTTGGGCGATTGTGTACAAGCCTACATTGCCCGATTGCGCCCCATAGCAATCCTTGATAGGTGTATGCCGCAAGAAAAAGCCCTGGGTATTGAGTTAATACAATACCCAATCTGGAAAGTTAAACCCCCCTCAGACTAAGATGTAAAACTTTCCTTTTTTTTCCCCTCCATGTAAAATCTATAATGACTAAGTATACTTTTTTAAAGAATTTCTTCAGTGGGGTAATTGGTATTACCGAAAATAAATACAAAAACTTTGGAAGCCATGTCATTTATAAGAGATCATACCAAATGTTTTCTCAGGACTCCGTTGTTGAAGATGTGTAATGAGGAAATTATACCAGATGCAACACTGGAAGTATTTGTTAAAGTATTCATGCCAATTGCTGATAAGCATGCACCTGTTAAGAAGTGAACTGTGATAACTGTTAGAGCCCTTAACGAGGAATTTAAAAAGTGTATGGTTCAAATAAATTATGCAACAGCGGTGGCAAACAAGTCAGGCTGCTCAGCTGATTGGTTGACATACTGTACATTGAGACATTTGGTGACTAAACTTAACAAAAAGAAGAAGAAATGATATTACCAAAACAAGATAAATGACATAAAACACAATCGAAAAAGACTCTGGAGTACCTTAAATGATACCATGGGCAAGAACTATTGTTGTCCATCAGTAACCACCAGATATAGACAACCTTCATGGGACACAATTTAGAATGGTAGCAGAATGTATTGACACCCCCATTTGCTTTATCTTGAACAAAAGCCTAAAGGACTGTGTCTCCACAGGCGTGGAACGAAGCTAAAGTAATTCCACTGCCTAAAAACAGTAAAGCTGGCTCTAACATACACCCAGTTTGCAGTTTGCTGCCTGTTCTTAGTAAACTGATGGGGAATATTGTGTTTGACCAAATGCAATGCAATTCAACTAGTACTGTACTGACTCAGATGACAGATGATTGGTTAAAATAAATGGATAATAAAATGATAGTTTGAGCTTTATTGTTCGATTTCAGTGCAGTCTTATGTAATTGATCATACATTGTTATTGAAGAAACTCACTTGCTATGGCTTTATAACACTTGCCATCACATGGTTGGAGAGTTTTTTAGCCAATTGAACCCAGAGAGTGTTCTTCAATGGAAGCTTCTCTAACATCAGATACAGTTGAAGTCTGAGGTTTACATACACCTTAGCCAAATACATTTCAACTCAGTTTTTCAAAATTCCTGACATTTAATCCCAGTAACAATTCCCTGTCTTAGGTCAGTTAGGATCACCACTGTATAGTAAGAATGTGAAATGTCAGAATAATAATAGAGAGAATGATTTATTTCAGCCTTTTTGTCTTTCATCACATTCCCAGTGGGTCAGAAGTTTACATACACTCAATTAGTATTTGGTAGCATTGCCTTTAAATTGTTTAACTTGGGTCGAATGTTTCGGGTAGCCTTCCGAAAGCTTCACACAATAAGTTGGGTGAATTTTGTCCCATTCCTCCTGACAGCTGGTGTAACTGAGTCAGGTTTGTAGGCCTCCTTGCTCGCACACGCTTTTTCAGTTTTGCCCACACATTTTCCATAGGATTGAGGTCAGGACTTTGTGATGGCCACTCCAATACCTTGACTTTGTTGTCCTTAAGCCATTTTGTCACAACTTTGGAAGTATGCTTGGGGTCATTGTCCATTTGGAAGACCCATTTGCAACCAAGCTTTAACCTCCTGACTGATGTCTTAAGATGTTGCTTCAATATATCCACATAATTTTCTGTCCTCATGATACCATCTATTTTGTGAAGTGCACCAGTCCCTACTGCAGCAAAGCACCCCCACAACATGATGCTGCCACCCCGTGCTTCACGGTTGGGATGGTGTTCTTCGGCTTGCAAGCCTCCCCCTTTTTCCTCCAAACACAACAATGGTCATTATGGCCAAACAGTTGTATTTTTGTTTCATCAGACCACAGGACATTTCTCCAAAAAGTATGATCTGTACTGTGCAGTTGCAAACCGTAGTCTGGCTTTTTCATGGCGGGTTTGGAGCAGTGGCTTCTTCCTTGCTGAGTGACTTTTCAGGTTATGTTGACATAGGACTCGTTTTACTGTGGATATAGATACTTTTGGACTTGTTTCCCCCAGCATCTTCACAGGGTCCTTTGCTGTTGTTCTGGGATTGATTTTCACTTTTTGCTCCAAAGTACATTAATCTCCAGGAGACAGAACGCATCTCCTTCCTGAGCGGTATGATGGCTGCGTGGTCCCACGGTGTTTATACTTGCGTACTATTGTTTGTACAGATGAACGTGGTACCTTCAGGCGTTTGGAAATTGCTCCAAAAGGATGAACCAGACTTGTGGATGTCTCCATTTTTTTGGTCTGAGTTGTTTTGATTTTCACATGATGTCAAGTGAAGATGCAGTTAGTTTGAAGGTAGGCCTTGAAATACATCCACAGTTACACCTCCAATTGACTCAAATGATGTGAATTAGCCTATCAGACTCTTCTAAAGCCATGACATAATTTTCTGGAATTTTCCAAGCTGTTTAAAGGCACAGTCAACTTAGTGTATGTAAACTTCTGACCCACTGGAATTGTGATACAGTGAATTATAAGTGAAATAATCTGTCTGTAAACAATTGCTGGAAAAAATGACTTGTGTCATGCACAAAGTAGATGTCCTAACCGACTTGCCAAAACTATAGTTTGTTAACAATAAATTTGTGGAGTGGTTGAAAAATGAGTTTTAATGACTCCAACCTAAGTGTATGTAAACTTCCGACTTCAACTGTATATACAGCGTGGTGTCCTTCAGGACAGTTGCCTTGGGCCATTACTTTTCTCAGTTTTTTCAAATGATATGCCACTGGTCTTACACAAAGCTAGAATGACTATGTCTGCCGACCATTCCAAACTAAACATATTAGCACTCAAAGCCAGTGAGCTCACTGAAATAAATAAAGAGGATAAATGAGGAGTAACAATATCAGAATGGGTGATTAGTAACAAACTGGTCTTAAATACATATAAAACTAAAAGCATTGTATTTGGTTCAAAACATTCTCTAAGACCTCAACTGGAGTTGTGTGACCATTGAGCAAGTTGAGGAAGCTATACTCCTAGATATAACAGTAGATGGTCAATTATCATGGTCAAGTCATATTGACAAGTTATTATGAAGATTGGGAGGGGTATGTCTGTTATTAACAAAAATTAACTGTACTAGTTGTTCAGGCTCTGGTCTTGTCTTATCTTGATTACTGTCTGGTAATATGGTCAAATGCAGCAAAGAAAGACCTAGTAAAGCTGCAGCTGGCACAAAACAGAGCAGCGCGCCTTGCCATTAAAAGATAAGTTTCATTTTTTGCAACCAAATCAAACATTTTGATGTAAATGGCATGTTATAGATGGGTCCAGACACCTTTCGTGTGATTTCACATGTTTTTGAGAAACTTACCCCAAACACTAAATCACTTCCTCGTCCTTGTTGTGTAGTATGGGGGCACCGAAAATACATTCCAAAAACACCCAAATATGTCCTTTTACAAACGGCAACACTCCGTATAGTGATACAGGTTGTTAGATGTGGTACACATGAAATTGTGTCATTCCATACTTTATCTGTAACATTATACAAAAAAAAACATGTGAAATCAAAAATAATCTGTTCCCCTCTATAACATGTCATTTTACATCAAAAAAAGAGATTTGGTTGTAAAAAAAAATGAAACTTCTCCATTAACTACACATACAGAACTAACATCAACAACATGCATTCCAGTCTTTCCTGGTTGAGGGTTGACGAGAGATTCACTGCTTCTCTTCTAGTTTTTATGATAAATATTATTGTGATGAAAATTCCTGATTGTCTGCATAATCAAATAACATTCAGCTCAGACACCCATATGTCGCCCACAAGACATAACACCAGGGGTCTCTTCACAGTCCCCAAGTCCAAAATGAATTCACGGCAAAGCACGGTACTATACAGAGCCATATGATCACATGGAACTCCCTTCCATCTCCAATTACTCAAGCAAACAACAAAATTACCTTGAAAAAAAACTACATCTCATTGAATGGTGGGGACTGTTGTTTTTGTTGTTGTATTGTTTGTGTATCTTTGTGTTAAAAATGTGTGTGACTGTCCTATTCTATCAGTGTATCAGTGTTTTGTTATTTGTCATGTTCTGTGTTTTTTGTGGATCCCCCGGAAGAACAGCTGTTGTCTCTGCAAAATCTAATGGGGATCCAGATAAACAAGTAAATAAACCTAGTCTGTGAAGATGATCGCAGTACTTCACTTCACAGCACCGTGTGTCTACTTGGATACATCAATTCAAAAGAGCCAGTGACGGACTGTGCCAAGATTTCCCCTCATTTTTATACTACAGGCCAGAATCTTTCAAGTGTGTTTTTGCTTTCTAAGCAAAACAGTATTCCTGATGTTAACCTCCAGGAGCCAAACTGTATTTCTCCAATAATAATCAAGACACATATTGATATTAAATTGTCAATAAAGGGATGGGCATAGACGGTGTACTTCTGGAGGTCACCTTGGATGGCTCGAACAGAGCAGAGGAGTTGTAGAGGGCAGTACACAGTGAGGGAGGGCAGGTGTGTGTTTTTGCATGTGAGCCCGTGTGGCGGGAAGCAGGGAGCAGTAATTGTTGGGGAAGAGCCATATGCGCTGCTCGGAGGACGCTAGAGCTTATTAAAGAAGGAGACAGAGTGATTATTCACACAGGGCCCTCCTGAGAGAGTGACGTTCACGTCATTGCTTTTAATTAACTCCGAAACGGTTCTGCTGATTAATAACAATATTAAGGCGGGGAACCGAGGAGGAGCACAAACACATCCTGGATCTGGTTCAAGGTTCTAACCTACGATTAAAGAGGCTCTTTGGCATGACTAAACTCTCTTTTCTCCGCCTCCCTATTTTTTTCTTTCTCTCCATTTGTAGTAGCGTGGCAATGGATTTGTCTTTATTGTCATTGCCTCGTCTCCCAGGGTGTCTCCAACTCAGGGAATCGAGACTCTGACACATCCGTCTGAGAAGATTGGGATTGGTTGGAGGTAGTTGTCAAGCGAGTAAAAGAATGTCAGGAAAAAGAAGCCAAGGAGAGAGGAGAGGAGTGGAGAGGGAACTTGGAGAGCAGATGAAGAGCACCAGGCTGAAAATAGAATCGTATTTGCCTGCTTACCAAGAGGAGCTAACTCTTTGGTGTAGCTTGAAATGTGTCAAGGTGCTGGGGACCATGTTGACACTCTCCTAATGCAACCCACAGAACCAAAAGAGGGAGAGGGAAGAAGGAGAGGGAGATAAAAACAGCATGGCTCCGGGGTGGAGATGATACAGGGTGCAGAACAACTGCTCGGGCCTGAGAACCTGCAGTTTCATGATGCACCAAGGCCAAAGGATGATAAAATACTGTCATTGTCTGCTATTCCCAGTCCTCCCCAGCCTCCTAGTCCCTACACAGCTTCTCTCGGCCTTAAATGAGCAAGTGACTGCTCCGGCCCAGACAGCCCTGCTCTAGGACCATCAGCCTTCCTATGGCCACTTCATCAATGACACAGCACGAGTTACCCCACATTTATAACCATTCACAGTAATCTACACAGACAGACACACTGGGGTCTCAACTCCACACCAGACCCACAGACTCACACAAACCTTTCTAGCAAGATGTTCTGGTTATAGTGAGTGTAAGCTACACCCCCCCCCCCCCCTAAGCTATGCTCAGAGAGAGAGAGAGAGAGAGGGAGAGAGGGTAGAGAAAGGGTAGAGAGAGGGTAGAGAGGGGAGAGAGGGAGAGAGAGATAGAGAGGGGAGAGAGGGGAGAGAGGGAGAGAGAGAGGGAGAGAGGGTAGAGAAAGGGGAGAGAGAGGGTAGAGAGGGGAGAGAGGGAGAGAGAGAGAGAGAGAGAGAGAGAGAGGGGAGAGAGAGAGAGAGAAAGAGAGGGGGGAGAGAGAGCGAGAGAGAGGGGGGGGAGGGAGAGAGGAGAGAGAGAGAGAGAGGGGGGGAGAGAAAGACAGAGAGAGAGAGAGAGAGAGAGGGGGGAGAGGGAGAGAGAGAGAGAGAGAGAGAGAGAGAGAGGGGGGGTAGAGAGAGAGAAAGAGAGAGAGAGAGGGGGAGAGGGAGAGAGGGCGAGAGAGAGAGAGAGGGGGGGGGGGGTAGAGAGAGGGTAGAGAAAGGGTAGAGAGAGGGTAGAGAGGGGAGAGAGGGAGAGAGGGAGAGAGAGGGAGAGAGGGGGTAGAGAGAGAGAGAGAGAGAGAGAGAGAGAGAGAGAGGGAGAGAGAGGGTAGAGAGAGGGTAGAGAAATGGTAGAGAGAGGGAGAGAGGGAGAGAGAGAGAGAGAGAGACATGTTTCATTAGCCAGGCAGTTACCACTTTATAAACATTGCCCCAGTCTCTGGAGATGTGCGTTGCCTGCCTCTGGAGATGTGTCTAACTTAAGTGCCTCCCCTCCCCACTCTTAGGAACACAATGAAGCGGGAACAGAAGGTGCATTATAGGAACATATGTTCGCCTTCGCCTATTATGTATCAACACTTTTACACCCCCCCCCCCCCGTAAACATTATGGTGGACTGAGACAGTATATATAGAGGAGAGGCCCTTCATGGAGACGCCACCTCGCCTCTCCTTGGGTTTGCTGGGTGAGAAGTTTGTCAGCTTGGATCAGTCAAAGGAGTTGAACTCAGGGAACCATAGTGAGACTTGCAAAATGACTGCAAAGAGCTGTGTCAGTAGCAAGCAAACTGATACTTTTTCTGGTCTATTTGATTTCTTGCCCTCCATGCTTATCATGTCGACACTCTCTAACATGGCAGAAATGGATTTCACTTAATTCATCACTTTTTAGTCCAGTCCAGTGATCTTATCACATTCTCATTCAAATGAATATATCACCAGCACACCAAAACACAATTTTTAATGAAAATAGAAAGTAGCCTAGTCTATAAAAGCTATTACACAAAATGTACAGTACATCAGATAGATTGTTACTGACATTTTACCCCGACCTTTATGTTGAACCCCTCACATGCATTATCTTCCTACAATGTTACATTAGTATTCCATGGCATGGCTGAAGCCTCCAGGTGCCTCGGGGGTGACATGTCAAAAGCTGCCGTGGACAATAGGCCTTCCCCACGAGGACACACTCTCAGTATCTGTCCAACAGACACAAGATCAAAAATATCAAACTGAACCGCCAAATGATATGTCTCGGAAATGGTATTTATCTTTCTGAAAAATTGCCCATCTCCAGAAGGGCCCGTTGCTCTGGTAACAGTGCCTTCATGTCACAATGTTAGTGGATGATGGAGAACGCTGACCTCACTGGTCACAGAGACCAGAACCAGCACTCTTTACAATTACATACTCAGTGTACAAAACATAATGGACACCTTGCTAATATAGAATAATTTGCCCTCAGAACAGTCTCAACCTGTCGGGCCATGGACTCTACAAGGTGTCGATAGTGTTCCACAGGGATGCTGGCCCATGTTGACTCCAAGGCTTCCCACAGTTGTGTCAAGTTGGCTGGATGTCCTTTGGGTGGAAGACAATTCCTGATACACAGGAAACTATTGAGCGTGAAAACCTAGCAGTGTTGCAGTTCTTGACACAAACCAGTGTGACTGGCACCTACTACCATACCCTGTTCAAAGGCACTTCAATAACGTCACTCTAATCATGTTTACATATCTTGCATTACTCATCTCATGTGTATTTGTGTGCATTAGGTAGTTGTTGTGGAATTGTTAGATTACATTTTAGATATTGCTGCGCTGTCGGAACTAGAAGCACAAGCATTTCGCTGCGCTGGCAATAACATCTGCTAACCATGTGTATGTGACCAATAAAATTTGATTGATTTAATACTTTACCTTGCCAATTCACCCTCTGAACGGCACACACACACAAGCCATGTCTCAATTTTCTCAAAGCTTTAAAATCCTTCTTTAACCCGTCTCCTCCACTTCATCTACACTGGTTGAAGTGGATTTAACAAGTGACATCAATAAGGGACCATGTCTTTCATCTGGATTCACCTGGTCAGTCTTTGTTGTGGAAAGAGCAGATATCCTTAATGATTTGTACACTCAGTGTACCTGTATCCTTCCATTTCAGTCATATTTTCTCTTTAATTGTAAAAGTAAGCAATGGCCAATTCAAGTGGTTTGACAATATAATTAACCAATTAAAACAACCCTTCTGTGACCATGGGATGGATATTTCTCTATGGCAACATATGAAGAACAGTGCACAAAAAAATTAAGACTTTATTAAAATATCTGTTTCCTATCCTATATTTGACAACAACAGGTTTTACATTACATGAATAACCTGGAGGCTGTAAGATATGCTGCCAGACATACCGATATGCCTACATATATTTCAATTGTGTTTTATAGTTGCTAGAAATCTATATGCCTTTATGAAAGAAAGTGTTCCTCACTCTTTTTTTTAAAGAATGAGGGCGTTCTCTCTCTGACCTATACTGACAACAGATGACTCTTTGGAGATCCCCATCTAAATGTAAAATATAGCTGCAATCAAGTCCACATTAGTCTTGAGTTGGAGGCGGAAGTTGCCTGCTCATGAATCAGATTGCAACCGACTGTAAATTGTGAAATAATCGATTATATTATGTGTACAAGTGTTAGGCAAAACACCCGTTAAAGCATAAAATATAGCAGGGAAGCATGTGCTCAACAGAAATGGCATGATGTTGTGTGGCTCTCAACCCCCAAAAACCCTAACCTCTGCGTTAGCAGTAGGCCTATAAGGTAACCTTACAGATGAAGTCCACCTTAAACATTTTGACACTGGCCGACTAGGACAAGTTGTATACAGTCATTAAGACAAATACATTTACAGTGCCCTGTGTGAACTACATATTAAGGTTTTATTCCGTTATAAAATATAATGTAAACCACTTAAGTGCTGTAATATCAGGGTAATAAGTAAAACAGATATACTTTACGTTTATAATAAAATGTTCTGCAGAAACACTGGGAGAAAAAGTTTAGACCCACAAAAAATAAATAAACGTAGCCTAATTAGCATTAAACAAAGTAAGTATAATAAACAACAACAAAGTAACTAACAAAGTAAGTCTAATTGACAAAGCAATATGTTGGAGACCATGATGTTTGGGTATTGAAAAACATTGCATGGGGCTTAATGAAAGATAATTGTGAGGATTTTAATTATACACTATAGGCTAATGGAGCTGTAATATTTCATGTAAAAGGGTGATGGGACCTTTACCCTAAACGCAAGTGGTCATTAACAGATAATAAGAGGATGTTCAATCACAAAATATTTGATGCGCGCTAAAGCTGTTGTATAATTTATGATTGCCTCGATGCATATTGCAAATGACTTGATGGTAAATATATATATATATATATATTTATCTTATACTCTCCTGCGCTTTAGAAAGTTTCTCGAGTCTCACACACTCGAGTACCTGAGAGCACCCCCAGGGCGCAATAAATCCATTTCCAGACCCGTCAAGTGATGCGTAAAAAAATAAAAACTGAGAATACATCATGCAAATTATATTTATTTCAAGCGAATGTCACGCAAATATTCCCTTGTTTTATCAACCATATACACCCGACATAATAAGCAACACTTACATTTTCCAGTCTGTTCACACTGTTACGGATAAGTAGGCTTGCTGTCATCCTCTTGTTTTACGCACGAGACGTTTGGATAATTGCGGTCTTGTTGAGTCTCTCCAGGAGTACAACGTTAGATTACATGTAATTAAATAAGTGAACTCGACAGTTAAATGTAGCACAATGTAATTTGTGTCTGAACGCATCACTTGCTGACTTGCTGCAGTTCACAGATGTATCGAGCACAGAGAAGCAGACCGTTCTTGGTTCACAATTAAACTTTTCGCAATAATAATAATGATAGGAACTGTCTGGGAATTTTTTTAATTCTTAAAATATCTCTCGGCTGACTAAAAGCTGCATCTGCTATAGTGGGCACTCCTGTGACTCCACTTATTTCATGTATTTTCCCTGTCTAATCAATTTAGTCTTCACAAGCAGAAATGCGAAAGTAAGACGATCCGAAATTACAGGTTAATATCTTATTTCTGAAAAGATAAATGGTTTTTTACAACTGCGTAAAAATCTGAGTCTATAGCGCTAGTCCTAACTGACAAATAGATGCTTCCATAAATCAGGCACATACACCTTTCTCACCGCCTTTTACATTCCAAGTTAAATAAACAATTACACCAGTATTATATGGCAAACTTCTCAAATTTGAAACAAGTAGGAAAGTGACATGGACTTCGGGGGAAAGTGGCTGTCCTTTGATTTGAGGGATGCGGGCAATGTCAGTGTGTATTTGTGCAATGAGTGGACACGCGCCAGATTACACATTCTCTCTGGGCGCATTTGGTGCCACAGCTGTGTGACCGTCATCTGCTCGCTCAGGGGTTTTTTGTGAGCGCACGACAGATGCTTTCGCTACCCACCAGCCTTCCGTTTCCTCGGAAATAGAGCCTCTGTATTATAACGCGGTTTCAGGGCAATTTGATTGTGAAGCGCCGATTAAATCTCCACCAACAAAGTTACCACAGTGACACCCAGGTGACGCAGGTGACACCCAGCGATAGAAAGAGAGAGGGGGAGGGAGATAGAGCATAATAGAGTAACAAGGGATAATGTGAAATATCTGTAATTTAGAAGGGACCTGAGTCTGTAGCAGAGAAACCATTGGAGTGCTATTTAAAAAGAGCAGTAAGCAATGAGTGGTAGAACGTATAAGATCCCTCTATGCTGAGTGGCTGAGCAGTATAAAACAGACAGAAACTTGGAGAAGCGAATTGACTCACCTGTTCGTTTTTGCAGAGGTCTGCCCACATACTGGTCCCATCCCCTCCTCTCATCAGCACATGGTAGATGAAGAAGTAGGTGCCAGGAATGCTGCAGATGAACTTGCCCGAGATGCCGTCGTAGTTGTTTCCCAAGTTGGTGACCACGTCGTCAAACTTAAGGATCTCATAGCCTTCATGGGGGTTCTTAAGCCCTGCGTAAAAGGCCACCCGGGGCACTGTGCTGTAGGTGGCCGTGCTGATAGCTCCATTCCCCCCCAACCCCAAAATCCCAGTCCTCCCTCCAGACCCTCGGTCTCCAGGGGGTCCCACTGGCCCCGGTGGCCCTGGCTCTCCAGGCGGTCCAGGGAGTCCAGGTTTACCTGGCCTGCCTTGCTTGCCCTGGGGGCCCTGCACCAGCGTGGAGGGCATGTTGCTGTTGTCGCTGAGGGCCTCGGCTTCTGCCTGGATGCCACTGGAGCTGGTGCTGCTGGCCGTGGTGCCCTTGTTCAGGTAGGGGTCACACACCATGCGGCAGGTACCCAGCATTTCAAAGTGGCTGGTGTCGGTGCCCACGGAGCTGACCAGGACGGGGATGAGGACTACCAGCACCAGGACCAGCATGACCCCGACGGCAGCCGCCACCAGGGTCTTCCTCCCGATGCTGAGTCGGGGAAGGGGCTGTGCTGCCAGCGTGGCTCTCCCTGGGGCGGAAATGGTGACTGCTGGGTGTGGGGAGCCTGCCACAGAGGAAAGGGACACGGGGATCCCAAGAAGAGTAGGAGGAGGAGCGGCGAGTGTGTGAGGGTAAGAGAGAGACCCACATACACTCACTGATACGCCTCACTGCTTTCACTCACACAGAGGTAGTTCCCGTACACTCTCGCTCACCAGCGTGCACACTGACGCACATAGGGAGCACACACATACACGAGCCAACATACAGAATTTAGTCCCAAACTCTCGGCATGAAAAAGGAGAAAGAAAGAGGATGCAAAGGAAGGAACACTCAGGAGGAGGAGTGTTAGAGAGAAACAAGCGGAATGGTAAGAGGACGAAACAGAGAGAGTGAGTGTGAGAAAGAGAGACGGAGAGAGTAGTCATAGAGTCCGTGTGCGTGCGTGTGGTGTGTTTGTGGTGACGGATTCTCAGGCTTGGCTTTTTATATGGCAGTAGCAGTGGAGCCCCCCCCCCACGCCCCCCCACACCCCCCACTCCTCCCCCCCTCCTCCTCTGGTTGGCGTGGTTACGAGTAGGGGGAGGAGGGAGCCCCACACGGTCCCCTCTCCCTCTCTGTCTCATTCAGAATGGCTCTCATCACATCACATTACTTTCTACCACACTACACTCCCTCTGAGCCAGTGAGGAGCCAACACACACTCCCTCCCTCTCCCTTTCAGCTCTCTTACCCTGACTCCTCACTCCTTCCACTTTTGATTCTCTCTCTCTCTCTCTCTCTCTCTCTCTCTCGCTCTCTCTCACTCTCTCACTCTCTCACTCTCTCACTCTCACTTTCCTCTCTCTCCTCACTTCTTCCTTCAACTTTTGATACTGTTTCTCTCTCTCCTCTCTCTCTCTCTCTCTCTCTCTCTCTCTCTCTCTCTCTCTCTCTCTCTCTCTCTCTCTCTCATCAGCCTCCAGCCTCTAAAAATAAAGATGGAGCACAGGGAAAGGGTGCTGCACTTTCCTGGAGGTGCCAGAAATATATATGGTTTCTACACTTTCTATCTGTCGTATCCACACACACACACACACACACACACACACACACACACACACACACACACACACACACACACACACACACACACACACACACACACACACAAATACACTGACAGCTTTTTACACCCGGGAGTAGATTGATTCAAAAACAATGGGCATCAGAATACGTCAGTTTAGGCATTGGATGCGTCTCCAACCACCACATCCGCCATTGTTGCACTTCCGCATCTGCGATGAAAGGTGACAGAGCTAGAGCGGTGTTTGTCAGACCATGAAACATCCCAAAAATCAGTCTTCTCAATAAAACATCTGTAGCGTTCAAACGGTTTGACCTACAAAACTATTATGAACAACCTATGGAAAGGAGAGACTCTCGCGAACAAGAGTCACGGGACTCGTCTGTAAGTAACCAGTACTGGATAAAAAAAACGAATGAAAGTATGAAGGTAGTTTTGTGCCTACCCCCAAAAAATTGGTAGGTACAAACATAGGCACAAATATCTCCTAGATTTAGGACAGACACTTCAAAACTTTGTGTCTTATGATTTAAATTGTGACTGTACTTTTTTGCCATTTATGAATGTGTTATTCAATGCATTTCTATGGGATTTAGTAGTAAAGACCAAAATCAATATTTTATTAAATACTTTTGTTTTATATTGTACCTAAAGGGGTCCTAAAATTCTAAATCAAATAGATAACTGATCCATAGTATGACATCTTAAAACAATTCTACGTCAGCTTAGCACCCCTCCCCCCCAGCATCTTAGACTCTAAAGAATTCAAATGTGTATGGTGTTTATTAAGAAGGCTAATGATAAACACCAACACATGAGCCAACAGTACATACTGTACACACCAGGAACACAAATCATAAATCTACTGTTGGATGGGTTTGGGGTGGCACCATCACTTTCTGGACTTTCCTGGCAGACAGCCTCCTCCTGGGGGAGATTTTATTCAGGACAAATGACAGAGTTAAAGGACAATGGGGAGGTGCCATCCATGGTTAATGTGCCATTGACATTGACTCCATTTCACTGTTATTGTATTCCACTTTTTGCCCTCAGTGTCAATAACCGCACTTCTGCACCTCAATGCGCTGACACCGTTTCTTATTGGCATCTTTTTTTAACTATTGATTTCATGGTTTTATTCAATTAAGGGCCCCGTTTGATGGGGGAAATATCTCTGAGCCACAGTGATGTCATATTTTTGACATTTTCATCTTTCACAGTGATGAATGATACATATGGAGGGAAATGACAACATTAGAGAACAGTCAGCAGACACAGTTGTCCTATGGACTGTGTCTTTCCAGAGGAGGTCAATTCAATTATGTCTGGATTTATTTAGCATAACACCAGGTTGAATGAGTCTGTATCTTATACAAATCTACTAGGCTTTTACCAGGGATGTTATTCAGCTTTTATTGAAGTTGTTGTTGTTGTGCCGTTGTTGTCGTGTAGGGATGAGGGCCGGGCCAGCATGGTGAAACATGATGTAAACCTCCCCCAGATGGAGGGCTTTGGCGTTGTTTGCACTAGGTTTAGACAGGGCTCTCATGGAAGATTGAAATGGATCAATGCACACCAGGATGCCTGAACATTTGTCACCACTCGGCTTGACTGGTCACCAATTAGAGCATTCCACTTCTGTCTCTTTATCATCATTAAACAGCAATTGCAGTGTTATGGCATAACCGGTTGGCTCTCAAATTCATCTTACAGAGTCCATCCACAGACTCAACACACAACCCAGATCACTCACAAAAGACCAGGTGTGCGTCTGACTCGGGCGGGCGTATATTTGACCACTGTGTTAAGTCTTAGAATTGTCATGGAGTTTGTCCGTATGAAGCAAACAATACCTAAATTGCTTTTTAGGTTTGCTTAGTCGGATTGTTTGTCTTTAGGCACCTGCCGGCAGTACCTGCCAGTGAGTCTGTCGTCAGTGCACCAAATCTCTACATCCTTTAACCACTGAGAGATCAGTTCACAGCACAGAGGACAAACACAGAGGTAGAGATGCGAGAGAGATGAGAGAGAGAGGAAGACAGGCCAGAGAGAGGTAGACAGAAAGAATTTAAAGAACAGGGGAGAAGTAGTTGGAAGCTGTGGGAGTTGAGGGATATCAGTTAAGTAGGTTGGCTTTGATTGGATGGTTGGTTAGTTGTCTGGTTGGGAAGTAAGTAGGGCGGAGGGAGTAGGGCTGTTGTGGTGAGTGAAAAAAACAGAATAAAAATGATGATTGAGCTGTTATACAATACATAGTCTACCCATATTACGCATGGCAGAATTTTTTTTGTGTGATTTAAGATGTCTTTGGTACATAATTGGTCTAGCCTACTGTATACTCACTTGATGAGAGAACATCTATGCAGCCTGAGACAATGAACAGCTTTTTAGCTACTTCCTACTATATAGGACTTGTTTCAAATGATCACTTTTACTCTCATACTGTATGTGTACTCGCGCCGAAAGGGAAAAATATCCTTTCTATTTTATTCAGCTAAGTTCAATTATATTCTTCTTACTATAAAATCACATAATAAAAAATAATTGCACGGGACTTATAAGCATAGATTGTCAACTAAATAAACAAGCCTACAGTACATCCTATAGCATGGAGCATAGCCAGATAACATACAGTAGGTCAACTCATATTCTGTTCTTCTGAAATACATTTTCTTCATCTCATGTTTCTTTAGACCTGACTAAAATCAATAATGGATTATTGTGGTGGTGTAAATTAAATTGATTCATTCCTTCCGTGGAGGCCTGGAGATGCCTGGAGATGCTAGACGTGTTTATGTTAATTACCGTTCAATTACCGTGAGACCGGCAGTCTTTTGCGTGACAATAACCGGCTGACAAAACTTTATGGCCAATGAAAATCGGTGTCCCCGTTTTACGGGGATTGATTTGTCATTGAACGGAAGGAAATGTCTCGTATTGAAGTGACAGAACATTAAGGGTTACGCAGTAATACAACTCTCTAGGACTTTGGAACAAACACTTAAAAGGTTACACCTCCTCCTATCCCTTGTAATACAATGAGGATAATTCACTTCGCTCCGTGTCCAAGTCTTCATTACCCTTAAACATAGATGTCAATCTCAATGTGACTTCCCAGGTTAAAAAAGGATAAATACAATACAATTGAAAAAAACGGACAATCCTCAAAGGGACATTGTTTCAGCAATCAGACCTGGTTGGTTTAGAAAATATAATTAGGAAAAACATTGCGGGAGGCTCACAGCTTAGTTCAGCCTTGCCACAATCCTATGGAGCTGTTCTGTGAAAGGGGGTGCTGAAATCCCCCCACTGCTCTGCAATTAGCACCATGTGAGGGAGAAATTAAACCTGATATTTAACTGATGGTAGTTATATTTAGTGAGTTAGAGGGTGATTAGTGGTTTCTTATGTTGATCAGGTGTCAATCGTCAAAATAGCGGACAAAAACAAATATCAAGTTTGAAATAGACAATGGACGTTTTCAGGGAGAGTTTGAAACATGCTTCCCGGTTTGTTTCTGTGAAAGGGGGGTTTGGAGGGGGGAGGAGAGGGTGCAGAAAGCTTTTAAAATTGAATGAGTGAAATGCTGGTCATGGCCTTAGCCCTGTGGCCTGCATTTCCTCAGAGATGTTTTAACTCGTGGCTGGCTGGGGTCAGGAGAGGAGGCCGTCTCCTCTGAGGCATCAGACACAACCAACTAAACAGCTCAATGCACTACAGCTTTGTAGTTTTTTCACCTCAAGAAAAAAACAAAGAGAGAGAGAGAGAGAGAGAGAACTTTAGAGGTCCACAGGGAGGACAGACTGAACATACCGGAGTAAGAAAATAAATAAAAAAGGAGTAAGACAGAGAAGATGTTAAGGGTCGGATTATTTTAAGAGAAAACTGGACCAGGTTGAAAAAAGAGTAAGAGTAAAAAAAGAGTAAAACAATCAAATAAAAATAAACAGTGCATAGCCGCAGTCCTCCTGTCTATCCAGTGGGGTTTGGCTCTCTGATTGACTCCCCTGTGCTGTGTGGGTCCTGGCTGGGCTTCATCAATGGGCTCCTTTCATACACAGCTGAAACAAGTCACCGCTGTCTGTGCATGGTCACTTGGCTCCCACTGAGAGGACTCACAACACAGAGGAGAGAGAGAGACAAAGGCAAAGTGCAGCGAGCTGGCGGGGTAGGAGGGGAGGGGTGGGAGGGAGGAAGGAAGGAAGGAGGAAGAGAGGGGGTGCATTTAAGGGAGCTGGGTGGATGGGGTAGGAATGTCGGAAAACAGTTGGCACAGAGATGACATGGAAAGTTGTAAAGGAAGTGCATTTGTGTGTGTTAATGTGTGTTTGAACTAAGCCTGCTCTGCCTCACTGCTTTACTTGCTGATGTGGCACTTTAACACACTGCACATCCAGGTGAATGAAGAAACAGAGCGAGGGGCATGACTTCAGTGAAAACAACAAACACTAACACTGTACCCTCCGGGTGTGTGTTCCACTAGAGCAGCCATGACTCAGTAAACAACTGCATTGTTTACTAATGTGACCGCATTGATGACGGCCAGTGCTTTCCCATGATGTTGCACAATGATTTAAGTCGATAAGTCATCATTTTAGTCAAATAGTTATACATTTGGGCTTGACGTGGCAAATCCGAACTGCCCACTTCATGCAAATCAGTGTGAACGCAGTATCTTTTCCTATGATATGATGTGTAAATTATTTTCAGCCTAGGTATCGTTTCAGGGCTGGGTTGATTTGTTTTATCTTACCGCCCAGCAGCATGGCATTGTTTATTAGAAACAGCTGCAAAGTTATTCCTCTTTGCAAGTGAGCCACACAGTCTTTTATCCACTCGGCCTCCAGGAACCATATAGCAAATGATAAAAAATGATCATAATCCTTTGGCTAGTTGATACATTTTCACTTATTGTTTAGCTAGTCTGTATTAAAACAATATATATGTAACCATTTGGTAAATGGTATGATTGGTTGATATGATAGCATTTTGCAACCACCTCCCCCCGTCGCCCTAAGATGAACGTTTTTGACCACAAAAATGGGGCGTCACTACATGCACCACTGCTTTGATTAGTGTAACGTTAACTAGAAACCACAAGTGTCTATCCAGATCCTGAAAAGGCACCCGCACAAGAAAATTCAAGTAACTTATAGAGTTACGTTTCATTTGCGACGTGCATGATCATGAGCAAGGCCATTGTAGTCTATCGTTTCACTTCCCCTGTGAGAACCATGAGCACGGGCTGACTTGGCTTTGCTGAACCGCAGCCGAAGCCTGCCAGCAGCTTACCCACCAAAAGTTGCACCTTGTCCATTATAATGTTAAAAAATTCATACCATCGATTTTTCCATAGTTATCCGTATTACCGGGGCTTCATCTTATTCTTTCTAACTATTTCTGCAGCGGAAGATGCCAAAACTTTGGAGAAAACAATAGATGGTGAAGTCAAAGATGGGCAAGTGGTTTCCATCTGTGACAAAGTTTTCCCTAAATCAATGCTTGATGACAAATCCAGTTCCAGAATCAACCATCGAGCCAGCTGGCTAATCTTTTTAATATGGTGTTGTAAAAAAGAAAGCAATAAAAGATACCATTAGCTAGCCAGATAAGATTAGCCAGATGTCAGTGCCCTATTTGTTGATGTTTTTCAACTCAGCGTGGAAACTCCCACACCCATTTTGTGAATACGTATAGGTAGCCTTTGTCATTCTTCCGAGGTGGAACCTAAAGTGCATTTCCTCTCAGGAAATTACGTCAAAATTGTGGTGGCAACTTCCTCTGGGGGGGGGGGGGGGGGGGGGGGGGGGGGGTCCTTTAAGTTGGACGTGTTGAATGTCTGTGAATAGAATCATTATGCGCAATGAGGTCTTTAGAGAAACGCGCTCTTAGGAACAGACGAGCAATGACTGGTCCAGATGTTTAGTCAAGGTAAACAACCAAAGATCAGTACTTCTGTGGATGTTTTTTTATTTTTATCAGTGGTTATTTCTCAGGAGAGCGAAAGAGGAACTACAGTGCACAATCATAACTCAAAGGTTGTGCAAAACCAGCCAAAATACTGTACCGCTGTCTAGGCAACTGCCTGGTGCTTTAGTTTAATAAAGTGTACAGTTTCTTTAAATACACACTGCATTCACTAAAGCTAACTGTCAACTGAGAGATTATGTACCTGCTCAACAAACCCTCATTGCAGCCCGCGCTGTAAGGCAGTAATAAGAAAAACAATAATTTGTCATTCTTCATTCCCTAAATCCCGTTCCCCATGGTCATGGCTCAGTGTGTGTTTGTTTATTGTCTAGTCCATTTTCCCTGACAGAGACATACAGAGACCCAGGGTAGACAGGCCTTATGATGTAACTATTTTTCATGCAGTGTGCTGACACTCACGGGGCTGTGACATGCTGTTGAGTGAAGAAGAGTGTGAGATCATGAAGAGGCCTTGCTGTCTGTCCCAGGGGTTCTGCTCTGTGTGACATACTGTGACTTACTCTACTGTACATGTGGCGAAACACATGGCACGTAAGGCTACACAGTTTTGATCATGATTGAGTTATCGTTGATAGTACCCTTCATCAATTATATTATTCCATCTATCTCTGTTTTCGTCTTATATATCATTTCTCGATGAAGGCTTCTCTGTCTAAAAATAGGGAGATTCACTGGTAGTCCTCCCACTCCGCCAGACACTACTGAATATCAGTATTAATGACTACATTTAAATACATATTCAAAGAGGTGGTCAGTCTGTAGAATATAAACTTGGAAAGAGTTCTGGACAGCCACTTCAGAACTGTCCCTCATGCACCTTCTAACCCACAGGGAAAACAACAGACAGACAATGTGCACTACTGCAGCATCCAAGAACAGACGTTTTCCGGCACAGCATAGTCCTCTGTAGTGACGCATATTTGATTAAAAACCTTCCTCCTTTTAAACAACTGCTAGAGCTATTGCTCCAGGTCAATGGCAATGTGTATTGAAATAAAACTAAGCTAGGGAGTAATAACACTCATAAGTGGAAACATCTCACAACTGTAAGTGATTCAGCTGCAATTTAACGCCTTTTTGGCTTTTTAGTATTTCCATTTCGCTCCTCAGTCGTGCCTAGGGCTTGACTGGCTACCCAAAACCCTCGCTCCGGCCAAACGCTACACCACGCCCACGGACGCTGATTTCTTCTCTGCAATGAGTCTGGATTTGAGTACCTCCACATCGATTCCGAGAATGGATATTAACTCTAGACCGTCTGATTGGTGCCAGAAACCGATGGATTGGGCCAGATCCAAAACACACATGGGTATAGCGGCAAATTCGATTCAGTCTTACAAATTCTCTCTCTACCCTACCCCCCCTACACACACACACACACACACACACACACACACACACACACACACACACACACACACACACACACACACACACACACACACACACACACACACACACATTGTCCCTAAGCCATAGGTTCACTCCCTGCCTGGACTGCTTGGTGTGTCACTCACATTGTTGTCATTGGCCATGCCCAGAGGTTGCTGCCATGAAGGATGCCTCTGTTGACAGTCTCCAAGCAGTGAAAGGTTGCATAGACTGAGACAGTGCAATAATATATAGGATAAGTTAGTGATTGGAAAGGATTAGGGTCTAACACAGATTCAACCACAAAGACCAGGGAGGTTTTCCAATGCCTGGCAAAGAAGGGCACCTATTGGTAGATGGGTCAAAATAAAAAAGCAGACATTGAATATCCCTTTGAACATGGTGAAGTTATTAATTACACTTTGGATGGTGTATCAATACACCCAGTCACTACAAAGATAGAGGCGACCTTCCTAACTCAGTTGCTGGAGAGGAGGGAAACCCCACAGGGATTTCATCATGAGCCCAATGGCAACATTAAAACAGTTACAGAGTTTAATGGCTTTGATAGGAGAAAACTGAGGATGGATCAAAAACATCGTAGTACTTCCACAAAACTAACCTAAATAACAGAGGGAACCTAATATTCCAAAACATTGGACAACATTGACAACATTGATTGTTCTTGAGTTGCCTAGTTACAGTTTTGACTTAAATCGGCTTGACAATCTATGGCAAGACTTGAAAATAGCTATCTAGCAATGATCAACAACCAACTTAACAGAGCTTGAAGAATTTAAAAAAAGAATAATGTCCAAATATTGTACAATCCAGGTGTGCAACGCACTTGGAGACTTACCCAGAAAGACTCACAGCTGTAAAAGCTGCCAAAAATGGGTTTCTAGCATGCATTGAATCAGGAGTGTGAATACTTATGTAAATGAGATATTTCTGTATTTAATTGTCAATACATTTGAAAAAAAATGTCATTTTTAATTGCTGAAGGCACTGTACGCACTAAAAAGCCAATTTACCATCATTTGATTTTAGTATCATTTGTTTTTAGAATCGGCGACACACCAACATTTTAAATGTACTTAATTTTATTGACAAAGAGTGAATCCTCCATTTATCCTGAGAGACAATGACCAAAAATATGGCTTAGTTTTCTTTATTTACCTACCCCACAGCCAGCATTAGCATTGCTGCTAGTGAAACAATGGGAGTGGTAGGGCCAATGGCAGGATGCTTCAAAATGCATGCCAACATCTTCAGTCACTTCAAACCAATTGTTATAGCAACCTAAATGCCATAACAAGTTTCACATATAGAATATGTACTAGATCATCCGCGAGGGGCTATGCATTCTCTGGAAAATAATGGAACACATAAAGCACCGAGTTGATTATCCCTTATATACAATGGCTATAATTGAACACATTTGCCACTAGAAATGTGTTAATTCGCCAGGAGAAATATGTTCAACATTCGATGTCGGCTCGTCCTATCATTGTGAAGCAGAATTCACCAAGCGTTGGATTGTTCACCCACTAATAGGGAACGTTAGCTGGGTTTAGACCGTCGTGAGACAGGTTAGTTTTACCCTACTGATGATGTGTTGTTGCAATAGTAACCTGTCTCACTGAAGTAGCTAGTAAGTTTACTAGAAAGCTACAGTGATTGCCGCATTGACCAAATAGTCTTCCTAGCTTAGCTAACCAAACCATCAGTCCAATTCAACAATGCCAATCATGTTTTCAATTCAACTTTAGGTTAGGGTACATTAGAGGGTACATGGTTTCTGTATTATATTTCTACCAAGTAATTATACCCCTGACAGACTTTTATGAGCTGTTTTGACTGCAACTAAGCATATATGTCAGGTCATTTTTATTTTGTACACGGTCATGCCTTGTTATAACCAGTTATAACCATAGGCGAGTACATAAGGTGCTTATTTCTGTATGTGATCTGTGTATCTGGTCAAAATCACTTCAACAGATATGTATAACGTAATATTATATCTCCAGAGAAACCTGGAGTCAAATAAATGTATTTATTGATTTTCCGTAGAATAACTACTTTTCGGACAATACACACCAATACATCGCTCTGTGTCGATTCAGACTGTATCTGAGTTCTGTATTGCAGTTGTATTAAGTATTTATACCATTGGCAGACTTTTTATACCATCGCATCTTATTAAATGCCCAAAAATAAGGTCATTTTGATTTTGTACACAGTCAGACAATACGAGTACATGGGGAGTCAAAATCACTAATGCAGGTCCTCCTCCACCCTCTGGTGGTATGCATAACTTCTGTCTCCTGAGAAAATAAAGGCCCTATCTACAGTTTTACATTACTATAGAATAACTGTAGGTGTTTTTGGCAGCTTTCAAATGACCCCAGAGGACTTCAAAAAATGTTAAGTCTATGTTGATACATAACACTATAAACTATCAAAAATAAAGAGAGTTGCACACTCCATATTTAAACTCCCGGTAATGATCCAATAAATGACTGTGAGTTGAAATATGGAGTGTGCGAGTTTATAGTTTATTTGCCGTTAGTCAGCACCTCCACACAAAATAATGTTTCTGGGTGTGTGCCAGCTCATGTTTTTTTATGATACAGAAACACTAAACAATGATTTAGATTTATTAAAAACAAGTTGATTGAAAAAGTAATGAACATTTTCAAGAATTGAATGAACCACCTTTGGACCCCAGTCGGGAGAATGAGGGTTAAGTCAGTAGTGCCACCTGTCCAAATCGGTCTACACTTGTAAGATATACAGATACATTGTGTGCCTGACTACCTCTGGAGGTGGCCAGGAAGATCCGATCACGGAGCATCTTTTATTAGTTTACACCTTTCTGAAAATGTGGGCACAACCAGAATGTGGACAAGCGTCAGACGAAGGATCCATGTTAGAACCAGATATAAATGGGGCTTTTTTTGTCTTTGTTGTCTAGTATCCATTGACTGAAATGTCTTTCAAGGTTTTTGGTTAAAAAAAAATAATATTATTTTGTTGAGTTTTTGAGTGCTCTCAAAAACCTATTTGTACCGACAAAATATATAAATAAATGGGAGACTTTTGAGTTGTCTGTTTTCCTCTCTTTTATGTGACCCAAGGGAGAAATCCCAGAGTGACTCCCATCATCCAGGCGTTGGAGACAGGGGCCTGTCAAAGCCTCAGCAGGAGCGCAGCTAGGGTGCACTGTGACCTGGCTTCGCTCACAGCATCGCTAGAGTGTTTTGTAAGAACCATGGAGGAATTGTGGTCTGGTGTGAAGTGTTGTTTCTCTAGAGACAGGAAGGATGGATGGTAGAAGAGGAGGGGAAAGGGCTATCTCCATCCTTTCAGCTCACCAAACTTTTGTCATTTATCACCTAACATGTACTGTAGCTTGATGTTCCCTTGTGAATATGAATTGAGAAAACACCATAAAGACATGAATATACAGTAAGCTTATGTTTTAGCTCATGGCCTGGGGGTTATCACTGTATTTTAGAAGCAGGTTCATTTTGTCAGGGCTGTCTCAACTAAAATAGTTAAGTCCAGCAAAACATAGATTCCTTACCATAGATGTTAGACCTGTAGATTTCTTTACTTGAATGTTGAGAACGACTTATTAGGCTGACAGGCGTATTGCTGTGTATTTCACGGAGGCAAGTCCAAGCTCTGTGTACTACCTAAGTATGGTTCTCAATCAGAGACAACGATAGACAGCTGCCTCTGATTGGGAACCATACCAGGCCAAACACATAAAAAAGAAAACATAGAACAACATAGAATGCCCACCCCAACTCACGCCCCGACCAAACCAAAATAGAGACATAGAAAAGGAACTAAGGTCAAGGCGTGACACTCTGTTTACTTCCAGACTTCAGATCTCCAAAAGTCTGAGCTGAGCGCTCAAGTGCCCTCCACTGTCCTTAAGTACCTTAACAGCATGAATCTAAAATTAGTCCGAAATATTCAACAGCATGAAGTGCTTCGTGGCAATGTAAATATTGATATCAGTGAAGTATTATATAATGCGTGGCTCCTTATTACTGTTCGGCAGTAAGCTCATAAGTACACAAAAGGACGAGGAGACTCACAGGGGAAATACATGCGTAATGACTACATACAGCGTGGCCTGAGGAGCTGAGGGAGGAAGTGGGGGGAAGACTTTGAGATAATTGTATGCGCTGAAAAAGCACATCTCCAGCTACAAAACTCTCAGCTAATAACAGAGCAAAACACACACACACACCAATAAACACGCACAAAGGCACAAAGGCACGGTAACCCACAGACATAATAATAACACATATACTAGTACACACACACTCACTCAAAGAATTATACACATCTTGGATTGCCTATACATAGTATATTCATATCATTAGAGTGTTTTTGAAGAGCAGTTCCTCAGTAGGCTGAGAGGCAGTCGCACCATGTCACCTAGAGTGAGCCTTAGCCTCCTCTCTCACGCAGTGTTGCACCTTGGGACTCTGGCCCAGCCAATCATCAAAGACTACCCAGCCGGAGAAGGGAGAACCCACAAGCTTTGTCTCCTTAAGTATTTATGGTAATGAAGTGGTCTAGATTAATCATGAGCAAAGTGGAAAGAGTTCTGATGAACTTGGAGTGCATGGCTGTGAGTCACACTCATCACCAGCGATCTGAGTTCCACTCCAGGCATGGACGTCTCCTCTCTCAATTATACATCATCTAGCTGTCAGGGCGGAGTGTACGCTACAGAACATCATTAATGTGGATCTGAGAGGAGGGAAAAGACACAGCTTGATATAATGAGAGGTGCTATGATTACTATCACAGTCACTATGTCCTATAACACTGGTACAGCAAGCAGAGGCACATTTATTATTTATACTTATAGGACTATGTAATATGTTGATGTATATGCTTGCTCCTACAGTAGTAGTGGCAAGTGTATGGTGCTTATACTCAGAAATCCATTAACTGGGATACTCAGTAAACATTCAGTTCTGATTCTCAGAACACTTTTAACTACTTAACCCTTACTGTCTGTCCTGAACTGCTATCCCATTCCTTAATCTTTAGCACACTTAAACAAATTTGAACTTAAAGGGGAAGTGTGTTGTGATGAATCAATAATCTGCAATGTGATGGTGGCCTCAGTACTTCGTCTAAGGCCTTTTACTGCACACTTGGCTTATTATTGTACTGTCTGATTTGCTGTTTGTTGTTGGATTCTTTTTGTCTCTAAAAGAGAATCAGTCCAATCTCACTGTACATTTCTCCTGCTTAGTCATCTGAAAGACTCATGAGAGATGAACAACTGACTGGAACACCTGGAGTGATCCTGATTTCTCCCATGAGGGTGCGAGAGAGAGAGGGAGAGAGAGAGAGATGATCAGATTGAGAGAGTCAGATTGAGTGAGTGATAGAGCACAACTGAAAAGCACTGTGCCGCTCCCTCCCTCACCCTGTCTCCCCCCTGTGTCCCTCCCTCCCCTGTACAGCAGCACAGTTCATTTAAATTCTGCAAGGAGACAACCAATAAATCACCTGCATTCTGACTAATGGTTCCTGCACTGAGGGGAAAACTCTCTCTCTTTCTCTCTCACCTCTGTACCTGGAGACTCTTCACACTGCAAAGAAATATAGGGTAGTGCTATTAGCTAAACGTACACTACTTGTACACACACACACACACACACACACACACACACACACACACACACACACACACACACACACACACACACACACACACACACACACACACACACACACACACACACACACACACACGTTATTGCATAAGCATTCACACTCTCACAAAAACACACGTACCGTAATATCCACTGACAGGCTGCAGTTGTAAGAGTCAGCAGAAACACAACTCCCCTGCCAGGTTTGCACTTCCTCCAGAGGCAAACATCCCCCAAAGTGATGGTCCATAATTATCTTCTTCAACTCCACCTCAGCTTTCACCGTTGACGTCTGAGACACAGAACTTAACCTTGAACCGTCATGCAAAAGCACAGCAATGGTGTTATTCCAAAAATATACTGCAGCTGTGAGCTTGACAAACCCGGATCTTTAAAAAACCTGAACCTTCTCATCCCAAATCAAGGCCCACTGTTGTTATCACCACCAGCACTGATAACATTTACTAACTATAGGCATTGACTGCAGGGATATTAGGTTCGAAAATCAGCAGTTTGGGGGGGATAGTAGAAAACAAATGCACTCATTAAAATAGGACTAAAATGGTTGAGAGTTTTAGTCAACTGATAATAACTAAAACTAACATGGAAGAAATGACCAAAATGTGACTAAAATTATATTGAAAACAGCTGCCAAAATGAACGCTGTATTGTACAGAACCACCTTGTTTTACTTAAGCATTTTGATTAAAAAAATAAATAATTACATTCTAATTACTCTCCTGTGAAGTCGTGACTTGCGACTCCCCTGAATCGTGTCACATATAATAGCATATTATAACATTACTGTAAGAAAAAAACACCACCTCATTTCTTATTCGATTTTAGGATGCTTGTGCAAATGCTCAAATGTTTCTCTCACGTGGCCACAACTCAACAGCACACGCCACTAAGCAAAATATGTATTTGAATGAAACAATACACAGTTATGCTACAGTTTCTTAACACCATCTGCTGTAAATATTCGCTCACAGTCAGTGGCGGTTCTAGCTTGTATGGTTCCCTGGGTCGAACCCCCCCTTGGTTGGCATGCAGATGCTGCATGGACATAATTCACGATTGACCGTGAGAAATGTGAAGGGAGGGTGGCCACAAAAATGTGTGCGTTAGGTAGCGGCATAGAAACACATGTGCGGAACATGACACGGATCTTTCCAGCGGGATCAAGGAGGCGGGACAGGGGCGGGGCAGGGGCGGGACTGGGGCGGAACTGGGCGGTTGCCTACGGATCCACAGCCTCAGCCTATTGTAAAGGAGGGTGGGCTAGGGACAGACAAACTGTTTGCCCTTATTGGCACCAGAAGGCTTGTTCTCTCTGCTCTCTGCTGTTCTCTGTTTTGTGCCAGTGAGGCCCAGCGCTGAGGGATGAGAGACGGCACCTCTGGCCCCCCTCTGCTTCTTCCCGGCCCTCTTCTTGACCTGTCACTCTCAGTTTGTTAATAATCTACTGAGTCCACTATGCTAGAAAACATGCTCTCATTACCACTCTCTTTCTCTCACTGACTCTCTGTCTCTCTCACACACGTGCACTCGAACGCACACACACAAATACACACAAACACAGGAAAGGCTCACACTTTCACACATACATTTGTCTTCCTGTGAGCTAGCTAGTGTGATGCCATGGACAAGGGACCATTATGGGGGATGGTGTATACACTCTATAATCTGTTCTGCTCTCTAGGCCTTTAAACTGTTCACTCTTTGATGAAAAGGGGCTATCACTTGTGCAGTGACCTGGGGTAACCCACTACAGCAAGCCTGGGCTCCCATTCCCCCCAACACATATGTCTGACTGCCAGCTGTGATTGGGGCCTCTGATCCCCCTGTGGGTCCTACATGTGTTTTTACACAGGACTGGACTACGTTCTCCCTCTCTCTCTCCCCTGCCATCCTCCTCTATTCTCCTCCCTTCTCTACTCCCCATCCTCCTCCCCTCTCCTCACTCATCTCTGTCCTCCCTTCTCCTCCCCAATCCCTCCCCCACTCTCTTCCACCTTTCTCTCTCGCCTCCCCTCTCCTCCCCCATCCCTCCCCCTCCTCCTCTGTTGCTTAGGCAACCCAGGAGTTCTATCCTGCTGACTTCCGACAGAAGATGATAGAGGTTGTATGCTGTGGGGTGTGACACAGATGGACAGAGCAGTGTGCAGGGAGTACACTCCACTGGACCAAACCATCCACGGTCCCCAGTCCCCCTTCCCACGCCCAGCTGCAGTGAGAGAGAAGCTCCCCTGCAGTCCTCTCCTCCGGCCTCCTCCAACCCAAATCAAATCAAATCAAATTGTATTGTCTCGTACACATGGTTAGCAGACGTTAATGCGAGTGTAGCGAAATGCTTGTGCTTCTAGTTCCGACAATGCAGTAATATCCAACGAGTAATCTAGCCTAACAATTTCACAACAACTACCTTATACACACAAGTGTAAAGGAATGAATAAGAATATGTACATAAAAAAATATATGAATGAGTGATGGTATAGAACGGCATAGGCAAGATGCAGTAGATGGTATAGAGTACAGTATATACTGTACATATGAGATGAGTAATGTAGGGCATGAAAACATTATATGAAGTGGCAACCCCGTTCCTCCAGACCTGCCAAAAACAGCCAGAGCGCTGTATTGTATGTGGGACACTGACATGTCTGCAGCTGCTGCCACATCTCAGACCCAGTAAAGTTCAGCTGTCTCGCTCTATCTATCCCTCCTAGTATTGAGCCCACAACCAACATTTTTGCTGATATGCCTCCTGACAAAGTCAATTGGAAATGTAAAGGGAGACATGCTAAATGGACAGGCATCATCACCAGCTGAAATACTGTCAACAGCCTAAAGGGGTCTTAGTTCAATGACGGATACAAGGATTTTGGGAGGGGTTGTCATGGCACGAGCAATGACTCAAGGGTGTGAGACGAGGTGAGGTGCACACTGGGATACTATACAAGGTTGGATGTTATGGCAAGAGAGAATACTCTCAATCAGCCATCTACACCAAAGCTCCTGAGGGCCCTCTTCAGATCAGATAAATCCCACGTACAGCTATACTGCCTTGCCTCTCTTACTCTAATCATCTCTCTGTCTCTCCCATTATCATTAAACAGATATTAAGCAGCCAAGCGCTCTGATCCTGACGGACTTGAGTTACCCCCCTACATACAGTATAGTAGCACTGTCCCACTCACCTCTGCTCTGTAACCACATCTCATTAGCTGTATAAATGGAGGGGTCTTACTGTGAATCCATTAGAGGGGGATTCTGTCAGGCTCTTTGTATAACCACTGTGGGATTAATCATCCCAGAGAGAGCAGAAATCAATCAATTTATCCGGAGATAAAGAGAGAGAGCTGACAAAACACCGTAAGAGAGGGAAACGCTGGGAGATTCTTATTGGCCAATTGAAATGCATGAGAGGAAAGAGGGATAGCGCAAGAGATAGATGAAGAGAATGAGAATGCCAATTAAAGAGAGTTTCTAAAACTTTATTTTTATGGAATATCACGTTCTTCCACATAAATACACAATTCATGAATTTTTGTATTTCATATTTAGTATTTATTAGGATCCCCATTAGTTGTTGCCAAGGCAGCAGCTACTTTTCCTGGGGTCTAAGCAGGGTTTATATTATTACACGGTTATTCATCCCCCCTCCTCTCCCCTGTAACTATTCCCCAGGTTGTTGCTCTAAATGAGAATGTGTTCTCAGTCAACTTACCTGGTAAAATAAGGGTTAAATACAAATGTATAAAAATGACAATGTACAATATAAAATCCACAATACCACAACATTACAACGTGTATGTTAGACCTGCGTTGTGCCAGGGGGTATGGTTTTCTCTGTTTTTATATCTATATTGTACTTCTTGAGTTACTTGATGCGGAAGAGAGTTCCATGTAGTCATCCCTCTATGTAGTACTGAACGTTTCCCAGACTCTGTTCTGGACTTGGGGACTGTGAAGAGACCCCTGGTGGCATGTCTTGTGGGGTATGTATAGGTATTTGAGCTGTGTGTTACCTGCTTGAACAGACAGTTCGGTGCTTTCAACACGTCAATACCTCTCACAAAGACAAGTACTGAGGCAGTCAATCTCTCCTCGTCTTCGAGCCAGTAGAGATTGACAAACACCGTATTGATATTGGCCCTCTGTGTACATTTTAAGGGCCAGTCGTGTTGCTCTGCTTTGAGCCAACTGGAATTTGCTTGTGTTCTTTTTTTTTGTGGCACTTGACCATACAACTGGGCAGTGGTCCAGGTGTGATAAAACTAAGGCCGGTAGGACTTGTTTTGTTGATTGTGATGTCAAGAAATAAGAGCAGCTCTTTATCACAGACAGACCTCTCTCCGTCTTCACTACCGTTGAATCAATATGTTTTGATGTCAGTTTGCAATCTAGGGTTGCACCAAGTAGTTTAGTCTCCTCAACTTACTAAATTGCCATACTATTCATTACAAGATTTACAGTAGATGAGGTTTGGTGTTTAGTGAATAATTTGTCCCAAATACAATGCTTTAAGTTGTTGTTATATAACAGGACTGGCTTATTAGTTGCCACGCATTCTAGAACTGACTGCAGCTCTTTGTTAGCTGTTGCAGTGATTTCATTTGCTATGCTAGCTGACGTGTATAATGTTGAGTCATCAGCGTACGTAGCCACACAGGCTTTACAAAATATTACTGGTAGGTCATGAGTAAAAATAGCAAAAAAGTTGAGGTGGGGGGGGGGGGGGGGGGGGGGGATATGGGAAGTGAGAATGGAGGAAATTAGGGAAAACTGCAAAGAAAATAACATTCTGGCCCTGAATGGTTCCAATTATCCGTGCCATCTATCTGGGAAAACACTGGGGTTTGGATGTACTGAGGAGAAAACTGGAGCTGTGGAAATCATTAGAGGTTAGTTGTGTGTGATGAGACTGCACATATTAACAAGCCATTTCCTGCACAATTCATTACAGCAAATGAGCCAATGATTGAGGAATATTTGTTTTTTAAATTGAGTTTGAACTAAATTGAGTCTGAAACGCTCTACTAATATGTGTTTATGTATGAACATTTAACAGTTATAGGTGTTTCAGAATCTAAAGTTTAAAAAAAAATGGATGTTTAACAGTATGTGCCTTTGGTGTTGCACTGTGTGTATGAGTTTGGACCTGGTGTTTTGCTGTGTGTATGTATGAGTTTGGACCTGGTGTTGTGCTGTGTGTAGGAGTTTGGGCCTGTTCTGTAATTGTGTATTTGTGGGAAATTAGGCCAGGGTTCCTAGGGTAGCCATGCAACATTTCAGGCTGATGATACCTCTGTGTGTGTAATGAGAAGAAATTAGGGTCGACTGGCGATGTTAACCCACTTATAAAATCTGCCTCCTTTATAGGGTGTTAGAAAACCACAATTACCCCCCTGACATTTTTTCCCTGCATGATTTATGAAGTGAACATTGCTTCCCTCTCCTCTAGCCCCCGTTTCCCTAGAAAGAGCAATAAAGGGAAGTTAAGGGACAGTATTGATCAAGAAAAAATTGTCTTTGATTTGCCTGGGAGAGAGAAGGGCTACTGGTGAGTTTCTCTCCATCCTCCCCACCTAACCACCACCCAGGGCCGTGTCTAGCCTTTTGGGGGCCCTAAGCGGGCAATACATTTTGTGAACCCTCTTCAAGTAGAGAGAATTTTGACCAAATTTTGAACTTTAACCTTGTGTATTCTACTATTCAAAATCTAATTTTATTTTTTATTTCACCTTTATTTAACCAGGTAGGCCAGTTGAGAACAAGTTCTCATTTACAACTGTGACCTCGCCAAGATAAAGCAAAGCAGTGCGACAAAAACAATAACACAGAGTTACACATGGGATAAACAAATGTACACTAACACAATATAAACATCTATATACAGCGTGTGCAAATGTAGTAAGATAAGGGGGTAATTTATTTTCAATTAAAATTGAAAATAAAACAGCATGTTGAGACACTGACTGAGTACCTAAAAAATACAAATATAACATTTTTTGAGGCTGAGGGCCTGCTAGCGGCATGGGGCCCTAAGCGACAGCTTATTTCACTCATGCCTGGAGCCGGCCCTGCCACCACCACCCACCCCTTCTCCCCACTCCACCTCCTCCCTCTGGCTGTCTGGCCACCCGCCACGTGTGAAAAAGCTTTCAACTCAGATCATCGTCTCCACTTCCACCTTTAATTGGCCATATGTGTCACCACCACCCTGCTGTTATTGGTGGAGAGGGAAAGGGGTGGGAGGGCAGAAGGATCTGACAGGGTGTGTGTGCAAACTTATTTGGTTATTACAAATGCTTGTCTGCATCCCAAATGGCACCCTGTTCATAGCCGCAGAAAGTAGGGGTGCTGAGGGTGCTGCAGCACCCCCTGAAATGTTTTTTTTTTCTCCTACAAAAGTAGTGCACTATGACACTATTTTCTTACATAGTGCACTAATTTTGACCATAGCCCTTGTGGAACCTATTCAAAAGTAGTCTACTGCTGTAGGTAAAAGCATGTCATTGTGTGCAGACCTTGACTGTAAGAGGGGAGGTGTGTTACAGGGATGAATAAATGAATGAATAAAGGAGAAGGGGATGGAGATGCTCTAACATTAAGTGGTCTCAGCAGACATGATCTAGAGCATCAGTATGAATGGCACATACTGGTACTACAGTATAATACCCACAGAAGCAGCAACACATTCCTCATGACATTCAGCAAGCATTCATTAGCATGCATTAACCTTTACTCCTGATCACAGGAAGTGAAGCAGCAGTTACCTCTAAATTATAAGGCAGGCGTTTATTTTCCTCTGCAGTGAGGATACTGAGAAAGGGTATTTGAAAAACAAACACATGAGTAGGAACAACAGCTCACATTCTGAACAACTAGCATGACGCGGTGAAGTGCACATTGATGACATCATCCGAGCTAGGTCCATTTTTACCCAATGTCAGTTATACTGTACTATCTCCAGACATGTCTGTGATGAAGGAGAGAGGGATGGAGGGAGGAAATGTCAGGGATTTTTTGGATAAGGGTCCACCCTCCTTCCCTTCTCTAAATGGCAAATGTCACAGCCAGGAGATAGAGATGATGAGAGCGAGAGAGAGGGGGAGAGGGATGATTGGCTGATGGGAGTGTGGTGGAGCAGGAGCTTACAGAAGCCAACATCTCTCTGCAGTGGGGGTAGTCAACCAAAGCCAAGCAGTGTGGCTGGCAGAGTTCGCAGAGTTGGCAGTGCCAGGGTGCTGGAGGGGTAGCCTGCAGGGTCTAGAGACACATGGTGGCGAGCACATGCAAATACACATAAAGTATAGTGACCTCAGCTCATACACCCCCTCCCTCACCCACTAGTCATGCAGCTGACACACACCAAACCTGGGTGGTAGGGCTAACAAATCTTTTGGAAATGATTACAATTAGAGAACATTTTCAACAGTGCTCTTACTGCAGAACGTTTTAGTATGTCAAGATTAGTCTATAAAGGACTACAGACACACCTCTCCAAGCAGCACCTGAACTTTGTCGTAACTACATCATTAACCTAACAGAGAGGAGCCTTTTAGCATTAATGCTAAGGTAGAACCAAAAACACTTTGAGTGGTAGCTTTGAAATGGAGGGCCAGACAGAGACGATGTAGGGTCGTCTGAGGTGGCAACCTACCAGTACGAAAATCTCACAGTAAAGGAAAAGGTGATATTTTGAAAGTGTAAAATGGAGACACAGTTGTCAAAATGCACTTTAGAATGTAACAGTTGCACAGAGTTTAGAATGTAACAGTTACACAGAGTTTAGAAAGTAACAGTTACACAGAGTTTAGAATGTAACAGTTACACAGAGTGTAGAACGTAACAGTTACACAGAGTTTAGAATGTAACAGTTACACAGAGTTTAGAATGTAACAGTTACACAGAGTTTAGAATGTAACAGTTACACAGAGTTTAGAATGTAACAGTTACACAGGGTTTAGAATGTAACAGTTACACAGAGTTTAGAATGTAACAGTTACACAGGGTTTAGAATGTAACAGTTACACAGAGTTTAGAATTTAACAGTTACACAGAGTTCAGAATGTAACAGTTACAGAGTGTAGAATGTAACAGTTACACAGCGTTTAGAATGTAACAGTTACACAGAGTTTAGAATGTAACAGTTAAACAGGGTTTAGAATGTAACAGTTACACAGAGTTTAGAATGTAACAGTTACACAGAGTGTAGAATGTAACAGTTACACAGAGTTTAGAATGTAACAGTTACACAGAGTTTAGAATGTAACAGTTACACAGAGTTTAGAATTTAACAGTTACACAGAGTTCAGAATGTAACAGTTACAGAGTGTAGAATGTAACAGTTACACAGAGTTTAGAATGTAACAGTTACACAGAGTTTAGAATGTAACAGTTAAACAGGGTTTAGAATGTAACAGTTACACAGAGTTTAGAATGTAACAGTTACACAGAGTGTAGAATGTAACAGTTACACAGAGTTTAGAATGTAACAGTTACACAGAGTTTAGAATGTAACAGTTACACAGAGTTTAGAATGTAACAGTTACACAGAGTTTAGAATGTAACAGTTACACAGAGTTTAGAATGTAACAGTTAAACAGGGTTTAGAATGTAACAGTTGCACAGAGTTTAGAATGTAACAGTTAAACAGGGTTTAGAATGTAACAGTTACACAGAGTTTAGAATGTAACAGTTGCAGAGTTTAGAATGTAACAGTTACACAGAGTTTAGAATGTAACAGTTACAGAGTTTAGAATGTAACAGTTGCAGAGTTTAGAATGTAACAGTTACACAGAGTTTAGAATGTAACAGTTACAGAGTTTAGAATGTAACAGTTACACAGAGTTTAGAATGTAACAGTTAAACAGGGTTTAGAATGTAACAGTTACACAGAGTTTAGAATGTAACAGTTACAGAGTTTAGAATGTAACAGTGACACAGAGTTGAGAATGTAACCGTTTGTCACGACTTCTGCCGAAGTCAGTTCCTCTCCTTGTTCGGGCGGTGTTCCGCGGTCGACGTCACCGGTCTTCTAGCCATCGCCGATCCATTTGACATGTTCCATTTGTTTTGTCTTGTTTTCACACTCACCTGGTTTCAATTCCCTAATTACATGTTGTATATGTTCCCTCTGTTACCCCCATGTCCTTGTCGGGAATTGTTTATTTGTAAGTACGTGTGCATTGTGTACCAGGTGCGATACGGGTTTTGTGCCCATGTGTTTGTTGTTTTTTGTATGCCGGTAGTTATGCTTATTAAACGGCTCTGGCTATTTACCAAGTTCTGCTCTCCTGTGTTTGACTTCACTGCCACCAGTTATGCACCCCTTACACCGTTACACTGTCGACTTAGGTTCCATTAACTATAGATTGTCAAGTAGGCTCTACATGTCCGAGTTAGATCCCGTATACCATGGCAACAATAGAAATGACTACACACGTCAATGCAAATTGCAGAGATCTGAATGTCCAATAGCTAGTAGAGACAAGACACAGCGGAATGAAAATCAAGAGTAGCCTAAAGATAATGCTAAAAATAGCTGGAATTACAGTAAGCTAGTTATTATACATTTGCCAAACAAAGGCAACTCACTCAATCAGCTTATAGCGCCAATGTGATAAATGTCTGGGGCTGTGACGTAAACAACTCCCTTTTGTAAACAGATGACAGGGATAATAAAAATAGCTCAAAATCAACACTGAAATGAGTCAATGTAGGTGGAACTGTACCACCTCTTAACTAGCCCTCCTGACACCAGGTTCAGGGTTTAATCAGATCCGCGGTAATCCACAGTAACTGACAAACACATATCTTGTCGTTGCTTTTGTTTAGGGGTTTTCGGAGGTCTAGCTGCATTGGAGCTGTCTAATCCACAAGCACCTCCCGTCGCTATACCTGTTGCAGACATCACCAAGTCACATGTACCGAGTCACATTAGTAGAAATCCATTGTGGCCGTGTTACACGTTCTAACACTGGAATGTGAAATGTGATCTACACCTTGATTAAGCTGATAGGAATTTAGTTAAAGGATTTTGAATTTGAGTGTCATTCGTTTTATATAGCCTTTCTCTTTCTGAACTTCTAACGCAGTTAGGATATAAGGACGGGTGTGGTTTCGTGGCCAAAAGAGCCCCCGCTCACCCATTTGACAGCTCTAGCGCAGTTACACCTCCAACACCGCCTAAACTAAATCAACGAAAAGCAATGCGTTTGTCGGCTAACCAGGGTTAACGCTGATCTGATTAAATCCAGGCCCAGATCCACGGGTCGTGAACCTAGACATGCACATTTCAGCCAACTGCTAACCTCTGTCTGTCTCTATGTACATCCAGGCACTGTAGAACCAACCCATCAATACCTGGAACTACTCAGTAGAAGTTTCTAGAATCAGGCAGAGGCTAACAGAGTCTGTCTGTGTGGTGGCACTGTTCTCCTGTGCCGGGGCTTATTGAGACGCAAAGGACCTTTGCAAAGACAGGGTACCATATGATGTCCATCGACCACAAAACGCTATTGCTGCACTGAAATCACCTCGGCTGTCTGTCTGTCTGTCTGTCTGTCTGTCTGTCTGTCTGTCTGTCTGTCTGTCTGTCTGTCTGTCTGTCTATATCTCTGTCTGTCTGTCTCCCTCGCTCTTCTCACCACTGTCTCCTTCTCTCTGACTCGCCCTATGTCTGGGCTGTCTGGGCTGCTGATAGACGAGTATCTGCCCTGGGATTATGCACTGCGAGCTGCTAATAATGTTGAAGAGCCTCCTGGGCACTCAATCCCTGAGCAACACCGCAATAAAGTCAGGAGCTGGGAAATACATGGCTATTTAATGGAATCGCCTGTCCAGGAGCTAAGGGGAGCTTCAGTGCCGAGCTATATTTACAGTTAGCCCCCATGCCTCTTCCTTGTCTGCCTCACCTCGCCTGCCTGCCAGCCCCCTCAGAGGACAACAGGCATCTGCCGCTCCGCTCGGCAATTCCTCGATGCTTCCTCCCACCCACGCCCCCGCCACAAGCACACACTCTGCTCACCACAGCCAATAAAGTAAAAGTCAAAGAGTATAGAGTCAACCAGTCACGTGTTGGAAGTGGTAAAAGGCCAGGCAAAAGTCAGATGGGTGACACGTGATCGAGGTGTGATGAGCTAATGCTCCAAAGAAAGCTGTCAGATAGACAGTGCCACTTTGTTAATAACAAGTGAGTTGTTCACTTTTGGTTTGCCGGCGCCGCAGTTGTTTATGTCTGTCTTTTTTCAGACTTTGTCATTAATTTGCACCATCTGTCTCACACCGAAGTCAAAAGCAACTGTGACACGATGCACCGCTTCTTCCGTCTTCTCTTTCTATTTATACTGCGATAACGAGAAATCAGCACAGGGATGGCATTACTCTGGCTGCCACACGGGCACACACCTCCATCTTCCAGGGCCATATGGCTCATCAACAGCAGGGGGGCCGTTGACTCCTCTGACTCTGGGGCACGAAGGGGCTCAGACCTTTACTTTATCTATTCACAGATTTGACATCAAGATCCACAGCACCACATATACTCTATACTGAACCCCCTAACATCAATTCAAATCACTGTGTGTCTCCATTATACAGACTGCCTCACATCTCCTTGTAAGTGTTATAGCACAACTGACAGGTGGGGTGATTGTGTGAGAGCAGTGATGATTAGTTTTACTGAGAAAGTCGTTGGTCTCACGGGCAATACGAGCTGTGTTTCTGGCCCCCGGACACGCTAGGGGTCTTGGTCGTCCTTCCTCCATGCGGGACGCTCTGTCCACACGTGTTGACCCCGGCACGGGGCTTGTGTGTGCGCAGTGTGTCAGGACCGAGAGCGAGCGACTCCGCATGACTCATTACACATTCTTGGACTTTTTGAACGGACACAGATTGACAGCCACACACATGCAATGTTTAAAGCAGCATCCCGGCACGGAATCTTTCTAGTCTGGTGTCAGGCCCGCTCCAGAACAGCAGGCATTGGCACGGCCAACTGTCTTATATCCCCACAGTAAGATATACACACATATTCTCGCATACAGTAGGACCTTTGCAAAGACAGGGTACCATATGTGGCAGTAATAAAGCCTCTCTTGAAAAAAAACCTTGACCCAGAAAATATAAAAAACTATCGGCCTATATCGAATCTTCCATTCCTCTCAAAAATTTTAGAAAAGGCTGTTGCGCAACAATTCACTGCCTTCCTGAAGACAAACAATGTATACGAAATGCTTCAGTCTGGTTTTAGACCTCATCATAGCACTGAGACGGCACTTGTGAAGGTGGTAAATTACATTTTAATGGCATCGGACCGAGGCTCTGCATCTGTCCTCGTGCTCCTAGACCTTAGTGCTGCTTTTGATACCATCGATCACCACATTCTTTTGGAGATATTGGAAACCCAAATTGGTCTACACGGACAAGTTCTGGCCTGGTTTAGATCTTATCTGTCGGAAAGATATCAGTTTGTCTCTGTGAATGGTTTGTCCTCTGACAAATCAACTGTAAATTTCGGTGTTCCTCAAGGTTCCGTTTTAGGACCACTATTGTTTTCACTATATATTTTACCTTTGGGGATGTTATTTGAAAACATAATGTTAACTTTCACTGCTATGCGGATGACACACAGCTGTACATTTCAATGAAACATGGTGAAGCCCCAAAATTGCCCTTGCTAGAAGCATGTGTTTCAGACATTTGTTTTTTTTTTTTTTTTTTATTTTACCTTTATTTAACCAGGCAAGTCAGTTAAGAACAAATTCTTATTTTCAATGACGGCCTGGGAACAGTGGGTTAACTGCCTGTTCAGGGGCAGAACGACAGATTTGTACCTTGTCAGCTCGGGGGTTTGAACTCGCAACCTTCCGGTTACTAGTCCAACGCTCTAACCACTAGGCTACCCTGCCGCCCATAAGGAAGTGGATGGCTGCAAACGTTCTACTTTTAAACTCGGACAAAACAGAGATGCTTGTTCTAGGTCCCAAGAAACAAAGAGATCTTCTGTTGAATCTGACAATTAATCTTAATGGTTGTACAGTCGTCTCAAATAAAACTGTGAAGGACCTCGGCGTTACTCTGGACCCTGATCTCTCTTTTGAAGAACATATCAAGACCATTTCAAGGACAGCTTTTTTCCATCTACGTAACATTGCAAAAATCAGAAACTTTCTGTCCAAAAATGATGCAGAAAAATTAATCCATGCTTTTGTCACTTCTAGGTTAGACTACTGCAATGCTCTACTTTCCGGCTACCCGGATAAAGCACTAAATAAACAGTTAGTGCTAAATACGGCTGCTAGAATCCTGACTAGAACCAAAAAAATGTATCATATTACTCCAGTGCTAGCCTCTCTACACTGGCTTCCTGTCAAAGCAAGGGCTGATTTCAAGGTTTTACTGCTAACCTACAAAGCATTACATGGGCTTGCTCCTACCTATCTCTCTGATTTGGTCCTGCCGTACATACCTACACATACGCTACGGTCACAAGACGCAGGCCTCCTAATTGTTCCTAGAATTTCTAAGCAAACAGCTGGAGGCAGGGCTTTCTCCTATAGAGCTCCATTTTTATGGAACGGTCTGCCTACCCATGTCAGAGACGCAAACTCGGTCTCAACCTTTAAGTCTCTACTGAAGACTCATCTCTTCAGTGGGTCATATGATTGAGTGTATTCTGGCCCCGGAGTGGGAAGGTGAACAGAAAGGCTCTGGAGCAACGAACCGCCCTTGCTGTCTCTGCCTGGCCGGTTCCCCTCTTTCCACTGGGATTCTCTGCCTCTAACTCTATTACAGGGGCTGAGTCACTGGCTTACTGGGGCTCTCTCATGCCGTCCCTGGAGGGGGTGCGTCACCTGAGTGGGTTGATTCACTGATGTGGTCATCCTGTCTGGGTTGGCGCCCCCCTCCTTGCTGTCCCCAGTCCACCTGGCTGTGCTGCTGCTCCAGTTTCAACTGTTCTGCCTTATTATTATTCGACCATGCTGGTCATTTATGAACATTTGAACATCTTGGCCATGTTCTGTTATAATCTCCACCTGGCACAGCCAGAAGAGGACTGGCCACCCCACATAGCCTGGTTCCTCTCTAGGTTTCTTCCTAGGTTTTGGCCTTTCTAGGGAGTTTTTCCTAGCCACCGTGCTTCTACACCTGCATTGCTTGCTGTTTGGGGTTTTAGGCTGGGTTTCTGTACAGCACTTTGAGATATCAGCTGATGTACGAAGGGCTATATAAATACATTTGATTTGATTTGATTTGATTTGATACAGTAAAACACACACACAAACAATCTCAAACACAAACAGACATATAGGGCATAGAAAGCTATGCATGCAGACACACTCCCACACTCACAGACACAATAGTTCCTGATGGTCGGAACACATCGTCTGGCCACAGCATAGTGACTCTTGATTCTGGATTCAGTTGAGCACTTCCCTTGCCTCAGTCGGCATTCTGATCTCTGTCTCAATTGATTCCTTGGAGGAGGTGGGGAAGCTCAGCTCTCTTTGTTCTGGGTGGAACTTACTTGCCCTCCGTTGTGCACAGGGTTGACAGAGGTTAGTAATTGAAAGCGACATCATTACGCAAAGCTTTGTCATGCTTCCCGCATCCATTCCCAGGACCCTCTCACTCTCTGGTCTCCATCTCGGAGGCTATTGTCTAGGTCAAGCGCCGGAACACAAAACGCTATTGCTGCACTGAAATCACCTCGGCCGTCTTCCTCGAACCCGACCAATCCAACATTTCAATACAGCAGTCAACTAGTTTGATTTTCCTTCTTTCTTCCTTCCCCTTGGTCTTCATCACAATCAGCAAACATTTAACCAGCCTATTCAGTTCACAGCTCAGGCCATTGTAGATAGGCATGGCTGGAGTCATGCACGTACTATACAGTCCCCAATGTGTGTGTTCTAAGCGTCCTTCCTACACACACTCTGGCTTTTGTCGGGGAAGGATGTGCAGAGGTTTGAATTGCTGGGTGTTTCAAAAATGGAATTACGTTTTTGCAACCTTGAGCGACAATAATAATATTACTGAAAGAAGTTGAACTACAGTATTGGTTGTCACTTTACTTGGATAGTCCACCTGTAGATGCTCTGTAGACTATCTACAGACTATCAGTACAATTTCAACTAACTATCTACCAACCCTAACTCTAACCCTAACCCTTATCCTAACCCTGATCTTAACCCTTACCTTAACTCTTGTTCTAAACCTAACCCTAACCGTAACCTTAGCAGGTAGTTGTTGTCAACAGATAGTTTGTTGATAGTATGATGACCTGTAGAGTATGGTGTGACCAGTACAATGGCATAGACAGTCATCTTTTCATGATTTTATATCGACAGTAGGTTGACCAAAACCTACCAAGACTGAAGTCAAATTAAATATTTTTAGGACAGAGTAGATAAGTGGATATTGAAAATGTTAGATTTCCCAGTCAGACAGAACCCATGACTAAGGCAAGTGATGAGCATCACGAACTTGGAATGTCCAATTTCTACTGTAATGTGTACTGTAATGTTAAGAAAAAAGAGAAACCCTGTGTACAGCTGTGCGTCAAGATAAAGTGCTGGTTTTGGCAGGTCCAACTAGTATTCAAATACATGTTTTTTACACTTGTTTTGTGTACAGTAATAGACTGTCCTAACGGTTAACTATAGTACAGCATTAACTAGGTTGGGCTAACTCAGCTGACCGCACGTTCCCCTTGCTCTCCTGCAGGGTGTGTGTGATAGTGACCCGATCCAGGGTCCAAACCCCAGCTGGATCCAAGCTCTGGCACGAAGCCCAGCCCCACGCTGTCTCTGGCCCTCTGTTTCTGGGCCAAGACCAACACCAGCAGACACGAAACAGTGACCCCCGTGGAGCACCATGCTGACGGAGCAGCCAGCTGACCATGCAGGGTTCACTGACCACGCTAAACACAATGACCACAAAGCATTGACCAAGAAGTAACGTCCAGCAGAGATATTCTTATGACCCAGCAAAAGTCAGTTACTCTTATTCTGATGGACCCCTTCAGTAATTTCATAACATCTCAGTGACGAACAATACATTAGGGTCACATTAAATCTGTATTTACTGTGTGTCCATAAAGCCAAGTACCATTCATACTTGTGTTCAGACTTGTTTATAATCCTGTATAGTTTCTCTGGATAAGCCTGAAGTGTTTGTTCTCCTCTTGGTCCTTTGTTCCTTTCCAGAGGCATCTCTATGGATCTCAGCACCACAAGGAAAGGAGCATTGTGTTTGTACCTGGTGAGTCAGACACTGTCCCTGGGCAAGGAGACTTTGAGTTACCCCTTCTATGAACCTAAGTCCCTTCTTTATCAACCATTCCTATCCATTCTATATTGTTTCTCTATATCTCTGAGAGAACTCTAGACTACGTTAGACTATGGCCAGCTTACAATAGAGGACCTCTGACAAGTTAAGTGTGTGTGTGTGTGTGTGTGTGTGTGTGTGTGTGTGTGTGTGTGTGTGTGTGTGTGTGTGTGTGTGTGTGTGCGTGCGTGCGTGCTTGTGTGCGTGCGTGCGTGCGTGCACACATTTTACTATACTGTACCAGAAGTCCTCACAAGAATAGTAAACTAACTAAAATTCAGAGAAGTAAGGACATTTTGCTGACCCTCACTTGTTAAAAGGCTATTTACTGTAAGTGTTTGGTTTAGGATTAGAGTAAGGGTTAGGGGTTAGGGTCAGTGTTAGGGTTAGGGGTTAGGATTTTGAGCGGGAATCAATTGTTGGTCCCAAAAAGTCCTCACAAGTATATTAAGACATAGGTGTGTGTGTGTGTGTGTGTGTGTGTGTGTGTGTGTGTGTGTGTGTGTGTGTGTGTGTGTGTGTGTGTGTGTGTGTGTGTGTGTGTGTGTGTGTGTGTGTGTGTATGTGTGTGTGTGTGTGCTCAGCATATACTGTATGTGACACCACAGAGACCTGAGGAGTGACAGACTGCAGGGAGTACGTCACTCCTCAGATGATGTCCATGCGGCCCGGAGACAGATCATGGCATTGTATGAATTATACACACTCTGGAAGCCGTCTCCACTCAGGGTCGTGTGGGAGAGGAGAGGAGAGCAGCAGCCAAGGGGGACTGAGAAGCAGCTCTCACTGCATTGATCCTGCCAGAGCAGCAGCGTCGGGCTCCAGAGCGAGGCGGAGAAGTAGTACTTTTCCATTTAGCGCCTGACAATATCCAAGCTTTCTAGTCATTTCCTGTCTTTCAGGCCAAAGGAAATGAATCAAAGGGCTGTCAAGGATAGGCTCAGGAGTGCTCCTGCAATATGAGGTGTTGAGGAAGAGAAAGTAACTTTGATATTTAAGGTTGATTAATTCTTTATGGACTCTTGGGCTATGATATGGGACCACGTTGCTACACTGTGGATACTAAAGCTAACAGAGCTGGAGGTGTAATTCCTTCTGCCCATCTCTTGCTGTCTCTCTCTCTCTCTCTCTCTCTCTCTCTCTCTCTCTCTCTCTCTCTCTCTCTCTCTCTCTCTCTCTCTCACTCTCTCTCTTTCTCTCGCTCCCTCTCTCTCTCTCTCTCTCTCTCTCTCTCTCTCTCCCTCCCTTTGTGTCACTCCCATTTAATCACAAACGTCAGGCTATTGATTCTTGGTTCAGGTTTCTTCAGACAATAACACATGACTGACATGGCTTCAATGACCAAAATATCATTATCTCTGTGGATGTGCAAACACACACACGCACGCACACACACACACACACACACACACACACACACACACACACACACACACACACACACACACACACACACACACACACACATACACACACACACACACACAACGCACATACACACACACACACACACACACACACACACACACACACACACACACACACACACACACACACACACACACACACAAACGCACATACACACACACACACGCACACACACACACACACACACACACACATACACACACACACACACACACACACACACACACACACACACACACACACACACACACACACACACACACACACACACACACACACACACACATACACACACACACACACACACACACACACACACACACACACACACACACACACACATACACACACACACACACACACAACGCACATACGGTGTAATATGTACGCTTGTGAGGGATCTGTGTCCAGATGGATTTATTAACCACAAAAACACGTGTATTTATTTGAATTCTGGTGCCACTCTGCACACACAAGCTTGTTAGCTGGTCCAACATTTTGCCAATTATGCCAACATTATGCCAAAGACATTCAATGTCCCTTCATAGAAGCCCACTCCTGTGGGCCTAATTCAGATAATGCATGTCATAACAACAAGATGCCCAGTGCTTCAAGCCAAGCCTCCTGCTACACCCTCTCTCACTCTCTCCCCACCAGCAAAATTTCAGTCGCATCTCGCGCTCTACACTGTCCATTTCATTTAAATAACTTGCCCGCTCCATAGCTAGCTGCTGTATCTGCCCTGATTGGTGATGTTGGGCTAATTGTACAAAAGGTAAAGGTTTCAAAAGGAACAGAAAGGAACAATATATTCCGTTACTTTTTGGGGACTTTATTTTGTTGGTTGGAACGGAAAAAATAATGGTTCTGTTCAGAACAAAACGATTGGAAAATGATGTTGGTTCCAACCCCTGGTTGTTAGGGTATATAGAGGAAAGGAGACAACATTGTTCTGAGGGAGAAGGGGGTTACAAGACCGAGAGAAACCAAAAAAGAAAATAAAAACTCACACAATTGTGATTAATTAGCTGCCCATCACTAGAGCTGGAGATAGTGGGGATGGATGGATTGCCTATTAGGCCTGAATAGAGGAGATGGGGTTGCAGCCAGGTAGCTCGTCTGGAGTTGACACCTGAAGACAATTCACAGAGAGTGCATCCTTCCCCAGTCAGCCACGGCAGTGCAGAGGAGAGGCCCCGCTCCTATGTGTATCCTCCATCCGTCTTATCTTCACGACTCTCACCTGGCAGCCCATTATGTGAAGGAGAGTGAATGGAATGGGCCATGCCGCTCTGACTCCCTATCTCACATTCAGACTCACTGGAAGACTTAAATGGGAATTCTTCGATTTCCATTTTTTGACTTTTAAAATTAATGGCATACATTATACCCACTGATTCTTGAAAAAAATCTTTCAAATGTCTTATGAGCTTAGTTCAACTGTCGTACGCCTCCAGAACCCAAAATATACGCTTGTTTAACTCCACTGTTTTTAAACAATGTAAATGTTAACAAATACTAAATAGCCCCAAAACATGGTTCAAACTGACATTTTGATACCATGGATGGTCGGTCCTTGCTTCCAGAGCTCTGTCTTTGAATTTGAGAGTGGTTACATTTCTTCAGCCCCATCCCTCAGCTGGTTTAAGAGCATGGGCTTTCTCTATACTGGTCATGGCGCTGGTAGTGATGATGATTGTCATTGGTTCATTACTGCCTAATGTGCAATGCACATTGCTGAACTATTAATGGCAAAGTCATATTTTGTTTTGACTAATATGACTATTTTGTAGGGAGACAATAACACAGTCAAAACCGAAGGGATCCATCAATGTCAAGCTGTCAGAATCTAGGTGCCAAATAAAATAACACATCATATCTCTCTCTCTCTCTCTCTCTCTCTCTCTCTCTCTCTCTCTCTCTCTCTCTCTCTCTCTCTTAGGGTGTTGCTGTGAGGCCTTAATCAGGGACCCACTGGTGTTGCTCTTGTTTCTGTGCCAACACAGAAACAGGCTGTAAGTTCCTCTAAGTAAGTTCCTCCTGTAAGTCTCCAGATCAATCTGATTATTCCCCAGGTTCCTCTCCCTGGCAAGACAGCCCATCCACACCCACATACACACTTACTGATTTCCCCCCCAACGTGAACAGAACAATTACACAGCCAAAGTCATTCAGTTAAAGCAGAGGTCCTTTGGGGAAGTTAGGCAGAGATTTAAGCAAATCGGGGGAAATAAGTAAATCAAATGTAGTGTTTCTTTTCCAGCCACAGGCATTGACTGGGTTTTTCTTAGTCAGTAAATACAAATCATAAAGCACTCACACTTGGCCCAATCAAAGGCATGTTCCCATTTCAATCAATTTTATATTGATAAATGTTATTGTTTCTCTCCAGAATGTCAAGAGATTCCTTTGATGCTACTTAATATGGCTGGATCAATCAATCATCTAATTTAGACACAACAGTAACTGTATCCTTATGGTTTGGGTGATATTTTTAGCTCAGTGGTGATGACCGCTTCAACAGAATGAAACCATCTTCCCTCTCTTGGCCTTTCAGTATAGTCACAGCTATTTTCTCAAAGCCAGACTGAATGTGACTTTGGCTGGGTCATCAAACTGCTTCTGTGTGTAGCTAGATCCAGCCAGATCTATTATTATCCTCAGCTGACCCATCACTAACCACAAAGCCTTAATGGTCTTTGTGTCTCCCACCATCCATATCTCGTCCTCACAATCTCCCACCATCTCTCTTTCTCTCTGGAAAGAACAATCATCCATGATCCACATATCCTAAAATGTTTCTGTATGCTGCATGGAAATTATGAAGGATCTCCTTAACAAACTGTCATTTTTTATAACACCCTTACTCTTCTTCTCTTGAAGTTCAGTTATCAGAAAGAGGCTAATTTGCCTCTAACTTCCCAACGCCTTCCCTTTCTCAGAGAATTCCCTTGAAAGACAACTGTCATCTGTCTCTTAATTGCTGGCTGTTTATTCACTGCTTCTCTCTCTCTCTCTCTCTTGCACTCTCTTTCTTTCTCTCTCTCTCTGTCTCTCTCTCACTCAGTCACTCTGTCTTTCTCTCTCCCTCTCCAGAGCAATTCTCTCACTGTCTCTGTGTGCCGTTAGGTCACAGTACTAATGAAAAAGAATGCTTGAAGAGTTAAGAGACTATGTTAAGATCAATAGTCTGGTATCCTCTGGGCTAAAGAGCGGGCTGATTATTGCTGATTGGGAGCCTTAGTGGATCAATGCTCCTGATTGGTCCTGTTGTTGTCTGATGGATGCTTTGTCCCCCCGCGATTGGTCGATCAAGCCAATAAAGAAGGGAAACCGATGTTGTCCAACATTGAGTGTTCATGTAATCTAACATTCATATTACATGCTAGAGCTTCAGGTTCCTCTGTGTCCACACACACTGATGCAGCCGTGAAGAGGGCACAACAACGCCTATTCCCCCTCAGGAGGCTGAAAAGATTTGGTGCCTCAGATCCTCAGAAAGTCCTCAGATGCACCACTGAGAGCATCTTGACTGGCTGCATCACCACTTGGTATGGCAACTGCTTGGCAAGGCGCGACAGAGGGTAGTACGTACAGCCTAACACTGTACATCACGATCTCTATGCCAGGCAGTGTCAGAGGAAGGCCCTACAAATTGTCAAAGACTTCAGCCACTCAAGTCATAGACCGTTCTGTCTGCTGCCGCACGGCAAGCGGAACCAATGGACCAAGTCTGGAACCAACAGGCATCTGAACAGCTTCTACCCCTAAGCCATAAGACTGCTAAATAGTTAGTTGAATAGTGAACCAAATACTGTAGCTACCCGGATTATCTGCATCAACCCTTTTTGCTCTAACGTTTTTGGACTCATCACATAAACTGCTGCTACTGTTATCATCTGTCACTTTATTCCTGTATCTACCTCAATTATCTTGTACTCCTGCACATGGAATCAGTACTGGTACCCTATGTACATAGGCAAGTTATCTTTACTCATTGTGTATTTATTATTACTTGTATTATTACGTGTTTTACTTTTCTATTATTTCTCTATTTTCTTTCTCTCTGCGTTGTTGGCAAGGGCCCACAAGGAAGAGTTTCACTGTTAGTCTGCTCCTGTTGTTTACGAAGCATGCGACGAATGAGTAAAATGACATTTGATTTTAGTAGGGTATGCCAGTGTGACGGCTGTGACCACATCACATTGTCACTCAGACAGACAAATGACTCAGACAAACCCCAGACTTTATTGAGTCACTAGCTACATATCGAGAAGCTCCACCAGGGATAGAGCCAGGATCTAACCGACAAATGCTTGAAAGAGGAAATAAACAATGGAATTAAATGGCTCCGTGGATGAACACACATGAAAGAAGCACTCAAGGGTCTCTCTGTGTCTCTGAGCAGGTTGAGTGTCATTGCGCTCTCTCAACGCAGCATGTTTGGAGCACGCTTGACATTCTGTGAACTGGCAAGCTGAGCTAGGGAGCTACAGAGAGACAGAGGAGCTCAGTGCACCCGCCTGCCTCTGTGTCTCTGTTGGGCCAATGTCTGGCTCTGATGTTTACACCAACTAATTTGGTTCTACCTCATCCTCCTCCAATGGAGAGTGAGAGAGAGAGAGAGAGAGAGAGAGAGAGAGAGAGAGAGAGAGAGAGAGAGAGAGAGAGAGAGAGAGAGATATAGAGAGAGCTATATTATGGTCAAATCATGGGAGAACATCATTATTTTTCATTGTCTCCCTTTGTTGTATAAAACCCACCTTAATGAATCAGGTACTCAAGTGTCCTCTCCAAGTATCTCAATCGCCACGGATGGCAATCATGGCAGGCAGCTCTGCAAACGTTTTAACACCCACACTACAATGTTCACAGGCTGCCTCAAATGAGCTTGTTTCTGTTGGAGTGGGATCATACACATCCCTTTTTGCTCAAGTTCTTGAGTGGAGAGATTTTTTTTTCTTTCTAGAAATATGCACCTGGTGCACCTGGCATTTTTTTTTGTTTAATGGGGGCGAGCAGTCTTCAATGAAGCTGAGCAGCTGTGTCAATATTGATGATGGATTTCTCAAGTTTTTTAAGGGGTCGTTGGCGAGAAGGAGAAGGCAGGAACTTTGACCTTCAGCCTCTGTGGATGCCAGGTCATCAGCAATCAAAAAACAATAGATGGTGTTAGTGGTTGTGGTAGAGAATGATTCAATGTCCCTGTCTTCAGATATACTCTGGTACATTTCTCTTACCATCTCAATCACGTCTACAATTTCACACAACTGATACTTGTGCAATTACTATAAGTTATAAACAAGAATAGACACACTGTGGCAACTATAGAGAGCAGTGTCTTAAAACAAATGTTCATTTCCCTCGATAAATGATAATTAGGCAAGTGAATTAGTTATTAAACTGTATTCGAAAAGTGATATTATTTCCCCTTACTGACGGGTAACCAAGAACGCATTGACGGAATGATCACCACTCGCCAGTCCCAGTTACATGAAAATCACCTTTATATCAAATGATAGCAGTTTGCATAGCCCATGAAGGTTACTGTGCTCTATTAAATTAGATTTGACAGATTTATTACTGAATGGGCCTAGAACTTCAACATGCCTTAAAGGTTTGCCATTTGAATGTGCACAGGCTCGTACTGTATATATCTTCTGTGCTCATATTCCAAAGTATGACATTTAAATATCATTGAAACGTTTGTTAGAATAATTATGCCATTAACCTCTCCTTCTGGTGATTCAAAAAAAGAACGTCTTGAGAGTTGAGGACCATTTATACTTCAGTGTGAAGCAAAGTTTAAAGGAGAAGTTTATCCAAAATCAAGAAACTCCCAAGTGGTTCCATAAATTGAAACTCGTTCAGTGGAGTTTGCCCTCTCCCCTTCTCGCTCCCTGGATTGCAGAACCGAGACAGCTACAAAAACGGGTCATATGATACTTGACATTGTCGGATCCAGGCCTCGCTCTTCTCCGTTGTTAGTGAATGCATGATTCACAAATCTGCAAACTTGACAAATTCATTATTTTATTGAAAGCGGACAAAATAGCTATTTTTTGTCAAAAGTAAAACGCGCACTTTCCCACCTAAAACATTTGTGATAATTTGATATACTTATTTTATGTAACAGATTGCCACAGCAGTGGAGATGGGTGACACCCTACACACGATATGCCCTTACATGAAGCTTGATGTCACAATTTTACTTGGTAGGAGAAGGAGCTGTTGCGAAAGTTTGTAGAGTTAGCCTTACGACAAGTAATGTTAGTTATGCAAAGTGGAAAATTGATGGTAGCAAGAGCAGGCTGTTGTTTGCTCCCTGGCTGCACTTTATACAGGAAATAAAGGGCAGAAGACACAAAATGTCACAGATTTCCAGTAGAAGATACATGGAGATGCAGCAGATGGTTAGCAGCAATTAGTAGTAGTAAATACGACGTACAAACTCCCGCAGCCAACTGTACATCGCTGTGTGTGTGTGTGTAGCAAGCACTTCAGCGACGATGAAAATGAACGAGATGTGCAATCTGAAATGATGGGGTCAGAAAACTGAAGGATACTAAAAGATACAGCTGTTTCTACTGTATTTCCATGGACTGGATCTGGCACTGTGCCAAAATACAAAGGTTGTGTTTGAGAAGAGAAAGCAAGCGTTTGGGTGTATGTAGCCTGATCCTTGACGTTTGAGGTGTTCTTATTGTGCTATTACCATTACACCATATCATGTAGATGTACCATACCCTGTTCAACGGCACTTAAACCTCTTGTCTTTGTGCATTCACTTAAACCTCTTGTCTTTGTGCATTCACTTAAACCTCTTGTCTTTGTGCATTCACTTAAACCTCTTGTCTTGTGCATTCACTTAAACCTCTTGTCTTTGTGCATTCACTTAAACCTCTTGTCTTTGTGCATTCACTTAAACCTCTTGTCTTGTGCATTCACTTAAACCTCTTGTCTTTGTGCATTCACTTAAACCTCTTGTCTTGTGCATTCAACCACCAGACTGTGTTGATCCTGGGGAAGGGTTTCTAAAACGGTGGCTGCCATCTGAAGTTCAGTTTGCCTACATTTTTAGTCAGAATAGGCTACTCTGGCTCAACTAAATAAGGTTTGACAACGTCAACGTCCCTCTAGTAGGCTACTCTTCCTCCTGACGTAGAAATAGTGCACAATATGCCGCTTCTTAGACTTGTTTTCAATGAGAACGACAGATCATAGAACCTTCATTTATTACATTTTTCCGGTCACCTTTAACAGTTACATACTGCGTCTTTCAATATCCTCACTAGTTCTACCCCCCAAAAAACATGTGAGGGTTCATTGGATCAGTCTAACACTTTGCACAAACACTGCTGCCTTCTAGTGGCCAAAATCAAAATTGTGCCTGGGCTGGATGAATACATTATGGCCTTTCTCTTGCATTTCAAGGATGATGGTACAAAAAAAAAATCTTTGTATAAATCTTTTACCAGATCTAATGTGTTATATTCGTCTACATTAATTTAACATTTCCACAAACGTCAAAGTGTTTCCTTTCAAATGGTATCAAGAATATGCATATCCTTGCTTCAGGTCCTGAGCTACAGGCAGTTAGATTTGGGTATGTCATTTCAGGCAAAAATTGGTGGAAAAAGGGGCGGATCCTTAAGATTAAGGGCACCTAAGGAGAGGGTTGAGACTGACTGTGAGCAAACATTAATTATTAGATTATTAAAGTGTTTGTTAGTGTTTGGGTGACACAAAAATACTATTTTTAGGGCCCACAGCCTTCATGCTGTCCTGGGGTGATTCAAGGAGGAGAGAGATACTCAACAACAAAAAACACACCCTTTTGAGAAACAGTGACACATACTCTGTCCACCAAATACACAAACAGGTTCAAAACACATAGCCCAGCTTATCGAGTGGGGAAAATAACATGGAGACATAAAAAAAAAACTTCCATTGCATCGTGCCCTTTTAAACTGTCAACTCATGATTTAGGATGAGTCTAAGGCACATGTCGCCCTTTCTTAAAGCCAGGTCCCATCACTTCAGAGAGCGGGAGTGAGGAAAGTGGAGCAGTGTGGGAACGCAGGGAAAATAAATCCATATTTACGCCTGGACACATCCGTCCGTTCCGTTGCTCCGAATTCATCTGCAGTCAAAAGCAAAATGTCACACCTTTCATCTGCCCGCCCTCTGCCTCCGCTTAATTGCACAGGAGGAACCTGGAGTGATCGAAGGGAACGTGGCATAGGAACAGGGGTCACGGGTGCAGGAAGGGGCAGTGGGGGTTGGCCAGGGATGGTGGCAGATAGCAACAAGACAGTAAAGCAATAAAACTGATAAATGATGCCAAACTACTCAGATGCTAGATGTCCCCCCACCCACACTTATCCCGCCCCCCTCCACGACCTCCATCAGAAACGCACCAATCCACTACAGCAGTCGTTCTCTTCCTGGGGTGCTCAGCGCCTCCTATTGAGCATCAGTCTGTTTATAGAGCAACGCTTCTCAGCGGCTTTTGGGTCAATTGGATCATATTTTTTATAAAGCAGGATGGAGGACTGAGCGAAGTGGAGGTGGAAGGTTTGGAAGGAGGAGACGGCATGTGTTTGTAGAGAGGACGGAGTGGCAGGGCATGGGTTGGGTTGGGTTGGGGGGTTTAAGAGAAGAGAAGGAAAAGCCAATGCACAGAACAGAGATGGGATGGGCAGTTGTGTGTATTGATCTCCTGTCTGTCTTGCTCTTTCAGGATCAGTCCCAGACAGAGAGCTGGCGTTCATCATTTAGCCAATGTGAGGATGAGAGAGCACAGTCTGAGGATATGGAAATGCACGGCAACTATTCAATAGAACTATTTCACTTACATGCAGATCGTGTGTCAATGTTTGAAGGTAATTCAGTAAATGGCCTTCGCAAGCCACTAATTACTAAGTTTATAATGTTGTGTATTGGTCTTGCAACAAGGAAGAGGAGCGGAGAGACAGAGAGAGAAAGAGACAGAGAGAGAGATGTTGAGTCCTTTTACATGGACTATGGAAAAACAAAGACACTCCCAGCAGAGCCGGAGTGTACAGTATATTTGAGAGAGAGAGAGAGAGAGAGAGAGAGAGAGAGAGAAAGAGAGTGTTTGTGTGTGTGTGCATTTTTGTTTTTGTTTTGGAATAGTTGACATAATAATTAAGCAGAAATGATCTGTGCCCAATTGAAAAAGATTAGCCATTACTCAAATGAGGGTGAAAAACACATATGGGAGGGGGTGATGAAAAAGGGGATGTTTGCCAAACATTAGTTGGAATATGCTTACTTGAAAAAATGCTTGTTGAATATATTTGCATATTTAGACAAATGCAGGAGCTTCAAAAGTTACTGATTCCTAAACTTTGAATTTTCTCTTACTGAGTTGTAACAGATTGAAATCACATTGGGAGGGATGTGTACGTGAAATAGAGCTGTTAGTATTCCATTTGGATTACGTTATGTCTTGTCATGCCTGTCACTAAATGGACTGAAGATGGTTGGGCCTATGATTTTAAATTCCATATTGAACTGGTTTTGCTCCCAATGCCTTCTTAGTTGCTCAGGCTTTCCTCCCTGGATCAGCACTGATCGTTTGGCATTTGTGGGTTTTCGTCATTTTGATGTGTGTTGTCTAAACCCATTTCCTGAGCAAGGTTTCCTCTCCTTGTCCCCTCGGCAGGCAGTGACACAAATGTATTCATACAGCACAGCGCTATTGATTTCTCTTTGGAGGGGGAATTATTCCATGCTGAGCACAAATAATCTTTAAACCAGGCGTTTATTCACACTCTCACTCCAAGTGCACCACCGCGGATGCTTTTAATCGCTCCGTAATTTGAGAAGGGGGATGCACTGGCATGCTCTGTCAAGTTAAAGCCTCCCTATCTTTAGTCCTCCTCTTTTCGCCCTCTTGAAAACACACACAGGTTTGCAAACACACACACACACACACACACAGAATAAATGAGATTAATGTCAAGGACTTTTCGCCGCTGCTGAGAATTCTAACATTTGTTAGAGGAGAATTACAAACACACAGGCAGCCATGCACCTGCACTGTTCAGGGTTATTTTCTCCCTCTACCCCCCCCCCCCCCCCTCCCGCCCTGTCCTTTCATTATCCCTTTTCAAAGTGGCACCAAGTGTAATCCCCCTTAATGGACGTTTAATATTTATACTTATAGCATAACCGCTTAAACATTCATTTACGGGGCCATATTTGGTTGTTCGCGGGCCCTGACAGCCTATTCATCAAAAAGGTAACGTGCAGAACCTTGCTTCCCCCTGCGGCAATCAATCAGCACGCTCCTCTCTCCTCTCTCTTCTCTCCCCGCTTTACCGCCTTCACCAGAGATAGGTCTCAGGCCAAAATGAATCAAACGCTGAAGTTTACATAATCCCCCTCTCCTCCAGCCTCCCCCTCCACCCATTACCCCATGTTTGAGAACCTTTACCTTTTACAGACTATTCCGATGGCTCGAAGGATTCATCAAAATAGTTCATTCACCGAGACCTATGCATTTATACCACTTCTGCACAGCCATAATGTGATATGTAAATGGTGAATTTGCATACAATCATTGGATCACAATCCTTGTTGATTGGACAATTTAGCATTTCTTCTATACTAGAATGCAAGTCAAGCATTCAATGTGTAACTGGCGAACCATTAAACATGTAGGCCCACTAATTGACTGGAAAGTTACATTAAAGGGTAGTATGGATAGATAGGGTCTAGACACAGGAAAGACTGAATGTTTCCTCAAAATAGTCCTTGGTAAGGGCCAGGTAATGCCAGGCTGACTGAAACTGTTCGCGCTAAGTTGAAGTTCACAGGCAAAACAAAATGCATGTTGTTTTTAAACTCTTGTTTCACATGAACTACATGTTCACTCATTACATGGTTCTCCAATAGAACATGTTCCCGCAAATGAATACTTAGGCTTTTTGGATTGATACGGATTTGACGTTTAAAAACATATAGATGAGCCGGTTTAGAAGCTAAGATTTAAAGTGGTCTTTTTCTACAGAAACAGATTGTGCCTTTCTGTAAGCAGTAGGAAGCAGATTATTCAGTCGACCTTCTTATCTGTTCTTGATTATGTGATGTTGTTCATCAAAGTGCAGCTGCTAATCGTCTTAAACCTTTGGATTCTCACCACCAAAGTGCCCTTCGTTTTGTTACAGGTGACAGGTTTGATACTCATCACTGCATCCTGTGTCAAAAGGTTGTCTGGACTTCGTTAAAGACTCATAGATCTCTGTATTACTCCCTTTTGTGGGCCCTACATCATGAACTTCCATCTTATCTAACTTTGCTGTTGAAGTGTAGACACTTGAGTTGCCTAACCCATTCACTGGATTGATTGACTCTTGAGGTTCCGAGGGTATTTTAGTTTTAATGCGGCACCATATTGCTTGAACAAAATTCCAAAAACATTCAATCTTGATGTTCTGGTGCTTTTCTGGCAATTTAAATTATTGACTGGAGACTTATTTGTCGAGGAATGTAAATGTTCTTCTGGGTGATGTTTTATTTGTGCGTCCCATGAATGTGTTTTTGTATTTTAATATACTGTATGTGTGTACAGTGGGGAGAACAAGTATTTGATACACTGCCGATTTTGCAGGTTTTCCTACTTACAAAGCATGTAGAGGTCTGTAATTTGTATCATAGGTACACTTCAACTGTGAGAAACAGAATCTTAAAAAAAATCCAGAAAATCACATTGTATGATTTTTAAGTAATTAATTTGCATTTTATTGCATGACATACTGTAAGTATTTGATCAACCAGAAGTTGGTAGGAAGAAGAATTCCAGCTCTCACAGACCTGTTAGTTTTTCTTTAAGAAGCCCTCCTGTTCTCCACTCATTACCTGTATTAACTGCACCTGTTTGAACTCGTTACCTGTATAAAAAACACCTGTCCACACACTCAATCAAACAGACCTCTCCACAATGGCCAAGACCAGAGAGCTGTGTAAGGACATCAGGGATAAAATTGTAGACCTGCACAAGGCTGGGATGGGCTACAGGACAATAGGCAAGCAGCTTGGTGAGAAGACAGCAACTGTTGGCGCAATTATTAGAAAATAGAAGAAGTTCAACATGACGGTCAATCACCCTCAGTCTGGGGCTCCATGCAGGATCTCACCTCGTGGTGCATCAATGATCCTGAGGAAGATGAGGGATCAGCCCAGAACTACACGGCAGGACCTGGTCAATGGCCTGAAGAGAGCTGGGACCACAGTCTCAAAGAAAACCATTAGTAACACACTATGCCGTCATGGATTCAAATTCTGCAGCGCATGCAAGGTCCCCCTGCTCAAGCCAGCGCATGTCCAGGCCCGTCTGAAGTGTGCCAATCACCATCTGGATAATCCAGAGGAGGAATGGGAGAAGGTCATGTGGTCTGATGAGAAAAAAATATAGCTTTTTGGTCTAAACTCCACTCGTCGTGTTTAGAGGAAGAAGGATGAGTACAACCCTAAGGACACCATCCCAACCGTGAAGCATGGAGGTGGAAACATCATTCTTTGGGGATGCTTTTCTGCAAAGGGAGGATCTGAAGGATCTGGAGAAGGTCTGTATGGAGGAGTGGGCCAAAATCCATGCTGCAGTGTGTGCAAACCTGGTCAAGAACTACAGGAAACGTATGATCTCTGTAATTGCAAACAAAGGTTTCTGTACCAAATATAAAGTTCTGCTTTTCTGATGTATCAAATACTTATGTCATGCAATAAAATGCAAATGAATTACTTAAAAATCATACAATGTGATTTTCTGGATTTTTGTTTTAGATTCCGTATCTCACAGTTGAAGTGTACCTATGATAAACATTACAGACCTCTACATGCTTTGTAAGTAGGAAAACCTGCAAAATCGGCAGTGATTCAAATACTTGTTCTCCCACTATATACATACAGTACCAGTCAAAAGTTTGGACACACCTACTCATTCAAGGGGTTTTCTTTATTTTTACTATTTTCTACATTTTAGACTTCAAAACTGTGAAATAACAGATATGGAATCCTGTAGTAACCAAACAAGTGTTAAACAAATGAAAATATATTTGAGATACTTCAAAGTAGCCATCCTTTGCCTTGGTGACAGCTTTGCACACTCTCAACCAGCTTCCCCTGTAATGTTTTTCCAACAGTCTTGAAGGAGTTCCCACATATGCTGGGCACGTGTCGGCTGCTTTCCTTTATTCTGCGGTCCAACTCATCCCAAACCATTTCAACTGGGTTGAGGTCGGGTGATTGTGGAGGCCAGGTCATCTGATGCAGCACTCCATCACACTCCTTCTTGGTCAGATAGCCCTTACACATCCTGGAGGTGTGTTGGGTCATTGTCCTGTTGAAAAATAAATTATAGTCCCACTAAGTGCAATCCAGATGGGATGGCATATCACTACAGAATGTTGTGGTAGCCATGCTGGTTAAGTGTGCCTCGAATTCTAAATAAATCACTGACTGTGTCACCATCAAAGCACCCTCACACCATCACACCTCCTCCTCCATGCTTCACGGTGGGAACCACATATGCGGGGATCATCTCACAAAGACATCTGCGTCTCACAAAGACAGTGGTTGGAACCAACATTTTCAAATTTGGACTCAGACCAGGACAGATTATAGAAAAAGGAAACGCCTGACGCCTAACTAGTCTGACATTCCAGATATACTATAGATGGATGTGACTACTAGTATCAGTCTTGGATATGGTGCATCAGGGATGGGGCAAGATACAAGTTTGGCATAGACAGCAAACGACGTCTGGAAGCCAGCAGACAGTGAGTCAGGAGTTTGAGTGCCTCAGTCACCCTCTCTGTCTCCCTCTCTCTCTGTCTGCCTTGTTCTCTCTCTTTGTTCTTTATTTCACTATTATTATTTTTATTTATCCTGATGCCTAGTTACTTTACCATGCCTTCTAGTATATATCTACCTCAAATACCTCGTACCACTGCACATTGATCTGGTACTGGTACTCCCTGCATATAGCTCTGTTCTTGTGTACTTTATTTTATTCCTTTTCTGTTACTATTTTATTTTTCAACTCTGCATTGTTGGGAAAGGCTCATTAGCAGACATTTCACAGTAAAGTCTACACCAGTTGTATTCAGTGCATGTGATAAATCAAATGTGATTTGATCTTTTTCTCTCTCGCTCTCTCTCAAACTCAATCTATATTTTATTCCCAACATGTGTAATGTGCAATATGTAGAACATTCGATAGCAATTTGCCATCAACCAAGCAGAGCACATCAACGATTGATATACAGTAGGTGTGTTAGGTCAATAAGAAATGGTTCTATATACGGAACAATGATATTTCAGAAACGTTGAGCTCTATGCATGAGTAATAATAGTTTAATATGCAGTTCTTCAGTCACGGATAAACCCCAGCGACAAAGCTAAAAGACAATCAAGACATGTCTTCTGCTCTTATCCGGTTGTGGTTTTTAGTTTTGGGTGTGTAAGTTTAAAGAGGACTTTGAATGTAAACAGTGTGACTAATATGATCAGGTTGAGATTTTTTTTATAAACATATCCCACTTACACAAACACAATTACCAAGATGCATTTAATATTCTGACTCATTCATACAGAAAGAATGCCTTATTCTAGTCCTTATGGCTGAAGGTTCCTGTGTGTCTTATGTTCACAGCAGTGGAGGCTGCTGAGGGGAGGACGGATAGTAATAATGGCTGAAATGGAGCAAATGGAATGACATTAAACACATGGAAACCATGTGTTTGATGTATTTGATACCATTCCACCAACTCCACTTCAGCCTTTACCACGAGCCCATCCTCCCCAATTAAGATGCCACCAACCTCCTGTGATTCACGGTTATTTCACAGTACTCTATCAAATCTGTGCAGGACTAAATGTTAATTTCTGATATTGAAAGGTCAAACTACAACACAGAAGCATCAGTGCATTTCTGAAAGCATCGCGACCTTCGTAAAGCAAGTTCTATTTGTCCATAAGGCTGCCCATTCAAACTGTAAGTGCATGTTTGGCGCCATCTGGTGAAGTCTAAAACTGGCAACTCTATTACAGCAGTCAGCAATGGTCCAATTACACCAGCACATCTCACAGCATTTAGTGTATCCCAAATGGTACTTTATTCCATTTATAGTGCCCTACTTTTGACCAGGGCCCATAGGGATCACTATATCCGCTATAATTGAGAATTTCAATAAGATTTTTTCTACGGCTGGCCATGCTTTCCACCTGGCTAGCCCTACCCCGGTCAACAGCCCTGCACCCCTCACAGCAACTTTCCCAAGCCTCCCCCATTTCTCTTTCACCCAAATCCAGATAGTTGATGTTCTGAATGAGCTGCAAAATCTGGACCCCTACAAATCAGCCGGGCCAGACAATCTGGACTCTCTCTTTTTTTTAATTATCTACCGCAAATGTTGCAACCGTTATTACTAAGTTCAACCTCTTCTTCATATCTTCTGAGATCCCCAAAGATTGGAAATGTGGCGCGGTCAACCCCCTCTTCAAAGGGAGAGACAATCTAAACCCAAACTGCTACAGACCTACTGTATATCTATCCTACCTTGCCTTTCTAAGGTCTTCAAAGCCAAGTTAACAAACAGATCACCGACCATTTTGAATCCCACCGTACCTTCTCCACTATGCAATCCGGTTTCCCAGCTGGTCATGTGTGCACCTCAGGCATGCACAATGTCCTAAACAATATCATAACCGCCATCGATAAGAGACAATACTGTGCAGCTGTATTCATCGACCTGGCCAAGGCTTTCGACTCTGTCAATCACCACATTCTTATCGGCAGACTCAACAGCCTTGGTTTCTCAAATGACTGCCTCGCCTGGTTTACCAACTACTTCTCAGACAGAGTTCAGTGTGTCAAATTGGAAGGCCTGTTGTCCAGACCTCTGGCAGTCTATATGGGAGTGCCACAGGGTTCAATCCTCGGGACGACACTTTTCTCTGCACATATCAATGATGTTGCTCTTGATGCTGGTGATTCTCTGATCTACCCCTACGCAGACGACATCATTCTGTATACTTCTGGCCCTTCTTTGGACACTGTATTAACAAACCTCCACACGAGCTTCAATGCCATACAACTTTCCTTCCGTGGCCTCCAACTGCTCTTAAATGCAAGTAAAACTAATCGGCTCTTCAACCGATCGATGCCTATACCTGCCCGCCCGTCCAGCATCACTACTTTGGACAGTTCTGACGTAGAATATGTGGACAACTACAAATACCTAGGTGTCTGGTTAGACTGTAATCTCTCCTTCCAGACTCACATTAAGCATCTCCAATCCAAAATTAAATCTAGAATTGGCTTCCTATTTTGCAACAAAGCATCCTTCACTCATGCTGCCAAACATACCCTCGTAAAACTGACTATAATATCAATCCTTGACTTCGGCTATGTCATTTACAAAATATCCTCCAACACTCTACTCAGCAAATTGGATGCAGTCTATCACAGTGCCATCCGTTTTGTCACCAAAGCCCCATATACTAACTACCACTGCAACCTGTATGTTCTCGTTGGCTGGCCCTCGCTTCATATTTGCCAAACCCATTGGCTCCAGGCCATCTATAAGTCTTTGCTAGGTAAAGCCCCATCTTGTCTCAGCTCACTGGTCACCATAGCAGAACCCACCCATAGCACGCTCTCCAGCAGGTATATTTCACTGGTCACCCCCAAAGCCAATTCCTCCTTCGGCCGTCTTTCCTTCCAGTTCTCTGCTGCCAATGATTGGAACAAACTGCAAAAATCACTGAAGCTGGAGACTCATATCTCCCTCACTAACTTTAAGCACCAGCTGTCAGAGCAGCTCACAGATCACTGCACCTGTACATAACCCATCTATAAATAGCCCATCCAACTACCTCATCCCCATAGTTTTATTTATTTATTTATTTTGCTCCTTTGCACCCCAGTATCTCTATTGCTCACTCATCTTCTGCACATCTATCACTCCAGTGTTTAATTTCTATATTGAAATTATCTCGCCACTATGGCCTATTTATTGCCTTACCTCCCTTATCCTACCTCATTTGCAGACACTGTAAATATACTTTTTCTATTGTATTATTAACTGTATGTTTGTTTATTCCATGTGTAACTCTGTGTTGTTGTTTGTGTTGCACTGCTATGCTTTATCTTGGCCAGGTCGCAGTTGTAAATGAGAACTTGTTCTCTACTAACCTACCTGGTTAAATAAAGGTGAAATATATACATTTTTAACTATATAGGGAATAGGTTGCCATTTGGGATGCAACCTATGATAATTACATGGGTTTCCAAAGCACACATTTGTAGCTCTTGTTCATTCAGTTGTCATTCCCAGCCACCAATAACCAGCAGACGTTTTGGACATCCAGTATCCACTGGGTTTCTCAGTCGATGCTGAGTAATTATTGCCCCGCTCGGTTTTTACATTAAACGAAGGGTGTGTTTATTTTTCTATTGACAAGTGTGAGTGAGGGAGAGGTTTGTGAAGCTGGGGTGTGTCAAAGGCTGTGTCGCAATGCATTGTTGTGATAGGGTGGTACCTGGCTGTGAGGAATCTGTTACAGGTCGGTACGTGCACATGTACAGATGCAGAACCCACATCTTTCCCAGGCCTGCAGTGATACCAGCAACAATGTTTCATTTGATCTCCCTCATCATGTCAGAGCACAAAACACAGTACTATGGAATGTTCTGAGTATTGTAGAGCTGGCTGTATGGATAGCATTTGTTACAACAGTCTCATTGGCACAAATCTCTTACTTTTCAATCTAAAATATCTTCTCCCATAGTATTTGATGTAATAGAACTGGCAGCAGCCAGCATAACACCAATAAATACAGGAAAAGTCCAAACTATTACATTGGTATGCAGTATTTCCTGTTTTTCGTTCTTTTTTTGGCTGCTCTCGTTCAAAAGTATGCCTTGTTTTCTGTGTTCCGTGCCACACCTGTGTTTGTGCACGAACACGCAAAAGTGTAATCGGAGTAGGCGTGACTTCAGCCAATTCCTCCTCTCCTCCACCAGTCTGGGGAAACACAAATCTACTCTACTCTGCCTGACACAACTGGAGTTTTCTGAACTTAGAAGGTGAATATCTTTACATTGTCTTCATCATAATTCACGTCTTCTGCATGCTACAATATTTAGCAAGTGATGCATTGGGATCAGAACGGTTTGTTTGCTACCTTGCCTAGACTTTTAGAAACATGCATCTGCCTGCAAACCGTTCTGAGGTTCGAGTTTGAAGGGAAGATTAAAGAGATTTTTTATGAATGTTATTTTGATTGTGTTGGCAAAGCTACTCTCATGAGAGAAATATTATGTATTCAGCTGTCATTATCTTTACACTCCAGACGTACTCTGTTTCCACACATCTAAATACCACTATACAGCTTTTTCCCCCCTCTAACTCGCTCAGACCAGCCAAGATGCCAGAGAACGCAGAGGCCGTTTCAGCCACTCTAACCACCAACAGGAACTGTACTATAGAGCTCACCAATGTCACCACCGGTTACTGTCTCATCAACCCCAAGTATGTTGGCATTCAATACTCTAATACTCCTTACATTACATACAGTATACCACTATGGAAATTAAATTACTTAACCAAATAACAAACCAGCTGTCCATCCCCAGATTGTTATTTGTCTGTTACTTTTCAGTGGAATTTCTGAGAGTAAATATATTTTATGGCAGGCTTCTCTTGGATGGGTGGTTTTCATGTGTAACGTGGCTTTGCGTACATCCACCTATCCATCATGAAGTGACACAATGTGGCTCATTGCACACTGCACGCTGGCTCACTCTGTGTTGCTTACGAATCCATAGCAGCACTAACACTCCATCCATCAGCACAGAGTGGCTGGACAGGAAGAAAGGAAGAGTGAAATGACTAAAAGTAGAGAGACAGTGATCCTAAAAGTTAAAAAGTGTATTTTCACACAACTTTAAGTCCAGTTGTAAGGTTTTGCATTTTATCAGCAACATGAATGTTCAGATAATTAATTAGAAATTTAATGACACCCCATTCCCATTACTACCCCCCAGGGTGTACATGTCCAGTGGTTTCTGCTACCACCCACCCCAGCCCACCGTCCGCACCACCAAGACAGAGGTGTGTTCCTTCACCAAGGATGACGACACAGCCACGGGCGCCGTGGGGGTCCTGACCTACGACCTTTTCCACATGCAGAGCCGCGTGTGCTCAGAACGCATGGCCATCATGTTCTCCGTGCCCTACGACTACAACTTCTACAAGAACTGGCTAGGGGTGGGCGTCTTCGAGGTGGCACGCGCCTGCGACAAGCAACTGTACAACCACATGTACAAGGAAAAGGACTTCAGCAAGTTTGCCCGATCAGAGGCCAGTGGGTCAGGGGTGGAGTACAAGGCCCAACACGTAGACCTGAGGGCCACCATGTCCAATGTTGGGAAGTCAATCATTAAGGTGGAGCTCTATGATAAAATGGGGCACTAATAAGACAAGCTGGTAGCTGAGCCATTTTTCCAACTCACGGCAGGGAACAAGTTTATATTGATACATAATCACGTACTAAATATAAGAATGAATGAATCAACCAACGTAGGTGGTTAATGTTATCCAATTAATAAATCTTTATCAAATGGAAGATATTACTGTCTAATTGTTCACAATATTTGATTCTGTGTCTTTTTCTACACCTGTACATGTTTGTTTTAATAAAACGCTTAAAAATGAATTGGTGTAAGATGTTTTAGTGATAAGCTTTATTAACATGTACTTACACACCTGATCTATTGAACCGTTTCATGTATCATTAATATTTACCATTAAGAATAAAAGGTTATACATTGAACTCAGATTCCTAGAACTGTCAGTTTTCAATGAATCACAAAGAGACGTTATACTAGCCATAATCCAATAATCCAATGGGATTCAATGACTATTGGCTCAGAATTGATCATAATCCTGTCAGGGTTCATATGGTTCTTGGTCTCTTGCCTTGTCCAACGTCCTGTAGAACTGCAGCATATAAGAGATGACCGTAGCTTCAGGGGTGCATGTATTTACTTGTTCAGCTTTTTCAGTGCCTCTTGTTGCACAATGCCATTGCAATGAATCACCCAATTCCTCCAAGTCAGTCAAGCATGCAGTCACACATAATCTATCATGAGAAACGGAGTATACTGCAGAGTGACTGCTCCCTGCTTACATAATGGGCCTTTATCCACCAGGAACCATCTATTGTTCTGGTCTGCCAGCTCCAAACCCAGATGAGGGTGTGGTACGGACTCGTTCCCACAGAGCTAGGCAACATAATGTTGTTGGGGTGGGGTGGGGGGTGTTCTGAGAGTGTTTGACGGAGTAGTGAAACTGTTTCCTGGATTGAAAAAAGCTCCCTCCTTTCAGGTGCATTTTTACTAAACTAAACTCTAGAGCTGAGAGAACACGCTGAGAGAAGTCTTTAACAGGTAAGATGTTACTCCTATTACTTTTACAGGTAAGATGTTACTCCTATTACTTTTACAGGTAAGATATTACTCCTATTACTTTAACAGGTAAGATATTACTCCTATTACTTTAACAGGTAAGATGTTACTCCTATTACTTTAACAGGTAAGATGTTACTCCTATTACTTTAACAGGTAAGATGTTACTCCTATTACTTTTACAGGTAAGATGTTACTCCTATTACTTTAACAGGTAAGATGTTACTCCTATTACTTTAACAGGTAAGATGTTACTCCTATTACTTTAACAGGTAAGATGTTACTCCTATTACTTTAACAGGTAAGATGTTACTCCTATTACTTTAACAGGTAAGATGTTACTCCTATTACTTTAACAGGTAAGATGTTATTCCTATTACTTTAACAGGTAAGATGTTACTCCTGTTACTTTAACAGGTAAGATATTACTTCTGTTACTTTAACAGGTAAGATGTTACTCCTATTACTTTTACAGGTAAGATGTTACTCCTATTACTTTTACAGGTAAGATGTTACTCCTATTACTTTAACAGGTAAGATATTACTCCTATTACTTTAACAGGTAAGATGTTACTCCTATTACTTTTACAGGTAAGATGTTACTCCTATTACTTTTACAGGTAAGATGTTACTCCTATTACTTTTACAGGTAAGATATTACTCCTATTACTTTTACAGGTAAGATGTTACTCCTATTACTTTTACAGGTAAGATGTTACTCCTATTACTTTTACAGGTAAGATGTTACTCCTATTACTTTAACAGGTAAGATATTACTCCTATTACTTTAACAGGTAAGATGTTACTCCTATTACTTTTACAGGTAAGATGTTACTCCTATTACTTTTACAGGTAAGATGTTACTCCTATTACTTTTACAGGTAAGATGTTACTCCTATTACTTTAACAGGTAAGATATTACTCCTATTACTTTAACAGGTAAGATGTTACTCCTATTACTTTTACAGGTAAGATGTTACTCCTATTACTTTTACAGGTAAGATGTTACTCCTATTACTTTAACAGGTAAGATATTACTCCTATTACTTTAACAGGTAAGATGTTACTCCTATTACTTTTACAGGTAAGATGTTACTCCTATTACTTTTACAGGTAAGATATTACTCCTATTACTTTAACAGGTAAGATATTACTCCTATTACTTTTACAGGTAAGATGTTACTCCTATTACTTTAACAGGTAAGATGTTACTCCTATTACTTTAACAGGTAAGATATTACTCCTATTACTTTAACAGGTAAGATGTTACTCCTATTACTTTTACAGGTAAGATGTTACTCCTATTACTTTAACAGGTAAGATATTACTCCTATTACTTTAACAGGTAAGATATTACTCCTATTACTTTTACAGGTAAGATGTTACTCCTATTACTTTTACAGGTAAGATGTTACTCCTATTACTTTAACAGGTAAGATGTTACTCCTATTACTTTAACAGGTAAGATATTACTCCTATTACTTTAACAGGTAAGATATTACTCCTATTACTTTTACAGGTAAGATGTTACTCCTATTACTTTTACAGGTAAGATGTTACTCCTATTACTTTTACAGGTAAGATGTTACTCCTATTACTTTAACAGGTAAGATGTTACTCCTATTACTTTAACAGGTAAGATATTACTCCTATTACTTTAACAGGTAAGATATTACTCCTATTACTTTTACAGGTAAGATGTTACTCCTATTACTTTTACAGGTAAGATGTTACTCCTATTACTTTTACAGGTAAGATGTTACTCCTATTACTTTTACAGGTAAGATGTTACTCCTATTACTTTAACAGGTAAGATATTACTCCTATTACTTTAACAGGTAAGATATTACTCCTATTACTTTAACAGGTAAGATGTTACTCCTATTACTTTAACAGGTAAGATGTTACTCCTATTACTTTAACAGGTAAGATATTACTCCTATTACTTTTACAGGTAAGATGTTACTCCTATTACTTTTACAGGTAAGATGTTACTCCTATTACTTTTACAGGTAAGATGTTACTCCTATTACTTTAACAGGTAAGATGTTACTCCTATTACTTTAACAGGTAAGATATTACTCCTATTACTTTTACAGGTAAGATGTTACTCCTATTACTTTAACAGGTAAGATGTTACTCCTATTACTTTAACAGGTAAGATATTACTCCTATTACTTTAACAGGTAAGATATTACTCCTATTAATTTTACAGGTAAGATGTTACTCCTATTACTTTTACAGGTAAGATGTTACTCCTATTACTTTTACAGGTAAGATGTTACTCCTATTACTTTAACAGGTAAGATATTACTCCTATTACTTTAACAGGTAAGATGTTACTCCTATTACTTTTACAGGTAAGATGTTACTCCTATTACTTTAACAGGTAAGATATTACTCCTATTACTTTAACAGGTAAGATATTACTCCTATTACTTTTACAGGTAAGATGTTACTCCTATTACTTTAACAGGTAAGATATTACTCCTATTACTTTAACAGGTAAGATATTACTCCTATTACTTTAACAGGTAAGATGTTACTCCTATTACTTTAACAGGTAAGATATTACTCCTATTACTTTTACAGGTAAGATGTTACTCCTATTACTTTAACAGGTAAGATGTTACTCCTATTACTTTAACAGGTAAGATATTACTCCTATTACTTTTACAGGTAAGATGTTACTCCTATTACTTTAACAGGTAAGATATTACTCCTATTACTTTTACAGGTAAGATGTTACTCCTATTACTTTAACAGGTAAGATGTTACTCCTATTACTTTAACAGGTAAGATATTACTCCTATTACTTTAACAGGTAAGATATTACTCCTATTACTTTTACAGGTAAGATGTTACTCCTATTACTTTTACAGGTAAGATGTTACTCCTATTACTTTAACAGGTAAGATATTACTCCTATTACTTTAACAGGTAAGATGTTACTCCTATTACTTTTACAGGTAAGATATTACTCCTATTACTTTAACAGGTAAGATATTACTCCTATTACTTTAACAGGTAAGATATTACTCCTATTACTTTAACAGGTAAGATATTACTCCTATTACTTTAACAGGTAAGATATTACTCCTATTACTTTTACAGGTAAGATATTACTCCTATTACTTTTACAGGTAAGATATTACTCCTATTACTTTTACAGGTAAGATGTTACTCCTATTACTTTAACAGGTAAGATGTTACTCCTATTACTTTAACAGGTAAGATATTACTCCTATTACTTTAACAGGTAAGATATTACTCCTATTACTTTAACAGGTAAGATGTTACTCCTATTACTTTAACAGGTAAGATATTACTCCTATTACTTTTACAGGTAAGATGTTACTCCTATTACTTTAACAGGTAAGATGTTACTCCTATTACTTTAACAGGTAAGATATTACTCCTATTACTTTTACAGGTAAGATGTTACTCCTATTACTTTTACAGGTAAGATGTTACTCCTATTACTTTTACAGGTAAGATGTTACTCCTATTACTTTAACAGGTAAGATGTTACTCCTATTACTTTAACAGGTAAGATATTACTCCTATTACTTTAACAGGTAAGATATTACTCCTATTACTTTTACAGGTAAGATGTTACTCCTATTACTTTTACAGGTAAGATGTTACTCCTATTACTTTTACAGGTAAGATGTTACTCCTATTACTTTTACAGGTAAGATGTTACTCCTATTACTTTAACAGGTAAGATATTACTCCTATTACTTTAACAGGTAAGATATTACTCCTATTACTTTAACAGGTAAGATGTTACTCCTATTACTTTAACAGGTAAGATGTTACTCCTATTACTTTAACAGGTAAGATATTACTCCTATTACTTTTACAGGTAAGATGTTACTCCTATTACTTTTACAGGTAAGATGTTACTCCTATTACTTTTACAGGTAAGATGTTACTCCTATTACTTTAACAGGTAAGATGTTACTCCTATTACTTTAACAGGTAAGATATTACTCCTATTACTTTTACAGGTAAGATGTTACTCCTATTACTTTAACAGGTAAGATGTTACTCCTATTACTTTAACAGGTAAGATATTACTCCTATTACTTTAACAGGTAAGATATTACTCCTATTACTTTTACAGGTAAGATGTTACTCCTATTACTTTTACAGGTAAGATGTTACTCCTATTACTTTTACAGGTAAGATGTTACTCCTATTACTTTAACAGGTAAGATATTACTCCTATTACTTTAACAGGTAAGATGTTACTCCTATTACTTTTACAGGTAAGATATTACTCCTATTACTTTAACAGGTAAGATATTACTCCTATTACTTTAACAGGTAAGATATTACTCCTATTACTTTTACAGGTAAGATGTTACTCCTATTACTTTAACAGGTAAGATATTACTCCTATTACTTTAACAGGTAAGATGTTACTCCTATTACTTTAACAGGTAAGATATTACTCCTATTACTTTTACAGGTAAGATGTTACTCCTATTACTTTAACAGGTAAGATGTTACTCCTATTACTTTAACAGGTAAGATATTACTCCTATTACTTTTACATGTAAGATGTTACTCCTATTACTTTTACAGGTAAGATGTTACTCCTATTACTTTTACAGGTAAGATGTTACTCCTATTACTTTTACAGGTAAGATGTTACTCCTATTACTTTAACAGGTAAGATGTTACTCCTATTACTTTAACAGGTAAGATATTACTCCTATTACTTTTACAGGTAAGATGTTACTCCTATTACTTTAACAGGTAAGATGTTACTCCTATTACTTTAACAGGTAAGATATTACTCCTATTACTTTTACAGGTAAGATATTACTCCTATTACTTTAACAGGTAAGATGTTACTCCTATTACTTTAACAGGTAAGATATTACTCCTATTACTTTTACAGGTAAGATGTTACTCCTATTACTTTAACAGGTAAGATGTTACTCCTATTACTTTAACAGGTAAGATATTACTCCTATTACTTTTACAGGTAAGATATTACTCCTATTACTTTTACAGGTAAGATGTTACTCCTATTACTTTAACAGGTAAGATGTTACTCCTATTACTTTAACAGGTAAGATATTACTCCTATTACTTTAACAGGTAAGATATTACTCCTATTACTTTAACAGGTAAGATGTTACTCCTATTACTTTAACAGGTAAGATATTACTCCTATTACTTTTACAGGTAAGATGTTACTCCTATTACTTTAACAGGTAAGATGTTACTCCTATTACTTTAACAGGTAAGATATTACTCCTATTACTTTTACAGGTAAGATGTTACTCCTATTACTTTAACAGGTAAGATATTACTCCTATTACTTTAACAGGTAAGATATTACTCCTATTACTTTTACAGGTAAGATGTTACTCCTGTTACTTTAACAGGTAAGATGTTACTTCTTTTCATGACCACTATGAGTATTACTAGAATAAGTAGAACTAGAGGTTATATACTGTAGGAGTTGTAAGGGTGCCAGTATTCCACCTACATTTGATCCCTTCCCATGATACTTTTTAACACAAATCTTCTTTCCATTTGGTTCTCCCCCGATAACCATTGATATGATGACAATTTATAGATTCGCTATTGGGCATATGTGAATCTATTAGTACAGTTTACATGTGAGACATCTGTTTGACTTGTGTCCGTTTCCCTGCAAATGAAAGTGGAAAGGATTTTCTCCAGGTTTCCCCTCTCTAAACTGCTTATTGCACCGTTACTTAGTAATGTAATTAAAGAGCCAGGTTTCCTAATGAGCTGAGCAGAGTGAGCAGCCATCTTGTTATTGTTGAGAACAGCTTTGAAGTATTCCTTATTACACACAAGTTCTCAGGTTTTTTCTCGCACCTCCCATTCTAAACTGGCTGTTTAAAACCTGTGCGTGTCGTGAAGACGTTGCTTTTGAAATTTGAAAAGTTCTCTACTGTATTTGAGAAAAACCTCTTGACACTGAGCAAGGCATGTCGTAACAAAGAGTGAAGGGTTTCAGAGGGACACTTACAGTAACTGTATTCTACAGTACGTTTTTGGATGGAATTGGATCAGATATGAATACAGATCCCCTTGGCATTCCAGGGGGTCAACCACAAATGTATTTCTGCACAGCAGTCTAACTGAAAGGCTTAACCCTGCTAGTCTCTGTATTATAGAAATAAAGAGGCACATATCAGAACCACTCCAAAATGGCAGAGTCAGCCGAGGCCGTGGTCGCTAACCTGAGCAGCAAGAGGAATGTCACCATTGAGATCACCAATCTCACAAACAGCTACTGTCTCATAAACCCAAAGTGAGTACACACTTTACCAAACTATTGTTATTGTCACACTGTACATTCAAGGAAATGTTGAAAGCGTAACGTTGTGCGTGTGTCCTCACTAGGGTATTCCTGGAGAGTGGGGATACCTACAACCCTCCCCAGCCCACAGTGCGGCCCCTAAAGACCGAAGTCTGCACATTCAGCAAATCAAGCGCCAAGGCAACGGGCAGCTATGGCGTTCTGACCTATGACCTCTTTGAGAGGTCCCGGAACGACTACATCGAGACGGTGGCCCTCATGTTCGGTGTGCCCTGGGACTACAACATCTACAAAAACTGGTTCGCTGTGGGCATCTTCAACAAGGGCCGAGCCTGTGATGAGTCACTGTATAAAGAGATGTACTATGAAAAGAACCAGAAAGGTTTCATAAGAGAAGAAGCCAATGGCTCAGGGATCAGCTATGAAGGGAACTACCTGGACATCAAGGTCACCATGTCCCCCATGGGCAGGGCCATCATGAAGGTGGAGGTATGGGACAAGCTGTTCACTCCCAGCCAGCAGGCCCACTAAGGGGAACCTCCAGCCTCCACCCTCTCCACCAGCACTACAGTATACCTCTGCTGTGTTGTACCTCTCTAACCAATCCATCCACCAATAGATATTACTATCCTGCCGTACTGCTACTGTTTGTATGTTTTGTTGCTGACATGTCTCAATTTCCGGACATGACAGACAGACATTTAGTTTGTTTATGAATCCAGGCAGAAGTGATATCTGCTCTTTTCTGTAGAAGTCACTGTTCATCTGTTCATCTAGCATCCTCTTTCAACTGGCATCTTCTCTAGAAATGTAAATCAAACAATGACTCACCGGAGGACGAGGGTGCATAGCTTACTTAACAACACATGGCCAGGAGCTGTCTCTGTCTGTATCTACTTATGGCAATAATAGTCTTTGGAATAAATGTTGTTGGTTTGCTAAGGCTATTTGTGTATGATGAGTTTCTCTATTGATTGCGCCTGGAAATATTATGCAACACTGCCCATGAAGGAAAATTATTCTGGCCTTTAATGGATACACATAACCATGCAGGTTATGTGCAGTGGTGGAAAAAGTACTCAATTGTCATACTTGAGTAAAAGTAAAGATACCTTAATAGAAAATGACTTAAGTAAAAGTGAGTCATCCAGTAAAATACTAGAGTAAAAGTATTAAAGTGTTCGGTACATGGAATTGCTCAAATGTACTTAAGTATCGAAAGTAAAAGTATAAATCATTTCAAATTCCTTATTTTAAACAAACAATCTTCTTGTTTATTTATTGACGGACAGCCAGGGGCACACTCCAACACTCAGACATCATTTACTAACAAAGCACTTGTGTTTAGTGAGTCTGCCAGATCAGAGGCAGTAGGGATGACCAGGGATGTTCTCTTGATAAGGGTGTGAAATGGACCATTTGTGACCCGATTCAGGAAACTAGGCGTATGTCACAAGTCACGACTTCATAGGAGAGCCGTTTGAACTTAAAACATTTTTTAAAATCAAAATGCGTTTTTTTGGCAGAAATGCCTTCTGGAACATGTCAACTTTTATGTGCCTTAATAACAAACTTGTATGCCATCTGTAAATATACAATTGTTAAGTTACGAGCCTTGTTGGTTAAGCCACATAAATGTTTGCCTGTCTAAATGTAACGAGTACTTTTTGGTGTCAGGTAAAAAGTACATTATTTTCTTTAGGAATGTAGTGAAGTAAAAGTAAAAGTTGCCAAAAACATAAATAGTAAAGTACAGATACCCCAAAAAACGACATAAGCAGTACTTTAAAGCATGTTTTTACTTTGCACCACTGGTCAGGTGCAGTATGTAAGGCCATATTACATTTTCATCAAATCATTTTTTCATATATTTTTTTTATACTTCAAGGGGACTTAAAATTCTGTATCAAATAGGCAATTATCCTTGGTGTGACCTTCTTAAAACAATTCCATATATTGTAGCTTAGTAGAACCCCCCCTGCTTAAACAGGGCTTAGTCTGTAGAGGGTACCTGTGATCAGCTAAACTATAGTGTATCTGTAGCAAGAGTCAAGGGCCATGCAAGGCACACCCTATTCCACCCTTTTCCTAAAATGTTTCAAGGCACAGTTTGCATTATAGTAACCCTTGAGAAGCACAACCATGTCAATATTAAACCTCTATTGAAAGCAAATGTAGCATTTCAAAGGCTCTTCAGAGGAACAGTAGGCCTGCCGACTGCTTCGAGGGCCTGACGGAGGAGATGACAGCCAGTGAATAGGAAGTCTCTTCCCCCTAACAGCTATCATTCACTAAATACCAACACAGAGAAGAAACCCTTATCACTTCTACTTACAGTCTAATTCTAATTCCCGAGCCCTATAGGCTGAGGCATGGGTATTGCAGACTATCAACAATACTGCACCAGTCCCACAATGGGAGTGACTTACACACATGGAGTACACACTTATTATGCTAATAGTACTGCTACGATTGGAGGGATGTAATCATTAACCTTGTGAAAATGAGGGTACTGCTGGGAGAGAATGGTGCAGAAGCTCTTAAATCACATCCCAGCCAGATGTTATTGCGTTTCTAACAGCAAGTCCATTTACAATTCCAACTCTGCATTTCTAACTCTGTTTCCCCCACGCGGTAGATTCATTTCGCTTAAGCTGCGTTAACTGGTTACCGCCACAAAGAGGCCCTGATCAAAGGTTTCTCCTCCCGCTGTAGCATTTACATAATATAGAAGCATAAACTAGCTCTATTTAGGCTCAATCTCAGAAGCGTTGTTGAGTGGTGCATTGAAACAGAGACAGGCACAGCCGCCTATAACAGATGGGGCCATACCGCGCGCAAAGCAGGGCTTTTTGTCTGTTACATCTTTGAAAGGGGATAAACTCCCTCACTCCTTTCACATTCTCCCTCTTTCAATCTCCCACATGTATTCACTCATACACCTGCATATACTTAAGCATGCTTTCATGTATTGTGTTGTATGTGATTGTGTTTTGTGTGGGTGCGTGTGTGTGTGTGTGTGTGCGTGACTGCATTCGTGAGTCTGTTCGTTTGTGTGTGTGTGTGTGTGTGTGTGTGTGTGTGTGTGTGTGTGTGTGTGTGTGTGTGTGTGTGTGTGTGTGTGTGTGTGTGTGTGTGTGTGTGTGTGTGTGCGTGCGTGCGTATAGACTCATACAATAGTAAGCTTGGCATTTAGTATCTTTCCTCAAAAACAGCCAAGCACAACAACATACACATAAGCCAGTATCACAGCAGTCACTTGGTAGTCAGCTAGTTCCTGCTGATTTCCTGTACTTTTACTCTTTGATTTGAAGAGAAGCAGTTGATTAGAGCTGAACATTCTCCTGTGTCTGGTGTTAAACATAATGCTGGCAAGATAATAATGCACCTTCATCTGCTAAAACATTCCATAGTCTGAACTAAAGTTACCAATTTATTGTGTTTTCCCAGTGCTCTGTATTACTGTGAAGTGCTGAGAGCCATCTTTATCTGCTTTCAAAGACTGCCACCTAGAGGCTGTCCAAGGTAATGACTTACACTGCTCTACTGTACAACGGAACGTTAGGGAGCATTTATCTAACTAATACTGGGCACAATATATAGAGGTACATCTAACTTGATGGTTAGCTGCCATTGAACAAAAATGAGGAGAAAAGAGGAGGAGAAAGTTTTGAAAAATCCCAAATGTCAGCACAATGAACCAAAATCTCATGATAACAGATTTCAAAGGACACAATATCCTCCAGACAGCCTTCATCAGAGAGGAGGAGGACTGATGTCGTACTGAGAGTCAAGGGGTTAGAGTTGAGAGATCAGCTCACCCAATGTCTCCTCCCTTCAGCAGCCTGTGGTCTTGATGTCCAGCCGGGCCTGGTACTCCTGGGAGCTGCGCTCTGTGTCTGCCCTGATCTGGGTCAGCCGGCTCTCCAGACCTGTCACCGACGCCTGTAGGCTCATCATCATAGCTCCGTAGCAAGCTTCCATCTCCGCAAGGTTCCCCTCCATAGAGCCTTCTACAAGGGCAGGGCCACAGGCACACAGTGAGAACTGAGCTGAACTCTGATTCTTCAATCCTTTTTTGGTTAAGTCTGACTTGTACACTTTATTTCTGGAGGTCATTTAGCATTTTATTTTCCAAATAGATGTATGTCCAATCCCTACAGCAGACGAGTAAGGGGCAAGATTTGTGATGTCTTGAGCTGTTGTGATCCTTGGAACTGTAAAAAATAATTTGTGGCTTGTTTTGAAACTCTTTAGGCCTATTTGTTCTGAGCATCATGACGCATGTTGTAATAGTAAATCATAGGGTCCAAACGGAGAGTCTTATAATGTGACAGGTAAATGAGAAACTAAAGTGCTTCTATCCAAGAAGTTCTAAGTCTGCCTTGCTGGGTGTGCCACCAAATCATGGAACTCTCCATCGGTTGTGTTGGGAATGCCACCAAACCATGGAACTCTCCATCGGTTGTGTTGGGAATGCCACCAAACCATGGAACTCTACATCGGTTGTGTTGGGAATGCCACTTTACTGCAGCCCCAGTTCCAGGTCTCTGGCAGTGGACTGGCCGCTCTTCAGCTCTACACTGTTGGTCTGCAGGACCTCAGTACTGGAGCTCACCTCCCGCTGCACCACTTCAGCCTGAGGGAACCAACACACACAGGTCAAAATCATTAACTCATGAATAAACATTTCATCAGTATAAGACATATATAAAATATATGATATGAAAACATAATAATAAAAATCATCAATACTGTTATTTCTTGAACAGAAAAGAATCATCTTGAAATGTTATGTATTCAGGTCCCTGTAGTCAGTCATACACAATGGTAGCGTCCCAAATGCACACTATTCCCTACATCGTGCACTACATTTTTACCAGAGCTCTATGGTCCCTGGTCAAAAGTAGTGCACCCTACAGGAATAGGGTGCAATTTGGGATGTATCTATGTCTGTGTGTTTGTCCCCTTGCCTTGTTCTTGAACCAGGCCCCGGTCTCTCTACGGCTCTTTGGCACCAAGCCCTGGTTCTGATCTCAGTGATGACAGTGTTCAAGTCCTAGACCGGGGCTGCGTCCACCTCCACCTGCACCTGTCCACTCACCAGGCTAACCTGGTCCCAGATCAGGGTCTCCTTCAGGTCCTCCAGCTGCATCTCCAGGTTGCTCCTGGCCAAGGACATCTCCCTCAGCATTCTCTTCAGCCCCCACGATGTCAGCCTCAACAGATTGGCGTGAATGGAGAATGTGGCCATGATGACTTCAGAGAGCGCAAGAAGCATGGTCTCTGGTGGGAGATGCACTGCAAGTGGGGTGCAGTTGTGGTCTATCTGTGAAACACTGTTATTAATGGGCATGTGGACTGCTGACTGGGGTCTGCCTTGAGCCATCTCTCAATTTTCATGTTCACGATCACAGGGTCTCTCTCTCTCTGTCTCTCTGTCTCTCTGTCTCTCTCTCTCACACACACACACACGCACACACACACACACACACACACACACACACACACACACACACACACACACACACACACACACACACACACACACACACACACACACACACTCTCTCTCTCTCTCTCTCTCTCTCTCTCTCTCTATCAGACATACACTCTGACCCTGCTGGGAGTATCTTTGTTTTTCCAGAGTCCATCTATGAAATAAAAACAAATCTGTTTCCCTTTGGTTGCTATGTGTTCTGCTAACTTGTCATATTGGGGATGAATAACATCGCTCTCTCTCTCGGCTTTCCTCTGCCCTCCCTTATTGCAAGGCCAATACAATACAATTCACAATTACAAATTAGTGGCTTGTGTAGGCTATTTACTGAATTACATTTAAACATTGACACACGATCTGCATGTAACTAAGCAAAAAGGTTATATTCAATGGTTCGTATTTCCATAGCCCTCTCATCCTCACATTGGCTAAATGATGAACGCCAGCGCTCTGTCTGGGACTGATCCTCTGACAGCAAGACAGACCAATACACACCACTGCCCATCCCATCTCTGTTCTGTGCATTGGCTTTTCCTTCTCTTAACACCCCGACCTAACCCACCCACTGGGCACACACTGGTTGAATCAATGTTGTTTCCAGGTCATTTCAATGAAATTACGTTGAACCAACATGGAATAGATGTTGAATTGACGTCTGTGCCCAGTGGGCATGCTCTGCCACTCAGTCCTATCTGTCAGCTAGTCAGCCCATCTGCAGGATGTCCTCTAGCTCTTTCACTCACAAACATGCCACCCCCTCCCCTTCTCTCACCCCTTCCTCCAACTCTTGTATGTCCAGACGTGCAAACAAGAATGATAGGGTCATAGGTTTACACTACTTAGTGGAGGCTGCTGAGGGGAGGACGGCTCATAATAATGGCTGGAGTGGAGTCAATGGAATAGAATCAACCACATGGAAACCACATTGTTAATGTGTTTGGTACCATTCCATTGACACCATTCCAGCCATTATTATGAGCCGTCCTCCCATCAGCAGCCTCCAGTGACACTACTGTACAACTGCAAACTGCAGTAACTGCACATTTGGTCAAAATTGAGTTAAGACCGAAATCAGGTTCTGTAGTATCTGTTTTATCTTGTGTCCTGGTTCAATTATCTTTAGTTTCAGAGAAAATACTATGGAGTGTCAAATTTACAGTAACTACAAAATAAATAGTAAAGTAAAAACCAAGGCAAACAGCAGTAACTTAAGTTACGAAGTGAAGTTACTGCACTCTGGCTTTGTTCCACTGTGTTTTGACTGCAGTTACTGAAATTTGGCCATTCTATCGAGTTCAGGCCATCCCGAACATGACTCACACACACCATGAGACAACCAGTGATCCAGTTGTTACCAGAATAAACAGGGCACAATCACACAGACCAATTATGGCTGAATTCGCATTAAAATGCAAATACCCAGATAATGTATACATCGTTTGTGATCTTGTACCTACCTATTTAGTCACAGATTTAGTTCCCTAATGCAATTGGTAACCTTAATGTCATCACTTGCATATTGCATCAAGACACATTGTTGGATCTGTTTGGATATGTTTACAGACTAAGCTTCTTCTGCCTTTAGGTTATCCCACCAATGTGAAATTAAAGGATTTGAAAAGCATAAATGAATCCAAGTATATGTCAGAAATGACTGGTGTTACGTAAGTGAAAGGGTCCACAGAGGGGTGTGTACACCATATTGATGAGAAGACTAATGACAAGCCAGCTAGCTTGTCAAAATATTCGTAAGTAACTTCGTATTTTTTTTAGAAAGATGCGCTTCGAATGGGCATGGTCTAATTGAATCAACAATTAAAATATACCTATCTGAGTGGAGCTTTCTTACAGTAATGACACATCAAATCTATTGTTGTTTTGGGTTGTTTATCACAGTCAGCTGGCTAACTTATTGATCCTGCTTTGTAGCATAACCCTCTGGTCCTTTCCCAGGGAGGGAAGCAGGGAGAAGAGACGAGAACAGCTGCCAGCGACGTGTCAGCCTATGTCAGCAGTAGATCTAGGAAACGATGAGGCCGGGAGAGGTCTCTTCTATGTCACTTGACTTGAATCACTTCACTTTTTAATCTGCACGTTGAGACGTCTCACAACATTATTTGAACAATGTTGTCGATCTTCAAAACAATGTACACAAGGCACAGAACTTTGTGGTCTTTTGCATAACAGCAAATGTATTTTCAAAATGTAGATGCTTTCTCAAAACAGCAAATTACATTCATCAAAACTGGAATGATAATACATGATCAAAAGACCACGACTGCCTGCAAAAAGAATAACACAACCATGCCTCTTGGGTCAAGCTGAAAGAAACAGAATGACACATCATGATGATCAAAATAGGAAAAACAACTATTAAAAGGTGCATCTACTCTCCTTTATGCCTATTTCACCAAACAATTTAATGCACATCAAATCAAATATTGTTTCTGATCAAAAAGGAAATTAGCACATTGTGTGCATGGATTAATTCATTGGTATCATCAGAATCTAATTCCACTTATTCAATACGTAGGCTGGTCTGTTGACAGGTTTGTAGACTTTCCATCACCAAGCAGGAAAACAATCCCCAATTGAAATAAGGGCAATGTAATTAGTGGTGACCCACTGACTGGGCACACCAAGTAATTTCAAAGTGGACAATTGGGTAATATTTGATTCAGACGTTGATCAATGAGATTACAACCTACACTCACCGGACACCACTTCGCCTCCAGAACAGCCTGAATTCTTCGGGGCATAGATTCTACAATGTGTCGGAAACATTTGTTGCTAAATAGGTATCAAGGGACCTAATGTGTGCCAGAAAAACATTCCCCACACCAGTACACCACCGCCAGCAGGCAGGATGGGGCCATGGACTCATGTTGCTAACGCCAAATCCTGACTCTGCCATCAGCATGACGCAACAGGAACCGGGATTCATCAGACCAGGCAATGTTTTTCCACTTCCATTTGTCCAGTGTAGGTGATCGCCTGCCCACTCAAGTTGTTTCTTCTTGTTTTTAGCTGATAGGTGTGGAACTCGGTGTGGTCATCTGCTGCAGTAGCCCATCCGGGACAAGGATTGTCGAGTTGTATGTTCCGAGATGCCATTCTGCACACCACTGTTCTGTTGTACTGCCCCCTTATTTGTCTGTTTGTGGCCTGTTAGCTTGTATGATTATTGCCATTCTCCTTCAAACTCTCTCATCAGCGAGTTGTTTTGAGCCACAGGACTGCCGCTGACTAGATGTTTTGTCACGTTCTGACCTTAGTTCTTTTGTTATGTCTTTGTTTTAGTATGGTCAGGGCGTGAGTTGGGTGGGTAGTCTATGTTCTTTTTTTCTATGATTTGGTAGCTCTGTGTTTGGCCTGGTATGGTTCTCAATCAGAGGCAGCTGTCAATCGTTGTCCCTGATTGAGAACCGTACTTAGGCAGCCTGTTTTCACCCTTGAGTTGTGGGTGATTATTTTTCTGTTTAGTGCGGTTTGCACCTGACGGAGCGGTTTCGGTTGTGCTGTTTGTTTCTTTGTTTGATAGTGTTCAGTTTAAATACATAACATGAACAAGTACCACGCTGCGCTTTGGTCCTCACCTTCTTCCACCGAGGACCGTTACATGTCTTTTGTTTGTTGCACCATTCTCAGTAAATCCTTGACACTGTCATGCGTGAAAAGCCCAGGAGGGTGACCGTTTCTGACATACTGGATCCGGCGCACCTGACACCGACATCATACCACGCTCAAAGTCGCTTAGGTCACTCGTTTTTCCCATTATAACATTCAATCAAAATAAATGCCTGTCTGCCTGCTTTATATACTGTAGCTAGCCATGGCCACTTGACTCACTGTCTGTAGGAGCGATCCATTTGTGTGAACTCAAAAAGCCAGCGAAAAGCTTATTGAATTCCCAATGTGTTATCACAAAGCATAACCGAATTCCAATAGAAAAACCATGTCTGGTTTTTGGTTTAGCTGTCAGCTAAATGTGCTATTATCACTGCACTTTTAACCGTTTAAAACCAGAACAATGAATGGGAATACAATGTCAGATACTTTGTTTATTTCTACAACAGCTTAATGTGTTCTCAATGAGCTTCACCTAATAGCACAATCAAATGACCTGGATTGCAGTTAATATTATATTAAAAGTACATGGTGCAAGTGACCAATGGCGTTGGAGATTCTGGGCAGATTATTATCGCATCGTTTGATCTTGAACATACACACTTTCTATGATTACATTAGAAGACACTTTATAGTTGAAGTCGCTTAAAATGTGTCCATGGATGTGTTACTCATTTTAAGGTCGAATAAATATCGTCACATTAGTCTGTAAGCTAGCCTTAACTTTAGGCTATTTACTATATCGCAAAACTGATATTGAATTGTGGTTGGTTGTCGACACAACCAAATATCAACATAGAGATGTATCTTCTGCTTGGATAGTTCCACCTGTGCCGTTGACTTAGCCGGGCTTTCATTCCCGCTTGTCTACAAATTAAGAATTGATCGATTGGATTCACGTCTCCATCTCAACCCCCAAAAGACGCAGTTAAAGCAGACTCGAAATGCACTTGAAATAAAGTTTGATTTAATTTGGCCTTGTTAGATTTTTGGTGGAGATGGAGACGTGAATCCAACACTTACATGATTAAGTTGTAGATCAAATGTGATTGAAACCATCTATTTAAAGTGTACATTTTTAGATGAACCGCGGATTGAATTGAAATTGAATTGATGTTATGAGATGTTATGAGTGATAAAGTATGGTCACATTTTATTTGCTATGTTAAACCTACCCTTTGGAATGACTTCAATAGCAACGGTGAATATATTCAGTCTTTAAAGTGGAGATCTCTCAAGAATCATTCTAAAGATACTACAACGGTAATAGTCAGTGGCGAATATCAAAGCTTAGAAGGGTTGGGCTTGGTGAAAAACCTGGATGGGAGACTGAAGGTATAGATGTATATCATGGCAGACCAAACTGGGGACCGTGGGCCAGCCCGTGACAATGCTTTGTTTGGCCTGTCAGGACCACTAGGGGTCCCCTACCAAAAAAAGTATATATATACTGTATATATATATATATATATATATATATATATATATATATATATATATATATATATATATATATATATACAGTACCAGTCAAACATTTGGACACACCAACTCATTCAAGTGTTTTTCCTTATTTTTACTATTTTCTACATTGTAGAATAACAGTGAAGACATCAAAACTATGAAATAACACATATGAATCATGCAGTAACCAAAAAAGTGTTAAACAAATCTAAATATATTTTACAGTGCCTTGCGAAAGTATTCGGCCCCTTTGAACTTTGCGACCTTTTGCCACATTTCAGGCTTGAAACATAAAGATATAAAACTGTATTTTTTTGTGAAGAATCAACAACAAGTGGGACACAATCATGAAGTGGAACGACATTTATTGGATATATCAAACTTTTTTAACAGATCAAAAACTGAAAAATTGGGCATGCAAAATTATTCAGCCCCCTTAAGTTAATACTTTGTAGCGCCACTTTTTGCTGCGATGACAGCTGTAAGTCGCTTGGGGTATGTCTCTATCAGTTTTGCACATCGAGAGACTGACATTTTTTCCCATTCCTCCTTGCAAAACAGCTCGAGCTCAGTGAGGTTGGATGGAGAGCATTTGTGAACAGCAGTTTTCAGTTCTTTCCACAGATTCTCGATTGGATTCAGGTCTGGACTTTGACTTGGCCATTCTAACACCTGGATATGTTTATTTTTGAACCATTCCATTGTAGATTTTGCTTTATGTTTTGGATCATTGTCTTGTTGGAAGACAAATCTCCGTCCCAGTCTCAGGTCTTTTGCAGACTCCATCAGGTTTTCTTCCAGAATGGTCCTGTATTTGGCTCCATCCATCTTCCCATCAATTTTAACCATCTTCCCTGTCCCTGCTGAAGAAAAGCAGGCCCAAACCATGATGCTGCCACCACCATGTTTGACAGTGGGGATGGTGTGTTCAGGGTGATGAGCTGTGTTGCTTTTACGCCAAACATAACGTTTTGCATTATTGCCAAAAAGTTCAATTTTGGTTTCATCTGACCAGAGCACCTTCTTCCACATGTTTGGTGTGTCTCCCAGGTGGCTTGTGGCAAACTTTAAACAACACTTTTTATGGATATCTTTAAGAAATGGCTATCTTCTTGCCACTCTTCCATAAAGGCCAGATTTGTGCAATATACGACTGATTGTTGTCCTATGGACAGAGTCTCCCATCTCAGCTGTAGATCTCTGCAGTTCATCCAGAGTGATCATGGGCCTCTTGGCTGCATCTCTGATCAGTCTTCTCCTTGTATGAGCTGAAAGTTTAGAGGGACGGCCAGGTCTTGGTAGATTTGCAGTGGTCTGATACTCCTTCCATTTCAATATTATCGCTTGCACAGTGCTCCCTGGGATGTTTAAAGCTTGGGAAATCTTTTTGTATCCAAATCCGGCTTTAAACTTCTTCACAACAGTATCTCGACCTGCCTGGTGTGTTCCTTGTTCTTCATGATGCTCTCTGCGCTTTTAACGGACCTCTGAGACTATCACAGTGCAGGTGCATTTATACGGAGACTTGATTACACACAGGTGGATTGTATTTATCATCATTAGTCATTTAGGTCAACATTGGATCATTCAGAGATCCTCACTGAACTTCTGGAGAGAGTTTGCTGCACTGAAAGTAAAGGGGCTGAATAATTTTGCACACCCAATTTTTCAGTTTTTGATTTGTTAAAAACGTTTGAAATATCCAATAAATGTCGTTCCACTTCATGATTGTGTCCCACTTGTTGTTGATTCTTCACAAAAAAATACAGTTTTATATCTTTATGTTTCAAGCCTGAAATGTGGCAAAAGGTCGCAAAGTTCAAGGGGGCCGAATACTTTCGCAAGGCACTGTATATTTGAGATTCTTCAAAGTAGCCACCCTTTGCTTTGATGACAGCTTTGCACACTCTTGGCATTCTCTCAACCAGCTTCACCTGGAAGGCTTTTCCAACTGTGTTGAAGGAGTTCCAACATATGCTGAGCACTTGTTGTCTGCGTTTCCTTCACTCTGCGGTCCAACTCATCCCACACCTTCTCAATTGGGTTGAGTTTGCGTGATTGCGGAGGCCAGGTCATCTGATGCAGCACTCCATCACTGTCCTTCTTGGTCAAATAGCCCTTACGCAGCCTAGAGGTGTGTTGGGTCATTGTCCTGTTAAAAAAAACAAATGATTGTCCCACTAAGAGCAAACCAGATGTGATGGCGTATCGCTGCAGAATGCTGTGGTAGCCATGCTATTTAAGAGTGCCTTGAATTCTAAATAAATCACAGACAGTGTCACCAGCAAATCACCCCCACACCATCACACCTCCTCCTCCATGCTTCACGATGGGAACCACATATGCAGAGATCATCCGCTCACCTACTCTGTGTCTCACAAAGACGCAGCGGTTGGAAACAAAAATCTCACATTTGGAATCAATAGACTAACGTTTCATGGACCAAGCAAGTCTCTTCTTATTATTGGTGTCCTTTAGTAGTGGTTTCTTTGCAGTAATTTTACCGTGAAGGCCTGATTCACACAGTCTCCTCTGAACAGTTGATGTTGAGATGTTACTTGAACTCTGTGAAGATTTTATTTGGGCTGCAAAAATTGTCCGGATTGACTGACCTTCATGTCTTAAAGTAATGATGGACTGTTATTTCTCTATGTTTATTCGAGCTGTTCTTGCAATAATATGGACTTGGTCTTTAGCCAAATTGGGCTATCTTCTCTATTTCATCCATACCTTGTCATAACACAACTGATTGGCTCAAACACATTAAGAAGGAAAGAAATTCCACAAATTAACTTTTAACAAGGCACACCTGTTAATTGAAATGCATTCCAGGTGACTACTTCATGAAGCTTCCTGTGGCTTCCGCAAAGTGGTAGTGGGCTGGCCCACTTTTCGGGACCACCGAGTGCTGTCTGTCCTCTGTTGCAACACTCACTACCAAGTTCCAAACTGCCTCTGGAAGCAACATCAGCACATTAAATGGGTTTCCATGGCCAAGCAGCCGCACACAAGCCTAAGATCACCATGCTCAATTCCAAGCGGTGGCTGGTGGGGTGTAATACTCGCCCCCATTGGACTCTGGAGCAGTGGAAACGCGTTCTCTGGAGTGATGAATCACACTTCACCATCTGACAGTCTGACGGACGCATCTGGGTTTTGCGGATACCAGGACAACACTACCTGCCTAAATGCATAGCGCCAACTGTAACATTTGGTGGAGGAGGAACAATGGTCTGGGACTGTTTTTCATGGTTCGGGCTAGGCTCCTTAGTTCCAGTGAAGCATACAATAACATTCTAGACGATTCTGTGCTTCCAACTTTGTGGCAACAGTTTGGAGTAGGCCATTTCCTGTTTCAGCATGACAATGCCCCTGTGCACAAAGCGAGGTCCAGAAATGGTTTGTTTTGAGATTGGTGTGGAAGAACTTGACTGGTTTGCACAGAGGCCTGACCTCAAACCCATCGAACACCTTTGGGATGTCCTCGCAGCAATGTTTCAACATCTAGTGGAAAGTCTTCCCCCTTTGCTGTTCTAGCAGCAAAGGGAGGACAACTCTATATTCATGCCCATGATTTTGGAAGGAGGTGTTCGACAAGCAGGTGTCCACATACATTTGGTCATGTAGTGTATGTAGACACCGTTTCAGTGCTGGAGATGATGATAATGAGTAATGAGTAATTGCCCTTTAACACCATGCTGTTATTGTTTATGCATGTAGATTCATCTCATATCAAGTGCTTGGTTTTGCTGTTATATGATCAAAAAATACACAATAAGATATCTATATGAAGAGCACTGTGTTAAAGGTACAGTTGGTTTGATTATGTGGTTTTGAAGAATAAAGAAACAAAAGGTTTTGGAAAATGTTGTCCTGACTCCCTCTAGCAGATGAGTTGCTCCCAGAGTCTCTAGAATCCACAAATGCAAGCTCTGTTATGATATAAGACATCTTCACTGGAGTGTTGGCAACTCAGCGGTTTGGATTGGTTATTCTGGAGTGTTGACAACTCAGCGGTTTGGATTGGTTATTCTGGAGTGTTGACAACTCAGCGGTTTGGATTGGTTATTCTGGAGTGTTGACAACTCAGCGGTTTGGATTGGTTATTCTGGAGTGTTGACAACTCAGCGGTTTGGATTGGTTATTCTGGAGTGTTGGCAACTCAGCGGTTTGGATTGGTTATTCTGGAGTGTTGACAACTCATCGGTTTGGATTGGTTATTCTGGAGTGTTGACAACTCAGCGGTTTGGATTGGTTATTCTGGAGTGTTGACAACTCAGCGGTTTGGATTGGTTATTCTGGAGTGTTGGCAACTCAGCGGTTTGGATTGGTTATTCTGGAGTGTTGGCAACTCAGCGGTTTGGATTGGTTATTCTGGAGTGTTGACAACTCAGCGGTTTGGATTGGTTATTCTGGAGTGTTGACAACTCAGCGGTTTGGATTGGTTATTCTGGAGTGTTGACAACTCAGCGGTTTGGATTGGTTATTCTGGAGTGTTGACAACTCATCGGTTTGGATTGGTTATTCTGGAGTGTTGACAACTCAGCGGTTTGGATTGGTTATTCTGGAGTGTTGACAACTCAGCGGTTTGGATTGGTTATTCTGGAGTGTTGACAACTCAGCGGTTTGGATTGGTTATTCTGGCGTGTTGACAACTCAGCGGTTTGGATTGGTTATTCTGGAGTGTTGACAACTCAGCGGTTTGGATTGGTTATTCTGGAGTGTTGACAACTCAGCGGTTTGGATTGGTTATTCTGGAGTGTTGACAACTCAGCGGTTTGGATTGGTTATTCTGGAGTGTTGACAACTCAGCGGTTTGGATTGGTTATTCTGGAGTGTTGACAACTCAGCGGTTTGGATTGGTTATTCTGGAGTGTTGACAACTCAGCGGTTTGGATTGGTTATTCTGGAGTGTTGACAACTCAGCGGTTTGGATTGGTTATTCTGGAGTGTTGACAACTCAGCGGTTTAGATTGGTTATTCTGGAGTGTTGACAACTCATCGGTTTGGATTGGTTATTCTGGAGTGTTGACAACTCAGCGGTTTGGATTGGTTATTCTGGAGTGTTGACAACTCAGCGGTTTGGATTGGTTATTCTGGAGTGTTGACAACTCAGCGGTTTGGATTGGTTATTCTGGAGTGTTGACAACTCATCGGTTTGGATTGGTTATTCTGGAGTGTTGGCAACTCAGCGGTTTGGATTGGTTATTCTGGAGTGTTGACAACTCAGCGGTTTGGATTGGTTATTCTGGAGTGTTGACAACTCAGCGGTTTGGATTGGTTATTCTGGAGTGTTGACAACTCAGCGGTTTGGATTGGTTATTCTGGAGTGTTGACAACTCAGCGGTTTGGATTGGTTATTCTGGAGTGTTGACAACTCAGCGGTTTGGATTGGTTATTCTGGAGTGTTGACAACTCAGCGGTTTGGATTGGTTATTCTGGAGTGTTGACAACTCAGCGGTTTGGATTGGTTATTCTGGAGTGTTGACAACTCAGCGGTTTGGATTGGTTATTCTGGAGTGTTGACAACTCAGCGGTTTGGATTGGTTATTCTGGAGTGTTGGCAACTCAGCGGTTTGGATTGGTTATTCTGGAGTGTTGACAACTCAGCGGTTTGGATTGGTTATTCTGGAGTGTTGACAACTCAGCGGTTTGGATTGGTTATTCTGGAGTGTTGACAACTCATCGGTTTGGATTGGTTATTCTGGAGTGTTGACAACTCAGCGGTTTGGATTGGTTATTCTGGAGTGTTGACAACTCAGCGGTTTGGATTGGTTATTCTGGAGTGTTGACAACTCAGCGGTTTGGATTGGTTATTCTGGAGTGTTGACAACTCAGCGGTTTGGATTGGTTATTCTGGAGTGTTGACAACTCATCGGTTTGGATTGGTTATTCTGGAGTGTTGACAACTCAGCGGTTTGGATTGGTTATTCTGGAGTGTTGACAACTCAGCGGTTTGGATTGGTTATTCTGGAGTGTTGACAACTCAGCGGTTTGGATTGGTTATTCTGGAGTGTTGACAACTCAGCGGTTTGGATTGGTTATTCTGGAGTGTTGACAACTCAGCGGTTTGGATTGGTTATTCTGGAGTGTTGACAACTCAGCGGTTTGGATTGGTTATTCTGGAGTGTTGACAACTCAGCGGTTTGGATTGGTTATTCTGGAGTGTTGACAACTCAGTGGTTTGGATTGGTTATTCTGGAGTGTTGACAACTCAGCGGTTTGGATTGGTTATTCTGGAGTGTTGACAACTCAGCGGTTTGGATTGGTTATTCTGGAGTGTTGTTATTGATTGATCTGTGATGCCATGATGGAGCAGGTAAAATGTATTTGGGTTTCTGGGCTGCTGGAAGTGCAGCGATAGGGGCCATCCAGAAGATCTCCCCCATGCTTGTGGCAGCATCCACATTAGGGGTTAATGCATTTCAAAGGGTTTCAGTCTTTGATGTTAAATGACATTTGTAACTTATTTTTTTTACATGATTTCTTTTTTAAGAAATGTGCAAATTAAAACTAAATCAGTTGAATGTAAGTGTCAATATGTCTCAATCATGTCGAACATCTGGATGGAATTGCTTTGAAATGTTATTTGAGAGACTCACCTCTAGAGGGCAATGTTTTGCAAGAAGAAATAATTCACTTTTTCAAGTAGTCTAGCCAAGCAAGCCTCTTAAATGACTCCTTACTTACATTGCTTAAGGTAGTCCATCGCATTTGATGATGACATCTACTACTGCTTGTTGGTTTGCTGATGACTGTATAATCTGATGTGGTATGCACTGTCTGCCACAGTCAGAGCACACAATGGCCCGTTCAGTCCTTTTTTTCCACAGCCAACTGCACACCTTGTTGGCAGAGCCCACGCCATATGGAATGGTCCGTGGCAACAGTCTCGAGGAAGGCAGGGTTTACCCCACACTTCTTTAGTGAGGTCTTCAAGGGATCCTTTAGAGTGCTTTTTCTGCCCGGAAGGCGATTCTCTAGCATCCGAATGGCGAGGCCGAGTTATCATAGCTGCTGGTGGGTGATGGACGCCTCAATGCTCCTGCTCCGGTCCTGCCAGGTCAAACGCGTTGGAGGCATTTTATGTGAAAGGTTTCACATCCATAAAGGACTGTAGATACACACACTGCCTGGTAGACTGCAACATCGGTGTCTAGGTGCAGGTTGCTGTTGTTAAAAACGGCTTCCGAGGTATTTAAAGTGTGGTACGATGGCAAGTGAGGAGTCTGAGATGGAGAATGCTTGTGGTTCAGGTGGAGGATCAGATGACCTGACAATGGACCCCTGTTTTGGGGATGTTAACAGACAGCCCCATTCTGCTGTATTCTCTCACAGCTGCTGTGAGGGTGGCTTGTAGAGCTTCTAGGCTATGAGCGCAATCGTTCTCCAAAGCTGAAGCTCGTGTCTCTTTAATGACCCCTACATCCACTGACACAACCACACACCTCACAATGGCTTGGTGTTGGAGCAAAAACCTGAGCAAAGACAAAAGGAGGAGAGGTAGGAAGCCAGCCGCTGAAGTATATATCTGCATGTATTATGAGATCTCTGCATATTGGGTCCTTGCAGAAACATGGGAAGCTCTAACTGGCTGGTCCTGCATGGTAAGGTGTGCTATGACCATACGCATATAGTTCACAGAATGGACATACAGTCTGACCATGGGAGTGTCCATTCTAGGAATTCAAATTCTATGATTCGAACCCACTGGGACCTGAAGAGTAACACTGGAGGTGGGTGAGGTCACTAGGAGGGCTGGGGTGAGGATGACCTGACTTCTAGAGAGGAAGAGGGCCATCAAACACACTTTCCCACCCCACCCAGCCTGACTTGTCTATGCCAGATAAGGGTGGGGATTACACAGCTGCTGTCACTTCTTGCTTAGAGAGGAGACCTCACACCGAAACACAGCAGCTATGTTATGTGAGTAAAACAGCTCCAATGGACTCTTGTAGGACTGCAATAAAGAATGGTGAAAATCCCACCCATGCAGTCACAAGACAGGGTAAATACTTTTTATTTGTTTTATCTACAAGAGTGCCCTATATGGTGAAGGGCAAAGGGTCTATTTAGATTTCACAATAACACCCCATCTCTGCACTGGGTCTAAATGAGTAAAAACTTGATGGATCATCCATGGCGTTATCAGCTGTGCATTCCATTAAGGCAGGGGGTTTAAACCAATTAGATCCAGTTAGGAGACTTCACAAAAATACAATATCTATTTCTACAATCCATTTCCGTAGCGTTCAAAACAAAGTCAAGTGATTAGGCCTTTGGCTTTAATATATTTAATTGCAAAATAAAATTATATACAGTACATTGTGTAAGGAAAGAGGCTATGCTTTGACTAAGACCCACACCCCTCTCACAGACAGTACAAAGTCCAGGACGTCTTATGTCCAGAGTAAGAGCAGAAATACAATACATAAGCATACATATTTCTTTGTTTCTAAACCTGAATGCAACTCAATGCTTTCAGTGTCATTCGCGACAACATAATAAAAAATGAAACAAACAGTTCTTACACAGTTTAAGTAGAGGAGAGATAGACATTAGTTTTTCCTTCTGTCTTCAGTCAGTGCTCACTGCTACGCTGAGCCGAGGGGGGGAGACTAAATGTTTGTCGTCTTTTGATCTAATGCTTGATTCAACTCTCAGGCATGCATCGACTGGCTCATCATGGGCGACAGTGGGGGCCGTCATTGTCAAGAGGGAGAGAGAGAGAGAGGTTGAGGCGCGGGGCCCTTAATGCTGGGAAATAGACAATTCCTGGAAACAGATCTCATAGACTACATGTTGGGCATAGGCTACCCACCCATTGTGTCTAGTTCCTGACCCCAACACAGACTGATGCTTGGCCAACCCTCTTCATCATGGCCTTCCTACACCCACCCCATACCGCATACATTCTTAACCCTGCACTCGGGGGCAAAGAGGGCTCTCCAATATACACAAAACACATTCAAGGACAGGAAAGCTATCAGGTGAGAGGGTACATCACGTTTTGTTCTGTAGTTAAATACAGAAATAAACATGATGGAGATCCTATATGGATAACTACACTCTAAGAAAAAACATTTTGGTTCTAGGCACCATTATTTTGGGTTCCATGTAGAGCCCTCTTTGGAAAGGGTTCTACTCTGAACCCAAAGGGGTTCTATTAAAATGATTCTACCTGGAACCAGAAAGGGTTCTTCAATGGGTTCTATGAGGACAGCCGAATAACCCTTTTAGGTTCTAGTTAGCACCTTTTTATCTGAGTGTACAGTAAATGGAGAGTGGGGATTCCTCAAACAGAAAGCCTTTGTCATTGGTTATCAACTCAATTGGAATGTCCAGCAATGCGAGACTCACGTTTTCCCAGCCAGAGGGTAGGAATTCCACTATATAATATCAAAATATTGTAAAGAATGTAACTATTCTAGCATAGTCAGTGTTAGGGTTCACATCTGGGACAAGATGGAGATGGTCATGGAATGGATTGTCAAGAATGACATAAGTCCATGAACCCTACTATCTTAAATACTTTCCTAAGGTGTGTAGGAAGTCAAAACATTTACATGGCTGTCGCCACTTTTGGTTAGAGTAGCATCGAGGAATGAGATGAGTTTTCAAGAAGCAACCCTGAGGATGTTGACCTGACACTCTACACAACACCGACGGACCCTTTCTTGAACCCCTGTGTCCTTGACGATGCTCATGTGGTACTACTCATTCTGTATCAGTGCATCCAAAAAGGTCATGTGTCAGGTGTTTGGGCTGTGAGATTGTTTTGGTAGGACTCCACAGAGCTAAGCCAATCATCAGTGGGTGGAAGATGCTAAGCAGTTCTCTGTAAAATAGTTGAGTCAATGGTCCCAGTCTTGAATCCTCATGGGATGGAGAGAGTGAGTCTGAACATGGAGGTGAGGCAGGGTGGATGAGGACGGATCCAGGACGTCCTATCAGGAGCTGCCATCTCCGTTCTTGGTCTTGAGCACCACCAGGACCACCATGATGGGGATGAGGCAGATGGGGGTCATCACCAGGGCAAACACGATGCTGGGCGGGGGGTCGCTCAGCCCCTCGTTGGGACAGTCCGGGAAGAACCTGGAGTGGATGTTTACAAACTCATTCTCCACCATCCTGTTGGGCCAGGGGATCAGCAGACACTCTGCTATCTCCTCCGTGCACATGGTGAAGGTGTTATACATCCTACAGGGAGGAATACGAGGGGTACTATTAGTACAAGAGAGGGCAACATTATGTGCTCTGAAAGACATTATTAAGAGTTTCATGGTATGGATTGATCATTAATGAGTGAGTTAACTCTGATTTCACTTGACTGTGTGTTGGGTTTCTCAAAACTACTGTTTGAACTAAGCATGTGATAATGCAAGACCAATGGCATGATAAGTTGGATCAGAAACAAATTAAACAGAACAATAAGTGGATTAAAATAAGCATTTAGGCCTACCTCTTCACATTGTTCCAGTTGCACCAGTCTGTGTTGTTTAATAACTCCATGCCACCTACAAAAGGACTGTAGCAGGTTTCCTTAAATAAGGTCGCGTAGCACTCCGTCCTTGTGTGAAAATACACACAAATCTCACAGTATTCTTCACAATTAACATACTTATTCCCACAACCTGTACAATAAGAGAGAGAATACTGTAAATTAGAAAATCAGTTCTTTAAAATTATGCAATCGTCAAAAAGGAATCCTTAAAATGAGGGATTAGAAGAATGTCTAGAAGATTCATGGTTACACATTATTACTAACAAGTCCCAGTCTGACCTTATGTTGATTTAACAGCAAGCAGAAACAGCAGTGTCACCTCTGATTCAACACTATTAAATAGCCTACATGTAGAGTCAGAAAGGTAATAATGGCCCACCTAATCCACTGGAGAATCCTCTGTCTTCGAGGCTAACGCCTGAGAAGAGAAAAGGACAATACATTTGTAGACATTTGACTGGCCAATGGTTGTAATCACAAGAGAAATGTCTGTTGAAAACGGCCTCTCAAACAGACAGGCTGAACAGCTGTGTCATTCAACATCTTTTTTAAAAGAATGATCAAATCTTCTAGAAAAGTTTTTCAAATGACTAATGTAACATTTAAGATCCCAATCAAAACGAAGCATGCAATGAATGTTATCTTTACTGCCGCACATCGTGTCAGCAACTCATTCTGACTGTCCAGCAACGCGAGACGTGCGTTCGCTGCCGCCGGGCCGAGCCCACACACTCACCAGAGAGAACAGAGAGGAGCACCGCAAAGAAAACAAGCGCTCCCTTCATGTCAGAGAAAGTGAACATAGGAGAGTTTCCCCTACTGACTGACGACCATCTAGACTGAGCCTGAACTTCTAACACCGAGCCCTGCAAGGCATAACAGGAAACTAGATAGGGGTGGAAGCAGCTAGACACGGCATTACCCTCGGTTACCAGATGTCAGATCGGTGTTACCCGCGGTTAGGTTACCAGATGTTCCTCGGGGATCTGTCTGTCTGCCCTGCGCCTTGGCAGCAAGCTCTTACCCTCTCCAGTGCATTTCTTTAGGACTGTCTTGCCTTTTAAAGGGGTGGAGGCTCAAAAGACTGTCCTCTCTCTCTCTCTCTCTCAAATAAAAGGGAGCACACCCAAGTTGGGCTGGACTCACATCTGAAAACCCTTTACTCTTTAACTCTAGTTCGGCTTTTTAGTCTCCATTTCTCACAGTCAAAGGCCTGGCTGACTTGCAGCTTGTGATTTATTTGCCTTGAGGGCTGCCTCTGCCAAATCGGAAACATAAGTAAACATTTAGGACCAGGGCGTTTAGGGTGGATGTAATCATGACTACGCACCGTGTGCTGTGCAGACGGCTGTGGATTCATATCTGGGTTAATGTGATTGTATCTGGAAGACGTTATTAGAGTCAGCCAGCTGTTTGCAAAGACCTACTCTCTATCTGCCCCACAGCCACAGCAAGTAATGCAAATCTCGAACTCAATAGGACTTTCAGCGTTCACACAATAGGATAAGCCTGGGAATATGGGTGGACTCCTCCTGGATCTTTATTTAGTACCTTGAGCCATGTGGAGCTGCATGACTGTTACCTCAGCAGACTACTGTCTCTGTTTCATACTGCTCTTCAAAGACAACGCATTAGACCACTTCTTCATCATCACTAAAATGATTATTCATACCTCAAGCTCCTTATCAAAAAGGAAGTTTTTCAAAATAAGTCTTTGTCGATTACTGGGATGAACTAATAACATTTAAAGTGACTTTAAAAAGATTTAGAAGATGTATTCTCAGGACAATCTATGCTACACAATGTGGTTGGGCCCCTGAAACACCATCTGTTCGCTGAGCAACGGTTTTGATTTAGTAATGACATCAGGAAATGTGTCTTTTCAGCAGAGGAGGAGCTCAGAGTTGGGTGAGTTGGAGGGGAGCGGAGAGAGAGAAAAGGGAAATCGTAGGGTGAGGAACAGTGAAGGGGGACTAGCTGCTCCAAAGTTCCAGTTGTTTCACAACTCTAGAGTTCTTGTTTATAACACAGCCATCACATGGGGCGAATGGTTAACAAATACAGGAAGTGCAGACCAGGTGGGGGGGGCTGCCTGTAACTAGGCTTCAGTTAACCTTTGACCCCAGACAATTACGGGCCTTATGTCAGCTGCTGCTAACCCCACAACGGTGGGGACCTCCCCACAGGTTTGTCTTGGCTCCACGGTATGCTAGAAGCCTAGGACTCTTGGCAGAGAGATGCATCTCAGTTGTCTTTTTTATTTTTTTAAGAGGTTGGCCAGTTATGTTCTGAACCCATGTGTTTACAGTGCTTGTCCAACAGAGTCCCCCATGGATTCAAATATAATCTCACATCAAAGCGTTGCGCGATAGAGATGACGAAGGACAAACCTCTGCGGTAATGTTTGTTTCGAACGTTAATGGGGTGCTACACCATTACAAACATTTCCAACATAATCCATCTGTGATCATTAGGTTGTGTAATACCAATATTGTGAAATAGGTGTTAAATTGTTGCCTAAAAAGTGTTCAATTAATCTGGTAACTTACCGTGGTGTTGGTAGTTTGCATATGTTGTTGAGTCATGCCGTGAAGTGAAACCTAATTGATGAGAATAACATACTGTTTAATCAAAGTATTGCTGTAAATGTATTCATCAGTACATTTACATTATAGTCATTTAGCAGACACTCTTCTCCAGAGCGACTTACAGTAGTGAGTGCATACATTTTCATGCTTTTTTGTACAGGTCCCCTGTTGAAATAAAACCAACAACCCTGGCGTTGCAAGAGCCATGCTCTACAAACTGAGCCACACGGGACCCCAATGGGACCCCCATCAAAGTGAAGACAGTCTAACAAAAAAACATTTGTTGTTGTTCCCTTGGTCTTGAACACTAGTTGACATAGATGAGTTGTGTTAGTTGACGTAGAGACCACGAGAAGAGGACAACAGTTAGTTACCTGGTGTGGTAGCTTGTGGCGCCTCATAATGTCCTATCAGGCCAGCTGCTGTAGAGCTCAGTGCTACAGGGACAGACACAAAACAGGGACAATGTCACCGGAGAGTTCTTGACAGAAAAGTGTGCACTCACATTCTCACACGTGCACAGTCAGCGAAATAAACAAAGACAAACACAAGCAAGTAGAAATACAGAAATTAGTAGACAGATGTGTATTATTTTTTTTTACATATAGAAGACTGATGAACTTATAGGAGAGACAGAAAGAGAGGAGTGGGAAAGAGAAACAAATGAAGAGAGAGAGCTGGTCAGTGGCAGGGAGTGTATCATCCCTTTGTTCTCTGAATAAAGTCTGAAACAGTTCAGCCATTTCCTCAAACACAAACTATTTAATTTAGTCTTTGAATCATTTTTTAAAAGTTTTTTTTGTAGAGTGATCTGGTCTGGGAAATTTAGTCTAAAGCTGAGGTGTTCCTTATTAAACCGTTATTGTGACATTGTGTTCTGTGAAGACCGTGATTATCTCAATCACATATCTTGTGTATTTGTTGGTAAAAAAAACAGATCATATCAATTAGAACAACAATCTGCTTATAATCGTCAAGAAAGACACCAGATCCATAACATCATCATACCTATATTTAACCTCTGCTTCTTCAACATTGGAGCATGAAAATGTTTTTAACAAATCAAAATCACTTAGTTTAGGCAACTTAAAACAATAATCTAATATTAGATCTGCCAAGCTCTTACTACAATCCCTTACTTCACCGTGAGCTTCTAAGCATTCCACTTACTGTAAGAGGTGAAATCTAGGGCAATATTTTACATACTTTTTTTCTCAGTAGTTCAACATACTTCTCCCTACCTCTGGCCGTCTTTACATACATATAGTACTCTGTAAATCATCTACTTACCCCAGAGAAGAAGAGGCAGAAAGGAGAAAGAAGAAGAAGACATGGGAGACGGATTAGGGGCTTTCATTTCTGCCTGACACTGCTCTGTTCCTCTTCCCTGGTGGACCCAGATTACATATCTCAACCTTTCTGCAGGAAAGCTCTATAAAACAACAGGAAGCTCTCGTTTCCTAGGATGGGCGGCTTGGGCGGGTTCCCACAATGGGACAGACAGCCCCAGACAAGGGGAGAGCTACTGTAGCCCACTACCACTTACAATACAATCCATCTCTCTCCTATTCTCTTTCTCTCCTTCTCACTCAACTGCTCTCTCTCTCTTTCTTTCTTTCTCTCGCTCTCTCCCTCTCCCTCACACTCCTTTTCCTAGTTTCTCTCTCTCTGTCTCTCTACTTCAATGCTTCCTCATACTCTATTAGACGTTCAGTTTGGAAGGAACAGACATCTGTACCAGTAGTCACTGAAGGTCTTCGTTTTGAAAATAGACTGCTGACTAGCTGATGACCCTGTAGCCTTTCTCACTTGCTCAAATCCTGTGAGTAAACTGATTTTCAGACTAATATGAGTTCCAATACACTATAAAAACGTTTTTATTCTATATGTGTTGATTCAACTTAAAATCACAGCAACCAGCTGCAATACAATTTCCAGTTTGCTCAACATTTGGGCATATTATCGACGACGTTGAAATGTCGGTTGGAGCATAATTAGAGTGTGCGACTTTCTTTATTTTTACATGTTAGCCAAACCAACATCAATTCTTAAGTTGAATTGTATGTTCACTCAACTTTCGATTTTAGGTTGAGGGAACATACAATTCAACTTGAGAATTAATTTAGGTTCAGCTACAATAATATGTCCAAATGTTGAGCAAACTAGAAATCACATTGCAGCTGAACTATTTAAGCTGAACCAGCGTAGCGAATTCGGGCATAGCACCAACCAGGACACAACCTTGGTCCAACAACTGTCAAACCAACACCGTAGCAGTTACACCAAGATATCCGAAGTTGGGTGAACTATAATATAGATGATTGTTAAACTATGGAAAAGGGTTTTGTTATTGGCAGATGACAGTTTTATTTCTTGTTTTGGTTGAGTAAAGTATGTTAATGATATAGAGCCCCCTTTGACTCCTTTCCAGTTTCAGTCATGTTTCAATTAATGGACCAGAACAGTCGAGTATTTTAAATCACCACAGACCAGATAAACAGGCAAAATATTTTCAATAATAGTTTGAGCAAATTGACTAACTTTTTTTGTTGCTATATGTGGTTTAAAGCATCATATTTCAGCCTCTGAAGTAAATGGTTTAGTTGTAAACTGGTCCCTCAAATTCATCTGACATTGTCCTAAAATCATTGGGTTAGAGTAGTATCATGTCAGCTCAACAATTTACCAATTCCAAGTCCAGCCAGAATGGATATGTACGCTCCAGGGACATTTTTCTGAGTTGCATTCTTTACACAAATATCTTTCTTTGAAACACAAAAATACAACCTAATAGACTTCAGCTGTCAAAAAGGTGTGGGTGTCTATTCATATAGACTGGATATACTACAACGCTGCTGGGTTTTTCATGCTCAATAGTTTCCTGTGTGCATCAAGAACGGTCCCCCAAAGAAGAACATCCAGCCAACTTCACACAACTGTGGGAAGCATTGGAGTCAACATGGGCCAGCATCCCTGTGGAACACTTTCAACAACTTGCAGAGTCCATGCCTCAACAAATTGAGGCTGTTGTGAGGGCAAAAGGGGGTGCAACTCATTATTAGGAAGGTGTTCCTAATGTTTTGTGCACTCAGTGTAGCTTGCTTGAAGTGGAAAACTATAAACTTTTCAAAGGCTGAAATGGATAGCTTCAACATGCTCTTTGACAACACAAACTGTCAATAATTGTTTTTATGCTATTCTGTTATGTCTCAAGGCTAGAGCTCCTTGTGAGAAACAGACCGAGCTGAATCAAGTCTGTAAGGAAACTTACATCAACTTCACTTTGTTTGTAGGGAAACGTTTATTAACTTAACACTAACAGTGCATAAGTCAAATATGGTTTGGGTTTTCTGTCACTGTCAGCACAAGGTGTGTGGGGGATGTCCCAGCTGGTGATGAGAGGAGATATGTTTTTGTGTTTCTGTATTTATTATGTGAAGTAATGGCTGATGACAAATCTCTCCCCCCAGCAGTAGTTCTGTGGAATGTCTCACCCCCTGCAAGGCTGTCATTGGCATATCCACAGAGCTGCAGTAGTACATTGAGACACTTCTGGGCCCTCCAGTACACACAAAGAATGACGCATTCATGATGCATTCATCCACGTCACTGATGTACTGTCTGCCTCAGCTGGGACTGAGCTTGCTAAGACTCTGGGCCAAAATGACTTCCACATTTCAACACCGATCAATGATTTGTTTTTCTCTTTACAGCTGATTGAATAAACCTCCAACGTTTAAGGACTTGAGTACATTAGCTAATCTGAATCTGCACAGAGCCATCAAGGGATAATGCAACACATATCATCTGTACTATTGGTGCTATCATAGAATTTCCACCATAAACTCAGCTACACTTCCTCTCGCTCTAGCTGATCAGCTTCCACCAAACGATTCCATTGGGAGGCTCAAATCAATGTTCAATGGGCCACAAGACACAAGCATATTTTGAGGAATGTCGAAAAACGCTTAGCTCAGCACCTCAATCAGATAATTATTTGAGATGATTAATAACCGTGTAGTGTATTTCGCCATCTGCACCGATAGGCCTCTGAACTGATCCATCTCCACTCGCACATCTGACCACATAAAACCCTCTTTCCAGGTGCCAGGAGTTACACACACCGTTTACATAGAGCACAATTAAGAACTTTCCGCTGATAAGGGCCTCGCTCTCAAGCATATCTTCCTGCTTTCTCATGTTGGCTATTGTTTCACAGTCTAGGATAAACTCGTTATGGCCCAGATCAAGCACCAATGTGGATGTGCCAGGAAAGAGAGAGAGCGGGCAAAGAAAAACGCGCCGTAAGAAGAGCACTGTAGGTGACACACTGAAACAGCCTTACTGTCTGCAGTGTCAGAGTTACAGATCAGGGGCTGTAAGTATCAAGCATCTCAGAGTAGGAGTGCTGATCTAGGATCTAAAAGGCAAGTCAGCGCTCCTACTCTGAGATGCTTAATGGCCCCAGGAATACACCACCAGTAACTATGAGTGAGAATCAGAACTAATTGTACACAAATATTATTCCATTGTAGGTGGCCTGGACATACTGTGCTAAATGTGAATCAATGATCAATGAAGGATCAATTATGCCCGATGATACACAGTAAAGACCGAGCATATGGTTTACGTCAAAAGACAGCAACTAGACGCGTTTTGAAGATTATTTCATTACTTAATCACTCTTTTATTCTGGTTGGGCCTGGTGTTTTGAAGATGATTTCATTACTTAATCACTATTTTATTCTGGTTGGGCCTGGTGTTTTGAAGATGATTTCATTACTTAATCACTCTTTTATTCTGGTTGGGCCTGGTGTTTTGAAGATGATTTCATTACTTAATCACTATTTTATTCTGGTTGGGCCTGGTGTTTTGAAGATGATTTCATTACTTAATCACTATTTTATTCTGGTTGGGCCTGGTGTTTTGAAGATTATTTCATTACTTAATCACTCTTTTATTCTGGTTGGGCCTGGTGTTTTGAAGATGATTTCATTACTTAATCACTCTTTTATTCTGGTTGGGCCTGGTGTTTTGAAGATGATTTCATTACTTAATCACTATTTTATTCTGGTTGGGCCTGGTGTTTTGAAGTGGATTATGTTATCTTTTTCCATCCTGTTGCATCCATTCGGCCCACCCGTTTTATCACTTACACTATCACCCAATGGCCTGATCATAAACTCGCCGTAGACTTGTCATTCTACACCCTGGAAGAAATGTAGGCCTAATGTAGTGATATTGGTACAACTAATATAATGGAGAACTTTAATAAAAGTAGCCCTACAGTGCCATCTTGTGTATGGGGAAAAAAAGAGCAGGGTTCACATTCACCAGCAGTTTTGTTAGTTTTCACTCCTACCTCCACAGTACTTAATTTATAAAGCATCATGATGTAATATGTATCTATTAACTGTTTCTATGGTATTTATGAACACTCTATAATATATTATGCTTTGCATAGAGTATTTTCTGTCTCTCCTCCAGACAGTTATTTGCCATTGAATATAAACAGACATAATGTATCATAAAAAGCAGTACGTCTCTAATGGTAGGCCAGGCTACTGTTCAATGAGCACTGACTGTTGAACACAGCTAACATTGGCCTGGCCGGGCCGCTGGGTTGTCTGTGTTACTGGATCAGGCGAGTTCTCCTTCCTCTGAGAATCACGTGACTATGAGTAGTGTGCCACAGCCCCAGCTCGCACTGCACACCCGCCCCCGGAGAGAAGGAAAACAACATGCGCTAGACTAGAGGCTGGAGGCTTCCTCTTCCATGAATGACTGAGGAACAATACTCATTGATAACATATGTTTACTCTTACCCCTGTATAAATGTGTATGACATGTATACATGAATTATGGAAAAATACAACAAGGTACCTTACCAATATACAGTATGAGAGCAAAGGTTATTGGTGATGAACGAATGATGTTACTACACCCTTCCCAAATACCATCACCTGACACTCATATTAAAATGCATTACATCCATATAGGTATAGGCATTTGTTCTATTGAACTTAAAAACAAAATCTATCTCATTATATGAACAAATAATAAACATATTAAACATCATCATTATGACTACCTATCAACTGTACCATTTTCATAAATTAGTATTATCCACTAGTTATTAGTAGCCTATTGTAGTTCAGTCGCCTATGTAATAGTTGACTAATAGTAATATTTTTATGATAGTAGTAATAACGTTAGTAGTAGCCTTATAGCAGGCGTGTAGCCCTTGTGAGTTATATCATTCATAAGCTACATGTGGGCTATCCAAATGTCCATATACTTTCAAGTCGCACGCTTTTTACCCCAGTCCAGCTACCAAGCACAGAGTGATCATAATAAAGACGTCACTCTCTAACTGAGCCAGTTAAGTGCGCAGCTTTTAACTGTACAACTTCAATTTCAGCATGCTTGCGGACGACATAGGAATCTTCGGATCCCATCGGCGTGTGAACCCAAATACACGGACCCTATTATTTACTCCGCGTCCGTAGCGAAGAAATCCGTATTTTATGGTGGATTTCAAACGGGGAGTTCAACGCTGTAGTGGCGAGCTCAAGTCGCTACAAATAAGAGGACACGAGGACCCTTAAAGGTATTTCTAACTGCGACACTGTATCAAAACTGAACATGTGTGCGCGCATCCCAGAGAAGCGCATTAGAAATATCACATTAAAATGTTATTGGTTGGGCGTGAAAGCTGTCCATTGCGTAAAACGAACATAATTGAAATGGATAGGCGATGCATCAACGTCTGTGACTTCTGTTATCGACTGTTGGTGTAGGATTCTAATGGTGTAGGATTCTAAGGAAAGCTAATGCCTGGTACGGTTGTATACGACTCATTTGCCCTGAAAACGAAAAGCCTTTACGCAGCGCGACATTTATTTTCCTTCTCACCAATCCCACAACATTTTTGTGGGATAGGGTTATAGAATTCTGCAGAAGAGGTTATGAAATCCTAGAAAAGTGTACTACGCACTTAGCTGCTCTGTTTTCATATTGGTTTTCAGAAGAGAAACGCCCACTTTTACTAATGTTGTATGTGTAGGGGAGAACGTGTTTTTCAGACTGCCATTTGGTCTAGGTATATGACAAGTTTGACGTGCTTGAGGTTTCACTTTATTATAGGCCCGTTATTTTATGATTCCGTTGTTCTAGTCCCACATGATAAGATTACGAATGGCACATTATAGCGCTGACCAGGATGCACTGGAAGGTGTTTTTTTAAGCCTTTTTTAATGCAGTCCTTGGTGCTTTTGCTAACAGAAGGGGGCGGTGGTTCGCTCACGCACAAGCATGCAGAAGTTTGAGTCATGCGTTTCGTTTGGCTGTGTGAGTCTGTGTGTGTTTGTGTGTGTGTGTGTGTGTGTGTGTGTGTGTGAATGTGTGTGTGTGTGTGTGTGGGGGGCTGAATCACTTCTCTTACGGGAAGCTCTTGGAAAATTACTTTTCCAATTGCCATTGATGTTATCACATCCCAGATCCAAGTAAAATGTGTTTTTGGAGTTAGGCACAACCAATTCACACACCACACTCACACCAACAGCGATATCCTCCTTTAATACTACTTCTAACAACACAAAAACTGACCCTGGAGAATTGGTGAAATAGAAAAGTGTTCTTTAGCATGATTGACCAGGGCACTTCCATGTGTTTTGTATTTGTGTCAGTGCCAGTAACTCCATTCATGTATATCATTGTGCAGGACCATGGAGGAGGCCCCTGTCTCAGACCCAGTCCCGGCCCTGATCCCAACCCCAACACCTTGTCCTGCCTCCAACATACCCTCCTGTAGCCTGTTGGAGTGGAGGAAGAGGGTGAAGTCTGAGTACATGCGACTCCGTCAGCTGAAACGCTTTAAAAATGCAGAGGAGGTCAAGGTAAGGATAATGAGAGAGAGAGAGATTGTGTGTATAGGTATTACAAACTCTTCTTACATTTCCTGTCTTTTCCAGGCCTTGTTCATGTCCAACCGGCAGAAGATAGAGGAACGTACCAACCTTCTGAACGAGGAGTGGTCCAAGCTGAGGATCCAGTCAGTTCCCCTGTCTACCCCAGGTGGAGCGCTACCCGGCAAAAAGGTGAGCGAGACAAAAGGATAGAGAGACATACAGTAGGAGGCGACGCATCACATTTTCTGGCCTATCCAGACAAAGCAACGATTTCCTGTGCCAGTGAACCTCGTAGCTGCGCTTGCAATAGCTCTTATGAAACGGGAGAGTCTAGCAGATGCAACAATAGCAGTTTCATCTCGCATTGATGTTCTCAGATGGATTTATAGCTCTCAACAGGAATAAATCCAAAATCATTTCAGAGAATTGAAACCATACCACTTTCTCTTAGTCACAGATGGACAGAATCACTTAGTGTTTAAATATGAGGTTGTAACGAGTCTGCACCAAATACATAAATACATGTAATTTTGTCTTTGAAACATTTAATTGAAATACCTTAGAATTCCTTTCATTCCTATGGAGGACTGCTCCTACTGCGGAGTACCAATATGGCCGACCGGTGGCTTCGATGCCTCTCATTGGCCAATACATAGCACCAGCAATCCAGGAGTTGTAGACATTGTTGGTCTGCACACATTTGAATGGTGTCTCTGGATTGCCCAGAGAATGTTTGTATGATCACATTTATTTTACAGTTATAAGAAAGGTGAAATCTTACAGTAAGTCGTTTATAATTTGATTGTTACTATATTTAGAAAGTATTTCAGTAATTTCAAGCCCTATTGTGCCACTTTTGTTGAATAGGACAAAAATAATATCAGATTTTTCACAATGTTTGTGCAATGTACTTGAGTTTGTACACCTTTATAAGGTTAGTACACCTTTATAAGGTTAGTTCTAGACCTTTCAACATTTTTGCAGCACTACCAGTTATTATTTATGGCCATCTCATGAAGAAGATTTACTTTTGTGTATGTGTATTTAAGGGGAAATCTACATTTTGGCCATTAACTAGCCCTTTAAAGCCCATTCTGACTCCTGCCTCATTAACCAGGCCAGGGTCTGCTCTCCCATCAGGCCGACAGAGGACTGTGATGTTTCATCCCTTTTCAGGGAGATGCTGAGCTGCCAAAAAGGGTTCATGAGGCGGCCTTACTGAGGTCAATAACTAAACTCTCTCAGAACCTATGATGAAAACAGCCTGGAGGCAGACAGAGCAGCATCTTGTGTTCCTGAAATTCTCACTATGCTCTTCTCTATTGTCTTGGTATTTGTTTCCTAGTTCATTTCAGAGTAGTGTCAGTGGATATAGCATTGTCTTTATCCATTTGGGTAATAGTAGCCTACCTGTTCGTTATAATCCAGTGTTGGTCTGTCCTCCTTTGTCATACTCCCCCATCTGTCTCTGGTCCAATCACAGTTGTGCATGGTGGAGTTTGGCTTCCCAGCGTTTAAAGCTCAGGCGGTTGCCATGCGGCCCCTGACGACCGTGGCAGGAATCCCCTTCATGTACTCCTGGTCCCCTCTGCAGCAGAACTTTATGGTATGGGGATTTCCCGACAACACACACACATTCAGTATATACTACCGGTCAAAAGTTTTAGAGCACCTACTCATTCAAGGGTTTTTCTTTATTTTTACTATTTTCTACATTGTAGAATAATAGTGATGACATCAAAATGATGAAATAACACATATGTAATCATATTGTAACCAAAAAAGTGTTAAACAAATCAAAATAGATTTTGTATTTGAGATTCTTCAAATACCCACCATTTGCCTTGATAACAGCTTTGCACACTCTTGGCATTCTCTCAACCAGCTTCATGAGGTAGTTACCTGGAATGCATTTTAATTAATAGGCGTGCCTTCTTAAAAGTTATTTTTTTGAATTTCTTTGAGCCAATCAGTTGTGTTGTGACAAGTTAGGGGGGTATACAGAAGATAGCTCTATTTGGTAAAAGACCAAGTCCATATTATGGTAAGAACAGCTCAAATAAGCAAAGAGAAACGACAGTCCATCATTACTTTAAGACATGAAGGTCAGTCAATACGGAACATCTTCAAGAACTATGAACGATCCTTCAAGTGCAGTCGCAAAAACCATCAAGCGCTATGATGAAACTGGCTCTCACAAGGACCGCCACAGGAAAGGAAGACCCAAAGTTATCTCTGCTACAGAGGATACGTTCATTAGAGTTACCAGCCTCAGAAATTTCTGCCGAAATAAATTATTCACGGAGTCGAGCAACAGGCACATCTCAACATCAACTGTTCAGAGGTGACTGAGTGAATCAGGCCTTCATGGTCACATTTCTGCAAAGAAACCACTACTAAAGGACACCAATAAGAAAAAGAGACTTGCTTGAGCCAAGAAAGAGGAACAATGGACATTAGACCGGTGGAAATGGAGAGCAAATTGGAGATTTTTGGTTCCAACCGCCGTGTTAAAGGTGTCTTTGTGAGACGCGGTGTGGGTGAACGGATGATTTCCGCAAGTGTATTTCCCACCGTAAAGCATTGAGGAGGAGGTGTTTTGGTGTGGGGGGGTGCTTTGCTGGTGACACTGTCTGTGATCTATCTAGAATTCAAGGCACATTTAACCAGCATGTCTACCACAGCATTCTGTAGTGTTATGCCATCCCATCTGGTTTGGGCTTAGTGGGACTATCATTTGTTTTTCAACTGGACAATGACCCAACACACCTCCAGGCTGTGTAAGGGCTATTTGACCAATAAGGAGAGTGATGGAGTGCTGCATCAGATGACCTGGCCTCCACAATCACCCGACCTCAACCAAATTGAGATGGTTCGGGGTGAGTCGGACCGCAGAGTGAAGGAAAAGCAGCCAACAAGTGCTCAGCATATGTGGGAACTTCTTCAAGACTGTTGGAAAAGCTTTCCAGTTTAAGCTGTTTGAGCGAATGCCAAGAGTGTGCAAATCTGTCATCAAGGCAAAGGGTGGCTACTTGAAGAATATAAAATATATTTGGATTTGTTTAACACTTTTGTTGGATACTATATTATTCTGTATGTGTTTATTTCATAGTTTTGATGCCTTCACTATTATTCTACATTGTAGAAAATAGTACAAATACAGAAAAACCTGCATCACATCCAGCCGTGATTTGGAGTCCCATAGGGTGGCGCACGATTGGCCCAGCGTTGTCCGGGTTTGGCCGGGGTAGGCCGCCATTGTAAATAAGAATTTGTTCTTAACTGACTTGCCTAGTTAAATAAAAAAATAAAAAATAAAAATGGTTTCCTAGGTGGAGGATGAGACGTTCCTCCATAACATCCCCTACATGGGAGACGAGGTGTTGGAGCAGGACGAGGCCTTCCTGGAGGAGCTCATCGACAACTATGACGGTGTCCATGGAGACAGAGGTGACCTGCCTACCTATCTAGACTAGGGATATCATCCTTTCTGTCCTGTTTCGATTACGCACAATGTCAGTCTGATCTATCACAGAGTTATATTATTGGAGACGTGGGGGTTAGGCGGGCTCCAGGAGGTCATCGGTACAGTACGTGCGTTGCTGTGTGCTGCTGGGGAAATCTTAATTGTTTAGGGGACATGTGCTGACGTATATTGCATGATGTCATCAGTAGGTGCTGACATGTTTGACTCCTGTGGTTTGTCTCCCAGAGGGAGGGTTCATCAATGACGAGATCTTTAAAGAGTTGGTGGAGGCCTTGAGCCAGTACTCAGACCAGGAGGAGGAAGAGGAGGAGGCGAAGGAGAAAGGGGGGAAAGAGGAGGAGGAGAAAGGGGTGAGGAAGAGCGCTGGGGAAGGGACTGAAGAGGCAAAGGTGGGGCCCACAGTCTTCTTCAGGAGGAAGAGGAGGAGTGTCATAGAGGGTAAGTGTCCTCCAGAGTCTTTTGACTGAAAGATGTAACCAATCTAACACAGTTGTTCATGTCTCCTAGATGTGATTGGATGCTTATCTAACAAAAGGCAATACGTGCTGTTTTCTATATGAGAGTCACTGGTTTTACTATGCTGGACTATCTTATTTGTATTTGCTATAGACTTGTCCTCTTACTCTTATCAGTGGCATGAGAGAAGATCGGCTACAGGTCAGGTTGATCACTGTGACTGTACTACACCCCATGTTGTACAGGAGCCAGCAGGTCGCTCTGTCCCAGCACGATGGCACTGCTTGGCATTGTTTACATAGAGACTGTCCCAGTCCCAGGGATAGACAGGGTGGATGGGGGAACATGTTTGATCATAACACCAATACAATACCACCAGGTTGGGGGGGGGGGGGGTGTAACACTCACATTGAAAGATACTGTGGCATCAGACACTGTCACTCAGTGTCAGAACACATCAGTATGACAAACACTCATTGGTACTCTCTCAATACACAGAGCACATGGACAAACAGTCCTTGTCAATAGGCTCGGGACTTTGCTATCGTTCCAATATGATTGCTTACATGGCAAAAAGTACAAATACAATTACATCTCAATGGGAAATTGGAACTAGAAAAGGGGTGGTTGAGTTGCTAATTATCTGCTCTTTGCTTTTCTTCTCACTACCTTCCTTAGTGAGGGATTTGGCTGCCAAAAAGAAGATCCCGCATGATAAGATATTCACGGCTATCGCCTCGATGTTCCCCTACAAGGGTACGACGGAGGAGCTGAAGGAAAAGTAAGAAAAGTGCCCATCAACTGTGCTGTGCTTAGCCGAGCGTTGCTTAGTGTTCACCATGGAGATGGGAGCTCTCAGGGAGATGCTAATAATGCTCTCTGCCCTCTCTTCTCACGCTCAATAGAAAAGTTGTTGCATCCCCGTCTGAAAGGCCTTTTTCTTATAAAATACCGCAAACTAAACACTCTCATCCAAATCCACCTGCAAATGAGCATAGGCCAGGGGTCGGCAACAGGGCCCCCCAAAGTTTTTAGTAAAACAAAGAATGATGTTTTGTTTTTCGTAAAAAAGAGAAGGACTGTAAAATCACCAGGAATTCAGCAAAATATTTGTTTCATTTAGGAAATTTGTTCCCAAGTATTTCCACAAAAAAAATAGTTTTTGACTTGATCATGTCTCAATGTAATCAAGGTATGACACTATTGTTATTTCCTAATGCAATTTCGTTTTGGGCTTAGTTGTGGTCTATTTGCAACGTACAAATGATTATAATTATGTTCCGGCCCCCCAACCATCCGCTCTGACAAAAAAAAGCGGCTGAATCTAGTTGCCTACTCCTGGCATAGGCCTACTTGAGTCAGAATGCAGCTACTTACTGTAGTTTCCCACTTCTACTGTATATCATGCCATATACCATGCTCATACAAAATACAATCCTAATACAAAGTTATGTTATGCATGGTAAGGCTATGTTTTGTTTTATCCCCTTCTTCCCCAAATGACACCTCCCTAGGTACAAGGACCTCCTGGAGCCCCCCAGCCCGGTAAAGCTGCCCCCCCTCTGCACCCCTAATATAGACGGGCCGTTCGCCAAGTCTGTCCAGCGGGAGCAGTCTCTGCACTCCTTCCATACGCTGTTCTGCAGGCGCTGCTTCAAATACGACTGCTTCCTCCACCGTAATGTGTCCTATGGGTTTACTCTTTTCTCTCACTTTCTGTATCTCTCTCTAACTCTCTCTCTCTCTCTAACTCTCTCTCTAACTCTCTCTCTCTCTCTAACTCTCTCTCTCTAACTCTCTCTCTCTCTAACTCTCTCTCTCTAACTCTCTCTCTCTCTCTCTCTCTAACTTTCTCTCTCTCTAACTCTCTCTCTCTCTCTAACTCTCTCTCTCTCTAACTCTCTCTCTCTCTCTAACTCTGTCTCTCTCTCTCTAACTCTCTCTCTCTCTCTAACTCTCTCTCTCTCTCTAACTCTCTCTATCTCTAACTCTCTCTCTCTCTCTCTAACTCTCTCTCTCTCACTCTCTCTCTCTCTCTCTCTCTCTAACTCTCTCTCTCTCTCTAACTCTCCCTCTCTCTCTCTCTAACTCTGTGTTTTTAACCTATTGACATCTGTCAACATGTGGCTTTTCCTCTGGATTTCTGTTTTTATTTTTTCTCTCTGTCTCACTCAGACTCTCTTGGAATCAACACATCTCTAGTGTTATAATAAATGCATTATTACTAGCCAGGACAAACATATTTTTACGATTTCACTAATATCATCAAAATCAATTAATCGTAGCACGTTTTTGGGCTCATTCAGTAGTTTTTACCTGATAAAGTAGAATTCAGTTTAAAAATAATTTTCAAAGTACCGTTTGTATTCCCTACTAAGAAAAAGATTGAAAATGACACTGTTGCTGCTTCCTGTTGTCATGGCTTATTGATTTATGGCTGAGTGTTAAAACACCGGTTTTAAATGTCCACATTCATAATCAATATGCTGAAATACAGTGCCTTGCGAAAGTATTCGGCCCCCTTGAACTTTGCGACCTTTTGCCACATTTCAGGCTTCAAACATAAAGATATAAAACTGTATTTTTTTGTGAAGAATCAACAACAAGTGGGACACAATCATGAAGTGGAACGACATTTATTGGATATTTCAAACTTTTTTAACAAATCAAAAACTGAAAAATTGGGTGTGCAAAATTATTCAGCCCCCTTAAGTTATTACTTTGTAGCGCCACCTTTTGCTGTGATTACAGCTGTAAGTCGCTTGGGGTATGTCTCTATCAGTTTTGCACATCGAGAGACTGACATTTTTTCCCATTCCTCCTTGCAAAACAGCTCGAGCTCAGTGAGGTTGGATGGAGAGCATTTGTGAACAGCAGTTTTCAGTTCTTTCCACAGATTCTCGATTGGATTCAGGTCTGGACTTTGACTTGGCCATTCTAACACCTGGATATGTTTATTCTGCCCCTGAGCAAGGCAGTTAACCCACTGTTCCCCGGGCACTGAATGATGTCGTTCAAGGCAGCCCCCCGCAACTCTGTGACTCAGAGGGGTTGGGTTAAATGCGGAAGACACATTCCAGTTGAAAACATTCAGTTGAAAACTGACTAGGTATCCCCCTTTCCCTTTCCCTAAATTAGCACCTTACAAACTGCACACGTACTAATATTTACCGAGCGGTCACTCAAGAATGGAATTGATGAGCTTGTACTACTGTAATCAAAAGTGCACGCATATTAATCACTCACACCGATATCGTATTGAAATCAATAGAACTGGGACAATTACCGTGGCGATATGTACCATTAGCACTCTTCTACCAGACAAACCTCAATGAACTTGGGTATACAACATATATATGTCGAATGATGACAACCTGTCGTAGCCATTTATCAACTTATTTCTCTGTGAGAAAAGGATTTTGATAGATGACCAATACGGATTTTTTTTTTTTTTTTTGGACTGGATAATTTCAACAAATCACCACCTCATCATCGGTTTCTAATAGCAATAGGGGTTGGTTTTCATTTGAATGATAGCTTAACCCTCAAATCCATGAATTCATGTAATGCCAGAGCGCCCAATTTTTTTCTAGCCACCGTGGTCTGAAAATGACAGCTGCGTTCTAAGTCCCACAAAGGACTGGTATGACAAAAACAGTGGCAGTGTCCAAAATATCTGATTATCAGCTGTTGTCAAACACACGTCGGTCTCAAAATGATTCTCTTCCTCAATAGTGGAATACTAGATGAAAACCCCAAATTAGTATGACATCCTGGCATTTAAAGCATACAACATTTTCAACATTTAAAATACTATAAAACGTTCTATTTTTGCACACCCCAAATGGCCACTATTTAGAACAAGTATGGGTATTGATCTGTTTTAAGCAATCGATTTTATGAGATCATGATGACTATAAACTGTAATACTAACATCACCCATCTGAGGTAAAAAAAGATGTGTATTTCCTGCAATTATTGTGTGGTAAAAACATTAGTATGTGTAATGTAGTAACACATTCTGTCCACCATTGGAAATTAGCATAATGTAACCTAATTAAATATGTCAAAGTAATTCAATATCTTAATATATGATAATAGTAAATGTAGCAGACTCACACATTGTTACAACAATGACATATATTTATTCCTACTTTAACCATGGAGAGAATTTATATGCTCCTAAGGTCAATTTAACCAGACACTCTAGACTAGAGTGGCCATAGGGTCTGTGCAGCAGGCAAAATGTTTTACGTCCCTACTATTACTGTACTTCTAACATACAGTATATTGTTACTATCAGTATACTAATAGTATGTGTCTTTCCAGCTTTTCACGCTACCCCCAATGTTTACAAGAGGAAGAGCAAGGAGATTCGCATGGAGACAGAGCCCTGTGGTCTGGACTGCTTTCTGCTACAGGTGTGCTCAGATCCTCTACATGTCCTCTGTCTTTAACTGCCCGACAACAGACAGACCAGCCAATGATGAAGCTCCGATCCATTCATCCCTTCTTTAACACTCTTCTATCTCTTCATTTCTGTCCCTCTCTTCCTCTCTCCCTCCTCTAAAGAAAGGGGCCAAAGAGTTTGCGGATCAGGAGATGCTGCGCTCCCAGAGGTCCCGGCGGCGGCGGCGACAGCCACGCCCTCCCAGCTCCAGCTGCCCTGGCCCGTCAGGCACCACTGAGGAGGCCAAGGAGGTGGATAGTGACCACGAGACCACCAGCTCCTCAGGTAGCTTGGGGAAACACAAGCATTATAAGGGACAGACCAACACAAACGTCAGGGGTGCACAGTAGAGCACCTGCTGGGTGTCGACAAACAGGGGCGGTTCAACATGTAGAATCGTTGGGAAATGAACAGAAAATGGCGACCGATGTTCTGTGGTCAGAGGCGATAGGACGGCCACCCACTGCGCATGGCCGATGTTCATGTTAGTCTGTCTGGTCCGTAAGTACTTTAAGAGACTATTATGGGAAAGACGAGCTTCTAAAGTACTATTCATAGGTTGCACCTGCGTCACTCGGTCACGTCATGCATCTAAAGTCAATCTGGCGACATCAAAATGATGACAAAAGGTTTTGATTTATTTGCCTTCTTCTTTAGTTGCATTGTATTTCTAAGCCACTGTAATTCCCCAGCTAGCAGTGAGGAATCTGCCCAGAAGCGGTCCTCTTCCGGGCGTCCGGAACTGATTGAATTGGCCCGGAATCGGGTGTCGGATTCGGCCCGGAATCAAAATGAATGACTGCCCAGAATCGGCCCAAGTACATCAGGTCTTTTCCATCTACCAGAATTCAGCTGACTTTGCCGGCACCTTACCAGAATCCCCACAGAAGCGGCCCGATGCAAATGTAAATAAATGTATACAAAATTACCCGATTTCAGTCATTTGAAATATTACTATTATGCATTTTGTACATTAAATTTAAAAAAATACATTTTGTGTCAGAGGAACACCATACACCTGGTGCCCGTGTCAGCGTGCATGCGCCTGGTCTGCCACGGGAGTCACTACACAAGGACATCCCGGACAGCCAAACCCTCCCCTAACTTTGATGATGCTGGGCAAATTATGCGTTGCCTCATGGGTCTCCCGGTTGCGGCCTGTAGTAACGCAGTTTTCACTACGATGCAGTGTCTTAGACCGCTGCGCCACACGGGAAGCTCCCTCCACAAAGTTTTTAATGTTCAATTGCCTTGCACAAAGTATCAAGATACTACAACGGGCTCTTAAATAATTTAATTTAAATGTTAATTGTATTTTTTGATCACAGAAACAAGGAGAAAATAATGAAATGTTAATTATATAAAGCAGCCCGTGTAATCATCTGCCAGAGAGTAGCCTCAATCGGCCCAAGGCCCCAAGTAATACATTTGGGCCAGATAACTCTCACCGGAATCGGCCTGAGCTCCAAGTAAACATTTGGGCCAGATAACTCTCACCGGAATCGGCCTGAACCCCAAGTAATACATTTGGCCCAGATAACTCTCACCGGAATCGGCCTGAGCCCCAAGTAAACATTTGGGCCAGATAACTCTCACCGGAATCGGCCTGAGCCCCAAGTAATACATTTGGGCCAAATAACTCTCACCGGAATTGGCCTGAGCCCCAAGTAATACATTTGGGCCAGATAACTCACACCGGAATCGGCCTGAGCCCCAAGTAATACATTTGGGCCAGATAACTCACACCGGAATCGGCCCGAGCCCCAAGTAATACATTTGGGCCAGATAACTCACACTGGAATCGGCCCGAGCTCAATCCCCGCATCCTAGCCATAAGCAATACTGCCGAAGGCGGACTCTCAGCCGGAATCGGCCGAGAACCACTGTGCTAGCTGGGGCACTTTTGATTACATTTTCGTCAGCGCTCATTGACAATCGAGTAGGATGCTCAGTTGGGCATCAGTCCAAAACGAACGTTCAAAACAATATTGTGACGAAACATGCAACCCATGAATAGGAGACAGCCAGCTTCCTATCTTCTAAGGTAGGAGAACACTAATGCCTCAGCTGCTACGGTACTACAGTATATCTGTCATACCTCAGTGTATTAATGACAGAATGGATCGACTAAGTTCCCCATAACGCTCATCTGCCAGAATGGTTAATGTGTGCTGAATGCAGTTCATCAGAAAAGAGAACATTGGCTGAAGAAGTTTTTTTTTTTTAAACCATTCACTCTCACTCGCTCTCCAAACACAAGAATCCAACCATGGGTTTCAGCTCCAAAACCAATAGATTCTTCACTCAGCCTCTCCCCCTGGTTTCCTCTTTCTGTTGACAGACTCATGTGGAGAACAGTGGGAGGGAGAAAGAGCAATCTACTCAGGCTCTCGTTTTCTCTGTCTTAATCATTCACTCAGTGTCTCTACTGTCTCTCTCTTGCATTCAGTTTGGAAGGAACTAATATCTGTACTGTGATGTCACTGCAGCTCTTCATTTTGAAGATAGACTACTGACTTAAGCTGGTGGCCCAGCGGCCGTCCCCTCTAGCTCAAATCATGTGTAAAAACAGATTGATGAGCGGACTAATAAGCATTCCCCAGTCATAGCATGTGGTCACAATAACACAGCCTTGAACCTGTTGCCAAGCAACATGTTGCTCTCTGCCTTTGGCAGTGGGTCTGTGTGCATGGCAGTGGGTGTATGTGCATAAGTCTCAAATGCCCTTCCCCTCCCCTGTGTGTGTGTCTGTGTGCGTGCGCATGTGTGTGTTTTTGGGTACGGTCAGAGAGCAACTCTCGCTGTCAGACCCCCACCAAGCTGTGCCCGGGGGAGGAGCACGGGGAGCAGGTGGGACCTCCTGTCCAGTGGAGTGGGGCTGAGGAGTCTCTGTTCAGAGTGCTGCACGGAACCTACTACAACAACTTCTGCTCCATCGCTCGCCTCATCAGCACCAAGACCTGCAAACAGGTGAACCACCAAGAACCTACACCCACCAGATGTTCATATACTCTATTGATACACCAATTAAAGCAAGTCTCCTGGCCAACACGCTAATGACCAAAACACATTACAGACTAGTACAGACTGACAAGATAACAAAGTGGTGCTGTGACTGTGTTGTAGTGTGTTGGCATTGATACAAGTGTCGTAACACATAATACTGTGTGGAAAATTGGGATGATTACAAATGGAATGTAAACAACATGCGGAGTCATAAATTAGGACTTTTACGACATGTACATGACAGCTTTGTTATTCTCTGAGACGCTGTCACGGTCTCCGGGCTCAGACGGCTTATAGCGAACGGATCCCTTCTGGGCTGAGGTATTGTGGGGATGTTGTGTGTCTCTAATATGGGGGAGTTATGGGAGTATTGTATGGGGAACATATTAGGCCTTCTGATCAGATTTGCAAAGCTATTGAGAGACACGTTCCAATCCTCCAAAACCAAAACAGAGAGACAAAGACCGAGAAACAAAGAGGGCGAAGCGCGACGACAGAGATCCGCCACAGACGTTGCAAAGTAGCTTTGCCCCCTGCAGCAGCATCCCGGCCCCCAACACAACGCCAGTGTGACTCTATAGCATGGCCTTGTTATCCCTCAGAGAGCCTGTGGTTTGGCTGGATGGAAACACCGCTGCTACGAGCTTCCCAGTCCCTCCCTCTGCGTAATGTGTGTCTGTCTGTTTTAGGGAGGAAGCCAAATCTGTTTTTTTGGCAGGCAGAAGTGGTTTGGGGCTTTGCGGGTGTGTGTGAGGAGTGGGATGGCGGGGAGGTGTGTGTGTGTGCATTACGCTGAGATGGTGGTGGGTTCTGATAGGGGAGGAGAGGGCCGCGTGTTTTATGGAGTAATCACATGCAGCGATGCGCTTCCCAGCTTAATTTGAGAGGCACTCAACTACACAATGGGACCAATTCCAAAACCACACAACATTCTGCACCGTTGTGGATAGTTGCCTCATATCTGTGTGTATGCGTGTCGTGTATGCGCGGACAAATATGCCTGCCTGTGTGTGTTTAATGTGTGTGTTCCCTCTCTTCTTCAGGTGTATGAGTTTGCTGTGAAAGAGGTCCTGATCCATCGTGTTCCGTTGGAGGATGGTGGCAACTCCCCTCAGAAGAAGAAGAGGAAGCACAGGCAAGATGGCCGCCGACTTTTACACTCACTCCCTCCCCGTCCCTGTTGCAGCATGACCTCATAGGAATGTAGTGAGAATGGACCCTGATACACAGATCAGTGGGAGAAAAAGATTAAACCGTGCAGAAAATGAAAGGAACTGCTCTTTTTCAAATACCTTTGTACAGAAATAGACATGATTATTGAAAGTGTTTTTCATTTCTTTCTGTAGGTTATGGGCGAAGATACAGCTCAAGAAAGGTGAGTTCTTCACTTGACTGAAGTATTGAAATAGTCAAATTAACGTTGTCAAATGCATTTCTTATACACTAATTCAGAATGATGTATCTGCTCATTGTATAATTAAAGCCTTTGTCCTCTCTAGATAACTCATCCAATCAGGTGTACAACTACCAGCCATGTGACCACCCGGACCACCCATGTGACAGCTCCTGTCCCTGTGTGATGACCCAGAATTTCTGTGAGAAGTTCTGCCAGTGTGAGCACGAGTGTGAGTGTCACCTTACCCAAACACACATCCACTGTTACCACCATGTCCTAACACACACACACACACACCACTTCCCAACCCGGACAGACCATTTGCAAAACTCCAAAACATATCAGTGTGAAAACAGACATATTTCAACACATACTGAACATTCCTTCCACTAAACTGGCTGGGGTAAATGTGTACTACAATTACCTGTACTGACAGCGAGAGGTTTCACAGCTCAACTCTGTAATGGGAAAAGGAATGTGTTCACAGGACAATTCTGCTGAAGACTAGCTCTCTTTCACTCGGTGGATAAAAAGGCCCTTTTGACAGGCCAGAATAGACAGTGGAACAGTGTGTAAGACGATCCTCCTCCTCGCTGTGTGTTCGCAGGATAAGCTGTCCTCTGGCAGGCAGGGTTTGGTTAGCTGCATGGGCATCTGTTCAGCATGGGGCCGTGTTCACAATGCTCTGACACATTCATCCCAGGAGAAATGAGCCTGAACCGCTGGGCCCACGCACTTCCACAAATGGCCACAGGGCGGAAGGAAGGAATGTTGAGAGAGAGAGAGAGAGAGAGAGAGAGCTTGGCTCTGAATTCACAGCTTTGGCTCATTTTGTGTTCTAATAGAAATACAGTTCTCCCTCCCCCTCCCTGGTTCTGACAGGAAGAAGCGTATGGAGGGTTTAATGTGTGAGCTCCACAGCCCTGGAGAGGAATCAAAGAGATGTGACAGGCACAGTGCCTGAGCTACAACATCCATCCCTACATTTATACGAGACCGACCGCTACGACTGAACACTGCACGGTGATGCGCACACACACACAGCCACACAGCCACACAAACTGTTGGGAAGAAGACTTAGGAAGGAGGAGAGACAAGATTAATGTTACTGCTCTACTTATGGAGTATTGTCCTCCAGCTAAACCTGTTGGAGAGGAGAGGGACATTTTAAGTTGTCTGCTGCTCGTTTTCCTACTTCCTCTGCCCGGAAGGCTTTCCATTACTCTCTGCACAGCTGTATTTCAGCATAGCTGCCAGCAGAGGTCAGTGATTGATGAGTTACATTACAGAGCAGCAGCTTTTTTACCGTTGAGGCAGCGTTCATTAATGAAAATGCGGTTGCCGTTCGCCACACAGCCACAGAGAATTCTGTTACAAAATAGTTCTCTAGTCCACTGAGGCATATAACTCAGACTGCCTCTCTGTTACCGCGGTATGTTTCTATGCTGTTTCTAAAAGTGACTATAAACCTCTCCGCTGAACGTTCCCCTGTCTGACTCTGAACACTACCCTGGGGTGTTACATTGTTCTCCAGGCCAGAACCGTTTCCCAGGCTGCCGCTGTAAGACCCAGTGCAACACCAAGCAATGTCCCTGCTACCTGGCGGTGAGGGAATGTGACCCAGATCTGTGTATGACCTGTGGAGCCGCGGACCACTGGGACAGCAAGGTAGTCTCCTGCAAGAACTGCAGCATCCAAAGGGGGCTCAAGAAGGTAGGCCAGTGGGTCATGTTCCAGTCCAAAGGAATAGAAAATAGCCAATGATGTGCTGTATCTGAATTCAGGTCGGAGTCAGAACCCATATTAACATGCTTATGACTTGCTGAGGAATAAAAGGCACAGTTGTATTATTCCGGTGTTGTCTTGTCATTTTGCGTAAATGTCAGCCAACTTTAACCTCTGACCTCTGACCTCTCCCAGCACCTCCTGCTTGCCCCCTCAAACGTGGCAGGGTGGGGCACCTTCATCAAAGAGTCCGTTCAGAAGAATGAGTTCATCTCAGAGTACTGTGGAGAGGTGAGGCTACATAAAACTGTTGAACGTAGCTTTCTTTATCATGTAATGGGGTATAGTTGGGTGTGGGGTTTATACGGTATCATTATGCGTTTGTATGAATGCCTTTGTGTTAATGTATAAAACATTTAGTCTAACCATCACGCTCTGAAACTGTCTGTGTCTGCAGCTAATCTCGCAGGATGAGGCGGACCGACGCGGGAGGATCTACGACAAATACATGTCCAGCTTCCTCTTCAACCTGAACAATGGTAATAATGACTCCTCAACACGCTGATGATGCACAGTTAACCCTTTAAAGGACATCACCGTCGCTGTGTTCTGTGATCGCTGAGCTGACACTGTTCCTGTAATGTCTCAACAGACTTTGTCGTGGACGCCACAAGGAAAGGGAATAAAATCAGATTTGCGAATCACTCGGTGAACCCAAACTGCTACGCTAAGGGTAGGATCACATAGAAAAATACAAAGCCTGTTTTGTGGAATGATTTGGTTTGGTGACGTGCACAAATCAATGATGTGATGGCTGTTGTTGCAGTGGTCATGGTGAATGGAGACCACCGCATCGGGATCTTTGCCAAACGGGCTATCCTACAGGGGGAGGAGCTCTTCTTCGACTATAGGTAGAGCCTTGTGGCCATGGGAACACTGGAGTCTTCGATACAATACGGTATCGCAGTCCTTCTTTGGTTGTCTCTGATATTTGTGGGATGACATGCATTTTTTTTTTTACACTGATGCTTCACACTGTCCTGACTCTCTCTCTCCTGCCCCTTACAGGTACAGCCAGGATGATGCCCTGAAGTATGTGGGCATAGAGAGAGAAGTCGACATGGCCTAGCATTAACCTGCTGCATTTCAGCCACCTGCACTGACCCCTTGCTGACTGACCCCCCCTCCCCCCCACCACCTGGTAATGCTTCTGCTCCCCCCCACATTGCCACAATAAACACAAGCTCTATTGGCCTCTGTGAAACATTCACCGTAATGGCGGAGAATTAAAATCCCTGATCTATGTTACTGACTAGTCCCCCATTGACAACAGTGCTGAACGGTTTTCTTCTCCCTTGGTGACAGTTTCCTCCTGCTACCACATCAGTGACATCACTTCCTCTCTGTATGAAGCACTTCCCCACTGCTTTATCACTCACCTAGCGAAAACTGTGTACGTGAAGCTTCTGGAACGAAACAAGCAATTAGAATGGCAACAAAAACCTACTATCTACAGTATATACTCAATGTATCGCTTGTACTGTACCACCAGCCTCACGGCATTGTTGTTATTTTCAACATGAACACATGCTGTGTGTTATTCTCTCTGTATTTCTGTTACTGTACTCACATCTATTAACTATGGCTTGTCCTCTCAATGAGCAACGCTAGCTTTTAGCCTACAGTGTATCTATTAACAGTGCAAGACAGCGCACGTGGTGTCTTTTGGTTTAAAATGAACTCTAAGCTCATTAGCAAGATAATTAGCTTTTATTTTCAAACGCAGCTCTATGGAGGAACTCAGTATCCTGTCATGCTAACTTTCCTGTTACTCAGAAAAAGCCTCTTCCCGGTAGCTTTTGGAGGCAATGCTAAACTCATGATAATGCTAAAGCTCTGTATCTGACCTGTCTCTGTGGCTATAGCATCAACACCACCCCCTTCATACATAGTGAAATAACTTACTGTGCATTTATATCAATGTTCTTAAAAAATATATATATGCCGTACCGTACGAGAAACCGACTAACTGAATGTGAACTCTGAAGTGTTGGTTGATGGGAGATCTCATTCCTCCTTTAGTTTGACAACTAGTCACCTGTGCCATTGGTACTCAGTGATACGTGTACTTTATGAAGCATTTTCCATTCAGTTTACATGAGCGTTAGCTCTTCTAACTCAAAAAGACTATATTCGTGTATAAGAACCATGAACACTATAGTCTCCCCTGAAAAAGCTGTAAGTGCCAAATGAATCTAAACTGAAAGAGGAGGGTTGTCATTATGATGTTTGTACTGTATATAATGGACAGGACTGTGTTACAGGTAACCATTTTACGGTTCTACTCGTCACGGGAAAATAAGATAGGAAAAATAACATTTTTTGACAATTTCAATTTTCAAGTGCCCCACTTGGATGTTGTGTACATACAACCATCCATCTGATCATGTTGTCACACTATATAAAAGTGAATTGTGGAACTGACATCCAGGTCTGATATTCAAAAACATTTACACCCATGACAAGATGAGATCTTACTGCACGGAGGTGACTGAAACTATGTGGAATTTATCGTTATGTACAACTTATGCCTATGAAAATAAAACTTTTAACTTTATACATTATTACAATATGCATCTTGTCGTTGAGTACCATTTTCAGTCAAGAGATAATTCTGGTTTCCTCCAGTGTTTAAATGTGGAAGTGGGGGAGCGCTATTTGGGGGGTGGGGGGCTAGGATGAGTCAGGGTTGAACATACCCTAGCCTCAACCACAACCCTAAATTTAGCCTCAACCACTGCCCTAACCTTAGCTTCTTGTCCACATCCCGGTTCAACACTAATCCTCAACCCTAACCCTAGCTTCTTGTCCACATCCCGGTTCAACAGTAATCCTCAACCACAACCCTAAATTTAGCCTCAACCACTGCCCTAACCCTAGCTTCTTGTCCACATCCTGGTTCAACACTAATCCTCAACCCTAACCCTAGCTTCTTGTCCACATCCCGGTTCAACACTACCCCCAGCCTCAACCACAACCTTAACCCTAGCTATTATATCCTACTTTACTCTTTGAATACCATGAGGTACTGGAGCTTAGCTTCAGGTAACACCAACTTAATTTACCCACTGGTTTCATCTTAGGTGTTCCAATTTTTCCCATACCAACATGTATTTATTAGGACTGTACACGAGACAGACACATTGTGCCTTTGTCAACAGGTAAAGGGAAAATACACCGTTTTAATTTCCTTCAGGATTCTTTATTGAAGTGTCAGTTTGGTTTTGCTTTGATTAACATAGTTATGGTCATTTACAGTGAACTTATTACAAAACAAAACCAACATAACAGAAAGGGAGAAAAAAAAACTCCACGATTTCAATGTGGTCACAAACACAAAGTCCTGCAGTCGGTCACCTTCAGCAGGGTTTTATAGAAACCTGAGACATCCGGTTTTCAGGGATACAGTATCTTCAACCTAGCTTCTTTTCCCTCTGAAAGCCAAATGTGGGGCTTTTACACATGCTACATTAGGTCATACAGTCACTAACTGTCTGGTGCTTCCTCTTGCAAGATTTTATAGGGTAGCGACCCACAGAGGGGTCTGGCCCTCTTAGACTCCCCTGCCTGCTCCTCCCTCTAGCCTGGCCCTAGCTCTGTCTGTAGGCCACTCCTCCACTGTAGGGAACAACACTAGTCTGTCATATGATGACACCATGCATTTAGGATGGACAGAATCCTCGTCTCCTTCACCCTTGTGCTCACTCCCTCAACCCCTTATTAAATTTGAGTCTCCTTTACACAGAGAACCTTAGCTGCTCACCCTGGCGGCCACCCTATAGGGATGGCTAAGTTTATCCGCGGCTAAGTTGATATTCCACTATTTAAAAACAAAGTGCTATATAGCACCAGAAATTGTTATTTGGCTGTCCCCATAGGAGAACCCTTTGAAGAACCCTTTTTGGTTACAGGAAAGGGTTCTCATATGGGGACAGCTGAAGAACCATTTTTGGTTACAGGAAAGGGTTCTCATATGGGGACAGCTGAAGAACCCTTTTTTCTAAGAGTGGAAGATAGGGAACTTGCTATAGACTGCCAATCAGCTCAGATCTAAGAGCTGAGGCTGTCATACAGTGTAGTCAAGTTTGTGGTCATACACATATCCTTAAAAATACTGATATTTTGACCTGATGAAGATGTTCTGGCTTTACCTGATTACCAAGAGCTGTAGAGCAACATCCGGATAGCGAGGAGCCTGCCTGGACAGCACCCAATCACTATCGGCTCACTGTTCTGCTATTGGTGGACGACAACAAGTGAGTTGGCTCATTCACATCATCAGTGCAGAGACTATCCTCATCATCAGTAGGGAGGGTTAGGTGACAAACAGAACTGTGAACACACAAACCAGCACGTCTACTGTACATTCAATCACACACACTTCAGGGACTACGCATGGATGGACTAGCTAAGGTGTGGCATCGCAGTGAGGCTAGGCAGGATGCACATGTACTGTAGTCCATTTCAAATAAACGCATCGCAGCGTAGACATTTACATAATATATCAATAAGTCGACTGTTTCCCTAAAAGGCTTCAAAGCACATTTGACCCAGGTTGTTGACTGGTCTACTATGAGCTCTGTAAGAGGTCATTGTCCATCTCTGTACAAAAACACATCCTTCCTATTTCTCCAGAGGTGGAACATGTTACTACTCTAATTGCCCAATGCTAACATTAATACTATTTCAAATGGTACATTCTGACAAATATGGCTTAACAGGCTAAAAACCAAAGATGTTGAAATATGTTCTGTGATGTTTTCTACTGAAACATCGGGAGGGTACTGTGTTGTCCACATCCTGAACATGTGAGAAAGCTATGCTGAATAGTTTTCAGTGTAATGAGTGGTACATATCATACAGAGCACACACAGAGAGGAGCAGAGCAGGTCTTGCTGCAGAGCCTGTCCACATTACAGGGTCATGATTAGGATTTTACATTCACACCTCTCAGCCTCCACTCATTTTCAACGGTTTCATACAAACCATAGGAATAAAAAAAAAGTCAATAAACACCTTATTCATATATTCACGTAATACATATTATGTCTAGGATCCTAACTGCTGCAAGTTGCTGCGAACGGAACAGACACAAAAAATATATTTAGGTGACCTGCGCTGGGAGCGGCTGATTTTATTGCATTTCATTGCAAGGTGCGATCATCATGCTCTATATATGCATAGCTTATGATTTTCAAAATGCTCTTATGTTTTCTCTCTTTTTTTCTGTGATGTATTACTGCTTGAGCTTCAAAGGGCGCTGGGTGATGATGTCAGAGACCTAAGCTTTGGCTACCACGCCACACATTACATGGGTCCAATGACGTTTCACCTACTGGGAACATCTTCCCTGACCGTAACCTCACCCACCGTCTAACCTGAAATCGTGACTTTCCAGACAGGGAAATATCATTGGACCTAAAGAAAGAGAAGCACCATAAGAAGCACCCACCCACTGGGCACAGACGTCACTTCAACGTCTATTCCACGTTGGTTCAACGTAACTTCATTGAAATAATGTGGAAACAGCGTTGATTCAGCCAGTGCCCAGTGGGTAAGAAGCAACAGCGGCGGGCGGCGGCACAGCACAGCACTGTCCTACAGAGCAGTCAGATGCAAAAAATAGTCTAGTGTGGTGAGAAGAAGTACAAGACTGGCATTGACATTGTTGTGGTCCTCTACACAATATGCCAGTGTGTGTGTGTGTTTGCATGTCCGGATGTTCATGTGGAGCAGCTCTTTTCCTGAAAGACATTTGTAATGATTCCTGACCAGGCTGGTCGACAGGGCTGCTGTTGGTTAGGGGCCCCTCCACGCCGGGGCCTCTGAATCTGAAATAGCACCCAGATTTCAGCCGCATGTTCACTCGCTACTGGAAGTCAAACAGAAAACGAAGCGTGGAATGAGGATTACTAGCAATAAGGTTGTCCTGTCCCTGGTACAACATCTCCATTACCTTTTCTGCAGTGCACCAACGGCCAGTCTCACACCAACACGAATAGCACTACCGCTGGGAAACGTCAAACTACCACGGCTTCTTAGCGCTACCCAGCCATTTCACATGTTACTCTGAGGATTCTGAACAAGAATATGGCGATCGTCTTATATTCCCGAGCCAAATGTCACATCTATTCGGTATGTTTTGTTGATCGTACATGACTGCTTCATTGATTGGTTTGGGAATCGGGTTAGGAATCGCAGAGCATACTGTAATTGGCCAAGCTGCTATCTAATGAAACTAACCATTAATACATGTTCCTCTTTTGTATAGATATGCAATTTCATAGGCTGAAATACAACAAATATATGTTTATATGCCTTCCATTATTCTTTAGATATGTCATGTCAAAGCTTAGAGCTCCATGCTTTTTATAGCTTCTTCAATTGGTGTTAAGCAGGACAGGCTGTTTGCAGATGCCAGATTGTGCGTGTTGTTGTTGTTGTTGCTGCGGTTGTTGTTGCTGCACCGTTGCAGCATCTCTCTGTGGTGGATCCTGGCTCACTAGTCAAAGGATGGGGCGAGTGGGATAGTTTGGATGGCTTTATCGAAACGGCTGCAAGAGTGGATGGTCGGAAAGAGTTACACAGTAGATGGCATTGATCTATCAAGTGATCTCAATAACAGACCGGCAAACCAGAAGAGGCTGCTGAATACGTGTTACTGCATGTGAAATCTAATTCCCTCAGTTTAAGTCTCAAATCCTCAATGAACTCATGGGGTTATTTCTGATCTCGTTTTACTCTGTCGAGGCACTTCAGTTTGTCAACCCTTCAATGCAGTGTGAGCCTGGTCGGTCGTCACTCACGCAATCCGGGCTTGATTTGATCTCCGAAGCCTGCAAAACTATGAACACGTTAGAAAAACAACACTACGTCGAGCACCAGGCTTAAGATAACACATACCTGGGGAAAGGAAAACAAAACCGAAAAGTAAATCAAAAAGTTAAAGGAATTATAAAACATAAACAGGTATTGTGGTTGTTGTAAGCCCCAAAACCGCCCCAGTTCAATCCCTCCCACCCCCTCCTCCCTCCCGCCGTTCCCCAGCCTGAGGCTAGTCACTCCGAAAGTCTTCCTCTATTGCTGGATATCGCTTCTTCTCCAGGGTCCCTGTCAGGGGCCTGGAGCTGCTGCCTCCAGGGGACTCCAGGAAGTTCTTGGGCTCGTTGGTGTGGTAGCTGCCCTTGTACCGGTACAGATAGATGTAGATGCTGTACAGACCTATGAACAGCAATATCACGGCCGCGGCGACGACAACTAGAGGGAGAAACGCACACAGTCAAGGTGTGGTTAAAACAACAGTGTGTAGCAAACAGCTGAAAACCCATTGTTCCTCACAGTAGGGTTCTATGACTCACGTTGGAATTGCCACTGTGAAAAGATGTACCTGTATCTCAGTGGATGATACAAATATCCCTTTCAATCAATACCATTGTGACTCAGCTGGTTCTCTGCCAAACTCACTTAACTTCCCTTTAGAGACAAGCCGTATCCTTTCTTATACAGCCACATATTGTTATGAGGAATCCATCCATCTCAAAGGATGTCCAGTAACTGGAGGAGGTCGGCAAGGGGACAGCAGGACCGGCCCAGACATCAGAAGTCAAACTCACATGTTCTGCGTTACCATAACAACCCTGTACAGATGTATCCAGTACATTAAGCTGAAGCATATATCTGTGATGAATAGTGGAGGGAGGGGCAGCTCTAAATATAGTTGATCCGGGTGAGGATCTCAGACAGGGATAGAGTGCAGACTACAGACTCTCTGAGCTGCTGTCCAATCCCATTTTCTTCGCCTCTCATGTTCAACAGATACAAGAAAATATCCTTCTTTACATTCCAGCATTTGTTCTGGTACATGTCACATTTTTTGCTTTTTTGCTTTACGTGAGGACGTAAAGCCTATTCTGGAATCTGATGGTCTCAGATTTTAGGATTAGGGGATTTTAGGAAAATGAAAATGAGAATTTCAACTACTGCTGATCTGTGTCAGTAGGGGAGAGAGAGGGGTAGCAAGAGGAAGAGAGAGAGAGAGAGAGAGGGGTAGCAAGAGGAAGAGAGAGAGAGAGGTAGCAAGAGGAAGAGAGAGAGAGGTAGCAAGAGGAAGAGAGAGAGAGGTAGCAAGAGGAAGAGAGAGAGAGAGAGGTAGCAAGAGGAAGAGAGAGAGTGGGAGAGAGAGAGAGAGAGAGGGGTAGCAAGAGGAAGAGAGAGAGAGAGAGAGAGAGAGAGGTAGCAAGAGGAAGAGAGATAGAGAGAGAGAGGTAGCAAGAGGGAGAGAGAGAGAGAGAGAGAGAGAGAGAGAGGGAGGTAGCAAGAGGAAGAGAGAGAGAGAGAGAGAGAGAGAGAGAGAGAGAGAGAGGGAGAGGTAGCAAGAGGAAGAGAGAGAGGGACAGAGAGAGAGTGAGAGGAGGCTTAATCTGAATCTTGAGGTAAACTAAGGTCAGGACTCACAGATGGCAGATGACAGATGAACACTTACATTAATAGATTTCACAAAAATCATCAAAGTATAGTTTCATGAGAAATTAGACATTATTGTGAATCGTAAGCAGTAAAAACGTACCTGTCAACCAAAACAGGCCTAGGTCATCGTGGATATATATGTATTCTGAAATTTTAAAAATACATAAATTATGTTATTATGGGGAATTTACATACTATCATCACTAGGTCATAATTGCTGATGGGATATGTAGACCCATGTAAAGTAGATCTACTGATGGATCTGGGATATGTCGTCTCACCTATAGAAGTGAACCAGTGGTCCGCCTCCCAGGGGACATATCCATGGACAGGAGGGAAGGCCCCACAGTTAGACTCGGAGACGAAGCCCTGCACGGTGACCGGCGGTTCCGTCTCGTTCGGCCGGAAGAGGGTCTTAAGAGGGGCGTAGATGTTGTACCTCACCCCAGATATACAGCCTACCAGACCAGGACTGTTATGCCTCTGGATCTCATAGTCAATGTCACCCACCTCTGAGGGGGTTAGAGAGAGGGACAGAGGAGTTACAATGTGCACATCCACCTCAACTAATTCCCAAACTTACAGTGGGACAACTGATGCCTTACTTCCACGGGTAACAGTTTATTTGGATAGTCCATCTGTAGATGCTCCACAGACTATCAGTAATATTTCAACTATCTACTAACCCTAGTTCTAACCCTAACCCTAATCCTAATCCTAACCCTAAACTTAACCCTAACCCTAACCTTAACTCTTACCCTAACCATTATTCTAACCCTAACCGTAACCATAACCTCAGCAAGCAGTTGCTTATCAACAGATAGTTTGTTGATAGTATGACCATCTGCAGAGCACCTACAGATGGACTCTCCGGAATATCCAAATAAAGTGTGACCAAATCAATTCTCAATAGGAAAGCAGAAATGTTTCAGCTGGGGTTTAAAGTTTATCCAGAACTCAGATTGGAAGGCGTGGGCTTACTAGAGAAATCTTGTTGTAATAAATATATAAGACAAATGCTTCATTCACAAAACCAATTTACACTGAGAGGAAAGTTTTTCTGGAACATGCTTATTCCTGACATTGTCTGGAAAAATGCATGGTTAAGACCTTACAAATACTGTATACCAAACAAAGTTAAGGAAGTGCACTTGAACATTTTACATAAGATATATCCATGTAATTCTATGGTTTCCAAATTTGTGGCTATTGATGATATCTGCGTTTTCTGTAAAAAAAGAAGGTGAGCATCTGTCTCACTTGTTCTTTGAATGTAAATTTGTGTCAGAATTTTGGGAAAACCTTGCAAAGTACCTATTTACCGTTATGAACACTGCCTATAATTTTAACATGAAATATATAATATGTTACTATTGCAATGATAACAAAACCACTGAAATTATTGTTTTTTTTTTTTATTCTTGTTGCCAAATACTTTATACACAAACAAAGATTCTATACCAAAATTACAATTTTTTCTGATTTAATTTAATTATCTTATTAAAACACTAACCCTAGTGAATAACAACAAGAATAACATCTTCATGAATCATTATAATAAGATACAGTATTTTCAGAGTGAATATAATTGCACTTAAATTGTTTCTTTTTTGTATTTTATTTAGATTTGTTGTATGTTTGAGCATTGTTAATACCTTTGTTTGGTTTGCTAGACATGTTGGATGTAGCAATGTAAGTTGATTTTTGTATTATGAATAAAATACATTTATAATAAAAAATAATATTAATAAAATAAAAAAATAAACAAATGTTTCAGCTGGGGGGGGTGAAGTGTAATCTTACCCATCACTCTCCCCAGGAAGATGTTCTTGGGTGAGTCAAACCTGCCGTCCTCCACTAGGGTGATCTTCTCCACTATCGGCTCCATGTAGTCCACCTAGGAGTTACACACATCAACACAAACACAACCATAAACCTGTCAACACAAACAAATAAATTAAAGACTGAAAATACACAAATGCACACAACTCACAAACCAAGTAAAGTGGTACCAGAGCATCCTGGTTTGTGATTGACTGTTAAACGGTGGTGAAGGAGGAAGGTAGTGTTAACAGGTGTATACATTGGGGCGGAGGGTCAGCGTACCTGTGTCCTGATGGTCCTGTTGTGTCTGGTTATGTTGACGTAGTGGGGGTATCCATCTGCCAGGTTCCTGAAGGACAACTGGTACTTGTGGGTAATCAACCCCAACCTATACCTCATGTCTAAGGTTCCTGTGGAGGGACGGTGCAACAATACAGTTCATAATGTAGGGCATTAAAACATTATATTTCCATTAACTATTGTGAGGAGTATGGCTTGTGGCTGCTTTGTGTATTGTCGTCTCTAACTTCTTGCCCTTTGTGGTGTTGTCTGTGCCCAGGAAATGTTTGTACCATGTTTTGTGCTGCTACCATGTTGTGCTGCTGCCATGTTGTGTTGCTATCATGTTGTTGTCATGTTGTGTTGCTACCATGCTGTGTTGTCATGTGTTGCTGCCTTGCTATGTTGTTGTCTTAGGTCTCTCTTTATGTAGTGTTGTGGTGTCTCTTGTCGTGATGTGTGTTTTGTCCTATACATATATATTTTTTTAAATCCCGGCCCTCTCCCCGCAGGAGGCCTTTTGCCTTTTGGTAGGCCATCAAATACGAATTTGTTCTTAACTGACTTGCCTAGTTAAAGAAAAAAAGTATAAAACATATTGTAAAGTACAGTGATATATTTTTGTCCAAGTCCTATCTTGCTTTGTGTTTCCACTCAAATAAATTGGATGACTGAAGAGCATACCACAGGAGGTTGGTGGCACCTTAATTGGGGAGGACAGGCTCGTGGTAATGGCTAGAGCGAAATCAGTGGAATGCCATTCCATTTGCAACCTTCCAGTCATCATTATGAGCCATCCTCCCCTCAGCAACCTCCTGTGGAACATACAGTAATCCAACTTCAATCAGTGACAGTAAAATCTTCATTCAAAAGCCAGTTCAATTTGAACACTCTCTGCCTTGAACCATAATCACCCATAATGTTAAAGCGCTCCTCCCTGCCGAGCGTTCCTACCATCTTTCTTCAGGATGACAGCCATGTAGTCCTGGACGAAAGAGCTGATGTAGAGCAGTACAGCCGGTGTCTGGAAGGTACTGAAGCTGAACTCTATCTCATCACTGGTGTCGTTGTAGCCCAGGCTGAAGTTGTGGTAGTGGGGGTCCAGCCAGTTAGCCCACCACTCCTCATTGGTCGTAGGCTTCTTTCTGATGTTGTAGCGCAACCACGAGCCTATCTCAAAGTAGGCCCCGATGTCTAAGTGGGTACAAACAGGATCAAGTTGAGCTAAATGCCCATATTTGGTTATCGCCAACACTGTCAAAATAAATCAAGGTTTTTGTTACTGTAACCCAGTATGCTTAAGGCTGTCGTAGTGATTCTGGGGCTCCATGAAAAACCGAGGTAACCCAACCTGTGTGGAGCTCACCTTTGTGGCAGTAGAATCCGTCGAAGGCAGTGTTGCCGCAGTCACAGGTGTAGGCTGCATAGCCCTCGATACACTGGGCGGCGTTTCGACACGGTATGGTCGCGTTCAGACACTGGCCCGTACAGTTCCGCCGTATACCCTGTTCCTCATTCGCTTTGCCTTCCAAGTCAAGGGTTACACCGTTCATTCGTAACCCTCGGAGGCAGCCCAGGAATGGCCACAGCGTGCGATTGGCTGCGCCTGGATATATTGGGACACCGTCAGTAAATCATCACATTGCAAAGTTGAGCATTTTGGATTAAGAAGAATAAATACGTGTTCGTTATAAGAAAATAAAAAAAACATCTGTTTCCCGTGCTGTAGTGCTGTTTAAACTCATAGGAATGGACTACATCAACCAATGGGAGAAGTCCAAAGTCCTTGTCGACCACCACACTGCCCTCCCCAGCCCCAGCGGCCAGGTGACGTACCCACGAGGAGAGGGTGGGTGAACTCCATGGTGACAAAGGTCTGGCCAGGGAAGCGTCTCACAGCCCATGGCTGATAGTCCACTTTGATCCTGGCTAACTTCACGTTGAGCTCTGCCTGGACAAAGTGCCACTCGTTGTCGTTTAGAGGAACTGGCGAGCGTAGCGTCACGTTGAGGATGCCGTCTCCCACCATGAATATGAAGACCAGGTTCTGGGTGGCTGGGAGAAGAAGAGACAAAACAGAATGAGGGATGAAATATATTATAGAAATAAATGCCGGAAAATATTGATAATATAATTTCTAAACTTTTTCATTCATCAAGTTTCACAGCAACAAAACTTTTTGAAAATTGTAATTCGGAAATTATGTTTCCTGCCTTGGTCCTATGTGGCTTAGTCGGTAGAGCATGGCACTTACCATGCCAAAGGTTGTGGGTTTGATTCCTGCTTGGGCCACCCGTATGTACATTTTATACACGCATGACTGTAAGTCACGTTGGAGAAAATCGTATTTTAAATAGTGTATATTATATGAGTAATTTCATGTGATTCACACTAGATAATCTGTGGTAATTTACTGTTGAGCTCAATGCGTATGAAGTTACGCAGCCAGTCGTCTGAGTTCTCCAGGAAGACTCCGTGGGGGCGGTAGGTTTTAAAGTGGAAGGAGATGTCGACAGTGCTGCCTGGCCTGAAGGTGGGGAACTCGATGTAGGTGGGCTTGGTGAACGATATGGTATTCCAGATGCTCCCTGTGAGTACAAAGAGGCCATGAGATCCAAACCAGAACCACGATAAACAATCATTTGACTAATTATATACCGCAGAATGGTTTAACTACAACTCACTGTCGCCGTGGCAACGTAGGGGCCCGAGGCTGATGTGGGCCTTTGACCCCGTCCTGTTGGTGTCCCCCACCACCACCTTCCTCACTGGGAGGTGGTCCTTCCACATCAGATAGCCCTTGTCTGAGTACCTGCACAATAGGTTCCATTTGTACAGTAATGTATATCAATCTATGGAAACACTTTTCTAAAAGTTATAGAAAATAGTCTTTCAAATCCTTTCTCTCTCACCATTGGCGGTAGTCAGCGTCACAGTTACAGTGAAACCTGGCATCTGTGCAGGTCTGGTTGATAGCACAGCCACACTTCCCACTCTCAGGGAAAGCCCCGCCCCAGTACTCGTGACTCTCGTTATTTCGACCAATCCAGAAACTGTACGGTCTCCCATCTGAATGACATGACAATAGAGCAATGGAATATGATTATTATGATTTCATCATTGAAATGTCCTATGAGATACAAATAGGTACAGATTCAGGTGCTTTCAATAGCTACCTTTGCCCATAGGCCCTAACCACTCCTACTCACTGGGCGTGTTGAGGATGCGTGACTTGTAGCAGGAGTAGTCGATCCACTGTTCACAGTACATGGAGGTGTTGGCCAGTGCTGTGACATCGTCCCAGGAGGCATTCCAGTAGTTGACATCTCCTATGTAAGGACGGTCCACCGTGCTACCGGTCACCTTGATACCGTTGATACGGTCATGCATCACTATCGTCCATGCCTTGTCGGCTTTGTCAAGAGACAAGGAAGGGGTTGACATTAAAGGGTAAAAATGTATGATTGTGTAAGTGAGAAAGAGAGAGAAAACTAGCGAGAGACAAAGTGAAAGAAAGCACATCAACTACTGAGGAATCTGTTTTTGTGCCATGCTGTATCCAGAGAACTGATATTATCACAGACAGCTCTAATGCAGTAGACCCTGACTAATCTAAGGGATTTACATAGAACCTACAGTAATAGATGCTGGTTAATTGGATAGGATTGGATGGAGAATACTCTGTCCCCACAACCAATTACTGATCTGGCCCCAAACTGGTTCTCCATTGTCCTTGTTGGAGTTCATTATTCCATGATCAACATCCAACAGATGTGGCCCTGCTGTCTCCTCTGCTGCTGCTGTTGCCTTGTCATTCCTCATGGAACACACAGTCAACATTCACCTCAACCTGAACACAGTTTAATATCAGGGTCTCTGCCTCAACATGTTCAATAACGGTCCATTTCTGAAAGGTACTGTAAGCACTGACTACCGTTATGTTCGATATGCACCATGGAATCATGTTGGTCGGATGGTATAATATAATTGTATACTAGTACATGTTATGAATGCATAAAAATGCATTTGACAAGCCAGTTACTCACATTTCATCGTGCAGTACACCTCGAATGGTTTCAAGGGTCCGCTCAGGTCCGGGTCTATGGTATAATTCCCTGACCAGGATTTGCCAGTAAGTCTGTAGGCCTCACACGACTCTTTGTAGACCGCTGTTGGGGAAGAGAGAAGCAGAAGTCGTATTTTAACTTACACCAGCAAGGTTTTAATGATGACATGGGTCTGTCTCACACTACCGCAGGATATAGGCCTCAACAAACTGCTTGTTACACTGGCGAGGTTACGACAACATGCTGTCATTAGTACTCGCAAACAACATTAGGCTCTCTCAGGAAATACTCACACATATGGCACACCTCCCCTTTGTAGCCTGTGTTCTCACAAAGACATATGAAGTCATCCCAGGACTGGATGCATCTGCCCTCGTGTTCACAGGGGTTTGGAGTACATCTAGAGAGCACACCATGCAGGAGTGTCGGTAAAAGTGAAATGGGGCATGTACAGTGCATTCGGAAAGTATTCAGACCCCTTGACTTTTTCCACATTTTGTTACGTTACAGCCTTTTCTAAAATGGATTACATTATTGTTTTCCCTCAACAATCTACACACAATACCCCATAATGAGAAAGCGAGAAAAAAAATGTTGACATTTTTGCAAATTTATTACAAATACAAAACAGAAATACCTTATTTACATAAATATTCAGACCATTTGCTATGAAACTCAAAATTAAGCTCTGGTGCTTCCTGTTTCCATTTATCATCCTTAAGATGTTTCTACAACTTGATTGGAGTCCACCTGTGGTAAATTCAATTGATTGGAAATTATTTGGAAAGGCACACACCTGTCTATATAAGGTCCCACAGCTGACAGTACATGTCAGTTCAAAAACCAAGCTGTAAGGTCAAAGGAATTGTGCGTAGAGCTCCAAGACAGGATTGTGTCGAAGCACAGATCTGGGGAAGGGTACCAAAACATTTCTGCAGCATTGAAGGTTCTCAAGAACACAGTGTCCGCCATCATGCTTAAATGGAAGAAGTTTGGAACCACCAAGACTCTTCCTAGAGCTGGCCGCCCGGCCAAACTGAGCAATTGGGGGAGAAGGGCCTTGGTCAGGGAGATGACCAAGAATCTGATGGTCACTCTGACAGAGCTCCAGAGTTCCTCTGCGGAGATGGGAGAACCTTCCAGAAGAACAACCATCTCTGCAGCACACCAACAATCAGGCCTTTATGGTAGAGTTGCCAGACGGAAGCCACTCCTCAGTAAAAGGCACATGACAGCCCGCTAGGAGTTTGCCAAAAGGCACCTAAAAGACTCTGAGACCACTAGAAACAAGATTCTCTGGTCCGATGAAACCAAGATTGAACTCTTTGGCCTGAATGCCAAGAGTCACGTCTGGAGAAAACCTGGCACCATCCCTACGGTGAAGCATGGTGGTGGCAGCATCATGCTGTGGGGATGTTCAGTGACGCTCCCATTCCAACATGACAGAGCTTGAGAGGATCTGCAGAGAAGAATGGGAGTAACTCCCCAAATACAGGTGTGCCAAGCTTGTAGCGTCATACCCAAGAAGACTCAAGGCTGTAATCGCTGCCAAAGGTGCTTCAACAAAGTTGGGTCTGAATACTTATGTAAATGTGATATTTAATTTATTTATCTTTTGCTAATTATTCCAAAATTATTATGGGGTATTGTGTGTAGATTGATGAAGAGAAAAAAATATTTAATACATTTTTTGAATAAGTCTGTGATATAACAAAATGTGGAAAAAGTCAAGGGGTCTGAATACTTTCTGAATGCTCTGTACACTAGTACACAAAACATCTCTTTCCATGACATAGACTGACCAGGTGAATCCATGTGAAAGCTATAATCCCTTATTGATGTCACTTGTTAAATGCACTTCAATCAGTGTAGATGAAGGGGAGGAGACAGGTTATCAAAGGATTTTTACGTCTTGAGACAATTGAGAGATATGGATTGTGTGTGCCATTCAGAGGTTGTGTAGTATTCACACAAGTCCAAATGCACACAGCATCATAACTTGAGATATTTGAAACATTCTGTGAATACCAGTGCATTTATGAGCGCATTCGATGCAGATCAGGGGAGAGGGGGACTATAACGGGGATATACAGTAGGATACTGAACACTATTGCGCTGTTTCCTGTTGTTGGAAGACCAAAGCGAAAAATAATATGACGATTGGGGCACACAAGTGATGTTTGATGATAATCATAGATGCATTTTTGTCCAATAAATAAATGGCTTACATGGACACGTGGTTTTGGTTAGGAATTTTAGTTTGTTTGATATTTGGCAATGTTAAACCAACCGAACCAAATGAAAAAAAAATACAATGTAACAAATAATTGAACTATAGATCAAAAACTGTGTGTGAAAACACTCGGAAACACCAGGACACCAGGAAGACTCTGAACCACCAAGGTTGACTGCTCCACAGACATAGTCATGCTGATACCCTCGTGAAACAGAGCAGGCATCGAGAAAGTATCATACATCATAAAGCAGATAAATATGTAACATACTGATGTAAGCATGTGACACCAATACAAACTAGAACACAATGGTTTCGAAGACAATGGTCTTTGCACATGATTTTGGAGAGAAACTAGCGCTCGCCCCGAACCTTTTTCATATAAAAGGAGGGGAGAAATGGAGGAGGAGAAAGGAGTGATTGTAGAAAACGGTGGACTGAAGTTTAGTGTTACATGGGATGGTCTTACATTGACATTTTTCTAAAATGTTGATCTCGCAAACGTTTTGCAGTAAGAGAGGTTACATGTGGCGTGTCCGTCAAAATACTTTATATCGTAACATGGATCCTACTCTGATGTAAATAATCCTCCCAGTCCAGACAGGTGCATTCAACTGAGAATAGCCCCTGTCATCAACCGGTACTACATCTCCTGGAGGTGTCTGAGTGTTATATGTCCCATGTCTGCCATAGGGGCTGAGATGAGAGGCCTTCTCAGAATGATTCATCCCTATAGCAATGAGCCTTGACTCCTATAGCAATGAGCCTTGACTGTCTGTCACATTGGTCCATCAGGAATCAGGATGGAACATTCCAACACTATCTCTGTACTCCACTGATATTACAAGTCTGAGTATAGTGTTCAGAAAGCATCCAACCAGTTTACCCATGGATTCATCATGGATACTGTATGTAACCTTTGCCCTTGTGCTACTATTGTCTAGCCCAGGCCTGGGCAACGGCCAGCCCACGACCTGATTCAATACGGCCCGCAGAATCATGCTCAGATAACGTAAAGAATTTGGGATAGTAAAGTTTTGAAAAACGTATTTGTTTTTCAAATTAAAAGCCCAATGAATACTCACCTTTTGTGTAATGATTTAACTCCTACCGCTTGTGGGACTTTTATTTTGAAGGCACGTATAAATAACAACTGCAAGAGGACAGACGGTGACTGACGGGCTGACACACGTCACAGTTACAAATAGTAGCTAGCTAGAAATTGTGAAAAAATGAGTTTTTCAAAGATTTCAAAGAAAAGGAAAGTTGACAATGAATGTAGGGTGTTCCAGCAAGAGTGGACATCGACATATTTCTTTATTGAGGTATCAGGGAAAGCTGTGCGCTTAGTGTGCAAAGAGAGCATCGCTGTCTTGAAAGACTACAACTTGTCCCGACACTTCCAGACAAAGCATGCAGAGAAATATAGGAATATGTTTTCTGAGCAGAGGGCAGGTGCATTTTGCTTTCTCCGTTGCAAAAGCAGCAAGGACTTGTCACAAAACTGCACTCAGCAAACGACAGAATTGCGAGAGCTAGCTATGAACTGTCCTACAAAATTGCTAAACATAGCAAGCCATTCGCTGAGGGTGAATTCATTAAAGAATGTTTAATTGACTCTGCAGCAATACTTTGCCCCGACAATAAAGAGCTGCTTGAAAATGTTTCCCTGTCAAGAGGAACAGTGACACGGCGTGTTGAGAATATGAAAAGCAGTTGAAAGGCAAGGTAAAGGATTTCACCTATTTCTCCTTGGCCCTGGACGAGAGCAGTGATGCACGTGACACGACGCTGCGTGTTGATTTGTTGATATTCTTACCAGGCATAAGCCCAGACCTTGAAATTACAGACGAGTTTGCTTCAGCGCAGTCAATGAAGAGCACAACCACAAGGAAAGGTTTATTGGAGGAGGTTAATAAGTATGTGGCAAAGCTGGGACTGAGTTTTGAAAAGTTATCCTGTGTGACCACTGATGGGTGCTCAAACATGACAGGAAAAAACATTGGCCTTTTGAAAAGGATACAAGATCAAGTAGCTGAGCTGAGCTGAACCCAGATCAGAAAGTGATTGCATTATTCATCTGGAAGTGCTCTGTAAATGTTTATGAAAATAAACCATGTTGTGGATACAGTCACTAAAGTGGTAAACTTCATAAGAGCAACATCTTTAAACCACAGGAAGTTTGTCTCACTGTTGGCAGAGACAGAGTTGGGTCATGCAGATCTCCCCTACCACACAAACGTGAGATGGCTGAGTTTGGGGAAGGTGTTGAAAAGGGAGTGGGACCTGAAGTCAGAGATGGATTAAGAATAATTGGCTGATAAAGAATAATTGGCTGATTTTGCCTTTACTGTGGACATCATGGCCCTCATGAATGAACTGAATTCCAAACTACAAGGGAAGGGCCTTTTTGCACATCAGATGTACAGCCTTGTCAAAGCCTTCTAGGGAGAATTATTCCTCCTGACCCGCCCAGTAGAAGCCAACAATCTCACCCACCTTCCCACACTACTAGTCTGTTCCCTATTAGATGACCAGCAGGAGAAGTATACTTCCCTGCTGCCTGCTTTGAACGGGGAGTTCAAGTTATTGTCGTTTTGAGGATTTCAAAGTGTTGGAAAATGACATGCTGTTGGTTTCCTCTCCTTTCACCTTCAATGTGGATCAAGCTCCCACTGACCTGCAACTTGAGCTTATCGATCTTCAGTCTGATGCAGTGATTGGAGAACTACTCAAAACAATGTCACTGACGAGGTTCTATCTAGTTTTGATGAACAAAACTTTCCAAAGATTAGGAGTCATACTCAGAAGACGTTTGTAGTGTTTGGGTCAACCTATGTATGTGAACAGACATTTTCAGTGATGAATTATAGCAAGTCAAGGCACAGATCATCTCCTACTGACTCACCTCATAGCGACAGAAACTATACCTGACTTCACTGCTCTAGTCAATGCCCATCAGAGACTTCACTCCTCACACTGATTGAGTAGTGTAAATGTAATGTTGAGCTCTCTCTCTGTCTTGTATTTTGGACATACTCGTTAACAAGAGTTCTGTCCGTGGTGCTGAAAGCACAGTGTACTTTTCCCTCCATGTAGATCATTGTCTGTTTAATAAAGAAAATACCTACCAAAAGGAGAACATGGATGTGGTTTATTTCTGTGCATAAAATAAGTACGTGGACGTGATTTACAGTAGATATATCTGTCAACACAGTCATACACATGATGTATAATCCTGTAATATGGTTCTGGCCCGCGATGGCAAAAATCTATTCTAATGTGGCCCTCCATGGAAAATAATTGCCCAGGCCTGTCCTAGCACGTTGCAAACAAACCATTTCACCATAGTATCTTAGTCTGTGCCCCTCCCCCTCTGCCAACCTCCTCCTCCCTATATATGTCTCTGATAACCCCTCCCTCTGCTCTATCTGTCACTGATGCCCCCTACCTGTCAGTGATACCACAGGTGCCCAACAACAGTTCAGCGTAGCGTCCCCAGCGTCGCTGCAGGATGATGTCGATGTCCACCGGCTCGTTGTCGATAAAGATCTGCTGCATGCAGCCGTGGAAGTGGTTCAGCTTGGTCTCACACTTCCTGATCGTGTTGTTAGTCTTCGGACACCCTGAGGATCAAAGCACAGAGGGAGGTGTGAAGATATGTTCCTATTGGGTTGTCATTTTGAGAGTGAGAACATCAAAATGGTGGCTAGCGGTTAAGAGCGTTGGGCCAGTAACGGAATGGTCACTGGTTGAAATCTCCAAGCTGACTAGGTGATAAATCTGCTGATGTGCCCTTGAGCAAGGCACTTCACCCTAATTGCTCCTGTAAGTCTCTCTGGATAAGAGTGTCTGCTAAATGACAAAAAAAGTCCAAAAATAAATAATTAAATATAAAACAAATGATGTAGATGAACAGTGTTCTGATATATAAGAGCAAAAGTAGTGCACTATAAAGGGAATTGGGTGCCATTTGGGACGTAGCCCAGGTCTGGCCAACAGCTCACTTCCAGTGGTTGCTATTGTAATGTATGTTGATGTTGGGAACAGTAAAGTGAAGGGCCAGAACAGGTGTGGTGAACAGCTCACCTCCAAAGAAGTAGCGGTCCCCTGTGCGGACAGTGAAGGGGTTGGTGATTTTCAGCGGAGAGCCCTCCTCCTCATCTATGGTGATGGACAGTAGGTTGTCCCTGGCTGCTACGTCTACCGTGTGCCAGAAACCGTCATTCAAACGGTAACCTGAAGAGGAGAACAAACAGAAACAATATTAGAACATCTTTAGATGTAATGAATGAGCAATCAGTATGAATGCAACATAATCCAGTATTCATTTGACAAAGCTGCATCTTCTACCGTCTCAACAAACGTTCTGCACATTATTTCGAATTTGTAGAAGAGTAAGAATTTATTAACGAGGCAGGGTGAGTTCAGTTCCACATTTTGGCTCACCTGCTGCGAACTGTAGTTTCTTCTTGCCTGGCTGAAAGAGCGTGACATTGACCTGTCCCTCACTCAGGCCCAGCTCCAAGGCTCCCAGGTCGTCAGCGAAGCGTGTAAACATCAGCAGGCCTGTGTAGTCCCAGGAACGGAACTTAAACTTCACAAACATCCGAGGCTTCCTGAAGAACCCAGGCACCTGCAGGTAGTTGTTGGGCCCGGCGAAGGTCATGGGCTTCCACAGGATGTCACGGCACGCGTAGTGCATCTTTTTCTGAGAGAAAAGAATCATTGCATTTACAACAAACTACGAATAAAGATTAGCTACATCACTGTAGGTCACATGTAAATTGTGTGTGTGTGTGTGTAGGTAAACGAGTACGTGATGCAGAGGTGAAGTCGGATGAGAAGCTACACCTGCCGAGGGATGCGTATCTCAGGCTCCTGGTCCTGGGCCATGTTGATGACGTTGATCCCGTTGATGAAGACGTTCTCCAGGCAGCCACGGAAGTTAGGAACCTCTGGGAGGTGGGGCACATTGGGCTCAATCACTCCGCCCACATACATCTAGGAGAGTACCAGCAGAGGAATAAATTAGATAAATGTACCCATATGATCAATGGAATATTATACTCAAAGGCATACATGTATTTGCTGGTTGTTTTTTTTAAACTTTATTTAACTAGGCAGGTCAGTTAAGAACAAATTCTTATTTTCAATGACGGCCTAGAAACAGATCATGTGTATATCAACAAAGTACACCCTGAATGACTAGCAGGCGCCAGGTACAGTAAATAGTAGGCTGATCTCTGTCTATGACCATTGACCCCTTCAATGACCACTTCCTTCCTGTCCCTATGGACCACTGTCACAAGCCTGGCTCCAAACTCTCCAGGCCCACTACCTTCTAATGTTCAGCAACAGAAAAAATGTCCAGACACACCTTAGCGTCTAGTTCTACGACCAACCTGAGTGTCCAGGTCTATGTAGGTGAAATCTCCTTTGCTAATGGCCGTCTCAGTGTGGGCGTCCACTGTGAAGTTGACCTGTCGACCGTAGCGCTTGATGGTGACGTAATGCCAGTGCTGGTCATCTAGTATGTTGCCAACGGTCATTGTGGTCCGACCGTCCACCTGGTTGACCGTACTGCTTCCTTTAATAGGAGAACGGAAATGAATGACGTAAGAATTTGATGGGATGATGGGAGTACTGCTATGTGAAACTCATTCAATAATCAAGTTCGCTATAGTTCGCTATAGTTCGCTATAGTTCAAGCTATAGCTATACTGTATGGCGTTTAGCAGATGCTTTCATCCAAAGCGACTTACAGTTACAGCGTGTATACATGTTTCTATAAATGTTTCCTTTAGAGAAGGTGGAGCTGAAGTAATGGCTATACCAACCTGAGTTCTCCTCACAGATACAGAAACCTAATGTCTGCTTCAGCAGTAATGGAGGATTGACAGGGATATTCAAGCCCTGTTTTTCATCCAGTAAAGAGACCTAGATCTAATCTAGGACACTGAAGCCTTAAGTCATATCCCAGCCTATCAGATTGTATAATCATCCCACAACACGAATATTTATGTTCCATTAAGCATTTCATCTTGTGTTTATGACAATGAACAGATTGAATTTCCTTTGACTTCCATTTTATTTGATTTGACCCTTCACAGACCAACAGGTCAGAGTGCTTCTTATCTGTCCTCCATCTATGGCATACCGCACTCTGACCAGTTTAGAGTCTCTGCCCAGCCGTACCCCACGCATTCCAGCTGATCCTACCTAGGCCGATGGTGAGGACGAGGCGTCCTTTCCTCAGCTCCAGGGTCAAGATGTCTCCCTGGACTCCCTCACTGTGTAGCAGCAGCCCGTCCTGCTCCAGGGTCTTAAAGTTCACGGCAAAATGGTCCTGCAGGGTCCGGAACCTCTTCCCTGGGAACATGAAGGCCACCGAGTCGTCCCCGTTCATCTGCATCACGTAGGAGTCTGGCCGAGAGAGAAGGGGAAAGTGGTTAGATGTTAGAGGTCGAATGGCACATTTGTGATCCTATGAAGATTCAAATGGTTGAGAGGCTCAAAAGTGTTCCTGTGATATGGTGTAGATAGATGTTTGATAGATACTGTTTGACGTTGGTGTCATTGAGTTGTGAGGGTTAACTCAATTGACTGTTGAGGTTAGTTACTGACTGTTAACTGTGTTAGTTGCATCACTTTTGAGTGTGCTATCTTGAGATTTCGAAGAAGACTCCTACAGCAAATTATAGTTACAATGATTCTGAAAGATGTCCTTACCGTAAGCACAGCCAAACACCTCCAGCCTGACGCCAATCTTGCCTCCATTCTCTGTGTTCCACCCCAGGGGCAGGAGGCGGATGTGTTTGGCTGTGAAGGCATAGTGGAACACATTCCTCTTCACCTGGTGGTAGTTCCAGTTCCCAGGCATCGTCTGTGCACAGCAGGGGGGGGGGGAGAGAGAGAGAGAGAGAGAGAGAGAGAGAGAGAGAGAGAGAGAGAGAGAAATAGAGAGAGAGAGAGAGAGAAATAGAGAGAGAGAGAGAGAGAGAGAGAGAGAGAGAGAGAGAGAGAGAGAGAGAGAGAGAGAGAAATAGAGAGAGAGAGAGAGAGAGAAATAGAGAGAGAGAGAGAGAGAGAGAGAGAGAGAGAGAGAGAGAGAGAGAGAATAGTTATTCATTCAGTAATAAACAGATAAAAACAGATTCGTGTTTTCAAACTCTCTCACTGAGGGATAATGTGGTAATGTTGTCTCTATTAACTGTTACTCTGTGGTGAACATTTCTAGAATGAACATGAAATCAAACAACCCACTGGGAACACACTGGTTGAATCAACGTTGTTTCCATGTTATTTCAATGAATTTCAATGAAATGACATTGAAACAACGTGGAATAGACATTGATTTGAAGTCTGTGCCCAGTGTGAACAGACTGCCAAGGATTACATTTGAATGACTGTTTTTTGACCTGACAACCTGACCCCAACCTAAATGGATAGTTCACTCAAATGTCATCATTTCATAACAGTCACTCCGAGCCTGAAGACATCTTTCAAGCTGAGAACAAAAAAAATAATAATTTGAGTAGATTATCCCTTTAACCCCCCCCCCCTCTCCCCTCCCTACCGAGTTCCCTCCTTTCATAACGTAGGGCGTCCAGGAGTCAGGGCGGTCACCATAGAGTAGTGTGTACTTTGTGACCCAGTCATAGGAATTGAAGGTGCCCTGGGTGGCGATGGCCTGGATGCGGTACTTCCTCTTCAGATCAATCTGCAGCCAGGGCTGTCTGTCCCGGGGGGACGGGGACCAGCCACTGCTCCCTGGAGGAGGAACGCAACACACACACACGTCATCAACCAGAACTCACACTCTGACTTCATTACACACAAAACACACACATAGATATAGCCAAGAAAACTAACCATACAATTTGGCAAAGTTGGCCGAGTACAAAAAGTTATATCTGGAAGAGGCCAAGAAGGAGTTGGCATAGAGCGAAGATACCAAGGGATCAACACATTCATCTAGAACAAAAGATGAGAGAGAAGAGGCGGTTAAACACAGAGATTACAGTAATACTCAGACTACACATGACATCATTCTCCAAAACAGTTCAAATCAGACGATAACATCAGGGATTTCAGCTGAACAGAACCCAACATGTCTAGTGGTGCCTCTCCTCACACAGATAAGGGACAGACGTTGGATTGCAACTAATTAAGCACTGCATAATCTGTCCTGTAGCTGGGCCACAAGCTATGAACAGTCAACAAGTCTGATTACATTCAGAGGCAGGAAAATAAAATCACAGACTAATTAGGCCTCTGTGTGGTGTGCAGTAATAACCCTTCCACAGTATGACCTCCCATCTGCACAGTGCACGGTGCAGTCATCTGTAATGCTACAGTGTAAAACGGCTCCTTAAGAACAGGTGGAGCTGTACTGATGAATCTAACCATCAATCCTCCCAGATAAAGATGCAGAGACCTAACTAATGTCTTTATTTCAGCAGTAATGGATGGTGGATGGAGTCAGGCATGAAACCAGAAGCCAGTAAGTATTTTTCCACTGTGCCTGTGAGATGAATGATCGTTATCAAGAAGAGAACCTCCACACATCCCCTTTTTATTGAGCTAAAGAAATAAATGGAATATACAGAGGGCTTTCAGCTTTGCAAACACATTTTGAAATGAACAGTGCGAGTGTGTGTGTGTGTGTGTGTGTGTGTGTGTGTGTGTGTGTGTGTGTGTGTGAGAGAGCGCGTGTGCGTGTGTGCGCACGTGTGCGTGTGTGTGTGTGCGTACGTGAGTGATCATATACATCTGTTTTGCATGAACTACTATGCAGTTAATGAACAGCGTTACTGACTGAGGCCTTGTCTGTCTCTCAGGGAGATGGGAGATAGCGGGTGTTATTCTACGGGTGCCTAGTGGACAGATAGCAGCAAAATAAATCAGAGACGTTCCCTCATCGTCTCATCAACCGTCTGTCTCAACCGCCGTCCCCCCCTCCTCGATAAATACCCTCAGCAATTAGGAATCACTATAATTCTGCCTAATCTTGTCACTGGCACAGATAAACCCACTATGTCCTCACCACGGTCACTAGAAAACACTGCCTTATCTTCTGCAATGTCCTGACATGTCTGTTACACCTCCGCACAGCTCAGAGCCATGTAGATAGGTGAGAAAGGAATAGATAGAGGGATAGTTGGACATAAAGGCTGAGAAGATGGAGAGAGAGAAAAAGACAAAGGGGGGAAAGAAAGAGAAACCCAAATCTCACAGTACAAAACCTGGGGAAGCTAAAACAATACTCCCCCCCCCCCCACCCTCATGTCTTGGGGTAATCCTCTCTGTTACACGGTTGTTGTTTAAAACTAGTTTCACCGTTGTGGCTTCTATTAATACAGCCGTCTCTGAGGTCAAACCGATGAGGGAGGGAGGGAGGGAGGGAGACGGAGCGACAGAGAGAGGTCGAAACCAAACCAAGGGAGACGTTTGCAGAATTAGTATTCAGCCTGCAGAGGGAGGGAGGGAGGGAGGGAGGGAGGGAGGGAGGGAGGGAGGGAGGGAGGGAGATTGTAGACTCATCTTTTAGAACACCTCTTGAAGAGGGAGAAAATAAATGGAGACAGGAGCTCAAACAGGAACAACTATCAGGGGATAACCTCTGCTGAAGAATTGAACCTTATCTCTGTACTCTCCATACTGCCCCACAGTATAGACAGCATCATTGAACTGGTCAGGAAGTTACAACAGTCAGTAGTACACTTTGCCACTCACTCTGAGCCTAAACGCCTTCTATTTCATTTCCCACCGTCAAAACAGCTCAATCTGTTTAATTTATCCTTTATTTTACCAGGTAAGTTGACTGAGAACACATTCTCATGTGCAGCAACAACCTGGGGAATAGTTACAGGGGAGAGGAGGGGGATTGAAGAGACAATTATAAACTGGGGATTATTAGGTGACCGTGCTGGTTTGATGGCCAGATTGGGAATTTAGCCAGGACACCGGGGTTAACACCCCTACTCTTACGATAAGTGCCATGGGATCTTTAATGACCACAGAGAGTCAGGACATCCGTTTAATGTCCCATCCGAAAGACGGCACCCTACACAGGGCAGTGTCCCCAATCACTGCCCTCGGGAATTGGGATATTTTTTAGACCAGAGGAAAGAGTGCCTCCTACTGGCCCTCCAACACCACTTCCAGCAGCATCTGGTCTCCCATCCAGGGACTGACCAGGACCAACCCTGCATAGCTTCAGAAGCAAGCCAGCAGTGGTATGCAGGGTGGTATGCTGCTGTCACGGGACCTTGAATGCTGTCCTCCAAGGACAAGTCCATTCAGGTGGAAAGAAATCAGCTGAGCCAGAGACATGTGCTGCCTTTGACCTTGAGTGTTATAGAATACTGTCTCTGTCTGGGTATCTGAGTCTCGACTGGGTGACCTTTCTGGCCATGTCCCCTGATCCTCTCCTGCAGACATTACAGAATGAGAACTCACTGTTAATGAGGTATGTCAAGAAGTACAATACTCTGCTGCCTATAGTTTGTTAGTCAAGTCAATAATTATTCAGCTAACTCCAACAACAAAGCCTATAACTAACCCTACACTAATAGAAGTTCAAGTTTACTTCCAGTTGAAGGAACATAGAGTTGTGTTAATTTCTGTGGTGAGCAGTGTAGAGGGTTGTAGAGGGTGGAGAAGAACTACAGGTAGTAAAGGCATAGAGAAAGCAGAGAGCCAATAGGACTGCTGTAGGTTAACCCAGGTCTTGCCACTCAACGCCCACCCCCTACTGACAGGATGCTCTTCTCTCTTCCTCTCCCCCCTCCATCCGACTCCAAACCTCCCTCCACCCTCTTCTCTCTCCTCACATCACCTATCCCTCCATCTCACTCAGCATGCCTCTTCTCTCTCTCTCTCTCCCTCTCTCTCTCTCTCTCTCTCTCTCTCTCTCTCTCTCTCTCTCTCTCTCTCTCTCCCTCTCTCTCTCTCTCTCTCCTGAGCCATAATCATGAAGGAGCGCCTTACCTAACACCTTCCCTCTCTCTTCCTCTCATTTGATCTCAAATACCTCTCGAGTGGGTGTCGCTGTGTCGCAGTTACTAAAAGATGTACCCAGAGCTTATCCAGAACATTCCACCCCTCGCTCTCTCTTCCTCTTCTTCTTTCTCTCTCTCTCTCTCTTTCTCCTCTCTATCTCTCCCTCTCCATCTCTTTCACTCTCACCCCCTCTCTCGATCATGCTACTTCTCTCTCTCACCCGCTCTCTCCCTCTCTCCTACCCCTCTCCCTCTAACTCCCTATATCTATCTCGCCTTCTCGCTCTCTCTCTCTCTCTCTCCTCTCTCTCTCGCTCTCATAAATTGTATTTAAGGTCTTTATTGGCATGGGAAACATATGTTAAAATTGCCAAAGCAAGTGAAGTAGATAATAAACAAAAGTGACATAAACAATACAAATTAACAGTAAACATTACACTCACAAAAGTTCCTTCAGAATAAAGGCATTTCAAATGTCATACTATGTGCAAATAGTTCAAGTACAAAAGGGAAAATAAATAAACATAAAAATGGGTTGAATTTGTTCTTCATTGGTTGCCCTTTTCTTGTGGCAACAGGTCACAAATCTTTCTGATGTGATGGCACACTGTGGTATTTCACCCAATAGATGTAGGAGTTTATCAAAATTGGGTTTGTTTTTTCGAATTCTTTGAGGGTCTGTGTAATCTGAGGGAAATACGTGTCACTTATATGGTCATACGTTTGGCAGGTTAGGAAGTGCATCTCAGTTTCCACCTAATTTTGTGGGCAGTGTGCACAAAGCCTGTCTTTTCTTGAAATCCAAGTCTGTCTATAGCTGCCTTTCTCAATAGCAAGGCTATGCTCACTGAGTCTGTACATCTCTCTCTCTCCCGCTCCCGCCCTCTCTCTCTCCCTCGCTCTCTCTCTCTCTCTCTCCCTCTCTCTCTCTCTCTCTCTCTCACTCGCTCTCTCTCTCTACACCACCACCAGGGGTTCTCTCAATCCATCTATCATTAAGGGAATGGCTTGGCTCAGTCGGCTATAAGTGTGAAGAGCTGCTGCCGGCTTATCAGAAATGCTGACGCATCAGTCTAGTGTTACTGTAGGGTGGAGAGGCTGCAAGGGGCTGGGGCTGTCTGGGCTGACACATCACAATTGCTGTGCATATTGAAACAGCCTCCTCCGGACACATCATGCAGTGGCCCATGATACATGATGTACAGTGTGATGAATATCTCTGCTTTGTCATGTATGGTTAGGAGCCAAGAATCCTAATGTTAAATGCCATAATGTTTTGGTATTTGGGTTGTGTGGCACACAGAGTGGAAGGCAGGCTGGTGCGTGTTAGAGTGCAGGCTGAATTATTCATAGCCAAAGTCAGGCCTCACAGTGGGGAGTGTCTGCCTGGCGACACGGAGGACTGAGGGAAAGTTTTAAAAAAATATGTATTTTAAAAAGAGCTAAATATGAAAGACATCAAAGCCCCAAAACATCTCATATACAGGACCATCATCCCACAGCATCCTGCATCTATCTAAGAATAGAACAGTTTCCACACTGGTGAACCTCTATCCTCCATATCAATTCCCCTCACTCACACTCACACACACACACAGCCACACACACCACAACACACAACTAGTCTCTGTGAGGACTGGAGATGCATGGGCAGCACACCAAGATGGAACAACACACATCAGTGCACACCCAAGACCTTTATGTACACATTTTCACAGTAATAAACACATACATGCACAAACACCACAGGAGGCTGCTGAGGGGAGGACGGCTCATAATAATGGCTGGAACGGCGCACATGGAATGGAATCAAACACATGGAAATCATGTGGTATTTAATACCATTCCACTGATTCCGCTCCAGTCATTACCACGAGCCCGTCCTCCCCAATTAAGGTGCCACCAACCTCCTGTGACACACACACACACACACTCACACACACACACACACACACACACACACACACACTCACACACACACACACACACACACACACACACACACACTCACACACACACACACACACACACACACACACACACACACACACACACACACACACACACACTCACACACACACACACACACACACACACACTCACACACACACACACACACACACACTCACACACACACACACACACACACACACACACACACACACACACAGCAGGGCAGCTGCACAGACAGTAGCATAGTAGGAGTGCTCCTGCAATGCTGTGTGTTAGCCCCACCCAAGATGAGCATGTCCCAGGAATGGAGTCTCCGTTCTAATCTGTAGTGTTTGCCTGCCTGCCTGACACAGCCTGAGTCGTGGGCACTGCCTCATATGCCTGCCAGCACCCAGATACACAGGCCGGCAGGCCAAACTACAGGGGGTAAATCACCACAACACCATCCCAGAAAACCATTCAGGTTCCAAACACCATAGTGTGATACTACACCCCTAATAGCCAGTACTTACAACCAACTTCCCTCAATACTGAAGGCATACAGTAGTAACACAATAGACCACTGAACAAAATGCCACATCTAGAAAAACTGACCAGTGTGGTTACCCCCAACACACACATGGATTCCGTAACACCAACTAGTTACCCAAAATGGGAACCATGTGAGACCACAACAAAAAATAGGCGTCGCACCACATGACCATAACAAGTGTTCACAACGTATTTACACAACCAAATGTACCATACATGGACATACAGTCCAACTCACCACAATATCACACCCAAATGCCCCAGATATTTAACTCCCACCTTAATCATCACTCTATCTGATAGTCCAGCAGCGCAGGATAGCCTGCCTGTGTGATCCTCTTACACTAACACCGCCACAGCACCAAGAGGGCACTGGGGCACTAAGTATTCACTAGTAATTCCTAATATAGCCTAGAGAGAACAAAACAAACTACCTGCCCTGTACTATATGCAGTGATATGAAGTGAAGTAACAATGTTTTTCAGAAGTTTAGACCTTTACGTGGTACATTCATATATGATGGTGTCAGGTGGTCCTAGCCCCCCCCCCCCCCCTCTGTCCCTCCACCCTACCTCCCTTTCCCTCCCCCTCCACCCCACCCTATCTATTAAAAACTGCTTGGTGAATCACACTGCTGCAGCCTTTAATTCACATCTTCTGAGGTAATTGTTTCGACAGTGATTTATGGAAAAACACGCCACCAAGTTTTTCTCCACATGCATCTCAAATCCATCTCCCTACGGCCTTGCATGTTATAATACCCTGCTGTACAACCACATCCGAAGCGACTATTAAAAACGATATACATCATTGATCACGGAATTCCTGTTTGGAATGTTTGCCGCGTGATGCGTGTTCCTAGATGAAGGGGACGTTTTTGCTCGAGTACAGGTGATGAGCACACACTCTGCGAAAGTACTGCAGTGGGGTGGTCCCGCACGCAGCAGGCAGGTTAGGACACGGCTCAAATTATTCCATCATCCCACAGCATCCTGTAGCTTTTACAGATAATAAACCACATTTTCAGTGCCATCATTATCATACAGTTTGGGATATTCTCTGGCATGACCGTTACAGAGTGCTGGAGAGGTGGGCGGGAAATGAACCATGCGATGCAGAAACTTGCACGCTGGCGCGAGACAGCACTGCAATGCAGAAAGCCCAGTACGAGACTGTAACCGCCGCGCGCCCTCAGCCCGCAGGAAACATGCCACTTGACTTTCCTCAGAATTCAAAGCAAAAAATATAGAGATTATGCAACTGCGTAAAACATAACAGCCATCGTTAACCCTTATACAATGTTTTGATGATTATTGGTCATTTTAAATCAGATGTTCTGCCCTTCAAAGACTAGATGCACCTATTGCCCAGAGGTTTTTGCCGCTTCTTTCTTGATTCACATTTTTACAATGAATCCCCTTTTTTGTCAATATTGTTATCAATATGCTGCATATACAGGCTTAGGCTATTTCATTAATATGATAGCAATAGGCTAACAAAGGACAAGACACTGACATAAATGACCGTTACTGTTTCACAAGACTTACGTGATGAGCATTCTTGAACACCCCAAAATAAAAGGATTATGCTCAATATTTTGCAAATCATCCTTTACAGAGGACACGCGTTTCCGCACATGCTATGTTAATTAGATCGTAGATTGTGTTCTCATATCCACAGGGCACGGTAGCATCCTTTCACCCCCCCTTTTCCCAACTTTAACTAGCGCAGTTTCAACTCCTCTTCCCGGGATCTCGGGTAGCCTCTGCCGGGGCGGGGACGCGCATCAGTTACTGGTGCTGATGCTGCGCTTCACCGAGAGCGCGCACTGCTATGCTATATTTTATGTAAATTGTTTATAATTAAGGTCACATATAGGGGACACATTTCCAAGTGATCATTGTGATCACTTTGTGGATGTGAAATACTAGCAACGCGTGTGCTTTGACACTGTGACTTCAGTGGATCCACCAGAACTCCGCGTAGTTTTGGTCCAGAAGAAGGAAGGTAGGAAGGAAGGGGTGGGAGAGAAAAAAACTTTTTGGTCCAGCAAGCTACTTCTGTTTCCCAATAGGTAATTTTAACGCTATACGTTTGACGTTGTTGTCAATAGTTCCGCAAATATACCTAGTCAGTAGTTTAGTAACCCAGGCTTTATGCGATTCGTTTTACCGTTGTAGAATAAGGTTGTTCCTTTCCCGCATCGTTACACTCGTATACTGCTTTGGTTTGGCATCTCCCATATTATATCAGTGGGCTTGGCATGCGGTACTTCTCACGGCCTCGCGCTGGTCATAGGAGCACTGAGCCTATCAGAGAGCATCATCAATTTGGTCAAAAGCCTCTTACTCCCCTGAGGCCAAAAGTCTGACAACGATTCTGACGTTTATAATGTCTGCCGTTGCTCCCTAGTTATGTGTTCGAGAATAATACTGTGCTGTACAAGAGAGAGTAGCCTACAGTCGGCTACACCACAACCACTTATGTGGAGGACTGACCTTCACCTACAATAGGGCCCTGAATAGGTACCAACAAAATTACAAGAGACTGATAATGTGTGGCCCAGGTTACTGACTGCCAGTTTGTGGCAGAGGCAGAGAGGATAGGGTGGGGGCGGGTTGGTAAGATTGACTGAGGGATTTATCTATGAAATGCGTGGCACACTGGCCATAAACTAAAAAGGCTTTGGGATTAAGAAGTGGGTTTATGGGTCAGCGGGCAGCGGCAGTGTCAGTGCCGAGATGGGGTGAGATTGGACGTCGAGGCCAGTGTGGGATTTGCGTTTTCAATCAAATCAGATTGGCATTTTGTAATCTCCCTGCCTCCACCTCCCCCAGCAATATCAAAACATACTATATACCTTTGGAAATGGAATATATGAAGCCTGTACTCTAAAAAGATGAGGAGGAGGGGGAGGAGTAATAGTCTAGAGTTGTTTTTCTTCCCACTAATTGCTTCTATTAAAGAATAATCATTGTGGTTTTAAAATGCATGTCACATTGATTGGATTGGTTCTCTCAGCAAAGCACTGATTGGTCAACAACAGTGAGAAAAATAGAGTTATGGGCCATACGGCCAAGGTAGATTAGAAAAAAACTAAAAGTCATCAATGAAAAAAAATAGCACACACACAAACACACACTTACGTATCGCGTAAAAATCGTCTGTCCTCCAAACGTCAGCACAATAGTCTGGAGCTTCATGAAATGGGTTTCCATGGCCGTGCAGCCGTATACAAGCCTAAGATCACCATGCGCAATGCCAAACATTGGCTGGAGTGGTGTAAAGCTCGCCACCATTGTGGAAATGCATTCTCTTCACCATCTGGCAGTCCAATGGATGAATATGGGTTTGGCTGATACCAGGAAAATGCTACCTGCCCGAATGCATAGTGCCAACTGTAAAGTTTGGTGGAGGAGGAATAATGGTCTGGGGCAGTTTTTCATGGTTCGGGCTAGGCCCCTTACTTCCAATGAAGGGAAATCTTAACGCTATAGCATACAATGACATTCTAGACGATTTTGTGCTTCCAACTTTGTGGCAAAAGTTTGGGGAAGGCCCTTTCCTGTTTCAGCATGACAATGCCCCCATGCACAAAGCGAGGTCCATACGGAAATGGTTTGTCAAGATTGGTGTAGAAGAACTTTACTGGCCTGCACTGAGCCCTGACCTGACCTGACCTGACCTCGCCCAACATCTGTGCCCAACCTCACAAATGTTATTGTGGCTGAATGGAAGCAAGTCATTGCAGCAATGTTCCAGCATCTAGTGGAAAGCCTTTCCAAAAATGTGGAGGCTGTTATAGCAGCAAAGGGGGGACCAACTCCATATTAATGCCCATGATTTTGGACTGAGATGTTCAACATGGAGGTGTCCACATACTTTTGGTCATGTAGTGTACCTTAAAAAAAGGTAGGGGCGTGGATCAGACAACCAGTCAGTATCTGGTGGGACCACCATTTGCCTCATGCAGCACGACACATCTCCTACACATAGTGTTGATCAGGCTGTTGATTGTGGCCTGTGGAATGTTGTCCCACTCCTCTTCTATTGCTGGACATTGGCGGGAACTGGAACATGCTGTCATACACGTCGATCCAGAGCATCCCAAACATGCTCAATGCGTGACATGTCTGGTGAATATGCAGGTCATGGAAGAACTGGGACATTTTCAGCTTCCAGGAATTGTGTACAGATCCTTACGACATGGGGCCATGCATTATCATGCTGAAACATGAGGTGATGGTGGTGGATGAATGGTATGACAATGGGCCTCATGTCGTAAGCAATTTGAATGCACGGTATCTCTGTGCATTAAAATTGCCATCGATAAAATGCAATTGTGTTCGTTGTCCGTAGCTTATGCCTGCCCATACCACCATGGGACACTCTGTTCACAACGTTGATATCAGGAAACCGCTCGCCAAACGAAGCCATACACATTGTCTGTGGTTGTGAGGCCGGTTGGATGTGCTGCCAAATTCTCTAAAATGACGTTGGAGGCGGCTTATGGTAGAGAAATTAACATTAAATTATTTGGCAACAGCTCTGGTGGACATTCCTGCATTCACCATGCCAATTGCACACTCCCTCACAACTTGAGACATCTGTGGCATTGTGTTGTGTGATAAAACTGCACATTTGAGAGTGGTCCCCAGCACAATGTGCACCTGTGTAATGATCATTAATCAGCTTCTTGATGTGCCACACCTGTCAGGTGGATGGATTCTTTTAGCAAAGGAGAAATGCTCACGAAATGGGATGTAAACAAATTTGTGCCCAAAATCTGAGACAAATACGCTTTTTGAACATATGGGTCTTTTATTCCAGGTCATGAAACGTAGGACCAACAGTTTATATGTTGCGTTTATATTTTTGTTCAGTGTAGTATACTGGTCTATGACTGGCCCAGTGGATATTAATTAAACCATAGGGACTTTACACTCTAGTCTATGTTACATGACAGGCCTTAATAGTAATGGATCAACAGCTACAACAACAACATCAACCGTTTCATAGAACCTCATCACACCGAAATGTCCCACAGACATCATACCTAAATGTCCCACAGACATCATAACTAAATGTCCCACAGACATCATAACTAAATGTCCCACAGACATCATACCTAAATGTTGCTCCAAGGACATCATATGAAAAAATCAACATTCCAAAATGCATTTTGAAGGCAATGATTCTGCCCAGTGAAATTGACTACAATTTACTTGATCAATGCATTCATTTGTATTCATTTGTGTGTGTAGCATTAATGAGTTGAATATATTATGTGTTAAAAATAATGTCTGTCTAGGATTTGTTGCATTCTTGTGTTATACATCAACTGACCACCAGATGGCACCTGAGGCTCAATGTTAAAGCTCAGTCCCTGAAGGACGCAGGCTGTGACTGGTGCTGTCGACATCTCACCCTGTCTATTCATCACTAGACTTTATTTTCCCCCTCGAAAAATACTGACACTAGGAAATGTATGAAAACTGAACACACTGGATGAATAATGTGCAAATAGCTACTGGGTCAATATGCTCCTTCAAAATCCCAAATGACCTTTCTCATAAGTATTACATATTGGACACTCTTTGCTTTTGCTGCCACTGTCTTGGTCTGTGGCCTTGTCCTCTACCACATTCCCCCACACCTCTCAAATGAGGCCCACGACCACCTCTCAGAAGGGGTGCTTGTCCCCTGCCATTCCTTTGACCACTGCGTATTCCTTGTCTTCCTCCTCCCACTGCTTGACCTCTATTGTGACCTGGATCACCTGCCGGCTCCATGTTATCGCTATATTGTTGTACGTGGATACGATTCATTTCACTATATACTGGTACCACAATGTGAAATCATTCATCACTAACGAGTTGGCAGTATTGGAAAAGCAATTACAAGGGGCTGCATACATACACTCACCGGCCACTTTATTAGGTGCACCTGCGTGTTAACGCAAATAGCCTGCTCCTTCGAACAGCGAATCATGTGGCTGCCTGCAACTCAATTTACAGAGTATATAGAGTAGAGAGCTTTAGTTGTTGTTCGACCAAACATTAGAAGGGGCAAGATGCACAATCTAAGCAACTTTGACCGTGGTATGATTGTTGGTGCCACACGTGGTGGTTCCAGCATCTCAGAAACAGCTGCCCTCCTGGGATTTTAACACACTACAGTCTCTAGAGTTTACAGCGATAAACAAAACACATTCAGTGAGAGGCAGTTCTGTGGGAAAAAACACCTTGTTAATGAGAGAGGTCAGAGGAGAATGTCCAGACTCATTCAAGCTAACAGTAAGGCCACAAATGCTCAAATAACAGCTGTTTAAAACAGTGGTGTGCAGAAGGGCATCTCTTAACGTATAACACTGTGAATAATTCAGGCTGTTGTGGAGGCAAAAGGGGGTCCTACCCAGTACTAGTTAGGTGTACCTAATAAAGTGGCCGGTGAGTGTACAGTAATGTCAAATCTGAAAACATGGTCTGGAAAGTGGTACATGGGACCATAGAAACAGTGTCTGACAAAGAATGATGATGAAATATTACATCCATGGATAATGTCGTCCAATCATTATTTGATCATCGGTTGTGAGTTTTGTGTCTAGAGTTTAGAAAAATTACATCAAGGTTCTGAAATTAGTGCCGAAGTCATTGCTAAAAAACTGTAATGAGACTCAAAGCAGAAAGGCTTGAGGTGATCCAGGGGTTCACCAAACATATTTACTTGGAATCTCCCACACCAACCCCCTCAAACCACCCTAGACACACTCACTCACTCACCCACGCACATACACATACACACACGCACACACACACACACACACACACACACGCACGCACACGCACACGCACACGCACACACACACACACACACACACACTATGTCTGCTTTCTCACAGGGAATTTTTGAGCAGATTGTACTTTGGCCAGCCCCCATTGGAGAGTGTGTATTTTCCATAAGGGTGCCATTGTACAAGGCAAGGGACACAAGCTGTACACACACACACGCACGCACGCACGCGCACACACACACACACACACACACACACACACACACACACACACACACACACATGGTCCGGTGCTGCAAAGAAGGACCTAGAAAAACTGTAGCTGGTCCAATACTATGCATGCCAGTCTCTCTCGTAAGTATCGCTTCTTGTTTTTATAGGAAACATTAATGTGTTGACACACACACTTACCCCACCTTAAATTTCTTTTCACAGCCCCCAAATCAAGTGAACCGAAAACGTGGCTTTAAAAAACAGATAGAGAAACACCTCACAGCACAGCGCCTCTCGCTTGTTTTACCTAAATATTTTGTGTGTACGTACTGATATGTATGTACCAGTGGAGGCTGTTGAGGGGAGGACTGCTCACAATAATGGCTGGAACGGAGCGAATGGAATGGCATCAAATGTGTTTGATGTTGTTGATACCTTTCACTGATTCCACAGCCATTACTCTGTGCCCGTCCTCCCCAATTAAGGTGCCACCAACCTCCTGTGGTATGTACTAATATGTATTGTACTGATAGATATGTACTGGTATGTATTGTACTGATATGTATCATACTGATATGAATTGTACTGATATGTATCATACTGATATGAATTGTACTGATATGTATGTACTGATATGTACTGTACTTATATGTATTGTACTGATATGTACTGTACTGATATGTATTGTACTGATATGTATTGTACTGATATGAATTGTACTGATATGAATTTTACTGATATGTATTGTACTGATATGAATTGTACTGATATGAATTGTACTGATATGTATTGTACTGATATGTATTGTACTGATATGTATGTGTCACTGATAGCCTACGGTAGATGGTACTGAATGCAAATGTCATATATCCAAATGTAAATCCTAAATGTTTGACTATTCATGTGCTGTATTATGTAAATCATAAATGTAGGCCTCGAATATTACAGTTTTTTCCAACTGCTTACACACAAAATCTTTTCATGTCACACGATTTTTGAAACCTCTCACTCAAAGTGCAAAACTGCACACCAAATATCCAAAACCATAAGCTATTTCTCAGCCTTTGACTCAGTTGTCAATTGCATAAAACACTTTTTTCAAAACACTACACACAATTCTCTACCTAAAACACAAAAATCGAACAGGAAGTGACTTGCTTTCCTTTTCCAAACACAACCAATCAAAATGCTACACTTATTCACCAGGTCACACACACACTCCTCACATGTGCAAACACTAATAGCTTAACTGATCACTAACCAATCACTGCTTTACTGTAGTATAGGCCTATAAATAGGTCAAAGGTCAGATTACCTGTTTTGAACAATGGATGCCAACAATGGACAGAGAGCAAGAGGAGTAGGAGGGAGAGGAAGAGGACGAGGGCAAAGAAGAGAAGGAAGGAAAGCCATCTCTGATGAGATTAGGGCAAAACTTGTTGATCATGTGATCAACCACGGTTTGACCATGAGAGAGGCTGGACTGAGAGTCCAGCCCAACTTGAGTCGATTTACAGTGGCGTCCATAATTCAAAGAAATGAGAACAGGTATGCAACTATCTAATGTCTATTTTAGCATTACAGCAATGTACTGTAAATTACGTACTACTGCATAGTATTGCATAAACATTTGTAACTCTAAGCCATCCATTTACTGCACTGCATTGAATGAATGAGGTTGGTTATCATGCTGTACTACATTTTTTTGTACATTGTTTACAGTTCCTATGCTGAACACATACTGTGTTTGAATTCTGTACAGAGTGGAAAGGCAAAGACATCATGGAGGACGAGGACGCTTGTTTACAGATGTACAAGAGACTACAATTATAAATATGGTCTATGTGGGGACATAGAGGTTGCCTCTGTCCAAGGTTGGATACGCCATGCTAGGAGATACTTCCCTCGATGTTTGGCAAGAGAAAACGTATCCTGTGATGTGGACGAAGATTCCCCCCCCCTACCAATTCCTGGACTGACCCCCCCGGGACCCCAAACACACAAATTGTGTTCTTTACTGTATTCTAAAGAATATACTTTTGGTTTACATATGTTTATGGTTTTGTTGTATGCTACTGTATACAACAGTAATGTTTGGCCTAATAAATATTTTCTGTTTCTACATTGCATTGGTGTTTACAGTGTACTTGTTACCCCTCTCAGCAGATGACTTTCACTGTAGAACATTGTATTGGTGTTTACAGTGTACTTGTTACCCCTCTCAGCAGATGACTTTCACTGTAGAACATTGTATTGGTGTTTACAGTGTACTTGTTACCCCTCTCAGCCGATTACTTTCACTGTAGAACATTGTATTGAAATGTAGATATAAGCCTATGAAAGACCAAAGAGCTTTAGATTTAGAACAACAGTGTTCACATGGTATATCCAAAAATGTACTATTATGAAAGCAGTGTTTGCCTTTTGATGCAAATGCTTCATTCTGACATGTGTTTGTGGCATTTTGAATGCAGTGTTACACTTTGAAGGAGATGTGAGGCATTTTGCATTTTGTGTGTGCAGTTTTGGGAATTGTGTGTAGAGTTTTGAAAAAAAGGAGACAGTTTTGAAAACTTGTGTAAGCAGTTGGAAAAAACTGTAATGTTCTGTATTATGTAAATCATAAATGTAGGCCTCGGGTGGACCCCAGGTATAGTAGCTGCTGCTATCGTAACAGCTAATGGGGATCCTAATAAAATACCAAAAATACCAAATACACACACAAAAACATACACAATACACAACCGGGGATTCAGAGTCTTGACGCACATCCAAAGTTTTCCTAGAGATACTTTCACTGATCATGGATGAGTGCTAGATGTCATGAAGATGGATGGAAGGAAAAACATGGTATGATGAGCACGTTCTTCATTTATATGTGTATACTGTGTAACAAACAAACAATGAAGTTACAGTAAATTGAAGAGGACCTCTGTGTGTGTGTGTGTGTGTGTGTGTGTGTGTGTGTGTGTGTGTGTGTGTGTGTGTGTGTGTGTTTGTGAGTGGTGAGCAAGTGTGTTTCCATCAGAGAAAACTGAATGTCTCTTTATGATGTTGAAGTGTACTACACATGATAGCTGGGTGCTTTTTGTAGACAGGCATTTCTCCGGCCCCCACCCATGGGAGTCACGAGGACCCCACACACTGGTGGCCTGTTGTCCATCCACCTGTGTGACCTCCACCAGGATGACTCAGTCCCAGCTGAGAGCATGCCCAGCAGGGGGCATCCAGACTGGGATCCCACCTGGTGTCAGCCCCCCTCCTGGTCCAGCCACACTGTTAGCTCAACAGGTGCCTCCTGGACAGCTGCTAAAACGAGCAGAGCCCGCTAAAACACTCAGGACTTAGAGAGGACATAGACAAACAAAATAAGCAAGAAAACAGGCTTAAAAGAGTGATTTCCCAGCCATCCTAAAAATGCTTTTGTAATAGATTTCTTTGCAATTCATGAAGTGTGTACAATGCAACAGATATCTCACAAGTGCATATCCAGCAACTTCCTGAAAATGCTTTGTGAAGTTCCTCTTAGGTGAAATAACTTCCCCCTAAGTAAAGTTTCCCCAATGGCACTGAGAGGAACTAATCCTTTTTTGTCTTTTCAGCCAGAGCAGTAGAGGTAGGGTTATAATAAGTCTTGGCCAGTATTCACTGCTCTATCATCACATTCCACTTTACTATGTTGAAGTGCCATGACAGCAGCATGGTGCGGTTCACTCAGGTCACGTGACTGGGGAGTGTGAACACTGTCTGGGTGTCACTGGGCCTCCACCAACACGCTGCTAATGAAGGACCACTTCATCATCTTTCTCTTACACACTTGCACGTGCGCACACACAGACAAACACACGCACACACAGACACACACACACACACACTCGCTCTGTTCATTTCCAAATGTGTTCGCAAAGCTGAAAGTCCTCTGCATATTCCATTTATTTCTTTAGCTCAATATTAACCGTTCACACACACATCTCCAACAAACACTCAAACACAAGGAGACGATGGAGACACGCACTGGTAGCTTCACAAAGACGGCAACACCTGCACTGAGTGTAAATACCAACAGCTGTGGCCTACTGGAGCAAGAGCTGAGGCTCTTTTGTTCCCACTGTTTGCTGCCAATCCCACACACATGCACGCTTGCACGCACGCACGCACACACACACACACACACACACACACACACACACACACACACACACACACACACACAGACTTCCCCCTGCCTGGTCCTATATTTCCCCACACGCCAGACAAGCCATGCATGTTTAGTCTGTCTGCCAGTTTGTTTGCCCACTGTCTTCTCTTTTTGTTTGATGTTGATTGCTGACTGTAGCACTTGACAATTGCAGCTGGGACGAGAGGGTAAAGGAAAACAGATGGGATCAGGTGACCGAATGTGAGAAAGGACTGGTTTGAGTGATGGGAATTCAACTTAGCACAACACAAACAATGAGTCTGAGTATACAGTACGAGACTGTTTCCACTGGAGTTTGTCCACAAAGGACACCTTGTGCCTGTGGAACAAGATCTTAGATAACAGACACAATGAGGTAGGGAAACCCAGTGATTCACTTGGTTTGGTCTCACTCACACTGTGTGTTCATCCTCAATGTAACTTCAGTTTTTTACAATCACTTTGGCACTAATTTCAGAACCTTGTAGTCATTTTTCAAATCTAACTCAAACTGGTCATCACTTGTAACACAGGCTGTGTTGTTAACATTGCATTGTGCATGCATATCTTTAAAGAAACCTTGCACTTGCAGAATCATTGGTTCAAATAACTCACTTATCATGAAATACCATAGGAACATTCATTTAGATCACCCGCACACAAGATATTGATAGTTTCACTGTGTAGCTGTTCGTACAATCATTAAATATTGTAGTACAAAATGTGTGATACATGTTTCATTGTGGTACTACATGTAAATACATCATTGTAAAAGGACTAGTAGAGAGAATACTACAGACAGTGGAATCATTGAAGAAAATCTGAAATGTATTGATGAAATACAATAAAATCACAACATAGGTTTCTTTGAGTCAAGCAAAAATAATTAGCTACAAGAAAGAAAACAATGACAGTAAAATGTGAACTGCAGTGTTCCTCACCTGGCTTACTGTAAAAAGCAAAACAAATAATTGATTACTGTACTTCTGTATTTCCATCAACCCTGTCTTGTGGATTTGGCCAGAGGTTCTCATCCACATCACATGTTTTCATTAGCCAAACATCTTGGGAAGAATCTTCGGGCGAATCCAGGCCTGACACTGGTCTGCCGTGATGTCATATCATGCACCATTCATGGTCTGGAGAAGGGTGGCTTGCTCGTGGGGGCGCCTATCATATACCTTCCACCTCCACGTGGAGAAAAATTCCTCAATCGGGTTAAGGAAAGGAGAGTGTGGGGGTAAGTACAGGGTGGTAAATTGTGGATGGGCCTGAAACCATGCTTGCACCATTTGAGCATGGTGGAACCTGACATTATCCCACACAATGACATAGGTCACACCATCAGCTCTAAAGACCTGATTTAGCTCATCAAGGAAGGTTACAAGGAGACCTGCATTATATGATCCAATACGAGGTCTGCATCCCACCACACCATCTTCCGAAATAGCCGCACACATGGTGATGTTGGCCCCACGTTGTCCAGGTACTTGGATGGTTGCCCGCTGGCCAATGAAATTCCTACCTCTCCTCCTTGACTTGGCCAGCTTGAAGCCTGCCTCATCCAAAAATAGGAATTTGTGATGGTTTTCGTCAGCATCCAGCTCCATCACCCTCTAAAAATACATTTTGGATACATCATTGATTACAATGATGCAGAATTTTGGGGGAATTTTACACAACAGGCATCTTGAAACTGAACATACCTGAACATACTCAGTCCTCAGTTGCTTCACTCTGCCTGCATTTCTTTCAAAAGGCACACGGTTGAGCTGTTTTAGAGACACCTGGTGCCTTTTCAGCATGCATGCAATAGTCAGCAAACTTATGGCTTCCACATTGTTGAACATGTTGTCATTGTCCAAGATGTGCAGCTGAATTTCTGAATGGCGAATATCATTTCTGGCCCGAACCAATTTGACCAGCCCGCTCTTGTTGGTCAGTCAGAATTTTTCCTCTGCCTCCCCTATTTGGCCTAGTCTCGATTCTGCAGGGAAAATGACCGTGAGAACACATTTAGTCACATCACCTACTCTGTGGTACACATTGGCATGCAATATACAGTCATTTGATAGTTGAGAGTAGCCTAATGTTTAGTGCATGCTGAAGACTTACCGGTTCTCATTGCGGAAAGTTCTGATGATTGAGGCCACGGTTGATCATCTGAGGTTTGGTTGAATCCTTGCCTCAGCTGCCTCAGTCATTGTCGTGCCATGATTTACGACATGGTCTACAACTATTGCTCGGATTTAATTGGACACTCTTTGCTTTTTGCTGCCACTGTCTTGGTCTGTGGCCTTGTCCTCTACCACATTCCCCCACACCTCTCAAATGAGGCCCACGACCACCTCTCAGAAGGGGTGCTTGTCCCCTGCCATTCCTTTGACCACTGCGTATTCCTTGTCTTCCTCCTCCCACTGCTTGACCTCTATTGTGACCTGGATCACCTGCCGGCTCCATGTTATCGCTATATTGTTGTACGTGGATACGATTCATTTCACGATATTCTCGTACCACAATGTGAAATCATTCATCACTAACGAGTTGGCCGTATTGGAAAAGCAATTACAAGGGGCTGCATACATACACTCACCGGCCACTTTACTAGGTGCACCTGCGTGTTAACGCAAATAGCCTGCTCCTTCGAACAGCGAATCATGTGGCTGCCTGCAACTCAATTTACAGAGTATATAGAGTAGAGAGCTTTAGTTGTTGTTCGACCAAACATTAGAAGGGGCAAGATGCACAATCTAAGCAACTTTGACCGTGGTATGATTGTTGAAGCCACACGTGGTGGTTCCAGCATCTCAGAAACAGCTGCCCTCCTGGGATTTTAACACACTACAGTCTCTAGAGTTTACAGCGATAAACAAAACACATTCAGTGAGAGGCAGTTCTGTGGGAAAAAACACCTTGTTAATGAGAGAGGTCAGAGGAGAATGTCCAGACTCATTCAAGCTAACAGTAAGGCCACAAATGCTCAAATAACAGCTGTTTAAAACAGTGGTGTGCAGAAGGGCATATCTTAACGTACAACACTGTGAATAATTCAGGCTGTTGTGGAGGCAAAAGGGGGTCCTACCCAGTACTAGTTAGGTGTACCTAATAAAGTGACCGGTGAGTGTACAGTAATGTCAAATCTGAAAACATGGTCTGGAAAGTGGTACATGGGACCATAGAAACAGTGTCTGACAAAGAATGATGATGAAATATTACATCCATAGATAATGTAGTCTAATTGGTTCATGTTCCACAGTAATTGGTGTCAATGGATCTCGTTATCCTGAAACTTTCATGATCTAAACATGAACTATAGTTTCCATAAAGCTATGCTTTAAGAGTAATGCAACATTGTGAATTGCATTTTGAAATGCTAATACTTGGATGTTAAATTGTGTCCTTTTGAACAGGAGATTTTAGTTCATTGAACAAATGATATTAGCTTTATGTGTATTGTATCCAAGATATTGGAAAAAGTGTTAAGAGTTTTGAAAAATGTGCATTTTGATCATCGGTTGTGAGTTTTCTGTCTAGAGTTTATAAAATGACATCAAGGTTCTGAAATTAGTGCCAAAGTCTGTAATGAGACTCAAAGCAGAAAGGCTTGAGGTGATCCAGGGGTTCACCAAACCAGGTCGCCAGGTCGCAATTGTAAATGAGAACTTGTTCTCAACTTGCCTACCTGGTTAAATAAAGGTGAAATAAAAAAATAAAAAAATAAACATATTTACTTGGAATCTCCCACACCAACCACCTCAAACCACCCTAGACACACACACACACACACACACACACACACACACACACACACACACACACACACACACACACACTGAGACACACTCCCTGAGACACACACACAGAGTTGGCCAGACAGTCCTACAGGCCTTTTCTCCTTCACCCTGGGCCAGTGCTGATTCCTTTTCCTTGAAGCAGAGAACTGAGCTCCAGTAAAGTACCTCTGGCAGTACGGCCTGTCCTCTCAGCGCTGCAGATGGCCCCCACTCAGCCCAGAGCACACGGGTGTGTGTGTGTGTGTGTGTGTGTGTGTGTGGGGAGGGGGGAGTGCTTCTCTGGATTGGCTGCTTTTACTCTCTCAGGCCTAGCAGAGCAGGCAGACTAGTGGCATAATATGATTTTAAATGGAAAGTAATCATGTGATGTTTCTTTAATCCAAGCAGGCTTGGTTGCACCAGTTGTGTGGAGGTCAAACCCATATTGAGTCTGTGTTAAATGTCTGACACAGCAGTCTGTGTTCCTGCATATGATGAGAGAGAGAGAGACCTCACAGTGAACAGTGGCCTTTCTGAATCTTCTGGTCAGCCAAAGAAAAATAAGGCCATCAGCATTGATTGGTGGGGACGCTAAGAGATGGATGTTGCTCCTAGCATTTACAGAATTAACCCATGAGCGGTTCCTGAAGGAGACGGCAGTGGTGTGTGGTATGTGGTGTGTTTGGAGGAGGGTGCAGTAATGAAATACTGCCCTGCACATAGCAGGGTTCACCCTCCGCCCAGGAAACTGTTGCTTTTGGAGGTCACGGCGCCTAGCAACAGTCTTGAGCTGAGCCTCAGCAGAACCTGAGACAACACACACACACACACACACACACACACACACACACACACACACACACTTACAGTATATACATGGAAGACATGCTGATGTGCTTTTCAACCTTACTACCTTACATTGAGCTAAACACTCCCACAGGCAGAGCCAAATCAAAGGAGCAGAAGTTTGCAAAGGTCCTCTGTGAAGGTTCATTGCTAAGTTCGAGGTACAGCAGTGGTCACTTGTTTTCCCATATTCAATAATTATACTGCTTGTATTGCTAAGAGCCCTTCTCAAGGCTGATATCTACACACGGGAAACTAGGGCAAAACCAACTACAGATACACAGGCATCGTATTAGTCGCGCAGGGCAAAGGGTTTCCACTGAATCTGCCAATGTTTCTGACTTGTCCATCATTCAGCCCTGTTGTGACTGCCAGTCAACACATTCCCCCAGCATGTATACATGCAGACACAAATACACACACACACACACACACACACACACACACACACACACACACACACACACACACACACACACACACACACACACACACACACATATGCATGCTCACACACACACATGCACACGCACCCACACAAACACACACAAACACACACACACAGGTCGGTCCAGAGTTTTATTTTGGCAAAGTACCACACATTCTGTTTTCTGAATACTGAGCACACAGTCGAAGAGCCAAAAATAGTTCAAGGACCCTGGCCATCTGCCCAGTCCCTTAACTCTCAATAAGTTACCCTCTCTCCTCTCTCCCAAACACTGAGCCTTTTACCCTCCCTTGATTCTCAACGAACCTCAGTTTTACTGCCTCCTTCTACCTCTCCAATGTCCACCACGCACGGAAGAGTGGCAATGCACGCACACTAACTCCAGAAAACGATTCAAAATGCTGTTTGGGCTTTTGAGCAGTGAGCCTTGCCCGAGGACTGAATAGACGGAGTGTAACTGTATTGAACTGCGCAGTGTGCATTCCATCAAGCCTTATCTCTGCAGCCTTTTCCCTTTAATGTGAAAATACCAGGCAATATGAGGGCGTCTGGCCTCTGTCTCTCCTCACTGTTTGCTTGGCTTTTTCCTTGTTTTGTCTTCTACCTCTTCATCGCAAGCCCAGCATCTGTTCTATCCCGTTATCCCTCCTTCCCTATCTCCTATCGACTATCTCCCTGTTTTTTCTCCCTCGTTTTGTCTCAAGGCTGTGAAGTTCTTTCCTGCCTGTTGTTTGGTTGAAAGATTAAAGTCGATGATAAGGGAGCTTAAGCTTTTGTTTCTTGTCTTGTTTTACATTTTGTGGTCAGTTGAGGAATTAGTGCCTATGGAATATTCATCTATCTATGAGTAACGGGGAGTAATGGTGTAAAGTCCTGTTATGTAATTCTACTGAGGGCACGCATGTCTTCGTGTCCTTGGTATAACCTTATGCTTAATCCAAAATACTTACAGCACTGTATACGCCTACTGTAACTCAGCTCAGAGAAAGATAACATGTTTTGTAAACTCAGATTAGCTTTTTTATTTTGTAGGAGAATATTGTTTAAAAGGAGATAAATCAATGTCTCCAGACTCCTAAAAGAGTTCAACAGAACCCAGGGAAAAGTATTAAATGTTCCCTACTCTGACTGAAGTGGCGGAGGTTGGGGCCAGAGATTTCTATTGTATGTTCTGAACTGTCCCTTGTTTTATTGTCCAGAGGTTGAGGTAGCAAAACGCTCGGTTAGTTTGTGTATGCTCAGTCAATACGCACACAGCCAGTCAATCCAGCTCCTGACCTCCTGTGGACATACACCACAGTGGCCTGCTTAAACAGAAGAGGCTCTTTAAAGCAAAACATTCCTCACGCAGTAAACTCCCATCTCTCAACACAACGCTAGCAGTGTACCAGTAACACAGTATAACACAAAGTCTCTTCCAGTCCAGATTGAGGGGCGTACTGGTGTGAAAGGCAGGTGTGATCAGTGTAACAGGATGGTAGTGCTAGGGGTATTAATACTGTACTGGAGCCAGGGAGGGGTTGTGGGTTAACTCGGGCGCGGGGTTCAGAAGTTTAAACTGGGAAGGTTTCCCCTTCTCGCCCTGGCCCTGACACCGGTCCCTCTGCTCCGCCACTGGCTCCCTCTCTCTCTGGGAACAGATGTGCCCGCGGCGACGGTTCAAAACCCCATGATCCTCCACTGCTAGTTAACATGACCCCTCAGGCTGACCAGGGAGACCTGCTGTAAACACACACACGCACAAGCATGCGTTGCACATACACACACAACATACACTGATTATACTCACAGTCCACATCGTCACTCCTTTAATTCTCTTGTTTTCCATTACATGGCCTTTCTGTCACATAGTATTGGGTGGCGCAGCGGTCTAAGGCACTACATCTCAGTGCTTGAGGCGTCACTACAGACACTTTGGTTCAAATCCAGGCTGTATCACAACCCAGCCGTGATTGGGAGTCCCATAGGGCAGCATGCAATTGGCCCAGCGTCTTCCGGGTTTGGCCGGTGTAGGCCGTCATTCTAAATAATAATTGGTTCTTAACTGACTTGCCTAGTTAAATAAAGGTTAAATATATATATTTATATATCTATATATATACAGCAGGATATTCCTCAGAGGGAATTTCCGGTCAGGTACTGTAGTTAAAGGGCTCCACTATCCAGTACATATGGGCCAATAGCGCAACATTCCTCTATTCACCAACGAACTGTAGCCTCAGCGTAAACCTCCACCATACCTAACAGAAGTAGGGTGAGGGGTGGAGAGATGAGTTGGGGGGTTAAGTTCAACGCTTGACCCAGTGGGGTCTCAGGAAATCCTGTAGGAGACTGGGTTGAGGGGTCAATAGGGTAAAGTAGATAGTCTAAATCCCTATTTCAGAGGAATGAGATGACCCCTGACCTTTGAACACTGGGACTGCATCTGTAAGATGGTGGTTGTAGCCAGCTCTTCAAAGACAGATCTCCTTCCAAAGGAACCCCCTTCCCTCCTTTCACAGCGTCGACCAGTCGTAGCTTCAGTTATTGGCCATGTATTGTTTGCAGTTGAAAATCTAGATGGATCCAACTTTATTCAACTTCTGCACCTTTAAGTAAATACCACAATTTTGCATCAATAAATAAGTAGGTCTACCCCTCTCCAATCCAAACCTATCAACTGCTCCAATCCCTGACAAGACCGTAGGGTCCACTAATTTACACTGACTTTTAAAGCTTCACGGAAACGTTGATGTTAATAATCAGTCAAGTACACCCCCATAAGACGTGTGCAGTAATCCTACATGTAACTGGATGGTGCACAGGGAGACTGTGAACAACAGGGCCTGCTCTGCTCTGTCTCCCATCAGTCTGACATCTGTGACTTGGGTCTATCCTACAAAACGTCTCCCTTGGAAACACCAAACCACCAATGTCAACAAACGGGCTGGGGCGGCCGTGGAGAGGAGACGAGAGGAGCGGAGCGGTAGGAAGACAGGAAATGGGTGCGATCAGCCAACAGAAAGGCTTGGGGGAAATATTTGATTAATACCCCACCAGGAGAGAGAGAGTTAGTGAGTGGGTGGAAGAAGGAGTGGAAACAAGAGTAAGTGATATGTTTATGGCTTTAGTCCGTCTCCCTGTGTGGACCTCCTCCCCAACAATGACTGCAAATACTAGAGCAATCTCTCCTACACACCTGTGGTATTTTTCCAGGGATAACAGTGTCTATCCCAATCCCATACATACCAACCAAGCAGGACCACCACCCCATCATAACAGAGCCCCCCCCCCCCCCCCCCCCCGTATCAGGTTAGCCTGCCTGGGTGAGTGGGTGTGTGCATGCGTTAATGGAGCATCATATCTCAACTGAGGGAAACTGAGAGGCAAGAGAGAGGAGGGCCTGAAGGAGGAGAGCAGGGGGAGAGGAAGACAGAAGGGGGAAGGGGAGAGATGGGGGAAGCGAGAGAAAGAAAGAGGGGGGCTGGGTGAGAGTGTTGGCGCACAGTGATGCAAACAGAGAAAGAGGAATATTGAATATTTTGGGTCCTCCTTCCTTCAGCAAACAAAGTAAAACTAATCTGACACGCTGACTATGAATTCTCTTGATCTATGACGGTAATCATAATAACAGCCATTCACTTTCTGTGAAACTTCAACTCTTAGAAACCGTATGGAGGGAGAGGCCTTTCTTTTTTTCCGTTTTACTGTGTTGGCGTGGGCTGAGCGTGCTCTAAAAATAAAACATATGTTACTGCAGGTCTGTGGGAGCTGGGCCTCTGGGTATTGTTTTGGGAGATGGGGGAGGATCTGGCCCAGAGAGAGAGAGCGAGAGAGAACTTAGAATGGATACAGATAGAGGGGAGGTGGGGGAGGGCCGTTCACTCAAGACAAGGGGAGAATTACTGAGGAGAGCTGCTGGGGAAACTCTCCATACTCAGATAAAAACACATCCATACACTCACATACATACTCACTATAAACAGAACAAAAACTTCACACCCGCACCTCAGGCACTATGGGGCACAGAAGAGGTGGGGGGTTCACAGAGCATGGGGGGAGACAGTAGTATGCGTGTGTGTGTGTCTGTTCGCGCGCACGTGTGTGTGTGTGCGTGTGTGCGTGCGCTTGTGTGTGTATACATGCAGACATGTGCACGCATGTGCTTTGGAAATGCTAAAGGGATTGAGCCAAGAGCGGCACGTACACAACCAATAGGGAATGATCCTCAGACAAACTAGTAGTCTGCAGAACACAGTGATCCCTACTGAATGTCCCTACAGTCAAGAATGAGTTAAGGCCGGCTGAGCATGAATGCACGGGGGAGTTTACTCCAAGCAGCGCAGGGGAAATGAAGGGATATTAAGGGAGAAATGAGAGTGAGCGCCGAGGGGTCTAGAGAGATATCACGTGTCTGGATTTAGTACCAGTCACTCTGCCTTCTACCACGGCATCTTTACATAGTGCTCAGCAAAGTGGAAGAGGGGAAGGTGGGGGGGGGGGATTGGGGAGTGTGTGTGTGTGTGCTTGTGCTTGTGCTTGTGCGTGTGTGTGTGTGTGTGTGTGTGTGTGTGTGTGTGTGTGTGTGTGTGTGTGTGTGTGTGTGTGTGTGCTTGTGCTTGTGCGTGTGCGTGTGCGTGTGCGTGTGTGTGTGTGTGTGTGTGTGTGTGTGTTTGAGGGAGTCAAAAGGACAGTATAAGAGTTAGAGTTTGGGTTGGACAGCGGTGGAGTGTTGTAGTGTAGAAAGAGTTTTATTGACACAAATACAGTGAAATGCCTTTCTTACAACCTCTTTCCCAGCAACGCAGTAATCAATATGTCCCTAATACTATCAATTGAAGAAAAGTAGGACATAAACACATGAGAAATATAAATAAGAATAACAGGAAAAAGTAAGTAAGCTATATACAGGGTCAGTTCCTGGGTCAGTAGCTATAGACAGGGTCAGTTCCAGGGTCAGTAGCTATAGACAGGGTCAGTTCCAAGGTCAATAGCTATATACAGGGTCAGTAGCTATATACAGGGTCAGTAGCTATAGACAGTGTCAGTTCCAGGGTCAGTAGCTATATACAGGGTCAGTTCCAGGGTCAGTAGCTATAGACAGGGTCAGTTCCAGGGTCAGTAGCTATATACAGGATCACTTCCAGGGTCAGTAGCTATATACGGGGTCAGTTCCAGGGTCAGTAGCTATATACAGGGTCAGTTCCTGGGTCAGTAGCTATAGACAGGGTCAGTTCCAGGGTCAGTAGCTATATACAGGATCACTTCCAGGGTCAGTAGCTATATACGGGGTCAGTTCCAGGGTCAGTAGCTATATACAGGGTCAGTTCAAGGGTCAGTAGCTATATACAGGGTCAGTAGCTATATACAGGGTCAGTAGCTATAGACAGGGTCAGTAGCTATATACAGGGTCAGTTCCAGGATCAGTAGCTATAGACAGGGTCAGTAGCTATATACAGGGTCAGTTCCTGGGTCAGTAGCTATAGACAGGGTCAGTAGCTATATACAGGGTCAGTTCCTGGGTCAGTAGCTATATACAGGGTCAGTTCCTGGGTCAGTAGCTATATACAGGGTCAGTTACGGGGTCAGTAGCTATATACAGGGTCAGTTCCGGGGTCAGTAGCTATATACAGCGTCAGTTCCAGGGTCAGTAGGCTGTATACAGGGTCAGTTCCAGGGTCAGTAGGCTGTATACAGGGTCAGTTCCAGGGTCAGTAGGCTGTATACAGGGTCAGTTCCAGGGTCAGTAATTATATACTGGGTCAGTTCCAGGGTCAGTAGCTATATACAGGGTCAGTTCCAGGGTCAGTAGCTATATACAGGGTCAGTTCCAGGGTCAGTAGCTATATACAGGGTCAGTTCCAGGGTCAGTAGTTATATAGAGGGTCAGTTCCTGGGTCAGTGCCAATACCATATTTTCAGTGTGCAGGGATACTGGAGTGGTAGAGGTAGATATGTATAGGGGTAAGGTGACTAGGCATCAGGATATATGATAAACAGAGTAGCAACAGCGTATTTAATGCTTGTATGTGAGTGTGTGTGCATGTGTGTAGAGTTAATATGAATGTGTGTGCGTGTTATGTGTGTGTTTGTGTGTGTGTGTGTGTGTGTCTCAGTGTGAGTGGGTGTGAGTGAGTGTATAGAGTCCTGTGAGTGTGCATAGAGTCTGTGCAAAAATAAAAATTAAAGTGTCAATGCAGAAAGTCTGTGTAGCCATTTTGTTAGCTATTTTGCAGTCTTATAGCTATTTTGCAGTCTTATAGCTATTTTGCAGTCTTACACCTTGGGGATAGAAGCTGTTCAGGAGCCTGTTGGTGTCAGAATTGTTTCTCTGGAACTGCTTGCCGTGCGGAAGCAGAGAAAACAGTCTATGGTTTGGGTGGCTGGGGTCTTTAACAATTCTCCTTCCTTTCACACCGCCTGATATAGAGGTCCTGAATGGCAGGGAGTGATATACTCGGCTCTCCACACCAGCCTCTCTTGCACCATGCGATCGAGGGCGATGCAGTTGCCATACCAAGCAATGATGCAGCCAGTCAAGATGCTCTTTTTGAGGATTTGAGGTCCCGTGTCAAATATTTTCAACCTCCTGAGGGGGAAGGGGTAATGTTGTGCCTTCTTTGCGACATTGTGTGCGTGTGGACTATTTTAAGAGGTTGTAGGCCTATGTAAGTCAGGGGAATGTGGATAGAAGTTTTGAGGTGTTGGTTATTTTCTAGTTCTCCTGAATTGCTCTCAAAGCAAATTTCATACACTAGTCTAGTCTAGTGTCAAAGCTATATTGTATGGTAATTACTTATCAATATTCACTCTGGAACAGAACAACAAATATAATTTGCTAAATTTATATTGGCTAAAAACACATCTAGATATACTCTGATCAAATCTGGTGGTCATTATTAAGAAGTTCCAACCACAAAGTAATACACTCATGAGTTCAATCTGATATCACAAGTAGAGAAAAATGCTTTCTTGTGGTGCAAACCCAAACAAAGTCACAGACAGGCTTTTCTCTGTTAACATTTGGGAAGAAGAGCTCTGTCTATTAGTGATCAGTGATCACCATAACTGCCCGTGAAGTCATTGAAGGGAGTTTACTGGAATAGAGAATAAAGGGAGAGAGTCCATCTGCTTCCTATTGAGGCATTTCTTGTGTTTCTGAGGGCAAATGCCTGTATTAACATCACCATTAGGCATGCACACGCACTCACACACTCACAAGCACAACACACATGCACACATGCTAAATCAACCAGAAAAAACAGCATGTAAATACACATTTACACAAGTACTGGCTTAGGCCTACCAACACAGTATTTACAGTAGCCTTCACACAAACATGAAGTAGACATGTGGTAAGAAAACATATTTTCTCAAGAATGATGGGCAAGGATGCTAAAGTCGTAGGTCATCAAAGAGGCATGTGACGCAATAGTCCGTTGGAAGAGGGGGAGAGGCGTGCCTTTTCTGGTCGTGTTATAGTCCAAGCCAGTTATATTTCGCATTCGACATGAGGGGACGGCTCGACCCGCCCATTCAAGGCTGGCTGATCTCTGGCACGCTTTTGTTCAAACTCAAGTCAAGTAAGTCATAATCGCCTGCCTACCCTTTAGTTTAGCTACAACACTGTAGTATGTGAATAGTAGCAGGCAACACGAATTTCGCTCCTCATATTGATTTCTTTATATGTCTTTTATTTACAATATTCATGGTTTTGTCAGCCAGTAGTGGTATTTAAGCTTCAAAGTAGATACATTGGTATTTTAGTTAGCTTGTGATAATTTGCGCAACGACTTCAGATACGAGCAAAGTCTCGGGACAAGGCAACAACTAGACTTTTGGAAGGACAGATTTGACATAACTTTCAGACTCATTTTCACCAGGTTGAACTCTTCGATAGCTTCTATGTTCCTTCTATAGGCTAGTGTTGGACAGTTCTTTTGGCGTATGTGTCTGTTTGTCATATTCCCTCTGGAAGTCTATGGAGAGAAGCTGTTCAACTTGGATGTTATTCTCACGCGATTCTGGATTTAGTTACGTACTGTGAGACGTACACGCGTAACCCCAGAGGCCAGACGTTGAATGTTGACTTTACGACAAGAATAGTCGAAAACACCTGACTTGACCCGATTTGAATGCCTGTGCAAGGATTTTGTTGGTTTCTGTGCTGCAGGCAGGGTTTCAATTTGCTCGGACGGGACTATGGGGAGAAAGAGGAGGAAGAATCTTTTGAGTTGCGCAACAAGGAGGATCTGACTTGCAACGGACGTGTAAGTAACCTTATCTGCATGCATTATTAGTATTCCCATGTTAATATGATTTGTCTGCCCCCTCCTCCCCTATGATGCAGTTATACGTCGTTGTTAAGACCTGTCATACGCATCTATGCACAGCCTATGTATTAATCTCATCTTCATGACTACTAAAGAACAGATGGGATTGTGCTACATAGGGGGACATACCAATTTATAATAACACACCACAATGGCTGACGCTACATGTTTAAAAAAGTATTTCACCTGTATGGAACACGTTTGAGAGTACACAAAGTAGAAATTGTATTTGAATCTGATAGCTTACTATGACACATCTACATGTTATAACATAGTTCTCTTTTTATTTAATTTTTATTTCACCTTTATTTAACCAGGTAGGCCAGTTGAGAACAAGTTCTCATTTACAACTGAGACCTGGCCAAGATAAAGCAAAGCAGTGTGACGAAAAACAACAACACAGAGTTACACGTGGGATTAACAAAGTACAGTCAATAGCAATAGAAACATCTATATACAGTGTGTGCAAATGGAGTAAGGAGGTAAGGCAATAAATAGGCCATGGTAGCGAAGTAATTACAATTTAGCAAATTAACACTGGAGTGATAGATGTACAGATGATGATGTACAAGTAGAAATACTGGTGTGCAAAAGAGCAAAAAAAAGTTAATAAAAACAATATCAGGATGAGATAGGTAGTTGGTTGGGCTATTTACAGATGGGCTGTGTAGAGCTGCAGCGATCTGTGAGCTGCTCTGACAGCTTATGCTTAAAGTTAGTGAGGGAAATATGTCTCCAACTTCAGCGATTTTTGCAATTCGTTCCAGTCATTGGCAGTAGAGAACTGGAAAGAAAGGCGGCCAAAGGTGGTGTTGGATTTGGGGATGACCAGTGAGATATACCTGCTGGAGCGCGTGCTACGGTTGGGTGTTGTTATTGTGACCAGTGAGCTGAGTTATAACATAGTTATAACTAAGCATAACCTACATAGCCAGCATAAATAATGGTGCAGCTTGCTTTGAAGGGCAACACACAAGTGGCAGCTATAAGTCGATTAACCAATTTCATTCCTCACCACAGAGAGGTATAGCTGGCTACACAACTCCTTGTCACCCTAGTTACCCACCTTCCTGATTTTTGCCCTGAACACCAGCTCATGAATACACTCACGGCTGGCTATGGATTCAGCAGCAGGAAAATGATGTGGAGTTGGGCCGGGGCAAGGTCTATCCATGCAAAGAAAAGAACCATGTTCCCCTTTAGAATCCTATCCAATATGGATGAAAATGTTGACATGCAGACATAGGCAGGAATGAGCAGGCCTATGTGCACAAAGATAGGCCTAGACTAGAGGTTGTGTTAGATCAGCTTTGTTACAGAGCCCATATTTACAGTTTTGAAGTGATACTACTACCATCATGCTGACCTGACTGATTCATTTTCCAGGATACAGGGAGTGTGTCAGGTCATTCATGTGACCTGCTCCCTCCATCACAATAAAATACAGTTCCACTGTCATGGATACAGGGCACGCAGACAGACAGAATGTGTGTTTGGCCTGTTCTTTGAAGCCTGGGCAACATTGAGTAATCTCACACAGTGTGATGCAACCAAAAAGCCTACTGTTGAATGGAATCGATCCTGTGGCCTCCGTCCACTGTATGGCAAACAAGACTGTGGCCTTGTCTTCTCCGTAATGTCAGTCTTCTAATCGGGCACAGAGAGTTCAGCATTGTCCGCCCACTTGTGAGGGGTCATTGTTACCCTGTATTGAGGTAACCTCTTCACGTCAATCTAGTACACAACGTACTGTACCCTCCTCACATGTCCATTAAAAAGAAGCTTTACCTAGAATTCATTGTCAAAGTCAGTATTACTGACCGCAGCATAACAAGCCCTCTAGTTGTAGGCCTAATTAAATATTTCTTCATGTTAAGCTTTCAGTCATATTTTCTGTATTGCTTGCAGTGCTTAGCTTGACTTGGGCAGCATGTCTTCCTCCACAACGAGAACATGAAACACCCATCCAGACGAAATAGTCCACTCGCCCCTCCTGTTCACCTCTGAAGATAGATAGTCTATATCCATTCCTATCATCTGTCCTGTCTGCCAGCTGTTACACACGTATGCTTTAGAAACTGGAGGGAGATACTTTTTTATGGAAATGGTCTTGAGTTGCGATGGATAAGCAGGTCTCTTCCCATCAGTCCAACGGCACTAACAGACTGGTCTGGTCCGGAGATAAGAGGAACATCTGGTGCTCAGGGGGATCCAGAGAGGTGTCCGTATTGGAGAGTTGTTCTTGGCAAACATCCCATGTCTTGATCATTATGCACCATCTGTCTGGCAGTGATAGCTAAAAAAAAACTCCATCCATGGTCCATTTCCTCAATCAATGCAGGGTTATTGTAGTGTGTCTCGGTTAAGGACGCTTGATGGGTTTAAAGTAAGACCCACTCCACCCCAGTGGAGGCTGCTGAGGAGAAGACGGCCCACAATAACGGCTGGAAAGGAGCTAATGGAATGGCATTAATCACATGGAACCCATGTTCGATGTGTTTGATACCATTCCACTTATTCCGCTCCAGTCATTACCACAACCCTGTCCTCCCCAATTAAGGTGCCTCCAACCTCCTGTGCTCAACCTCCCACCATATAGCATAACCTCCCCATCAAACCTAGCCATGCATATCCAGGCCAAAAACTTGTCTCCACCCCTCTTAGCCCCTCAATCATGTCTTCTCTCTGTCATTACCCCTTTGTGACTTACAGTGGGTTAAATCCATTTGAGTTCAATCACTTTTTGACAGCACCCATTTTGATTTGAACTAAACCTTCCATACACATTTGCCCGTTGCTCAGAAAGGGACTTTTTGGACCTGGATACCAAAACCTTCAAGAGATAAAGGTGCTCAAAGTTGACCTATTTTTGCATACCCCACCGTACCATGAGACATGTCTTCATCACTGGAAAAGATAAACGGTGGAGATTGATATCATTTAGAAGCTTACGAACAGGGTTGTCAAACTGTTTTATAATTATTTCTTTTTTTATTACATATTTGCGTATGTTGTAGCTTATACCCTATTTTTACATCATCTAAGGTTTTGGTGTTGTGCCCGTCATCGGTTGAGACACAACATGCTCTTGAATACAGGTGGGTGTCATGTTTTGTCTGATAATGTACTAAAATGGGAATCAAATAGACATTTAGACTTTCAAATAATGCCACAAAGATAGTTGGAGGTCCACATATCAGAGAATGTTGACTTGAATGGGATATGTTGTTTTACATTTTAGGCTACTGTCAATCCTCCATAGGAAATCTATTGAAATCATTGAAGGATAGATAATATTATAGACATGACCACTTGACATTCGACGGTGGGTTGACCGGCGGCCATCTTTGAGGTAGTAATTAAAACTTAAAATTGACATTGAATTGACATTTTAATGGTGTACCAGCTACAGCTAATCTGAAGGGATAGGTCCATTCTCAGATTTGTTTTCTATGATTGAAATGACAACGACGAGACAGACTATAGGGAGGAGGTCAGAGACCTGGCCGGGTGGTGCCATAATAACAACCTATCCCTCAACGTAACCAAGACTAAGGAGATGATTTGTGGACTACAGGAAAAGGAGCACCGAGCACGTCCCCATTCTCATCGACGGGGCTGTAGTGGAGCAGGTTGAGAGCTTCAAGTTCCTTGGTGTCCGCATCAACAACAAACTAGATTGGTCCAAACACACCAAGACAGTCGTGAAGAGGGCACGACAAAGCCTATTCCCCCTCAGGAAACGAAAAATATTTGGCATGGGTCCTGAGATCCTCAAAAGGTTCTACAGCTGCAACATCGAGAGCATCCTGACCGGTTGCATCACTGCCTGGTACGGCAATTGCTCGGCCTCCGACCGCAAGGCGCTTCAGAGGGTAGTGCGTACGGCCCAGTACATCACTGGGGCAAAGCTGCCTGCCATCCAGGACCTCTACACCAGGCGGTGTCAGAGGACGGCCCTAAAAATTGTCAAAGACCCCAGCCACCCCAGTCATAGACTGTTCTCTCTACTACCGCATGGCAAGCGGTGCCGGAGTGTCAAGTCGAGGACAAAAAGGCTTCTCAATAGCTTTTACCCCCAAGCCATAAGACCCCTGAACAGGTAATCAAATGGCTACCTGGACTATTTGCATTGTGTGCCCCCCCCCAACCCCTCTTTTACGCTGCTGCTACTCTCTGTTTATCTTATATGCTTAGTCACTTTAACTATGCATTCATGTACATACTACCTCAATTGGCCCGACCAACCAGTGCTCCCTCACATTGGCTAACCGGACTATCTGCATTGTGTCCCACCACCCACCAACCCCTCCTTTTACGCTAATGCTACTCTCTGTTCATCATATATGAATAGTCACTTTAACGATACCTTCATGTACATACTACCTCAATAAGTCTGACTAACAGGTATATAGCCTTGCTACTCTTTTTTTCAAATGTCTTTTTACTGTTGTTTTATTTCTTTACTTACCTACACACACACACACATACCTTTTTTTTCACACCATTGGTTAGAGCCTGTAAGTAAGCATTTCACTGTACGGTTGTATTCGGCGCATGTGACAAATACACTTTGATTTGATTTGACCCACCCAGTATTCAACAGCATGTTGTGTCTCAACCGAAGGCGGCACAACACAAACACCTCAGAGGATCTGAAGTAGGGTCTAAGCTACAACGTATGAACAAAATCAGAGTTGACACGTTTTCAGATCATTGACGTTAAAGATTTTAAAAAATCTACATTTCTATTCAAAACATTTTTGTGCAGGAAATTATGAAATAGTTTTTGAAATGAGTTCATATGGATTTACCCAATAGTGTGCTGCACACTTCCTTTCTCAAAAGAGAACAAAGAGAGTAACCTCTAAAGAACATCCCTGTCAATAATGATCTGATTTCACATTCATTGTGTGGCCGTCCATGTTTTATCATCTGGACTACAGTGAGCATAGGCTATGTGAATGAGTGGTGATGAGGGTTTGGCCTATTGTTCAAACCACTGGCTTTGGTTTGCTTCCAGTGACTTAGGTTATTGTGTGTTCATACCCTTTTCTACAAACATTAGGCCTCACCTCCCACTTGAGATTGTATCAGCTCCTTAACTACAACCGGACACAACTCCCTAGAAAATATTGATTATTGATTTCTTGTCTACTGCTAATCCTGTTTCCTCCCGGCCTGACCCTTCTCACTGATGTGTGCTGGATATAGATACGACCAGTCAATACTACTTGCTGAGCCAACCATTAGACCTCAGCTGACCCAGACTAAGATTTTATTTTATTATTATAATTTTTTTATCCGTTATTTTACCAGGTAAGTTGACTGAGAACACTTTCTCATTTGCAGCAACGACCTGGGGAATAGTTACAGGGGAGAGGAGGGGGATGAATGAGCCAATTGTAAACTGGGGATTATTAGGTGACCGTGATGGTTTGAGGGTCAGATTGGGAATTTAGCCAGGACACCGGGGTTAACACCCCTACTCTTACGATAAGTGCCATGGGATCTTTAATGACCTCAGAGAGCCAGGACACCCATTTAACGTCCCATCCGAAAGACAGCACCCTACACAGGGCAATGTCCCCAATCACTGCCCTGGGGCATTGGGATATATTTTTTTAGACCAGAGGAAAGAGTGCCTCCTACTGGCCCTCCAACACCACTTCCAGCAGCATCTGGTCTCCCATCCAGGGACTGACCAGGACCAACCCTGCTTAGTTTCAGAAGCAAGCTAGCAGTGGTATGCAGGGTGGTATGCACCATTACAGCACAGACTCCGAAGGCCGTCCATCCCAAGGAAAATCTAAAGATTTGTGAACTGTAATATTTAGCTTTCCATGGTGTCAATGGTGGTTTTGGGGGTGGGGTCGGAAGGTGGGTGTCGTAGATGAGTCCTGGTCCTGGGAAAGCCCTACAGGGAAGTTCCACTGTTTACACAGTGGCCTCAGTTACGTCCAGCGTTTGACAAGCCGCACTTTGAGGCAGTAGGTCAGACCTCCCAGCCCTCCCTGTGCGTGTGTGTTGGAACATTTTCTCTCTAAAAGCTTGTTAGCTAAATGGTCCCTGCTGCTGCCAGGGGTGACCACAGCTACCCACAGGCCTGGTGGAGGAGTGACGAGTCTCCCCTCTTCTCCAGATACATCCACCCAACATCTTCACCACCACCACCATCTACTACGTCAACGGTTTCCTCTGCGGTGCCAAGAAAGGGTTGTGAAGCGTAACAGCCATAATACTGAAACTATGGAGTGATGCTCTGTGCCTGGCCTGTGCTCCAGCTGAGGTTGGATGCATGACTCAGTTGTGACGCTTGTGCAGGCTTGGCTGGCAGAGTGGTCCCTGCCTAGGCCAGTTCAGAACCTTTCCCATGCATGTTTACAATCTGGATTCAAAGAAATTGCTCTCCCAACAGCTGCCCAAACAGTCAGGCAGGCTGAGATGAATGCCTCCAGTGTTGAGATAGCCAGGGCACTAATTTTAGGAGAGGACATCAGTCATTCTCTCTCCCTTCAATGTTTCCACTTAAATCTCAGCATTCTGCTAGATGCAATATGAAGTTAGGCCTAGCTATGTTTGCCACCGGGCATTGTGCCCGTCTACGACAGCTGCCAGCATTACCGGGAAGAAGCAGGTCCAGTCCTGGCTTGCCTGAAAGTGGGTCCGTTAACCGGCTAACGGCGATGCCTCTGCCCTCCCCTCCTCCCTCTTTATTAGAAAAGAGTCTTCAGAGGTGTTACGGTACACTGGTTTATATTTGGTTTCCGTTGCGTCGCGGCCTCACCACCTTCAGGCCACACATCTGGTCCTCAGGCTGACGTTGGCAGAGCCCGAGCATTTCATCCTGGTTACTCAGCCTCCCCGGAGAGCTGCAGGGCCAGGCAGGGGGAGGAGGGAGGAGGGTGTGGTGGTGGTGCCAGAGGAGAGCGGAAGTGAGCCACGGAACGAATACATCACGGCATCTCTCTCTCCCTCCTTCTCTAGCCCCGGCTCCAGTCCGGATGAATCATCCCCTGCCTGCGCTTTCTTCCACTCTGTCTACTCTCTCCATTCGAGATCGACTCCTCCAGACTTCTGAAAAGCACGCCGTTCCCTCCTTCTTTTCTCCTTCTATCATCTTTGGGACTATGCATTTAAAGAGGTAGCTTAGATCAGTGGTTCCCAAACTGGGGGCGAGGGATCGGCAGAGGCTTTCAACATACTCTTGAAAGTTGTAATAGTGGAATGCACAAAGTGCGATTTTGAAATTGGGTAGTGCATCATCAGTTTTCCTCTTGTCATATCAGTCATTGTATATTTATCACTTGTCCAGATCAACTAGCCCATAGATTTTATTGTAATGTTTGAGTCATTCAAATGTCACATGAATACACATTAGACAAGGCAAAATGTACAGAATTGCAAGAAAATTAGCTTTAAAACTGCAACATTTTCTCTGCACCCCATGACAAAATGTGTAGAATTGCAGGAAATAAGTGTGAGTGAAAAAGTTTGGGAATCTCTGGTCTAGATAAACAGACAGGGGAGATAATGTTCAGTGACAGTGTTCTTTTCGTAGAGAGTACCTACTCACAATAAGACTGGGGGGGGGGGGGGGGTTTATTTATTGGATTTATAAGCAGACTTCCCATATGCCAATTGGCAATCATTTCCATCACCAGTTTTCTCTCAGTCAGACATGGCAGGCTCAGGCTGTGTCTGGTGTGAGCAGAATGTCTAGGGAACGGGACTTGGCCAGTTGGTTGAGGGTCGACGAGGGCCAAGCAGAGCCAGGAGCAGGGGAGGGCCACAGCCCGCCCGAGCCTCATTCACAAAATGCTTTTCGACACCATTCAGTCATTCCTATCGGGCTCATCTGACGTTTGCAGTACCTCTCCCTGGTTTAAACTTGAACTCAATCACATTACTCATACCTTCTTCTTATCCTTTCATTTGACCTTCGGCCCTCCGCCCGGCGTCTACCCTCATACAGAGCGCGTACTGTACATTAGTAGTTGAATTTTTATTTTCACTTAAAAAAATAAAAACTTTCTGAAGCACTTTGCAGAGGCAGAGTCCTAAACTTAGCAGACCCAGCAGTAACATGTGGTGTTTGAACAGCGAGGGGCCCAGAGCTGACCTGGATAGTGTTTCAGGTAGGCCGGAACCCCGGGCCGGGCCGCTGCAGGGCCTCCCTCAAGGCTGTGACTCCTCAGAGACAACATCACAGGCCACAGAAACACACAGCGCACCACGGACACGGGCCGACTGGATCACAGGCTAGCTCTGATGAGGTTTTCCAAGGTCCCATAAGCAGTAAAAGGTAAATCTCCTTTCCAGCCCCTGGCTGCAGGGCGTCCAGAATAAAAAGTTCACTGTTCCAACTTGACTGCTAGCAGGGGCTCCGTGTATTCAGTTGACACATCTCTCAGTGTGCAGCAGAGAGAGGGGTGGGGATAGATGGCTGTTTAAGAGGAAAAGTACTGTACAGGGAAATGATGTTGGCCCCTCGTTGTGATTTTCCAGGAAATAAAAAAAAGCCCTCTGCTTAATCATCAGTGCAGTTAAAGTAGAAACAGGAGTCTGTCTCTACACCCTCATTTATGGGCCTAGTCTGTTTGTCTCCCTGGTCTGGCCTCTCTCTCTCTCTCTCTCTCTCTCTCTCTCTCTCTCTCTCTCTCTCTCTCTCTCTCTCACTCTCTCTCTCTCACTCTCTGTCTCTCTGTCTCTCTCTGAAAGAGGAGTGCCAGCAGTATGTGAGGGTAGGCTATACTGTGTTACAGCCTTGGTTGGTCTAGTGACCTAAAGGTTCAAGTGCTCTGGCTAGAAGTGTTTGCTAAGAAAAAAAGTGATTTCTGTTGGTTTATTTTGACACTGTACCAACATTAGTCTTATGGGACTTGAATATATCATTTTCTCATTTGTGTGTTTATATAACAGTAATACACCAATAAAGACACAGACAGCTATGTGAGATAGGAGTGCGACCAACCACAAATATTTGATGTTAGTTGCCTTTTTCACAGAAACGACTGGATGTGAATAAAAGGGCGTGGGGGTGTGTGTTGAGCTAAAGCACAAAATAATCCTCTGTTCCTGGTTCTTGTGTTAAATGAGCCTGTATTGAATGCCATATTTCTCCCAGCCACCTCACCCTTGCATGTGAAAGCCAACCATTACAAGAACAGAGCAGCTATGTGCCTGGTGTGGTTGCCAGGAAAGGCAGGCAGAATGCTATACTTTAACACACAGGGTTGGCTGGGGGGCAAACCTTCAGGGGTGAAATCACCCCATCTAGACTGCCTGGGAACCTACCTGGGAACCTACCATGCTAAGGGTTATCTACCTTGAACTGATGGGCCCATAGCTCTCTCAGATCACCCCTCATTACACATGTATGTTGTAATCAGGATGCAGACTCTTCCCAGCTAGCACATAACGTTATGAGAACCATACGTTTATTAGATCTTGGTGAGAGGGTGTTGGTCCTATGGTTATTTTACATACTACCTTCCCAAAACCTTTTGGGAATGGTGCAGGATAGTTGTTTGGCTTTGGAACATTCTAAGCTCATTTACACAACTTGAACAGAACGTTTCCTAAAAGTTCAAACATGGTTACATTTAATAAAAATGTTGGTAATATTCTAGGAACGTTCTCCAACTGGTTTAACAATTGAGAATATTCTCAAATAGTTCAGAGAACATTAAGAAACAACGTTCTTCTGTGAGAATTTCAGTACTTCAGCATAACATTTCCTATAGGTTTCCTCATGATTCTATTTAAAGTCATGTGCTTACATTGTTCTGCGTATGTTAAGAAACAACATTCTTCTCTGGGATTTTCAGTAGTTTCAGCATAACGTTTCCTACATGAGGAATCATGGTTCTATTTAAAGTCATGTTCTCAAATAGATCAGAGAACATACAAATAAGATCCATAAAAACCACAAGACATTTTTTTGTAACGTCCAGAGAACTTTCTAAGAATGTTATTTAAAAAAGACTAATGTTCTGTAGCATCAACAAAACTATCTCTATCCTCTGTCTTGTTAAGCTTGTTCAGCTGTGTGGGTTGCGCCTACTAATTGGCCACACCGGATCTTAATCAGTGCTTGTTTCCTTTGAAATGGAGTCTGTTTGAATAGACTAAACTTAACAGCTTTGAATGAGTTAAAATACATGGCATGCTAGCTCCGTCCTGGTGGCCCAGTGGACTAATTCCATGGATACAGAACAGAACAGTCATATATTCAAATCTCACTGATGTGCCACAATAAAATAATACATGTGTTTACATGATTAATGCCTAAGCAAATACATTTTGATTTGTGCTTGGAGTTCAAAACAGTTCAACTAAGCTAACAGTGTTATTAAAAGTCTTGTTGAAACATGTTCACAGAACCTTATTTTTATTGCCTTCAAATAACCTATAATTTCCATTCTCAGAACATTAATAAAAACCTCTCAGGAAACGTTCAGGGAACCATAGTAAAACGTTCTCAGAACCTCTCTTCAACCAAAATATGAATGTTCCCAGAACAGGGGAAATGTTCAATTTCGTTCTCAGAATGTTTTACCGGTCAGGAAACGTATGGCTTCATTCCCAGAACCAATGGGAAACCAAAAACGTACGTGTCCACGGCATTCAAGGAACCAAATGTGCTAGCTGGGTTAAGTGTTTTTTTTGTTGTTGCTTTTTTCACAGGGTCCACTTGAGGTGACTCTCTCTCAGCCGACTCGCACAGCCAATGGGACAAACGGGTAAGTTGTTTGTGTGTGTGTTCGTGGATGTGTGTGTGTGTGTGAGTGAGTGAACACACATTGTGCTGCTTTTAGGAAGTCAGTTCCTCTATAGCTCTTGATGTTCATGTATGATTCTGTGTACGTGATGTGTCACCAAGCACGGACATCATTAGTACTCAATCTTTTTATCTTTTACTTCCCTCTACAGAGCTTGGGTCATGGGGTTTCTCACCACAAGACTCATAGTATGCCTGACCACACATGCACACACACACATGCAGAAGTACACGTAGGATCTTAATTTGAGCCAATTTGTTACAACATAAAAGTTATCCTGCAGCGACAAGAAATGTGAATTAATGGTCATTTTTGTAGGGTTTGCTACATTTTTTGTAAGGGAAAATCACAAACTTCAGAAGCCTTTTAAACCTCAAATACACTACAAGTTCTCCTACAACAGGGTTATCAAATTAAGATTCTATATCTGTAGGACGCGCCAATACCACTACCAGATTCGCAGGCCATGTGTCAGCGGGACTCTCACACCGGGGTGCAAGATCTCACACACACACACACACACACACACACACACACACACACATACACACACACACACACACACACACACACACACACACACACACACACACACACAATTTCTTATTTATTTAACAAGGCATGTCAGTTAAGAACAAATTCCTATTTACAATGACGGACTACTCCAGCCATATCCTAACTCGGACAACGCTGGGCCAATTGTGCACCGCTCTATGGGACTCCCAATCACAGCCGGTTATGATACAGCCTGATGATGCCTCTAGCACTGTGATGCAGTGCCTTAGACCCCTTGTGCCACTCGGGAGCCAAGACATGACGTGAGTGTGGGATGGTGGTGGTTGAGGGGGAGATGAGTGATCTCAGGCCTGCATCACACTATCAGTCAGGCATCATATCCTTATCTACCCCCTCCTCTCTCCCACCTCACTCCCAGGCAATCTCAGTCTCAGTCCTCTCAGAGCACAGACGGCGTGGTGAAAAGTCCTAGAATTATATAACGTAGCTGATGAACAGTATACATGTCTGATAATGTCACAACTCGCTACAAGAGGACAACTCAAACAGGAAAGGGAGGAGGGCTGAGGGTGGGGGCGTTGAGGGAGCGGTGAGCTGAGGCTCTCTGAAGCCTCAAGTCAGACGGGACATGCAGCCTCCTGAGGGAGCGAGGGAGGGAGGGAGGACAGGGTGAGCGAGGTGACTCAATCTCACTTCAGGAACACACCCTAGAGGGGCGAGGCTGGCACAAGCGTGTGTGTGTGTGTGTGTGTGTGTGTGTGTGTGTGTGTGTGTGTGTGTGTGTGTGTGTGTGTGTGTGTGTGTGTGCGTGCGTGCGTGCGTGCGTGCGTGCGTGCGTGCGTGCGTGCGTGCGTGCGTGTGTGTGCTGCCACCTCCACAGAGCAGAGAAGAGCGATAGGCCTCAGAGCTGTCACACAGGTGATTTACTGCTGGTGCTAGAGGGAGTGTGTCAAATAACTGACTGACTATAATCATCACACTAAGAATTAGATGCTGTGCTACACAACCATTACATGGCCACTGGCCACACCTTTCTAATGGCCCATTACAAAGCAGGGAGGAGACACTGACGTATAGTCACATTTATCTCAGATATATTGGCATAGATTAGACCAGTTTAATTCATTTTTTAGGGGCCCATTTAGAGTCAAGTTAGACAATTCAAGGCATGAATTTCAGTCACAAGTGAATGCAGGCTAAGCAGAGTAGATCTGTATTGAAAAGCACTGCAATATTGAAGGGATGTTGAGAGTTTGTGCTATTCTGAAAGTGAGCTTCGTAGATTTCTGTCCATCCGGAATAGGAGAGTATAGGTTCCAGCAGGTCATCCCACACCTCCGTCTGTGTGCACTAACCTTTTTAGCACCTTCATTTGAACATGATTAGTCATGTCATGTAGTCGTTATTGCTCATTATGAGCCCTGCAGGCTTCACGTTCTGTTCTGCGGATAGAGAGCTTCTCCTGAGCAGCTCAGTGGGCGTAGTTACATGTGTATTCACGTCCACAGTGTCTAGTGTGAAGTGAACAAAAGCCTCTGGTTAGCTAGGTTGATTGAGATGTGATACTGCAGAGAGAGAGAGAGAGAGAGAGGAGACAGGTGTGGGATCGGATGGGAGGGCTGGCATATGCCCATATGGGCAACATATGTCCATTTTAGGTTAGGTGTTGCGTGTTAGTTTCCCATTGCGTTGACCTACTAACCCAGAGTGGCAGCTCACCCATGGTGCCTGTCTGGTACAGAGTAGACCGACAATAGACAGACAGTAGACCGACAGTAGACAGTCAGTAGACCGACAGTAGACCGACAGTAGGCAGTCAGTAGACAGTCAGTAGACCGAGAGTAGACTGACAGTAGGCAGTCAGCAGACCGACAGTAGGCAGTCAGTAGACAGTCAGTAGACAGTCAGTAGACCGACAGTAGACAGTCAGAAGACCGACAGTAGACCGACAGTAGACCGACAGCAGACCGACAGTAGACAGTCAGTAGACAGTCAGAAGACCGTCAGTAGACCGTCAGCAGACCGACAGTAGGCAGTCAGTAGACAGTCAGTAGACAGACAGTAGACAGTCAGTAGACAGTCAGTAGGCAGTCAGAAGACCGACAGTAGACCGTCAGTAGACCGTCAGCAGACCGACAGTAGGCAGTCAGTAGGCAGTCAGTAGACAGACCGTAGTCGCCCCCTCATCCCAGCATGTGGTGCCAAGCTCAGTGTCAGCAGCAGTCAGGCCCATGATGTCTAACAGAGGCCTGTCATACATCCCCAACCCATACAGTCTGGCTGGTGCCTTTATGAAATGCCTTCGTGACCTACTGCCTGCCCCTCAAACAGGACAGGAGCCTCTCGCTCCCATGCATCCATATCTGTCTCACATAATCTCTATTTTCTCCCAACTCCTTCCCTCTCCCGCCTCAACCGAGCCCCTCGTTGGCAGGCCAGGGACAGACAGAGGAGTGGGAGGCTAGGAGACACACAGGAGGCAGAACACAGTGGGACCACTGAGGGAAGCTCTCGCTAGCTTTTTTCCCCCCTCTCTCTCGGTTTCTTTCTCTCTGTCCCTCTCTTTATTCTCCATTCTATGAAACACACTCTCTCTGTCAAGAGCATGACTCTTGGTGTGGGATGCCAGACAATGATGGCTGGAAGAGACTGAAAGAGACGGTCTTTGGAAGTGTATGTATGTGTGTGTGTGTGTGTGTGTGTGTGTGTATCTGTGTGTGTACCTGTGTGTTCCAAGAAGTCCTTGGATGTGATCTGTGTGGTAATTGCCTGTGTGTGTGTCAGTGCTCCTGAAATGCATTGTTTTCCTCCTTTCAAGACATCCCTTCCTTCACACGCACATTGTCAAAGTCACATACACGCATGCAAGCCCCCCCCCCCCCCCACACACACACACGCCCTCACACATGCACACATGCCCTAACACACACGCATGCCCTCACACACACACACATGCCCTCACACACAGACACACTTCCTGTCCTCTCTCTCCGGTTCCCCCCCAAAACACATTTATGCACTCCCCTCTGCCTAGTCCAGAATTCCTTGGCAGTGGTCTTGAGTAAACAGTGTATTTTTAGAGCTGGGAGGTCATATAGGCCCACTCTTAATCACCACATTCCCATTTTCCCACCAGCCCCCTCCGTCTCAGCTCAGACAGAGGCCCAGCCAGGCACACTGGAGACGGAGAGGGGGATGGGAGGAGGATAGGATGGGGACTTGAGAGAAATATGGGCCTCTTCCCTCCCTCCACAGATTCCACAATGAGACTGTGGTCTGTGATTGCTCATTACCTACCTACAGTATGTGTTGTATTTGAAGGTTTCCCCAGAGACCGGTGTTTGTTTAAGAAGCCTCTGTGTTATATGACAGTTGCTCGTGTGTTTGTTCAGATGTCTAATAAAGTCTGGGTAACTTACATAGCTTTCACCTCTGTATATGAGCCATGGTTTAAAGCTGGACGTTGACCTCCTGGTTGACCTCATCATAGCCGCGTGTGTTGTGCGATGAAGCTGTTTTCACGCCCCCAGTTAGCCGTATCTGGACGTTTGACCCCTCGGATCACAAATCTCAACTCCCATGTCATTTCCTGGGCTGGTTACTCAGCGACTGATGTAACATAACCCTGCATGAGAGGGCTTTGATCGGGCAACCATGGCTATATCCCAAATGGCACCGTATTCCCTATATACAGTGCCTTGCGAAAGTATTCGGCCCCCTTGAACTTTGCGACCTTTTGCCACATTTCAGGCTTCAAACATAAAGATATAAAACTGTATTTTTTTGTGAAGAATCAACAACAACACAATCATGAAGTGGAACGACATTTATTGGATATTTCAAACTTTTTTAACAAATCAAAAACTGAAAAATTGGGCGTGCAAAATTATTCAGCCCCCTTAAGTTAATACTTTGTAGCGCCACCTTTTGCTGCGATTACAGCTGTAAGTCGCTTGGGGTATGTCTATCAGTTTTGCACATCGAGAGACTGACATTTTTCCCCATTCCTCCTTGCAAAACAGCTCGAGCTCAGTGAGGTTGGATGGAGAGCATTTGTGAACAACAGTTTTCAGTTCTTTCCACAGATTCTCGATTGGATTCAGGTCTGGACTTTGACTTGGCCATTCTAACACCTGGATATGTTTATTTTTGAACCATTCCATTGTAGATTTTGCTTTATGTTTTGGATCATTGTCTTGTTGGAAGACAAATCTCCGTCCCAGTCTCAGGTCTTTTGCAGACTCCATCAGGTTTTCTTCCAGAATGGTCCTGTATTTGGCTCCATCCATCTTCCCATCAATTTTAACCATCTTCCCTGTCCTTGCTGAAGAAAAGCAGGCCCAAACCATGATGCTGCCACCACCATGTTTGACAGTGGGATGGTGTGTTCAGCTGTGTTGCTTTTACGCCAAACATAACGTTTTGCATTGTTGCCAAAAAGTTCAATTTTGGTTTCATCTGACCAGAGCACCTTCTTCCACATGTTTGGTGTGTCTCCCAGGTGGCTTGTGGCAAACTTTAAACAACACTTTTTATGGATATCTTTAAGAAATGGCTTTCTTCTTGCCACTCTTCCATAAAGGCCAGATTTGTGCAATATACGACTGATTGTTGTCCTATGGACAGAGTCTCCCACCTCAGCTGTAGATCTCTGCAGTTCATCCAGAGTGATCATGGGCCTCTTGGCTGCATCTCTGATCAGTCTTCTCCTTGTATGAGCTGAAAGTTTAGAGGGACGGCCAGGTCTTGGTAGATTTGCAGTGGTCTGATACTCCTTCCATTTCAATATTATCGCTTGCACAGTGCTCCTTGGGATGTTTAAAGCTTGGGAAATCTTTTTGTATCCAAATCCGGCTTTAAACTTCTTCACAACAGTATCTCGGACCTGCCTGGTGTGTTCCTTGTTCTTCATGATGCTCTCTGCGCTTTTAACGGACCTTTGAGACTATCACAGTGCAGGTGCATTTATACGGAGACTTGATTACACACAGGTGGATTGTATTTATCATCATTAGTCATTTAGGTCAACATTGGATCATTCAGAGATCCTCACTGAACTTCTGGAGAGAGTTTGCTGCACTGAAAGTAAAGGGGCTGAATAATTTTGCACGCCCAATGTTTCAGTTTTTGATTTGTTAAAAAAGTTTGAAATATCCAATAAATGTCGTTCCACTTCATGATTGTGTCCCACTTGTTGTTGATTCTTCACAAAAAAATACAGTTTTATATATTTATGTTTGAAGCCTGAAATGTGGCAAAAGGTCGCAAAGTTCAAGGGGGCCGAATACTTTCGCAAGGCACTGTAGTGCACTACTTTTCAACAAAGTCCTATGGGCCATTGTCAAAAGCGGTGCACTACATAAAGAATAAAGTGCCATTTGGGATGCAAGCCATGTTCAGGAGGGCGTACTTTGTATTCTGAAGCATGTCTGTCTGAACATAACAGCAGTCTGGCTCTGACCACGGTCCTCCAAGCCTCAGAGCAAGGACACTGTGTTTTTACAACTTTAATTAACGTCTCGTTGCTTTAATTTGATCTCGACCAAAATCAATTACTCATCAGGTCAGCTACTCTGGCCACCGTGAGTCTGACTGACTGGTAGACTCAAGTCAGACTCTGAAAGCCCAATCCCTCATATATTTAGTCCAGAGAGGACATATGACTTTAAAAAATGAATCCCTTCTTATGTTGAGATCACAACTTATTTATCTCCTAACGAGATAATCAAAAGTACCACGCATTCATTTGTTCACGACAACCACCTCATCAAGGAGCCCTGTGACTGTGTTGATCGCAATGCGCTCGTCGATGCCTGACAGGCTGCACTGTTTCCCAGTTAGCTAGGTAGTCTTGTTGGCTAGCTAGTTAGCTAGGTAGTCTTGTTAGCTGCTATTGTTAGCTAGACTAACTAATCTGACTGGCTGATCAGATTCAATTTCAGCCTCAGAGGCTTAGAAATAAGGTTGGTGCCTTGTAGGCTGTTTCATAGGCAAGGCTCCTTGCAGGCAGATTAGCTGTCAAAGTGCTTTATAGGTAGATGTATATCTGATCCAGGGGTGGGCACTATTCCTGTCAGGCTGATCAGATTCAATAGCAGCCTCAGAGGCTGATAAATCAAAATGCTGGCTTGTAAGATGTTTCATATGTAATGCTCCTTGCAGACAGCCTCTTTTTTTTGTTGTTGTTACCTTTATTTAACTAGGCAAGTTGGTTAAAAAAAATGTATTATTTACAATGATGGCCTCCACCGGCTAAATACAGACAATGCTGGGCCAATTGTGCACCGCCCTATGGGACTCCCAATCACGGCCAGTTGTGATACAGCCTGGATTCGAACCAGGGTGTCTGTAGTAACGCCTCAAGCACTGAGATGCAGTGCCTTAGACCACTGCTATTGAATTTGATCAGCCTGTCAAGAATGGAGCTCACCCACTCTGTAAATGTAAATATTATCCATAAAGCATGAAGTGTCCCTTACAATTATACACATATCAGTTATGCTAGCTAACAACCAGCATAGATAACAAGCTAGCTAGCTAGCTAGCTAACAAGACTACCTACAGTTGAAGTCGGAAGTTTACATACACCTTAGCCAAACACATTTAAACTCAGTTTTTCACAATTCCTGACATTTAATCCTAGTAAAAATTCCCTGTCTTAGGTCAGTTAGGATCACCACTTTATTTTAAGAATGTGAAATGTCAGAAATATAGTAGAGAGAATGATTTCTTTCAGCTTTTATTTCTTTCATCACATTCCCAGTGGGTCAGAAGTTTACATACACTCAATTAGTATTTGGTAGCATTGCCTTTCAATTGTTTAACTTGGGTCAAACATTTCGAGTAGCCTTCCACAAGCTTCCCGCAAGAAGTTTGGTGAATTTTGGCCAATTCCTCCTGACAGAGCTGCTGTAACTGTTCTGGGATTGATTTGCACTTTTCGCACCAAAGTACGTTCATCTCTAGGAGACAGAACGCGTCTCCTTCCTGAGCGATATGACAGCTGCGGGGTCCCATGGTGTTTATACTTGCGTACTATTGTTTGTACAGATGAACGTGGTACCTTCAGGCGTTTGGAAATTGCTCCCAAGGATGAACCAGACTTGTGGAGGTCTACAATTTTTGATTTTCCCATGATGTAAAGCAAAGAGGCACTGAGTTTGATGGTAGGCCTTGAAATAAATCCACAGGTACACCTCCAATTGCCTCAAATTATGTCAATTAGCCTATCAGAAGCTTCTAAAGCCATGACATTATTTTCGGAAATTTTCCAAGCTGTTTAAAGGCACAGTCAACTTAGTGTATGTAAACTTCGGACCCATTGGAATTGTGAAACAGTGAAAGTCGGACTTGCCAAAACTATAGTTTGTATTAACAAGAAATTTGTGGAGTGGTTGAAAAACGAGTGTGTGTAAACTTCACCTCATAAGACTAGCCAAGTTAGCTGCGTTGTTGCTCCAAACAAAAATTAAATAATAATAGCACGAAATGTACCATACTTTAGTGTAGCAATCAATAAAAACATATGCGCTGATCCACCGTGGGCTCTCCTCCGCCATACTGTCAATCTAGCATCAATACGTCCACTTCTATTTATAGAGTTTATCTCGTGATCTCGACAAAACATTTTTTGTTATATCATGATCATGAGAGAATGATCTTCTGATCTCGGCAAAACAACTTGTGCCGTAATCATCAGATAAGTAACGATCTCAACATAACGACATGGTACTTTTTCTATTCATATGGCCTCTGTGGAGGTTGGTGCCTTCATGTGTCTTCCATCAGTATGAAGCATAACAGAGATGTATTTTGTCCACTCTGGTCAGAAATGAGGATGCCTTGTCAGCTGGATCTGGTCAGATGCTTTATTTCCTTCCCTGTTGAGGGATTGTGAAAGTGTGCGGGAGCGTGAGATTGAAACTAGGCCACGCAGAGAGAAAGCGAGAGAGAGCCCAGTGGCGGTGATAATCATGGATAAATTAGAATATTGAGCAGTCAGACTGTTTTATTTGTCAGCCTTCTCTTACTCAGACACATGAGACAACACACACACACACACACACACATATCAAGTATTTGCACACGGACACACAAATGCACAGAGATAGTCCCTATGCCCAAAAAAGCGAAGGTAGCCTGCCTAAATGATTACCGCCCATTGGCACTCACGTCGGTAGCCATGAAGTGCTTTGAAAGGCTGGTCATAGCTCACATCAACATCATCATCTCGGAAACCCTAGATCCACTCCAATTCACATACCACCCCAACAGATCCACAGATGACGCAAATCTCAATCGCACTCCACACTGCCCTTTCTCACCAGGACAAAAGGAACACCTATGTGAGAATGCTGTTCATTGACTACAGCTCAGCGTTCAATACCATAGTGCCCGCCTATAGGGAGGAGGTCAGAGACTTGGCAGTGTGCTGCCAGGACAACAACCTCTCCCTCAACGTGAGCAAGACAAAGGAGCTGATTGTGGACTACAGGAAAAGGAGGGCCGAACATGCCCCCATTCACATCGACAGGCTGTAGTGGAGCGGGTTGAGAGTTTCAAGTTCCTTGGTGTCCACATCACCAGCAAACTATCATGGTCCAAACACACCAAGACAGTCGTGAAGAAACACTGTTTCCCCCTCAGAAGACTGAAAAGATTTGGCATGGGTCCCCAGATCCTCAAAAAGTTCTACAGCTGCAAAATCGAGAGCATCCTGACCGGTTGCATCACCGCCTGGTATGGCAACTGCTCGGCCTCCGACCATAAGGCGCTACAGAGGGTAGTGCGTACGGCCCAGTACATCACTGGGGCCAAGCTTCCTGCAGTCAGAGGAAGGCCCGAAAAGTTGTCAGACTCCAGTCACCCTGGTCATAGACTGTTCTCTCTTCTACCGCACAGCAAGCAGTACCGGAGCGCCAAGTCTAGGTTCAAAAGGCTTCTAAACATCTTCTACCCCCCCAAGCCATAAGACTGCTGAACAATTAATCAAATGGCCACCCGGACTATTTACATTGACTGCCCCCCCCCCCTTTCTTTTTACACTGCTGTTACTCGCTGTTTATTATCAATGCATAGTCACTTTACCCCTACCTACATGTACGAATTACTTCAACTAACCTGTACCCCCGCACATTGACTCGGTACTGGTCCCCCTGTATATAGCATCTGTATTGTTATTATACATTTTTTATTTTTATTTTGTACTTAGTAAATATTTCTTAGCTCTATTTCTTTAACTGCATTTTTGGTTAAGGGCTTGTAAGTAAGTTTCACTGTACGGTTTACACCTGTAGCATGGAGCATGTGACAAATACAATTGTATTTTATTTTTGATTTGATAAGATTTGTGTACAGTTAAATTGTCTATCATAAGTACAGTAAATGGGGCATGTGTATATTTGTATTCACCCAAAAGATAATTATTAATTTCCATCTCCCTCAGTCTCTCTCTCTCTCCCTCTGGCACTCCCTCTCTCCTACTCTTTCTACTTCCGCCTCTCTCTTCCCTCTCTCTCTTTCTTTGTTAGCTAGCTTCCCGTTTATGTGGGGCAAACAGATGGTTTTGCTTAGCGTGCTGGTGTTAGGCCTACAGTGGAAAGACCGGAGTGAAGAGGGGGAGAAAAAGAAAGAAAGAGGGAGAGATTTAGGGAGAGGGAGATATATGCCATCTGAGCTGCAGGACTTTTCCACTTCCCTTCCACTTCCGTAAACAAAGCAGCACAAGGGTATTTTTCCTTCTCTCACCAAATTCCTGACATCTCAAACACAAAAACCTTCTCGGGACAACGCTGAAGTGGTGACTTACACGTCAGACCATAGATTGCTTACTCACAACAGATCAATGGAAACGTTTGAATATTAAACACAAACCTGAAACAGCAGGTTCATATGGGAGTGTCTTGTCTCTTCTCCTAGCTTCATCTCTCCCTGACTGTGTCATGGTCTTTCCACGGGGGTGTAGTGTAGTGTTGGGGGTGGGGGGGGGGGTGGTTCTGTTGGTCTGCTCTCCCTCCAAGCCGTCTAATCCCCGTGTAAAATTGTTTCCTGGCCTCCACAGGAAGTCAGAACTCAAGGCCCCTCTGTCACGGCCTCAGCCGGGGCTTCTGGGAATACGTGGGTGGGGGAGAAGGAGGGGGGGGGGGGCTACTGGACAGCTGTGGAAACCCCAGATCCTCATCTGTCAGAGTGCCAACATGTGACCCCAGCTGCACTACAGCTACACCCCCAAACTCCTCTACCCTCCACCCACCAACCCACCCTACTAGCACCCACACACCACCAGGGCTCTCTCCCATGAAACAAAACCAGCCTGGTCCACCAACCCCCATCCCTAAGCCCCCCCCCCCCCCTCCTCCATTCGGCTATGGAAGCTTGTTTTGGATAGTTGGTTTACAGCCCTCATTCACAAGCCCCTCTTTACTCAATTAGCAGAGTTTAAGCATTACTTTGGGCCTGTGTGGGCAGCTGGGCACATATTTGCCTGTTAAAACCTCTAAAGTCTAAGCCTTTGGGGGAGGGGGTTCTACTAATCTAACATATGAAATTGTTTTAAGATGGTCATACCATGGATCATTTAGCTATTTGATTTGGAATTTTAGGACCCCTGTAGATACTGTATATTAAAAAATTTACAAATATTCTAGAATTTGGTTACCACTATAGAAACGCATTGAATAACGCATTCATAAATGGCAAAACAGACAGTCAAAAACATTTATCAGAAAGAATTGTAACGGTTTTCTTTATGAGAAGGAGAGTCGGACCAAAATGCGGCGTGTAGATTACGATCCATGTTTATTGTGACTATAGCAACACGAATCTAAATACAAACAGTGCAAAATAATAAACGTAATGAAAACCGAAACAGCCTAAACTGGTGCAAACTAACACTAAGGACAGGAACATCAGGACACTAAGGACAGGAACATCAGGACACTAAGGACAATCACCCACCAACACACAGTGAACCCCAGGCTACCTAAATATGGTTCCCAATCAGAGACAATGACGAACACCTGCCTCTGACTGAGAACCATATCAGGCTGAACATAGAAATAGACAAACAAGACATGAAACATAGAATGCCCACTCAGATCACACCCTGACCAATCAAAACATAGAAAATACAAAGTAAACTATGGTCAGGGCGTGACAGTACCCCCCCCCCAAGGTGCGGACTCCGGCCGCAAAACCTGAACCTATAGGGGAGGGTCTGGGTGGGCATCTGTCCGCGGTGGCGGCTCAGGCGCTGGACGTGGACCCCACTCCATGACAGTTTTAATCCCCCTCCTAAACGGCCCTAAATAGGTTACCCACCACAATGATAACATGGGACAGAGGGACAGCTCGGGACAGAGGTAACTCGGGACAGATGGGTAGCTCAGCACTGAGAGGAAGCTCAGCACTGAGAAGAAGCTCAGCACTGAGAAGAAGCCCAGGCAGGTAGTAGAAACTACCAGAACCTGGCTGGCGGTTTCAGCAGATCCTGGTCGACTAGCAGATCTGGAAGAATCTGGTCGACTGGCGGATCTGGGAGAATCTGGTCGACTGGCAGATCTGGAAGAGTCTGGTCGACTGGCAGATCTGGAAGAGTCTGGTCGACTGGCAGATCTGGAAGAGTCTGGTCGACTGGCAGATCTGGAAGAGTCTGGTCGACTGGCAGATCTGGAAGAGTCTGGTCGACTGGCAGATCTGGAAGAGTCTGGTCGACTGGCAGATCTGGAAGAGTCTGGTCGACTGGCAGATCTGGAAGAGTCTGGACGACTGGCAGATCTGGAAGAGTCTGGACGACTGGCAGCTCTGGCTGCTCCATGCTGACTGGCTGCTCCATGATGACTGGCAGCTCTGGCTGCTCCATGCTGACTGGCAGCTCTGGCTGCTCCATGCTGACTGGCAGCTCTGGCTGCTCCATGCTGACTGGCTGCTCTGGCTGCTCCATGCTGACTGGCTGCTCCATGCTGACTGGCTGCTCCATGCTGACTGGCGGCCCTGGCTGCTCCATGCTGACTGGCGGCCCTGGCTGCTCCATGCTGACTGGCGGCCCTGGCTGCTCCATGCTGACTGGCGGCCCTGGCTGCTCCATGCTGACTGGCGGCCCTGGCTGCTCCATGCTGACTGGCGGCCCTGGCTGCTCCTTGCAGACTGGCGGCTCTGGCTGCTCCTTGCAGACTGGCAGCTCTGGCGGCTCCTTGCAGACTGGCAGCTCTGGCGGCTCCTTGCAGACTGGCAGCTCTATGCAGACTGGCAGCTCCTTGCAGACTGGCAGCTCCTTGCAGACTGGCAGCTCTATGCTAACTGGCAGCTCTATGCTAACTGGCAGCTCTATGCTAACTGGCAGCTCCTTGCTAACTGGCAGCTCCTTGCTAACTGGCAGCTCCTTGCTAACTGGCAGCTCCATGCTAACTGGCAGCTCTATGCTAACTGGCAGCTCTATGCTAACTGGCAGCTCTATGCTAACTGGCAGCTCTATGCTAACTGGCAGCTCTATGCTAACTGGCAGTTCTGAACAGGCGGGAGACTCCGGCAGCGCTGTAGAGGCGGAAAGCTCTGACAGCGCTAAACAGGCAGGAGACTCCGACAGCGCTGAAGAGAAGGGAGGCTCTGGCAGCGCTGGACAGGCGAGGCGCACTGTAGGCCTGATGCGTGGTGCTGGCACTGGTGGTACTGGGCCGAGGACACGCACAGGAAGCCTGGTGCGGGGAGCTGCTACCGGAGGGCTGGGGTGTGGAGGTGGTACTGGAAAAACCGGACCGTGCAGGCGCACTGGAGCTCTTAAGCACCGAGCCTGCCCAACCTTACCTGGTTGAATGCTCACGGTCGCCCTGCCAGTGCGGCGAGGTGGAATAGCCCGCACTGGGCTATGCAGGCGAACCGGAGACACCGAGCGCAAGGCTGGTACCATGTAAGCCGGCCCAAGGAGACGCACTGGGGACCAGCTGCGTAGAGCCGGCTTCATGGCATTAGGCTCGACGCTCAATCTAGCCCGGCCGACACGCGGAGCTGGAATATACCGCACCGGGCTATGCACCCGCACTGGAGACACCGTGCGCACCACTGCATAACACGGTGCCTGTCCGGTCTCTCTAGCCCCCCGGTAAGCACAGGGAGTCTGCCCAGGTCTCCTACCTGGCGTAGCCATACTCCCTGTTAGCCCCCCCCCAAGAAATTTTTGGGGCTGCCTCTCAGGCTTCCATCCGCTACGTCGTGCTGCCTCCTCATATCTGCGCCTCTCAGCTTTCGCCGCCTCCAGTTCTTCCTTGGGGCGGCGATATTCTCCAGGCTGAGCCCAGGGTCCTTTACCGTCCAGTTCTTCCTCCCATGTCCATTTCTCCAGGTGGTGCAGCCTCTCCCACTGCAGCTGCTGCCTCTGTTCCTTCTCCTGCTGCACCTTGGTGCGGCTACACTCCCCTGGTTTAGCCCAGGGTCCTCTCCCGTCGAGGATTTCCTCCCATGTCCAGAAATCCTTACTATATATCTCCTCTTTTCGCTGCTGTTGCTGCCTGTTGACACGCTGCTTGGTCCGTTGGTGGTGGGTGATTCTGTAACGGTTTTCTTTATGAGAAGGAGAGTCGGACCAAAATGCGGCGTGTAGATTACGATCCATGTTTATTGTGACTATAGCAACACGAATCTAAATACAAACAGTGCAAAATAATAAACGTAATGAAAACCGAAACAGCCTAAACTGGTGCAAACTAACACTAAGGACAGGAACATCAGGACACTAAGGACAGGAACATCAGGACACTAAGGACAATCACCCACCAACACACAGTGAACCCCAGGCTACCTAAATATGGTTCCCAATCAGAGACAATGACGAACACCTGCCTCTGACTGAGAACCATATCAGGCTGAACATAGAAATAGACAAACAAGACATGAAACATAGAATGCCCACTCAGATCACACCCTGACCAATCAAAACATAGAAAATACAAAGTAAACTATGGTCAGGGCGTGACAAGAATAAGGTTTTGAAGTATCTGTCCAATATCTAGGAGATAAAAGAAAGCTCAGGAAATATATACAGTACCACTCAAAAGTTTGGACACACCTACTCATTCAATGGTTTGTATTTATTTTTACTATTTTCTACATTGTAGAATAATAGTGAAGACATCAAAACTATGAAATAGCACATATGGAATCATGTAGTAACCAAAAAAGTGTTAAACAAATCAAAATATATTTTATATTTGAGATTCTTCAAAGTAGCCACCCTTTATCTTGATGACAGCTTTCCACACTCTTGGCATTTTCTCAACCAGCTTGACCTGGAATGCTTTTCCAACAGTCTTGAAGGAGTCCCCACATATGCTGAGCACTTGTTGGCTGCTTTTCCTTCACTCTGCGATCCAACTCATCCCAAACCATCTCAATTGGGTTGAGGTCAGGTGATTGTGAAGGCCATGTCATTTGATGCAGCACTCCATCACTCTTCTTCTTGGTCAACTAGTCCATACACAGCCTGGAGGTGTGTTGGGTCATTGTCCAGTTGAAAAACAAATGATAGTCCCACTAAGCCCAAACCAGATGGGATGGCGTATTGCTGCAGAATGCTTTGGTAACCATGCTGGTTAAGTGTGCCTTGAATACTAAATAAATCACAGACGGTGTCACCAACAAAGCACCCAAAAATCACAAATTTGGACTCATCAGACCAATGGACAGATTTCCACCGGTCTAATGTCCATTGCCTGTGTTTCTTGGCCCAAGCAAGTCTCCTCTTCTTATTGGTGTCCTTTAGTAGGGGTTTCTTTGTAGCAATTCGACCATGAAGACCTGATTCACGCAGTCTCCTCTGAACAGTTGATGTTAAGATGTTCTGTTACTTGAACTCTGTGAAGCATTTATTTGGGCTGCAATTTCTGAGGCTTGTAACTCTAATGAACTTGTCCTCTGCAGCAGAGGTAACTCTGGGTCTTCCTTTCCTGTTGCAGTCCTCATGAGAGCCAGTTTCATTATAGTGCTTGATGGTTTTTGTGACTGCAATTGAAGAAACGTTCAAAGTTTTTTAAGTTTTCCAGATTGACTGACCTTTATGTCTTAAAGTAATGATGGACTGTCGTTTCTCTTTGCTTATTTGAGCTGTTCTTGCCATAATATGGACCAAATAGGGCTATCGTCTGTATACCACCCCTATCTTGTCACAACACAACTGATTGGCTCAAACGCATTAAGAAGGAAAGAAATTCCACAAATGAACTTTTAACAAGGCACACCTGTTAATTGAAATGCATTCCAGGTGACTACCTCATGAAGCTGGTTGAGAGAATGCTAAGATTTTGCAAAGCTGTCATCAAGGTAAAGGGTGACTACTTTCAAGAATCTCAAATATAAAATATATTTTGATTTGTTTAACACTTTTTGTTGGTTACTACATGATTCTATATGTGTTATTTCATAGTTTTGATGTCTTCACTATTATTCTACATTGTAAAAAATGTTAAAAAAAAATAAAGAAAAACCCTTGAATGAGTTGGTGTGTCCAAACTTATGACTGCTACTGTATATCGTTTTTTTACATTTAACATTTACATTTAACCCCTTTTTTGTTGGCACAAAACTACCTCCATACTTCCATCCATTTTTTAAAACCGGTAACAGGTTACCTTCAGACAAGTTCCGTGACGCTTGTGGGGGTCGTTGAGCAAAAACATTGTGTTAGTGAGAGTCTCATCTTTCCATAGAGTGGTCATATTAGTCAGTTTTTGTGATGAGACCGATTTTCGGGATGTCTCCTGGTCTGACAAACAGCGCTGTATCTCTGCTACTTTTCACCTCAGATGCAGAAGGGCGACATAGGCGAATGTGGTGGATTGAGATGCTGCCCATGTAAAAAAAAAATATATATATGATGAAATAGATATCTCTAGCTTAAACTGACAGATGTATTATGTTAATTAGATTGATGCATGAGTGCGTCAATAGACGCTTAATGAAGAATTATTCAAGGTAGCATGACACAAAGCCCAGGCCTGTTGTCTCTCTGTTCTCTGACAGACTCTTGAACAGTTTTTCTGCTGGTCTGGTTCTCGACATGCTTCATCCTCTTGTTTGAACTTCTAACAGAAGTGTGTTGGACAGCCCCCTCTGGATCAGCTTACCAAAATATCATAGACTCACACCCACCCACCCGACTTCTTTTCTTCGACACAATGTAGCCTAACTCCCAAACCTATAGCATATGGGCTTCAAAGTTAGATCAAGCCCCAGTGTCTTCCCGTATGGTTTTGTCTTTGACATGACTTTTGGTGATGCCTGTGTCTACAGTAAGTCACAAAGGCAGATTGTGTGTTAGACGTTAGCTGAAGGCCTGTGGACCCAGATAGGCCTTCTGATTCGCCGAGGGCCCATTGAAGCTGAAGGTCAGGCTTGTTTGAACAGAGACAGAATAAAAGGTCAACTGGAGGGTTTTAGCCCGGCCTTCCCTCTCCTTTCTTTATCCTGTTTCCCTCCACTTTTCCCTCGTTTCCCTCCACTCAAATCTTTCAAATGATCTCTCTTGAATCCTGCCTTATGCTAGTTCTGAAATGTGTCATTTTCTACATCTGGTTAGTGGTTAGGGTTATCATCCCACACAATATTGCTCCTCGGGGTTGTCATGTGCATACCTGGGTTTCCATTAGCCGGTAATTGCCGGCTTTTGGCTGTAATAAAACAAATTTAAGCAGATAAATATCATTTTGGCCAAATTAACCTGGTGAAAAAACAACGGTAGGAAGGCTACCCACCACTTAACATCACCCACCACTTTACAATGTGAGCTGGAGGTGGTATGCATTTTGAAAAGATATTTCATTGTTTGAAACCTGAGTGTTTTGCTTCATATTATGAGGCATGTCTTACCTTGCTTGAAAATCTGACCGTAGAAAGGTGGAGGCAATTATTTCATAAAGACTTTATAGGTTTAAAGTGTGAGGAAGCATAAGCCTACAATTTATCCTACAATTTCTACCAAATCTGCTGGTCAGTTCTGATTTTCATATGTGCATCTTGATGGAACAGTTTCATTTCAATAATAATGTTTGCGGTTCTCAAAATTGTTGCCACGTGGATAATTATAAAAATGTCAAAATCAACTAATGCGAGAGGACCGGCCTCTGCCATATGACACAGTGATCATTGGCGGCTAAATAGCCTAAATGAGCGCATGGAACTCCGAAATGGCCAATGCAGCTGTTGACCTATAACTTACATTGTCAACAAAGTAAAAATACATAAAAACAGTAGAAAATATACTGATGAAAATTCTGGTTCTTTCAATAACATGAACTTCTCTTCTCAGCCTGTCTGCCTTCCTTTCTATTTGTCTTGACTTGAGCTGTTGCTTGTGAAGTGCGACATTGTATCAAATCAATCAACTGGATCAGCCCTAACGTGCAACATTGTATCAACTAGCCTATTCAGCACTCAGAGTTTAGGCACCGGTGAGCTCGGGACAGACAGCTGTTTTTGCGCAAGGGAAAGGCTAAGTATTTTATGACGTTTCCACTGGATATATGGGATCATCAGATCATTATATTTTGCTCTTCCACACCGAGGCTTGGTGATTATCGAGGGGGAGATTTTTGTGAGGAACTATTAGGCTCTCATTTGCAATGGATGTTTAAACAACGGACTTCGTTGACTTACTGTGTGAGGCGAAGAAAAGATTACTGAGAAGATGAGTTTATTAGTGGTGAAGGCGATGACTAAGACAGGCAGAAATCATGCATCCCCAAATGGGCACTTGCACGCAGCAGGCCAGGGAGGCTAATTCTATGCTTGCTCAGACATGCGAGCTCCCTCAACATTAACAAGAACCGTGCTCATCGCTCACATGGAGCACTCCAAACAAAAGACAATGAAAAAAGGGACAACTCGTAAATGATGGTTATGAAATAAAACCAAAACTTGTTTCTCAACAACATTTACACACCAAGAATGAGAACGGTAAATTATTGTAGGCCTAATTAGTAATACAAATGATGTCATGGCTTTAGAAGCTTCTGATATGCTAATTGACATCATTTGAGTCAATTGGAGGTGTACCTGTGGATGTATTCCAAGGCCATACCTTCAAACTCAGTGCCTCTTTGCTTGACATCATGGGAAAATCAAAATAAATCAGCCAAGACCTCCACAAGTCTGGTTCATCCTTGGGAGCGATTTCCAAATGCCTAAAGGTACCACGTTCATCTGTACAAACAATAGTATGCAAGTATAAACACCATGGGTCCACGCAGCCGTCATACCGCTCAGAAAGGTGACGCGTTCTGTCTCCTAGAGATGAACGTACTTTGGTGCGAAAAGTGCAAATGAATCCCAGAACAACAGCAAATGACCTTGTGATGCTGGAGGAAACAGGTACAAAAGTATCTATATCCACGGTAAAACAAGTCCTATATCGACATATGCTGAAAGGCCGCTCAGTAAGGAAGAAGCCACTGCTCCAAAACCGCCATAAAATAAAGCCAGACTACGGTTTGCAGCTACACATGGAGATGGTACTTTTTGGAGTAATGTCCTCTGGTCTGATGAAACAAAAATATTACTGTTTGGCCATAATGACCATCGTTATGTTTGGAGGAAAAGGGGGAGGCTAGCAAGCCGAAGAACACCATCCCAACGGTGAAGCACGGGGGTGGCTTTGTGGGGGTGCTTTGCTGCAGGAGGGGCTGGTGCATTCACAAAATAGATGGCATCATGAGGAAATGATGTGGATATATTGAAGCAACATCTCAAGACATCAGTCAGGAAGTTAAAGCTTCCGACTTCAACTGTATGTAATGGGGAATTGATAACAATAAACACGTTTCTCTCCTGCTCTATTGGTTTTCATATCAACTTTCTTCCATTGTCCAGAAGTCAAACGCACCATCCTAGTCATACAGTATTAGCAACACATCTTAGTCGTTGTGTCTTTAGATTCACACTCTTTGAATCTCTGTCAAATACCGCTTGTGTCAGATGCACTATTTAGAAAGGTGTTTTACCTTTTTCCCGCAAATTACATTTTGGCAAAATGTTTGAAAATGACATGTTTTGTTAAGAGGAATTACCATAATCTAAATGTGGTGACTTTTTGAGCACCGTGGGTGGACGCCCCTAGTGGGTTTACACACCCAATGCATATGTGTGTGGTAAATTTCTCGAATGGCTGCTAAACTAAAATGGGAAAACCCTGGTGCATACAGTACATAAAGTAGCCGATAGCTTTAGGTAGGAACTTGACCCATTTCACGGCTAGAAGATTTCTGGTTTAAGTTCTGCGAGGAACATAGCTAACATTGCTTTTGTACCCTTGAGCAAGGCCCAAACTATAGAGGTACCAATCCAGGGCTGGTTTATACTTGTGCTCTCCAGAGTTTGTACGTGTGCCCCCGCTCAGACAACATCACAAAATGATCCTCGGCTTTGACATCAAGTCCTCCACATACCAACACGCTATCCCCTAGCTGACTGCGTTGCCGTTTTCTATAGATCCAAATCCCCATCAGTGCATTGAGTTCTCCATTTAAATGACTGCATATAGGTCTGTCTGCATCTGTTTCTGCAGCAAGGGGTTATTTGCGGACTCCAAAAGAGCCGTCCTCAGATTTCTGGATGTATTTTTACGTATTTAAGAGAAGAGGGATATGCGACGATACACTGGAAAGGTCCCAGATGACGTTACTGTTTGAATGCTGCTGCCGCTGTTGGGCTTCGCTGCAGAGGTAGACTGGCTGTAGTTGGACAGGGCTCTGACCCTCTTGTTCTCGCCCTCTGGTGTCTCTCTGACGTTTCTCCTGCCGAATCAGTCATACACTCTGTGAGGGCCAATGTGGTTTTCCTGTAGTGTTTCCCTGTGTGTCTGAGCATCAGCCTAAATTAGAGACTGATACACACACATATTTTACAACTACTGTACGGTCTGAAACAGGCAAACGTATTGACACAAGGGTCAACTAGTGGATGTTGGGATAGTGAGATACTTTGAGCAGGTGTCGTGTATTGTAGATGAACAGTCAGCACAGTCCTGTAAGCTAAGTTGAGCAGGATAGGGTATGTTCAGACTTATTGATTAGGTCTGACTTCCATAAGGAATAACCTTCCACAATCATCTGATCAATAATCACCGCCCAGAGAAACGCTATCTGAGACTGTACATGGTGGAGAGAGGGAGGGCCGCCTGCCAAAACTCATTTCCTGCCTAGTGTTTTCAGGGGAAGGAAGGAAGGTTTGTTCCTTCATACCTCACACGCTAGTTTGACGCAGGAAATAGAGAAAATAAACTAGTAATTAGATAAATAAATGAGCATAGATAAATCTTATAAACAATTGAATGGGCTGGAAATGGGCCTTGACCAGAGATAACAAGCTGAGCTCTCAGTCGTCCAAAACATTGCCTGGCCAAATGTCTGAAACGAATGTCACTTTGCAGTCCAAGGTCCTCGCCACCACCATGACTGCATGTGGTGGCTTTTCTTTTTACAAGGCTTCTTTGACAGTGGCCCTTGAGAAAGAGAGAGAGAGAGGAGAGAGAGCATTTCACAACAGTTTCCCCATAATTCCCAGATGTTTTTGATGTTTGTTATGGGTTTTCGATTAGCTGACAACAGTGTAACCCTTTGAACTCTCTCTCTCTCTCTGGCCTGGGACTGCCTGGCTGGCTGGCTTTGATTCAGTCCTCTCTCTCTCTCTGGCCTGGGACTGCCTGGCTGGCTGGCTTTAATTCAGTCCTCTCTCTCTCTCTGGCCTGGGACTGCCTGGCTGGCTGGCTTTGAGTCAGTCCTCTCTCTCTCTCTGGCCTGGGACTGCCTGGCTGGCTGGCTTTGAGTCAGTCCTCTCTCTCTCTCTCTGGCCTGGGACTGCCTGGCTGGCTGGCTTTGAGTCAGTCCTCTCTCTCTCTTTGGTCTGGGACTGCCTGGCTGGCTGGCTTTGAGTCAGTCCTCCTCTTCCCTCCACTCCGCTGTGCCCGCCAGCCAAACCAATTAAAGAGAGACGAGCTGTCCACGGCGGCGTGGTATGCATGCAGCTGTGGAGGAGGGGTGGAGGGAACGATATTCACAGCACTTCAACTTGTCCCCCTCTCCTCTCTCACTTAGGGTGTCAGAGAGGCTTAGGGCTGGCAGACGTTGTGTGCGGTTACCCTCCTCCCCTCGACACAGAGCCAATAGGGTATCGGGGGGGGGGGGGGGGGGGGGGGGGGGGTGCCTTCACTGTGGGAGTGTATGATGCTGCTATTTACCACCGCTCTCTCTCTCTCTGTCTCACCCAGACACAGTCTGTCAGAGGTTCCTGATGAGATGAAGAGTCTGATCATAGAGAAGAGCAAGATGGGCCTGGAAGAAGACCCCGAGCTGCTTGTCAAAGGTGAGCCTGTCTGCCCGACACACCTGTACACCATCCCTCTATTCTCTCTCTCTCTCCTTTCTCTCTGTGTGGCTGTTGTGTCCCAGCTCCAGTGATTTGCATGTACAGTAATAACAGTCCGTGGGATGATGACGTTCACTCGTCCGAGAGCGTTAGCCGAGCTTGAGCTCTGTGCATGTTTGCGGTGTTATCGCTGAATAAGTAGACCATACTGTGCTACTGTACTGTACACTTCACTGTCCACAGCTAAGCCCTCACACACACACACACACACACACACACACACACACACACACACACACACACACACACACACACACACACACACCCTGCCCCCAGTAATCATGTAATGATGGCCATCAGCGGCATTAAGAGCCTTGCGTGCCTGACGCTTTTTGAGGAGTGATCTCACAGGCTATTCATGTGTGCTTTTCCTGCTACCGAAACGGTTGCAGTAAAATGCCAGCGCTTGGATAAGTTACGTCCTCTTTGGGATGGCGGCAGCCTGATCGGCTAATTCGGACAGCAGTTACCATGCAGCACCCCTGGCCGACTGGCTGGCTGCACCCCTCCTCCCTCTGTTCCGACGTCTGAGACCGGGCAGAGGGGCAGGCGATGGGGTTAGGGGGGGGGTGCATTCCTTCCCAATCGGAGGACGGATACTTCCCCTGGGCCCCTGGGGTGGCTGTGTGCCTTGTCTTCCCCACCAACCACCACCATCTCCAGCACCACTGACGCTCCAGGACATGTGAAGGCCTTGCTCTGTTCATGCCCTTGTTGTGTGCCCATATATCAAATGTCCTGGTGCTAGGGTGTCCCTAGCTGTTTGGTGTGGTTTGGTGTGGTTTACAATGGGACATCCTCAGGCAACTGGGGCCAAGTGTCGCCGCGCAGTCTAAAATAGGCCATCAACCGTGCCTTAGACAGAGAGAGACCGACAGAGGGGAAAAGGTAGAGCGAGAGAGATTGACGTAGCGAGGGAGTGAGAAACTCCTAGACAGAATGCAGTGACGAGCATAAATTACATTCCTCTGTTTGTTCATTTTTAGCTACATATCACTTAGTACTCCAGTCATTTGGAAAGTGATTCAGTCTACTCAATTGCAATCGTTTCCCTTTCTGTTTGGATCTCTGTCTAATTCAGCTCAGCCCATAATCCTAATGGTGAAGCTCATTAAAGCTCTGCTCCCTTATGGATGACTGTTTGTTATCAGATGCTTTTTAATCTCCTCCAAATCTCCAGAACAAACAGAAGGTACACACAGAGATAGAAGGACAGAACAGAACCAGAGGGCGACAGACTCCAGTGTTTGCTCAGTCTGTGTTTCAGGGGGCAGGGCCAGCGTTAGGGGTCTGGGGTCACAAATGAAACAAATTAAGGGCGAGCCGTGGCCCCCCAGGGGACGCATTAGCAGGCCAGGGAGATGGGATCCAGATGGAGGACCGTGGGGGGGAGGGGAGGGGTAGGCAGGGGGTCCTGACCGGGACTCTTGTTTCACCCGTTCTCTCTCTCCCACTCATTGCCTTTCCTTCTCTTTCTCTACTTCTCTCACTCTCTCTCTTTCTTTCTCTCCTCCCTCTTTCCATCCAAAGTAGGCCGTCTCTCTATCCCACTGTCTCAAAAAGAGCAGCTGCAGGACATCCTGTGTGACTGACAGACGACCTGCCTCCCAGCTCTCCGCTAACCAGTCCACCCACACCCCTCCACCCCCCTACCCCCGACCCAATCATCCACCCCACCCAATCCCGTCCTGTCTTACCTCATCCTTTTTTATTTATCCATTTCATGTTGGTTTTTATGCTCCTTTTGATGTGGTGTTAAGTACCTGGGGACTATATTGGGTGGGTTTATGGTGTGTTCCAGGCTGCCACTGGGAAAGGGGAAACAGAATGAGACGTGTGTAGACTCCCACTTCGACTGCCCCCCTCCGGGTCTATGGGTTGTAACATGGGGGATGGTAGCAATGGGGGCTCTGCATGTAGGGAAAACCACTTTACCATAGGAAAAAGGGGAGTTGGTGCAGGGGGAGAGATGAAAGAGGGAGAGACTGAGCGAAGAGAAAAGAGCTGTAGGGAAAGCGAGGGAGAGCTGACAGGTGGCATGCAGCTTGCTAACCACAGAGGAAGCTGTGACGCTGGCTCGGTCGTCAGAGCTGTTCTAAGAAGTTAGCCCAATGAACATGGCACTGCTGTTCCCATAAACTCACACACACACACACACACACACACACACACACACACACACACACACACACACACACACACACACACACACACACACACACAACGGATGGCACAGCCACATAACCCTGCCCCCGCCCTCACCATAGCGCCCTGCTCCAGCTTTGGGCCAGGTGACCAGCCAGGGCCCTCTGCCAGCCTATCCATCACCCCTCACTGTGAACTCTGACTGCTCTCTCTCGTTTTACCACTCCATCGCACCGCCACCCCTATCCATCCCTTGCTCCCTCTTCCTCTCTCTCTCTGGGCAGCCCCTGGCCAGAGCTTGGCCAAACCCGGTTTATTTACCCTCAGCTCTGTGAGATTAAATATTTAGAAGGAACAGTTTGCACACATATTCTGTGTCCCAAATGCCACCCTATTCTCTATATAGTGCACTACTTTTGACCAGAGCCCCATGGTCCCCTGGTCAAAGGTAGTGTACTATACAGGGAACAGTGTGTCGTTTGGGACACACTCTGTGGGTTGCTGCATGGCTGGTGTTTGGTAACACTACAGCCACTTTCCCTTCTGGACACGGGTAGTAGACTATATATACAAAAGTATGTGGACACCCCTTCAAATTAGTGGATTCGGCTATTTCAGCCACACCCATTACTGACAGGTGTATCAAATCGAGCACACAGCCATGCAATCTCCATAGACAAACATTGGCAGTAGAATGGCTTCACTGAAGAGCTCAGTGACTTTCAACGTGGCACTGTCATAGGATGCCACTTTTCCAACAACTCAGTTCATCAAATTTCTGTCCTGCTAAAGCTACCCCGGTCAACTGTAAGTGCTGTTATTGTGAAGTAGAAACGTCTAGGAGAAACAATGGCTCAGCCACGAAGTGGTACAGGGCCCTGACCTTTGGGATGAATTGGAACACCGACTGCGAGCCAGGCCTAATTGCCCAACATCAGTAAATCAAATCAAATCAAATCAAATTTTATTTGTTACATATACATGGTTAGCAGATGTTAATGCGAGTGTAGCGAAATGCTTGTGCTTCTAGTTCCGACAATGCAGTAATAACCAACAAGTAATCTAGCTAACAATTCCAAAACTACTACCTTATAGACACAAGTGTAAGGGGATAAAGAATATGTACTTAAAGATATATGAATGATTGATGGTACAGAACGGCATAGGCAAGATACAGTAGATGGTATTGAGTACAGTATATACATATGAGATGAGTATGTAAACAAAGTGGCATAGTTAAAGTGGCTAGTGATACATGTATTACATAAAGATGCAGTAGATGATATAGAGTACAGTATATACAGTGCCTTGCGAAAGTATTCGCCCCCCTTGAACTTTGCGACCTTTTGCCACATTTCAGGCTTTAACCATAAAGATATAAAACAGTATTTTTTTGTGAAGAATCAACAACAAGTGGGACACAATCATAAAGTGGAACAACATTTATTGGATATTTCAAACTTTTTTAACAAATCAAAAACTGAAAAATTGGGCGTGCATAATTATTCAGCCCCCTTAAGTTAATACTTTGTAGCGCCACCTTTTGCTGCGATTACAGCTGTAAGTCGCTTGGTGTATGTCTCTATCAGTTTTGCACATCGAGAGACTGAAATTTTTTCCCATTCCTCCTTGCAAAACAGCTTGAGCTCAGTGAGGTTGGATGGAGAGCATTTGTGAACAGCAGTTTTCAGTTCTTTCCACAGATTCTCGATTGGATTCAGGTCTGGACTTTGACTTGGCCATTCTAACACCTGGATATGTTTATTTTTGAACCATTCCATTGTAGATTTTGCTTTATGTTTTGGATCATTGTCTTGTTGGAAGACAAATCTCCGTCCCAGTCTCAGGTCTTTTGCAGACTCCATCAGGTTTTCTTCCAGAATGGTCCTGTATTTGGCTCCATCCATCTTCCCATCAATTTTAACCATCTTCCCTGTCCCTGCTGAAGAAATGCAGGCCCAAACCATGATGCTGCCACCACCATGTTTGACAGTGGGGATGGTGTGTTCAGCTGTGTTGCTTTACGCCAAACATAACGTTTTGCATTGTTGCCAAAAAGTTCAATTTTGGTTTCATCTAACCAGAGCACCTTCTTCCACATGTTTGGTGTGTCTCCCAGGTGGCTTGTGGCAAACTTTAAACAACACTTTTTATGGATATCTTTAAGAAATGGCTTTCTTCTTGCCACTCTTCCATAAAGGCCAGATTTGTGCAATATACGACTGATTGTTGTCCTATGGACAGAGTCTCCCACCTCAGCTGTAGATCTCTGCAGTTCATCCAGAGTGATCATGGGCCTCTTGGCTGCATCTCTGATCAGTCTTCTCCTTGTATGAGCTGAAAGTTTAGAGGGACGGCCAGGTCTTGGTAGATTTGCAGTGGTCTGATACTCCTTCCATTTCAATACTATCGCTTGCACAGTGCTCCTTGGGATGTTTAAAGCTTGGGAAATCTTTTTGTATCCAAATCCGGCTTTAAACTTCTTCACAACAGTATCTCGGACCTGCCTGGTGTGTTCCTTGTTCTTCATGATGCTCTCTGCGCTTTTAACGGACCTCTGAGACTATCACAGTGCAGGTGCATTTATACGGAGACTTGATTACACACAGGTGGATTGTATTTATCATCATTAGTCATTTAGGTCAACATTGGATCATACAGAGATCCTCACTGAACTATTGGAGAGAGTTTGCTGCACTGAAAGTAAAGGGGCTGAATAATTTTGCACGCCCAATTTTTCAGTTTTTGATTTGTTAAAAAAGTTTGAAATATCCAATAAATGTCGTTCCACTTCATGATTGTGTCCCACTTGTTGTTGATTCTTCACAAAAAAATACAGTTTTATATCTTTATGTTTGAAGCCTGAAATGTGGCAAAAGGTCGCAAAGTTCAAGGGGGCCGAATACTTTCGCAAGGCACTGTACATATACATATGAGATGAATAATGTAGGGTATGTAAACATTATATTAGGTAGCATTGTTTAATGTGGCTAGTGATATATTTTACATCATTTCCCATCAATTCCCATTATTAAAGTGGCTGGAGTTGAGTCAGTGTGTTGGCAGCAGCCACTCAATGTTAGTGGTGGCTGTTTAACAGTCTGATGGCCTTGAGATAGAAGCTGTTTTTCAGTCTCTCGGTCCCAGCTGTGATGTACCTGTACTGACCTCGCCTTCTGGATGATAGCGGGGTGAACAGGCAGTGGCTCGGGTGGTTGTTGTCCTTGATGATCTTTATTGCCTTCCTGTGACATCGGGTGGTGTAGGTGTCCTGGAGGGCAGGTAGTTTGCCCCCGGTGATGCATTGTGCAGACCTCACTACCCTCTGGAGAGCCTTACGGTTGTGGGCGGAGCAGTTGCCGTACCAGGCGGTGATACAGCCCGCCAGGATGCTCTCGATTGTGCATCTGTAGAAGTTTGTGAGTGCTTTTGGTGACTAGCCGAATTTCTTCAGCCTCCTGAGGTTGAAGAGGCGCTGCTGCGCCTTCTTCACGAGGCTGTCTGTGTGGGTGGGACCAATTCAGTTTGTCTGTGATGTGTACGCCGAGGAACTTACTACCCTCTCCACTACTGTTCCATCGATGTGGATAGGGGGGTGTTCCCTCTGCTGTTTCCTGAAGTCCACAATCATCTCCTTAGTTTTGTTGACATTGAGTGTGAGGCTATTTTCCTGACACCACACTCCGAGGGCCCTCACCTCCTCCCTGTAGGCCGTCTCGTCGTTGTTGGTAATCAAGCCTACCACTGTTGTGTCGTCCGCAAACTTGATGATTGAGTTGGAGGCGTGCGTGGCCACGCAGTCGTGGGTGAACAGGGAGTACAGGAGAGGGCTCAGAACGCACCCTTGTGGGGCCCCAGTGTTGAGGATCAGCGGGGTGGAAATGTTGTTGCCTACCCTCACCACCTGGGGGCGGCCCGTCAGGAAGTCCAGTACCCAGTTGCACAGGGCGGGGTCGAGACCCAGGGTCTCGAGCTTGATGACGAGCTTGGAGGGCACTATGGTGTTAAATGCCGAGCTGTAGTCGATGAACAGCATTCTCACATAGGTATTCCTCTTGTCCAGATGGGTTAGGGCAGTGTGCATTGTGGTTGAGACCTGACCTCACTAATGCTTTTGTGGCTGAATGGAAGCAAGTCCCCGTAGCAATGCTCCAACATCTAGTGGAAAGCCTTCCCAGAAGAGTGGAGGCTGGTATAGCAGCAAAGCGGGGACCAACTCCGTATTAATGCCCAAGATTTTGGAGTGAGATGTTCGACGGGCTGGTGTCCACATACTTTTGGCCATGTAGTGTACATCCCCTTCATGTAAAGCTGGACACTGCAGACCAGGATCCTGTTCAGTAGAGACCAAACACAAACAGTTATGAAATTTAAAATTACCATTTTTATTTAACAAATTCAGGTCAGTTTCACACCGGTTTGTCTCGTTCTATGCCTACTGAACACCACCCAGTTGTGGTGGTGAAGGGAGCCAGGAGAATGTATCAGCCTTTCTTTCTCTCTCCCTCCCTCCTTCTCTGGGCGTTAATGACAGATCAGTCCACCAGTTCTCTTCCTGCATCTCCACCACCAGCGACTGTTCTCCAACCTCCCGCTTTCTTCTTTGTGTGTTTTTTACAGCTGTAATTATCCTGGTGGCAAGCACACAGGCCTTAATGTCTGACTATACCATTAGCTGCCGTTATTTTTAACCTGTTCTGCATGTTACAGACATATTTTATGTCCGATGGGTTCAACCTCTTAGTGATTATGTTCAGCCCAAACCAATTAACCCTTAAATTCAACCAAATAAGACACACACACACACACCACACGCACACACACACGCACACACACACACGCACACATACACACACACACACACATACACACACACACACACATGTGCAAACACACACATACACACACAGTCTATCATGTGCAGATCTTTTTTTGGCTACCTTTTTGATCTTTCTCACACATTCATTGTGTGTGTACGTGTGTGTGTACGTGTGTGTGTGTGTGTGTGTGTGTGTGTACGTGTGTGTGTACGTGTGTGTGTACGTGTGTGTGTGTGTGTGTGTGTGTGTGTGTGTGTGTGTGTGTGTGTGTGTGTGTGTGTGTGTGTGTGTGTGTGTGTGTGTGTGTACGTGTGTGTGTATGTGTGTGTGTATGTGTGTGTGTGTGTGTGTGTGTGTGTGTGTGTGTACGTGTGTGTGTGTGTGTGTGTGTGTGTGTGTGTGTGTGTGTGTGTGTGTGTGTGTGTGTGTGTGTGTGTGTGTGTGTAGGCTGGCTGTTCCGGGAGGTGCGTGGAAGCTGGATCAAGCAGCGGTGCTACTGGTTTGTACTGAGCCTGGACTCCTTAGACTACTACAGCAGCTCAGAGAGAGGAGCCCGCAGACTGGGAACACTGGTACTCACCAACCTCTGCTCTGTCATCTGGCCAGACAAACAGACCTTCAAGGAGACGGGTGAGTGCCACTCACGCACACACACAGAGACACATGAGCATGCACCGGCGTGTATATCCCAAATTCCCTGTTAGGATAACTAAGCCCCAGATAATGAGTTCCATTTTGGTCCCCTAAAGCGGTTCAATGATCAAATATTGGTAAAGATCTCAAAGCGGTCATAATGTGAGGATTTACGGTCTCCTCTCAGTTCCTGTGAGCCCAGTACACCCAGAGGAAGTCTGGAAAACCAAGTCCACTTTTCTCTCCACAACTTGGGTTTGTCTGGAACCTTCTGAGTCATCAGCACCAGAATGGCCCTTTTACCGTTTAACACCCTGAATGACAGGAATCGGAAAGGAAATACAGGTGAAATGCTATTGTTGTGTGACACACACACACACACACGCACACACACACACACACACACACACACACACACACACACACACACACACACACACACACACACACACACACACACACACACACACACACACACACAAGGCCCTCTGTGACTGTATGGAGGGGATTGTACCTTCGCCTGCTGACTTTAGACAACCACTTAAAACCTCCAGGAGAAAAAAAAGCTAACCCAAACATTCCCCTAAATCTGCTCTGGGACTTTCCTGCAGAGAAGTGTGTATTCTGTTTTGCTTTTTCGTCTGTTTTGTCCTGCCCTTAGTCTAAGTACAGCTCACTGGTGGCTGTGTGTTCTGTCTGTGTTCCTCTATGAGCCTCTGAGTAAGCCTGTCCCAGCAGAGTGGTATGGACCTAATGGCTTCCTCCTTATCGCCTTACCATACAATACAATACTAGTCCCCTTTTAGGCCCAGTATCTCCTTCCACCTCTCTATCTCTCACTTGTGAAATAGCTATGAATGGGGTCCCACACACACACACACTTTAGCCTCACTTGGCTTTTGAACTTGACCAATCGAAACAAAGAAAAATCAGTATGCCAAGTCACGTAGCTAGCAGGAGATCACATGGTAACAAACTCAGGGTATGATTGGCCCATGGGTCCACACTGCCTGTAGCACTTTCTCAGTTCTTACAGGAGGTTAGGCCAGGTGTTGTGCCAGGAGAGGACACACCTCTGTCCTGACTTGGTTGTAGTCGTTCCGGTTGGGCTCAGTGGCTAATAAAGTTGGGGGACCCTCCCGGGATGATTGCTGACCTCCGTGAAACCCAGAGAGGAAGCAAGAGTCACACCAGATATGTGGAATGTCCCATGTTCAGACCACATGACAGGGAGAGTGGAGCAGGCTTCCTTATTTTCTGAAACCACAGTTATTATATAAGTATAGGCCTTCGATTCTGCTCTCTATAGCTATATTGTTCTTTGAAAGTTCAGTTTCTGTTTTTTCATGTTTACTCATGCTTTCAGTACACGATACACTGATGACTGACTTCCCTGTGCCTGTGTGTGTGTGTGTTTCAGGGTACTGGAGCATCACAGTGTATGGGCGTAAGCACTGCTACAGGCTGTACACCAAGCACTTCAACGAGGCTGTGCACTGGGCCTGCGCTGTCCAGAAGGTCATCGACACAAAAGCCCCTGTGGAGACGCCCACTCAGCTCCTGATCCGAGACATTGAGGTGAGACACACAAATATGCACACACACACACACACACACACACACTGCTTCACAGCATCTCGCTGCCCGCCCCAGACTAGACCACTGCCAAGCTGCCGATGACAAGGGTCACCAAACACGGACCGCAGCAACACAACGGACATTATACCTCCGCTCTGTCACCACGGCAACCGCATGACCAGACTGGGCCGCGAGTCCAAAGTGTCCTCCAACTGTCGTTGCTGTTGCTTTCAGGGAATTATTTTATTCCGCCAAGCTGTGAGAGGAGAGGAGGCACCCCGTAAAAGTTCCACCGGAATGTTCTGCGCTATTTTAAGGAACGTGTCATTTTTAGAGGCAAAAGGGTGGATGAAGAGGGTGTGCAAGGCAAAGCCTCATATTTGGACCTGGTCCTGGGGTGTGTACGTGTGTGTGCCCACAGAAACATGCCTCACTTAAACAGTTGAATGAGGCACAACAAGTTCTTCCATTTTTGAAGTATGATTTCATTCATCACTAAGACAAAGTCTAAGAGAAGAATCCAGACCACGCTCTGCCATCACTTTGGAATTCACCAAGTGGTGTTAAGTCTATGCTTGTTTGCTATTCTGAGTTTGTGTGTTGTTGTGTGTGTATTCTTGTAAATGTGCCTTCGATCACTTGACTTCCGCCTGAACTCTTATCACGTGAGAAGGTGTTTAAAGTAGCCCTGTGTGTGTGTGTGTGTGGGTGCATGTGAACACCCAGATTTGTAGAGAAGTGGTTGCTAGCGAGCAGAGCATGCTAGAATCTCATACAGCAGACGGATGGGTGACAAGGCACAGATAAGCACTCCCCAATTTGGCCTTTAGGGTCCCTAATCTCACTGCGAGGGTCCCTAATCTCCCAGCGAGAGTCTGTGATCTGGTCTAGAGAGTTTAATCTGTCTCCTTCCATCTGCCCTGCCGGGCCCCTGCTCAGCCAACGGGAGGCCGGGTCACGGAAGGAGGAAGAGAGGGGCCCGCTTTTTAAAGAGTTGCCCCTGTCTTCTCTTCCTCCCCCTTTCCAATCCTCCTCCACCCCTTCCAACACTCTTTCTCACACTTAACACAAAGCCTAGCCGAATCCCACTGAAGGCTGGAGAACTCTACTGAACAGAACTGACACTACAGGAGAGGGGGAGGGAGGGAGGGAGGGAGGGAGGGAGAGAGAGAGAGAGAGAGGGAGGGAGGGAGGGAGGGAGGGAGGGAGGGAGGGAGGGAGGGAATGAATAGAGGAGTTCTTTGTGTGAGAGAAGTGCTTATCTCTGAGTGTAGATGTGTGTCCCACCAGACATGGAGGTGAAGAGAGATGACCATTTCAGCCTTGGACCTCCAGTCTCTGTTGCGTGTGAAAGAGGGACAGAGGGACAGGGAGAGGTAGCGAGTGGGGGGGGGGAGTGAGAAGGACAAGGGAACATGTCCGTTTTTAGGACATAATGAGGATGGATGTTCTGTCGGAATCCTGTAGATTATAAATGAATCCCGTTGTCCTCTTGCGACCTCTACATAGACTGCAATGTGTTTCCCAGTGTTGAGCACTCTACAGGCACTGTATGTTCGCCTATGGTAATGTGTTGTGTATGTAGGCTGTATGTGTCTGTCCAATAGACAGTCTGCCAGTGTTCCACATGGTCCCAGTTCAGATAGACCAAAACATTTCAGAGGAATGTATCAACTTTGCCACACAAAGGAGGGTGTATTGGGGGAAGGAGGGAGAGCAGTGACAACATTACTAATGGTCAACAGGTGCAGGCAAGGATTGCAGTAGTAGATGCCATCTGCGTAGGGCGGCAAGAAGCCTAGCGGTTAAGAGGTTGGGCCAGTCGCTGGTCAAAAGGTCGCTGGTTTGAATCCTCGAGCTGACTCTGTGAAAAATCTGTCTGTGCCCTTGAGCAAAGCACTTAACCCTAATTGCTCCTGTAAATCACTCTGGATTAGAGCTCCTGTAAATCACTCTGGATTGGAGCTCCTGTAAATCACTCTGGATTAGAGCTCCTGTAAATCACTCTGGATTAGAGCTCCTGTAAATCACTCTGCATTAGAGCTCCTGTAAATCACTCTGGATTAGAGCTCCTGTAAATCACTCTGGATTAGAGCATCTGCTAAATGACTCAAATGTCATGTAAAATGTGTTTCTGTCAATGAGAGTAGCATCTGTAGCGAGATACCACAGACATGTACAGTTGAAGTCGGAAGTTTAAATACACCTTAGCCAAATACATTTAAACTCAGTTTTACACAATTCCTGACATTTAATCCTAGTAAACATTCAATGTCTTAGGTCAGTTAGGATCACAACTTTATTTTAAGGATGTGAAATGTCAGAATAATAGTAGAGAGAATTTTTTATTTCAGCTTTTATTTCTTTCATCACATTGGGTCAGAAGTTTACATACACTCAATTAGTATTTGCTAGCATTGCCTTTAAATTCCTCCTGACAGAGCTGCTGTAATTGAGTCAGGTTTGTAGGACTCCTTGCTCGCACATGCTTTTTCAGTTCTGCCCACACATTTTCTATGGGATCGAGGTCAGGGCTTTGTGATGGCCACTCCAATACCTTGACTTTGTTGTACTAAAGCCATTTTGCCACAACTTTGGAAGTATGCTTGGGGTCATTGTCCATTTGGAAGACCCATTTGCGACCAAGCTTTAACTTCCTGACTGATGTCTTGAGATGTTGCTTCAATATATCCATATAATTTTCTGTCCTCATGAAGTCATCTTCCAGTCCCTCCTGCAGCAAAGCACCCCCACAACATGATGCTGCCACCCCCGTGCTTCACGGTTGGGATGGTGTTCTTCAGCTTGCAAGCCTCCCCCTTTTTCCTCCAAACATAACGATGGTCATTATGGCCAAACACTTCTATTTTTGTTTCATCAGACCAGAGGCTGCGTGGTCCCATGGTGTTCATACTTTCGTACTATTGTTTGTACAGATGAACGTGGTACCTTCAGGCGTTTGGAAATTGCTCCCACGATGAACCAGACTTGTGGAGGTCTACAATTTTTTTTCTGAGTTCTTGGCTGATTTCTTTTGATTTTCCCATAATGTCAAGCAAAGAGGCACTGAGTTTGAAGGTAGACCTTGAAATACATCCACAGATAAACCTCCAATTTCCTCAAATGATGTCAATTAGCCTATCAGAAGCTTCTAAAGCCATGACATCATTTTCTGGAATTTTCCAAGCTGTTTAAAGGCACAGTCAACTTAGTGTATGTCAAGTTCTGACCCACTGGATTGTGATACAGTGAATTATAAGTGAAATAATCTGTCTGTAAACAATTGTTGGAAAAATTACTTGTGTCATGCACAAAGTAGATGTCCTAACCGACTTGCCAAAACTATAGTTTGTTAACAAGACATTTGTGGAGTGGTTGAAAAATGAGTTTTAATGACTCCAACCTAAGTGTGTGTAAACCTCCGACTTCAACTGTAAATAGTGTCAATGATGGCGGTGTGTTTTGTTGGGTCCCCAGGTGTTTAAAAAGCGGTCATAGCTGTCCTCCTGCTCCATGGCCTGACTCCCACTGACCCTAGTCACCCCTGTTACCCAACACACTCTCTCTCATAGCAGCCGTGCTTGGGGCTGCTCCCAGGTCAGCTGGAATGTCAAGGAAGCTCATCTGTCACTCTCTCTCTCTCTCTTTAACTGTCTGTCTGTCTCTCTGTCTTTCTTCTCCAGGAGAACAAGTTTAACCCTGAGGTGGTAGATAATATCTACCAGCACAACCCCATCCTGAAGCACACTCAGAGCCCCCTGTATGCCCCCCTGTTGCCCTTCCCTTACGGCAGCCTGGAACACACCTGTAAGTACTACTCCCATGCTACCACCAGTCCCTGCGGTCAGTGCCATGCCTGTAAACTCTGCAGTAAAACACGAACAGTTACACACACACCCACTCACATATGAGTAATGCTGTCACATGCTCGTTGACATGCCCAATAATCATACACTGTAACAGACTCACATATAGACTTACCATTGAGTTAGTCCTACCTGCCTGCGTGCCAAGTCAAGGCCAGTGAGTGAGACAGCTTAGATAAGGCATGATGAGAGACGGCCACTAAAGCTTAGTCGTTCCACCAATAGACATCACAGAAGCAGGATCATCTATTCTCAAACATGCTGACTGGTCTAGTCTGGTCTAATTCCTAATTCCCCCCCCAACACAGACCACAGTGGTAAGGGCTATGCCACAGTGCGGGAGGAAGCAGTGAAGCTCTTCAACTGTCTGCAGCAGCTGGAGTCTGCGCGGGACCCGGTGCCTCTGATCCAGGGCGTGCTGCAGACCTGTCTGGACCTGCGGCCGCTCCGGGACGAGGTCTACTGCCAGCTGGTGAAGCAGACCAGCTGCACGCCGCAGCCCCACACCGCCGCACACCTCCGCTACTGGCAGCTCCTCACCTGCATGAGCTGCACCTTCCTGCCCGGCCCCGCCGTGCTGAAATACCTGCGCTTCCACCTCAAGAGGTGACACACACAACATATTACACAACGCCCTCAACGGGAGGTGTAATTCTTCCTCTACCCATCCACCTAGCTCTGTCGTAGCTTGCGGAAAACTTTAAGGCATCAGCTGGTTTCACCAATAATAGAAAGTGTTTGGTGTTGACAGGTGTGTCTGTACCCTGTCACAGAAATGATTGGAGAGATGAGGGGGGAATAGGGCTGTGGTACGAGGGAGAAATGGGGGTCAGGCTGTGGGCCAGAAGGGTGCCAGTAGCATGGGGACCCACCGTGGGAGGAGACAGGAGACAAGCCTGCTAACCACCAGTTACATATAGTAGTGTGATATGCCCTCACGTTGTTACTGCACGACCCCAGACAGATCCAGTGTTTTAGGAGTGGATTTGCAGCTCTGAATTAGCCCCATGCTAAGCTATATTAATAGTGCTAATCTTTGGCCTGAAGCCTCTGTTGGACTGCAAGTCATAAAGCACTATATATGATGCCCATGTTTACACTGCTACTCAGTATCAGGCCAAAGCTAATGGAACAGTTGCAATATACAGCACACTGAGGCATCCACCTCTCAGAGCTAGAACACACTGTCTCTCACGGTAGGGGTTGTATGTACTGTGCCGTCGGGAAAGTATTCAGACCCCTTGAAAAAATCCTCAGCAATCTACACACAATACCCCATAATGACAAAGCGAAAACAGATTTTTTGATATTTTTGCAAATGTATTAAAAACAAAAAACAGAAATACCTTCTTTACATAAGTGTTCAGACCCTTTGCTATGAAAGTCGAAATTGAGCTCAGGTGCAACCTGTTTCCACAACTTTCCACGATGTTTCTACAACTTGATTGAGCTCCAAGACTGGATTGTTTCGAGGTACAGATCTGGGGTAGCAAAACATTTCAGCAACATTGAAGGTCTCCAAGAAAACAGTGGCCTACACCGTTCGTAAGTGGAAGAAGTTTGGAACCGCCAGGACTCTTCCTAGAGTTGGCTGCCCGGCCAAACTGAACAACCGGGGGAGAAGGGCCTTGGTCAGGGAGGTGACCAAGAACCCGATGGTCCCTCTGACAGAGCTCCAGAGTTCCTCTGTGTAGATGGGAGAACCTTCTCTGCAGCACTCCACCAATCAGGCCTTTATTGTATAGTGGCCAGACGGAAGCTACTCCTCAGTAAAAGGCATATTACAGCCGGCTTGGAGTTTGCCAAAAAGCACCTAAAGACTCTCAGATCATGAGAAACAAGTTTCTCTGGTCTGATGAGACCAAGATTGAACTCTTTGGCCTGAATGCCAAGCGTCACGTTATGGTGGAAACCTGCCACCATCCCTACAGTGAAGCACGGTGATGGCAGCATCATGCTGTGGGGATGTTTTTCAGTGGCAGGGACTGGGATACTAGTCAGGATCGAGGCAAAGATGAATGGAGAAAAGTACAGAGAGATCCTTGATGAAAACCTGCTCGAGGACCTCAGACTGGGGTGAAGGTTCACCTTCCAACAGGACAACGACCCTAAGCACACAGCCAAGACAACACAGGAGTTGTCTGAATGTCCTTGAGTGGCCCAGCCAGAGCCCGGACTTGAACTCAATCAAACATCTCTGAAGAGACAACCTGACAGAGCTTGAGAGGATCTGCAGAGAAGAATGAGAAACTCCCCAAATACAGGTGTTCCAAGCTTGTAACGTCATACCCAAGACGACTCGAGGCTGTAATCGCTGCCAAAGGTGCTTCAACAAAGTACAAAGGGTCTGATAAAGATAAAGGGTCTGAATACTTATGTAAATGTCATATTTCTGTTTTTTATTTTTAATAAATATGCAAACATTTCTAAAAACCTGTTTTTGCTTTGTCATTATGTGGTATTGTGTGTAGATTGACGAGGAAAATAATACTATTTAATACTTTTTAGAAGAAGGCTGTAACCTAACAAAACGTGGAAAAAGTCAAGGGGTCTGAATACTTTCCGAACGTACTGTATGTTTGGCATGGGTAAGTATGGCAGTTGTACTTTTCACAGTATAGCTAGCTAGCAGCCTCCGGGGTCAGCCTAAATACAAGGTGGTGGGTTATGCAACAGCGCTGCTATAAAGAGAGAGGGTCAGTGTTTCCCTGAGACCTCTGTGAGAGAGTGTTGAGGCTGACCCCACAGCTGGACAGAACTGGAGCTGCACACTGGGCAGAGGGCCCAGAGACTGAGCCCCCCTCCCCCTCTACCCCCATGGTATCCTGAGAACCCCCCCCCCCCCCCCCCCTCCAGGGAATGTCCCCAGTCGGAGAAGGGTCGGCATGAGCCCTGCGTGGGTGGAGGAGAGGAGGTTGGCCAGGCGGGGTGGGGGTGGGGGCAGACGGAAAGGGATCACACAGCACAGCCTCCCTCAGTGGAACATTCCTAATTATGTTTGAGCAGCAGGACAAAACCCACCCTGTGCCCCGTAATGAGACAGAGGAACAGAGAGGGGAGTGAGAGGGCCTCATCTCTCTCTCCATTTGGCTGTCTGGAGTGTCTGAGACTCCACTCATTCGCCCCCTTTCTCACTCCAGCTCTTCTCTGTTCTCTGTGCTGTATATTTTGGGATGGACACTGTAGTATAATTGCTTCCTTCCCCAACTTCTACCCTTCCTTGTTTGTGCTGGGGTGAGCTCATGGCTCGGTCAGGTCATCTTTCACACCTCTGACATTCTTGCGCGTGTTGGAGATTTTGGGCCTATTGAAGGTTGATCCCCCCCCCTCCCTCACCTTCCCTGGCCACTCCGCTGGGAGGAAGTGGCAGGTCACTCTGGTTCACGTGAGCGGAAACACCTTTTTCTGTAAAGAGCGCTGCTGAAAGTCAAACATGTTTTCTTTCCCTTTTTACATTCTCTTTGAAGGGCGGAGGGAGGAGAGCCTTTTAAGTCTCTGAGAGCCAAAGTGAGAACACTGGTCGTTCCTCGCCTCATTGACTTCTCAGTATTGGCAACGCAAAAGAAAATAAAGATGGCTTGTGTTGAACTGAAAGGATGACGCAAATCCAGTTAAAATAATATAACGGTTTACAGGCCTCGCATTATCAATATTTGAATCACTGACGTGCTTCAGTTTGCCTTTTGAAATGTAGTGGAGCTTCCTTTAGTCATACACACACACTCACCCGGCTCACTTCCGTGTCTCCTCTCTCCCCTCCCATGGTCCAGGATCCAGAGCC